>NC_090325.1:27486571-28146818 GCF_035084215.1 Heptranchias perlo
TAGAGATCATAGGGCCTTTGCTGGGAAGTTGTTTCCCCTGGCTGGAGAGTCTAGAACTAGGAGGCATAAGGGGTCGGCCATTTAAGACTGAGATGAGGAGGAATTTCTTCACTCAGAGGGTTGTGAATCTTTGGAATTCTCTACCCCAGAGGGCTGTGAATGCTGAGTCATTGAGTATGTTCAAGGCTGGGATAGATAGATTTTTGGGCTGTAGGGGAATTAAGGGATATGAGGATCAGATGGAAAGTGGATTTGAGGTTGAAGATAAGCTATGATCTTATTGAATGGCGGAGCAGGCTCGAGGGGACGTATGGCTACTCCTGCTCCTATATCTTATGTTCTTATGTTCTTTTCACAACTTCAGGATGTCCCAAAGTGCTTTACAACCAATGGAGTAAATTGGGGAGAAAATTTCACACAAAATGCTTGATAAGAACATAACATCCAAAAGAACATAAGAAATAGGAGCAGGTATAGGCCATCCGGCCCCTCAAGCCTGCTCCGCCATTCAATAAGATCATGGCTGATCTTCTACCTCAACTCCACTTTCCTGCACCATCCCCATATCCCTTGATGCCTTTAATATCTAGAAATCTATCGATCTCTGTTTTGAATGTACTCAATGACTGAGCCTCCACAGCCCTCTGAGGTTGAGAATTCCAAATATTCACCACTCTCTGAGTGAAGAAATTTCTCCTCATCTCAGTCCTAAATGGCCTACCCTTTATTCTGAGACTGTGCCCCCGGTTCTAGATTCCCCAGCCAGGGAAACATCCTCCCTGTATCTACCCTGTCGAGCCCTGTAAGAATTTTGTATGTTTCAATGAGATTACCTCTCATTCTTCTAAACTCTATAGAATACAGGCCTAGTCTACTCAATCTCCCCTCATACGACAATCCCGCCATCCCAGGAATCAGTCTGGTGAACCTTCGTCGCACTCCCTCCGTGGCAAGTATATCTTGGGTAAGGAGACCAAAATTGTACACCATACTCCAGTGCGGTTTCACCAAGGCCCTATATAATTGCTGTAAGACATCTTTACTCCTGTACTCAAATCCTCTTGTAATAAAGGCCAACATACCATTTGCCTTCTTAATTGCTTGCTACACCTGCATGTTAGCTTTCAGTGACTCATGTACAAGGACATGTACTGGGATTCTACATCTTGATCTTCTGAGCCAAGATCCTTCCTCACTATTTTACTGATCTCATCCTTTATTAAAAGCACTACCCCACCTCTTTTTTTCCTAAATGTCAAATATCCTTAAATATTCAGTTCCCAGCCTTGGTCACCCTGCAGCCATGTCTCTGTAATGGCGATTAGATCATACCTATTTACTTCTATTTGTGCCGTCAATTCATCCACGTTGTTGCGAATGCTGCCTGCATTCAGATAAAGTTCCTTTAATTTTGCCTGTTTAACATTTTTTCCTATTTTGACCTTATTTGCTGCCGGCCTTTGTTTCCGCTGCCTTCCAATTTCATTTACTACTTTTCTGCCTTCCACTTCCAGCTTTGTTACTCTCCTTCTGAATCTCCTCTCAGGTTCCCATCCCCCTGCCAAGTTAGTTTAAACCCTTCCCAACAGCACTAGCAAACCTCCTTGCAAGGATATTGGTCCCGGCCCTATTGAGGTACAACCCATCCGGCTTGTACAAGTCCCACCTCCCCCAGCACCAGTCCCAATACCCCAGGAATCTAAAGCCCTCCCTCCTGCACCATCTCTCCAGCCACGCCTTCATCTGCTCTATCCTCCTGTTTCTATACTCACTAGCGCGTGGCACTAGGAGTAATCTGGAGATCACTACCCTTAAAGTCCTGCTTGTTAATCTCTTTCCTAACTCTTTAAACTCTGCCTGCAGGACCTCATCCCTCTTTCTACCTATGTCGTTGGTTCCGATATGGACCACAACCTCTGGCTGTTCACCCTCACCGCCCCTCCCCCCCCGAAGAATGTTCTGCAGCCGCTCCTCAGTGACCCTGGCACCAGGGAGGCAAAATACCATCCTGGAATCATGTCTGCAGCCGCAGAAACCCCTGTCTGCTCCCCTAACTATTGAATTCTATATCACTATTGCTCTCCTGACCTTTCGCTTCCCCCTTCCACCCCACCACCCCTACAGCTGAGCCACCCATGGTGTTGTGAACTTGGCTCTGGCTGCACTCCCCAGAGGAACCCTCTTCCCCCACCAGTATTAAGAACTGAATACTGGTTGGAGAGTGAGATTCCACTCCTGCACTACCAGCCTGGTCCTCCTTGTCTGTCTGGCGGTCACCCAGTCCCCCTCTGCCTGCACTTTCTTAAGCTGCAGGGTGACCACCTCCTGAATGACAGAAGTAGAAATAACCAAATAGAAACAAGGGGAAATAGTGGAAATGAAAATTGGGAAATTCCAATTTCACTTACTACTTTCTGCCTTCCAGCTGGAAGTGGAAGGCAGCGGAAACAAAGTCCAGCAGTAAATAAGATCAAAATAGGAAAAAATGTTAAAAAGGCAAAATTAAAGGCACTTTATCTGAATGCAGGCAGCATTCACAACAAGGTAGATGAATTGACGGCACAAATAGAAGTAAATGGGTATGATCTAATTGCCATTACTGGAACTGGCGGCCGATCCGCAATGCCACCTTTACGTCCGGGCAGCAAGTTGAAAATTTGCCCCAGGATCTTAAGCACCTAACTGGTGGGGGAGAAGTAATTGACTGATGGCTCAACATAGACAATAGACTCAATGGGGTAGAGCTTGACTTTGTGCGATAGTGTAAAACGGGTGATGGCGAATTGGCAGCCCGTTTTACATCTCTCCCGATTTTTATTTCCATGGAAGTCATTGAAAATAAAAATCGGGAGAGATGTAAAATCAGGCTGCCGACTCGCTATCACCCGTTTTACGTTATCGTGCAAAGTCAAGCTCTACCCCAATGGTTCAGTGTCAGAATGAAGGCGGCAGATTTGACGAACACAACAGACACAGGGATTTATTTTTATTCTATGTGCTGTTAATTTGGTTCTTGAATTGCTAAGAGATAAAGGATTGGTGGTTGAATATCACGACATCCTGTATAATATAATGGAAAATAATATCAAGCCTGCCATGATGGGAATTGTTAGGCACATTTCCAGGGGGACATTGAACCTCAGCATGTGTTTATGGATGAGGTAGCACTCCCAATGTTTTACACAAATTATTCCAGGTGAAGGTTATTCTTCATGGCTGTTTACACTGGCATGAGGGTCGGTAACCAGAGGACACAGAATTAAGATAATTGGCAAAAAATCCAGGGTAAACTGCAATGATCTTGTTGAATGGCCGAGCAGGCTCGAGAGGCCGTATGACTTAATGCTGTTCCTATTTCTTATGTTCTTATGTTCTCTGCTGCTTATTTTTATGAAATGAAGGTCAGTACTGCTACAGAAATCAATGGATCACTGAAGGGCCCACTGAAACACTGATGTCAAAGAATCATACAGCACAGAAGGAGGCAATTCGGCCCGTTGTGCCTGTGCTGGCTCACTGAAAGCTACCAATTAGTCCCACTCCCCTGCTCTTTCCCCATAACCATTCAAATTTTTCCTTTTTAAGTATTTATCCAATTCCCTTTTGAAAGTTACTATTGAATCTGCTTCTACCACCTTTCAGGCAGTGCATTCCAGATCATAACAACTCGCTGAGTTAACAAAAATTCTTTTCATCTCCCCCTAGGTTTTTTGCCAATTATCTTAATTCTGTGTCCTCTGATTACCAACCCTCCTGCCAATGGAAACAGTTTCTCCCTATCTACTCTTTTTTTTTTACATTTTGTTTGCACAGTAACAACCAAGAACTGTTTCCTTATAGAGCTGTTTGTGGGAAATAAAATTTAGGGAACATTTCCAAGTACTGCCGGTGGCCACTAGCTGTCCTCCTGGATTGGTAACCAGATTCTTTCATTGTCTAATAGAGACACATCTCACCCAGTGAAACTGGAGCAGGGTCATTGAGTGAATGTAGAAGAGTAACACAATAATGAATGTATTCATGAACCAGTGCGCTGAGCAAAACAGCAGTTCAGAGATACGCAAGGAATGAGGAGAAAGAAAACAGAATTCTGCCTGTTGAGGGAACAACAGGTTTAAAGAAATGCCGTGCTACGATTTGAAAGCTGTTGGTATTCTGAGGGAGAACCGTTACCATTTAAAGGGGCACTGTCATCGTGCTAGGAGCACAGTAAGCTGTTGCAGTTGGATCTCTTTCGTAGACATGAGCTTTTGAAACTACTTTGGTGGGAGGGAGGATTCTGATGGTTTGAACTTTGGGACTGGAGGGTTCAATCAATCAAGAAACCCAAAAATTTGGCTTTAGATTCAATTGCAATGAAGTTCAGTTGTTTGAAATACAGCGATGAAGTCAATTACTGAGGGCTCATCATTACTGTCTAACATGGCAGTAAACAATGTGCTTTTTGAGTAATGAAGTGTCTCACATTGAAGCCCTTATTTGTGTTCCAGTTTAATTAATGTTACAAGATGACAACACAAACATTTATCTGAATAAGACTTACTGTTCTTTTTTTTACACTGCTGCACGGTTATTACAGACATCAACAACAACAACTCTCATTTATATAATGCCTTTAATGTAGTAAAACATCCCAAGGCTCTTCACTGGAGCGATTATCAAACAAAATTTGACACTGAGCCACATAAGGAGATATTAAGACAGGTGACCAATACCTTGGTCAAAGAGGTAGATTTTAAGGAGTGTCTTAAAGGAGGAGAGAGAGATAGAGAGGTGGAGATGTTTAGAGCGGGAATTCCAGAGCTTATGACCTACGCAGCTGAAAGCACGGCCGCCAATGGTGGAGCGATGAAAATCGGGGATGCGCAAGAGGCAAGAATTGGAAGAGCACAGAGATCTCGGAGGGTTGTAGGGCTGGAGGAGGTTACAGAGATAGGGAGGGGCGAGGCCATGGAGGGATTTGAACACAAGGATGAGAATTTTAAAATAGAGGCATTGCCGGACCGAGAGCCCATGTAGGTCAGCGAGCACAAGGGCGATGGGTGAACGGGACTTAGTGCGAGTTAGAATACAGGCAGCATAATACATCACATTATGTTACATTATATCACCTCACATTATGCTCCCATTTTTCTCTTTGATAGATCAAGTAGGCTTGATGGGTATGGTAGCCGAATGTTTATGGTACTGGGCTAGCAACCCAGAAGTTAGGAGTTCACATCCCACTGTTGCATTTGGGAAACTGAATTCATTAAATTTGGGCTGACATCAAACAAAACAATTGTTGTAAAAATCCAAATGTCCTCCTGGGAAGGGAACCTACCACCTGGTCTGGAGTACATGTGACTCCAGTTCCACTCTACATAGTTGACTCTTAATGCCCTCAGGGCAACTAAGGATGGGCAATAAAAGCAGCCTTGCCAGGGTTGCCCATATCCTGAGAACAAATATTTTAAAAATCTTTTAATTCTTACTGAAATGCTTTGAACCTCCTTATGACTATCTTTTTACAACTGTACAAACATGATTTTATAGTCAAATTTTTCAGTTTCATATTTTCCTCTCTAAGATCTCACTTGTAAATGTCACAGATCACCTGTTATTGGGTTTGTACAGAAATGGCTGTCTCCTTATACAGTATATGTACATAATTCCCACAGTCATTTTCTCTGATGTACAATGATAACTGACAGAGGAAAGTGCTGCAGCTGGATATCACTGAGGACGAACCACACTCACCATCCTCTCAGTCACGTCATTACATGACTTAGCCAGTGATTGATATATTGGCAAATCTGATCATTCAGGATTTATCAACTATTTACCCAGTTTAAATGTGTCAGCGATACTTGCCATTTTGGCTAACTCTCTGACTGTTCCTGATGGTTTGCTAATATTTTTACAGAGATCTGGTGGGTCAGCACATTGGAGTAACAACCCAGGGTAGCACCGAATGGTAGCATTCAGGTTTAAGACTGTCACACCACTGACTTTCTGATCTGAGGTGTGCTACTCTGGGGAAGAGCCGAACTGTGGGGCAGGAGAAAAAAAATTGAGGGAGAGCTGTCTCTGACCCAGGTTGGTGACCTCTTAGTGGTAGTTGCTGAATAACATTTCAACTCCCCACCCTTTCACAGAAACACTGTACCCCATTCAACTCCCCACCCTTTCACACAGACACTTTACCCCATTCAACTCCCCACCCTTTCACAGAAACACTGTACCCCATTCAACTCCCCATCCTTTCACACAGACACTTTACCCCATTCAACTCCCCACCCTTTCACAGAGACACTGTACCCCATTCAACTCCCCACCCTTTCACAGAGACACTTTACCCCATTCAACTCCCCACCCTTTCACAGAAACACTGTACCCCATTCAACTCCCCACCCTTTCACAGAAACACTGTACCCCATTCAACTCCCCACCCTTTCACACAGACACTGTACCCCATTCAACTCCCCACCCTTTCACAGAAACACTGTACCCCATTCAACTCCCCACCCTTTCACACAGACACTGTACCCCATTCAACTCCCCACCCTTTCACACAGACACTTTACCCCATTCAACTCCCCACCCTTTCACAGAAACACTGTACCCCATTCAACTCCCCACCCTTTCACACAGAAACACCGTACCCCATTCAACTCCCCACCCTTTCACACAGAAACACTGTACCCCATTCAACTCCCCACCCTTTCACACAGACACTGTACCCCATTCAACTCCCCACCCTTTCACAGAAACACCGTACCCCATTCAACTCCCCACCCTTTCACAGAAACACTGTACCCCATTCAACTCCCCACCCTTTCACACAGACATTGTACCCCATTCAACTCCCCACCCTTTCACACAGACACTGTACCCCATTCAACTCCCCACCCTTTCACACAGAGACACTGTACCCCATTCAACTCCCCACCCTTTCACAGAGACACTGTACCCCATTCAACTCCCCACCCTTTCACAGAAACACTGTACCCCATTCAACTCCCCACCCTTTCACACAGAAACACCGTACCCCATTCAACTCCCCACCCTTCCACAGAGACACTGTACCCCATTCAACTCCCCACCCTTTCACAGAAACACTGTACCCCATTCAACTCCCCACCCTTTCAAAGAAACACTGTACACCATTCAACTCCCCACCCTTTCACAGAGACACCGTACCCCATTCAACTCCCCACCCTTTCACACAGACACTGTACCCCATTCAACTCCCCACCCTTTCACAGAAACATTGTACCCCATCCAACTCCCCACCCTTTCACACAGACACCGTACCCCATTCAACTCCCCACCCTTTCACACAGACACTGTACCCCATTCAACTCCCCACCCTTTCACAGAAACACTGTACCCCATTCAACTCCCCACCCTTTCACAGACACTGTACCCCATTCAACTCCCCACCCTTCCACACAGACACTGTACCCCATTCAACTCCCCACCCTTCCACAGAAACACTGTACCCCATTCAACTCCCCACCCTTTCACACAGACACTGTACCCCATTCAACTCCCCACCCTTTCACACACACACTGTACCCCATTCAACTCCCCACCCTTTCACAGAAACACTGTACCCCATTCAACTCCCCACCCTTTCACACAGACACTGTACCCCATTCAACTCCCCACCCTTTCACACAGACACTGTACCCCATTCAACTCCCCACCCTTTCACAGAAACACTGTACCCCATTCAACTCCCCACCCTTTCACACACACACTGTACCCCATTCAACTCCCCACCCTTTCACAGAAACACTGTACCCCATTCAACTCCCCACCCTTTCACACAGACACTGTACCCCATTCAACTCCCCACCCTTTCACACAGACACTGTACCCCATTCAACTCCCCACCCTTTCACAGAAACACTGTACCCCATTCAACTCCCCACCCTTTCACACAGACACTGTACCCCATTCAACTCCCCACCCTTTCACACACACACTGTACCCCATTCAACTCCCCACCCTTTCACACAGACACCGTACCCCATTCAACTCCCCACCCTTTCACACACACACTGTACCCCATTCAACTCCCCACCCTTTCACAGAAACACTGTACCCCATTCAACTCCCCACCCTTTCACAGAAACACTGTACCCCATTCAACTCCCCACCCTTTCACAGACACTGTACCCCATTCAACTCCCCACCCTTTCACACAGACACTGTACCCCATTCAACTCCCCACCCTTTCACAGACACTGTACCCCATTCAACTCCCCACCCTTTCACACAGACACTGTACCCCATTCAACTCCCCACCCTTTCACAGACACCGTACCCCATTCAACTCCCCACCCTTTCACACAGACACCGTACCCCATTCAACTCCCCACCCTTTCACACAGACACTGTACCCCATTCAACTCCCCACCCTTTCACAGAAACACTGTACCCCATTCAACTCCCCACCCTTTCACAGAAACACTGTACCCCATTCAACTCCCCACCCTTTCACACAGACACTGTACCCCATTCAACTCCCCACCCTTTCACAGAAACACTGTACCCCATTCAACTCCCCACCCTTTCACACAGACACTGTACCCCATTCAACTCCCCACCCTCTCACACAGACACTGTACCCCATTCAACTCCCCACCCTTTCACAGAAACATTGTACCCCATTCAACTCCCCACCCTTTCACACAGACACTGTACCCCATTCAACTCCCCACCCTTCCACAGAAACACTGTACCCCATTCAACTCCCCATCCTTTCACACAGACACTGTACCCCATTCAACTCCCCACCCTTTCACACAGACACTGTACCCCATTCAACTCCCCACCCTTTCACACACACACTGTACCCCATTCAACTCCCCACCCTTTCACAGAAACACCGTACCCCATTCAACTCCCCACCCTTTCACACAGACACTGTACCCCATTCAACTCCCCACCCTTTCACAGAGACACCGTACCCCATTCAACTCCCCACCCTTCCACACAGACACTGTACCCCATTCAACTCCCCACCCTTTCACACAGACACTGTACCCCATCCAACTCCCCACCCTTTCACACAGACACTGTACCCCATCCAACTCCCCACCCTTTCACACAGACACTGTACCCCATTCAACTCCCCACCCTTCCACAGAGACACCGTACCCCATTCAACTCCCCACCCTTCCACACAGACACTGTACCCCATCCAACTCCCCACCCTTTCACACAGACACTGTACCCCATTCAACTCCCCACCCTTTCACACAGAAACACCGTACCCCATTCAACTCCCCACCCTTTCACAGACACTGTACCCCATTCAACTCCCCACCCTTTCACACAGAAACACCGTACCCCATTCAACTCCCCACCCTTTCACACACACACTGTACCCCATTCAACTCCCCACCCTTTCACAGACACTGTACCCCATTCAACTCCCCACCCTTTCACACAGACACTGTACCCCATTCAACTCCCCACCCTTCCACACAGACACTGTACCCCATTCAACTCCCCACCCTTTCACACAGACACTGTACCCCATTCAACTCCCCACCCTTTCACAGAGACACTGTACCCCATTCAACTCCCCACCCTTCCACACAGACACTGTACCCCATTCAACTCCCCACCCTTTCACAGAAACACTGTACCCCATTCAACTCCCCACCCTTTCACAGACACTGTACCCCATTCAACTCCCCACCCTTCCACAGAGACACTGTACCCCATTCAACTCCCCACCCTTCCACAGAAACACTGTACCCCATTCAACTCCCCACCCTTTCACACAGACACTGTACCCCATTCAACTCCCCACCCTTTCACACAGACACTGTACCCCATTCAACTCCCCACCCTTTCACACAGACACTGTACCCCATTCAACTCCCCACCCTTTCACACAGACACTGTACCCCATTCAACTCCCCACCCTTCCACAGAGACACTGTACCCCATTCAACTCCCCACCCTTTCACACAGACACTGTACCCCATTCAACTCCCCACCCTTTCACAGAAACACCGTACCCCATTCAACTCCCCACCCTTTCACACAGACACTGTACCCCATTCAACTCCCCACGCTTTCACAGAAACACTGTACCCCATTCAACTCCCCACCCTTCCACAGAAACACTGTACCCTATTCAACTCCCCACCCTTTCACAGAAACACCGTACCCCATTCAACTCCCCACCCTTTCACAGAAACACCGTACCCCATTCAACTCCCCACCCTTTCACACAGACACTGTACCCCATTCAACTCCCCACCCTTTCACAGAAACACTGTACCCCATTCAACTCCCCACCCTTTCACAGAAACACCGTACCCCATTCAACTCCCCACCCTTTCACACAGACACTGTACCCCATTCAACTCCCCACCCTTTCACAGAGACACTGTACCCCATTCAACTCCCCACCCTTTCACACAGACACTGTACCCCATTCAACTCCCCACCCTTCCACAGAAACACTGTACCCCATTCAACTCCCCACCCTTTCACAGAAACACTGTACCCCATTCAACTCCCCACCCTTCCACAGAAACACTGTACCCCATTCAACTCCCCACCCTTTCACAGAAACACTGTACCCCATTCAACTCCCCACCCTTCCACAGAAACACTGTACCCCATTCAACTCCCCACCCTTTCACAGAAACACTGTACCCCATTCAACTCCCCACCCTTTCACACACACACTGTACCCCATTCAACTCCCCACCCTTCCACAGAAACACTGTACCCCATTCAACTCCCCACCCTTTCACAGAAACACTGTACCCCATTCAACTCCCCACCCTTTCACAGAAACACTGTACCCCATTCAACTCCCCACCCTTCCACAGAAACACTGTACCCCATTCAAATCCCCACCCTTTCACACACACACTGTACCCCATTCAACTCCCCACCCTTTCACAGAGACACCGTACCCCATTCAACTCCCCACCCTTTCACACAGACACTGTACCCCATCCAACTCCCCACCCTTTCACACACACACTGTACCCCATTCAACTCCCCACCCTTTCACAGAGACACCGTACCCCATTCAACTCCCCACCCTTTCACACACACACTGTACCCCATTCAACTCCCCACCCTTTCACAGAGACACCGTACCCCATTCAACTCCCCACCCTTTCACACACACACTGTACCCCATTCAACTCCCCACCCTTTCACAGAGACACCGTACCCCATTCAACTCCCCACCCTTTCACACACACACTGTACCCCATTCAACTCCCCACCCTTTCACAGAGACACCGTACCCCATTCAACTCCCCACCCTTTCACACAGACACTGTACCCTATTCAACTCCCCACCCTTTCACACAGACACCGTACCCCATTCAACTCCCCACCCTTTCACACAGACACCGTACCCCATCCAACTCCCCACCCTTTCACAGAAACACTGTACCCCATTCAACTCCCCACCCTTTCACAGAGACACCGTACCCCATTCAACTCCCCACCCTTTCACACAGACACCGTACCCCATTCAACTCCCCACCCTTTCACAGAAACACTGTACCCCATCCAACTCCCCACCCTTTCACAGAAACACTGTACCCCATTCAACTCCCCACCCTTTCACAGAAACACTGTACCCCATTCAACTCCCCACCCTTTCACACAGACACTGTACCCCATTCAACTCCCCACCCTTTCACACAGACACTGTACCCCATTCAACTCCCCACCCTTTCACAGAAACACTGTACCCCATTCAACTCCCCACCCTTTCACACAGACACTGTACCCCATTCAACTCCCCACCCTTTCACAGAAACACTGTACCCCATTCAACTCCCCACCCTTTCACAGAAACACTGTACCCCATTCAACTCCCCACCCTTTCACAGAGACACCGTACCCCATTCAACTCCCCACCCTTTCACACAGACACCGTACCCCATTCAACTCCCCACCCTTTCACAGAAACACTGTACCCCATTCAACTCCCCACCCTTTCACAGAAACACTGTACCCCATCCAACTCCCCACCCTTTCACAGAAACACTGTACCCCATTCAACTCCCCACCCTTTCACAGAGACACCGTACCCCATTCAACTCCCCACCCTTTCACACAGACACCGTACCCCATTCAACTCCCCACCCTTTCACAGAAACACTGTACCCCATCCAACTCCCCACCCTTTCACAGAAACACTGTACCCCATTCAACTCCCCACCCTTTCACAGAAACACTGTACCCCATTCAACTCCCCACCCTTTCACACAGACACTGTACCCCATTCAACTCCCCACCCTTTCACAGAAACACTGTACCCCATTCAACTCCCCACCCTTTCACACAGACACTGTACCCCATTCAACTCCCCACCCTTTCACACAGACACTGTACCCCATTCAACTCCCCACCCTTTCACACAGACACTGTACCCCATTCAACTCCCCACCCTTTCACACAGACACTGTACCCCATTCAACTCCCCACCCTTTCACACAGACACTGTACCCCATTCAACTCCCCACCCTTTCACAGAAACACTGTACCCCATTCAACTCCCCACCCTTTCACACAGACACTGTACCCTATTCAACTCCCCACCCTTTCACAGAAACACTGTACCCCATTCAACTCCCCACCCTTCCACACAGACACTGTACCCCATTCAACTCCCCACCCTTTCACACAGACACTGTACCCCATTCAACTCCCCACCCTTTCACACAGACACTGTACCCCATTCAACTCCCCACCCTTTCACACAGACACTGTACCCTATTCAACTCCCCACCCTTTCACAGAAACACCGTACCCCATTCAACTCCCCACCCTTTCACACAGACACTGTACCCCATTCAACTCCCCACCCTTTCACAGAAACACTGTACCCCATTCAACTCCCCACCCTTTCACACAGACACTGTACCCCATTCAACTCCCCACCCTTTCACACAGACACTGTACCCTATTCAACTCCCCACCCTTTCACAGAAACACTGTACCCCATCCAACTCCCCACCCTTTCACACACACACTGTACCCCATTCAACTCCCCACCCTTCCACACAGACACTGTACCCCATTCAACTCCCCACCCTTTCACAGAAACACTGTACCCCATTCAACTCCCCACCCTTTCACAGAAACACTGTACCCCATTCAACTCCCCACCCTTTCACACAGACACTGTACCCCATTCAACTCCCCACCCTTTCACACAGACACTGTACCCCATTCAACTCCCCACCCTTTCACAGAAACACTGTACCCCATTCAACTCCCCACACTTCCACACAGACACTGTACCCCATTCAACTCCCCACCCTTTCACAGAAACACTGTACCCCATTCAACTCCCCACCCTTTCACAGAAACACTGTACCCCATTCAACTCCCCACCCTTTCACACAGACACTGTATCCCATTCAACTCCCCACCCTTTCACACAGACACTGTACCCCATTCAACTCCCCACCCTTTCACAGAAACACTGTACCCCATTCAACTCCCCACCCTTTCACAGAAACACTGTACCCCATTCAACTCCCCACCCTTCCACAGAGACACCGTACCCCATTCAACTCCCCACCCTTTCACACAGACACTGTACCCCATCCAACTCCCCACCCTTTCACACACACACTGTACCCCATCCAACTCCCCACCCTTTCACACAGACACTGTACCCCATTCAACTCCCCACCCTTTCACAGACACTGTACCCCATTCAACTCCCCACCCTTTCACAGAAACACTGTACCCCATTCAACTCCCCACCCTTCCACAGAAACACTGTACCCCATTCAACTCCCCACCCTTTCACACAGACACCGTACCCCATTCAACTCCCCACCCTTTCACACAGACACTGTACCGCATTCAACTCCCCACCCTTTCACAGAAACACTGTACCCCATTCAACTCCCCACCCTTTCACAGAAACACTGTACCCCATTCAACTCCCCACCCTTTCACACAGACACCGTACCCCATTCAACTCCCCACCCTTCCACAGAAACACTGTACCCCATTCAACTCCCCACCCTTTCACACAGACACCGTACCCCATCCAACTCCCCACCCTTTCACTGAAACACTGTACCCCATTCAACTCCCCACCCTTTCACACAGACACTGTACCCCATTCAACTCCCCACCCTTTCACACAGACACTGTACCCCATTCAACTCCCCACCCTTTCACACAGACACTGTACCCCATTCAACTCCCCACCCTTTCACACAGACACTGTACCCCATTCAACTCCCCACCCTTCCACACAGACACTGTACCCCATTCAACTCCCCACCCTTTCACACAGACACTGTACCCTATTCAACTCCCCACCCTTTCACAGAAACACTGTACCCCATTCAACTCCCCACCCTTCCACAGAAACACTGTACCCCATTCAACTCCCCACCCTTCCACAGAGACACCGTACCCCATTCAACTCCCCACCCTTTCACACAGACACTGTACCCCATTCAACTCCCCACCCTTTCACACAGACACTGTACCCCATTCAACTCCCCACCCTTTCACACAGACACTGTACCCCATTCAACTCCCCACCCTTTCACACAGACACTGTACCCTATTCAACTCCCCACCCTTTCACAGACACTGTACCCCATTCAACTCCCCACCCTTTCACACAGACACTGTACCCCATTCAACTCCCCACCCTTTCACACAGACACTGTACCCCATTCAACTCCCCACCCTTCCACACAGACACTGTACCCCATTCAACTCCCCACCCTTTCACACAGACACTGTACCCCATTCAACTCCCCACCCTTTCACAGAAACACTGTACCCCATTCAACTCCCCACCCTTCCACAGAAACACTGTACCCCATTCAACTCCCCACCCTTCCACACAGACACTGTACCCTATTCAACTCCCCACCCTTTCACAGAAACACTGTACCCCATTCAACTCCCCACCCTTCCACAGAAACACTGTACCCCATTCAACTCCCCACCCTTTCACACAGACACTGTACCCCATTCAACTCCCCACCCTTCCACAGAAACACTGTACCCCATTCAACTCCCCACCCTTTCACACAGACACTGTACCCCATTCAACTCCCCACCCTTTCACAGAAACACTGTACCCCATTCAACTCCCCACCCTTTCACAGAGACACTGTACCCCATTCAACTCCCCACCCTTTCACAGAAACACCGTACCCCATTCAACTCCCCACCCTTTCACACAGACTCTGTACCCCATTCAACTCCCCACCCTTTCACAGAAACACCGTACCCCATTCAACTCCCCACCCTTTCACAGAAACACTGTACCCCATTCAACTCCCCACCCTTTCACACAGACACTGTACCCCATTCAACTCCCCACCCTTCCACAGAAACACTGTACCCCATTCAACTCCCCACCCTTCCACACAGACACTGTACCCCATTCAACTCCCCACCCTTTCACACAGACACTGTACCCCATTCAACTCCCCACCCTTCCACAGAAACACTGTACCCCATTCAACTCCCCACCCTTTCACAGAAACATTGTACCCCATTCAACTCCCCACCCTTTCACACAGACACTGTACCCCATTCAACTCCCCACCCTTTCACACAGACACTGTACCCCATTCAACTCCCCACCCTTTCACAGAAACACCGTACCCCATTCAACTCCCCACCCTTTCACAGAAACACTGTACCCCATTCAACTCCCCACCCTTTCACAGAAACACCGTACCCCATTCAACTCCCCACCCTTTCACAGAAACACCGTACCCCATTCAACTCCCCACCCTTTCACAGAAACACTGTACCCCATTCAACTCCCCACCCTTCCACAGAGACACTGTACCCCATTCAACTCCCCACCCTTTCACAGAGACACCGTACCCCATTCAACTCCCCACCCTTTCACACAGACACTGTACCCCATTCAACTCCCCACCCTTTCACAGAAACACCGTACCCCATTCAACTCCCCACCCTTTCACAGAGACACTGTACCCCATTCAACTCCCCACCCTTTCACACAGACACTGTACCCCATTCAACTCCCCACCCTTTCACACAGACACTGTACCCCATTCAACTCCCCACCCTTTCACACAGACACTGTACCCCATTCAACTCCCCACCCTTTCACACAGACACTGTACCCCATTCAACTCCCCACCCTTTCACAGAAACACTGCACACCATTCAACTCCCCACCCTTTCACAGAGACACTGTACCCCATTCAACTCCCCACCCTTTCACACAGACACTGTACCCCATTCAACTCCCCACCCTTTCACACAGACACTGTACCCCATTCAACTCCCCACCCTTCCACAGAAACACCGTACCCCATTCAACTCCCCACCCTTTCACAGAAACACTGTACCCCATTCAACTCCCCACCCTTTCACAGAAACACCGTACCCCATTCAACTCCCCACCCTTTCACAGAGACACTGTACCCCATTCAACTCCCCACCCTTTCACACAGACACTGTACCCCATTCAACTCCCCACCCTTTCACACAGACACTGTACCCCATTCAACTCCCCACCCTTCCACAGAAACACCGTACCCCATTCAACTCCCCACCCTTTCACACAGACACTGTACCCCATTCAACTCCCCACCCTTTCACACAGACACTGTACCCCATTCAACTCCCCACCCTTCCACAGAAACACCGTACCCCATTCAACTCCCCACCCTTTCACAGAAACACTGTACCCCATTCAACTCCCCACCCTTTCACAGAAACACCGTACCCCATTCAACTCCCCACCCTTTCACAGAGACACTGTACCCCATTCAACTCCCCACCCTTTCACACAGACACTGTACCCCATTCAACTCCCCACCCTTTCACACAGACACTGTACCCCATTCAACTCCCCACCCTTTCACAGAGACACTGTACCCCATTCAACTCCCCACCCTTTCACACAGACACTGTACCCCATTCAACTCCCCACCCTTTCACAGAAACACTGTACCCCATTCAACTCCCCACCCTTTCACAGAAACACTGTACCCCATTCAACTCCCCACCCTTTCACACAGACACTGTACCCCATTCAACTCCCCACCCTTTCACACAGACACTGTACCCCATTCAACTCCCCACCCTTTCACAGAAACACTGCACCCCATTCAACTCCCCACCCTTTCACACAGACACTGTACCCCATTCAACTCCCCACCCTTTCACAGAAACACTGCACCCCATCCAACTCCCCACCCTTTCACACAGACACTGTACCCCATTCAACTCCCCATCCTTTCACAGAAACACTGCACCCCATTCAACTCCCCACCCTTTCACACAGACACTGTACCCCATTCAACTCCCCACCCTTTCACACAGACACTGTACCCCATTCAACTCCCCACCCTTTCACAGAAACACTGTACCCCATTCAACTCCCCACCCTTTCACAGAGACACCGTACCCCATTCAACTCCCCACCCTTTCACACAGACACTGTACCCCATTCAACTCCCCACCCTTTCACAGAGACACCGTACCCCATTCAACTCCCCACCCTTTCACAGAAACACCGTACCCCATTCAACTCCCCACCCTTCCACAGAGACACCGTACCCCATTCAACTCCCCACCCTTTCACAGAGACACCGTACCCCATTCAACTCCCCACCCTTTCACACAGACACTGTACCCCATTCAACTCCCCACCCTTTCACAGAAACTCTGTACCCCATCCTACTCCGCAACCGCGTTTAACTAACCTGATTGAGTTTTATGATGAGGTAACAGAGAGGGTAGATCAGGGCAATGTCGTTGATGTGGTATATATAGTCTTTCAAAAGGTGTTTGATAAAGTGCTGCACAGTAGGCTTATCATCAAGATTGCAGCACATGGAATAAAGGGGGCAGCAGCAACATGAATACAGAATTGGCTAAGGGACAGGAAACAGAGAGTAGTGGTGAATGGTTGTTTTTTGGACCGGAGGGAGGTGTACAGTGGTGCTCCCCAGGGGTCAGTGCTGGGACCACTGCTTTTCTCAATAAATATTTATGACTTGGACTTGAGTGTACAGAGCACCATTTCAAAATTTGCAGATGACACAACACTTGGTAGGGTAGTCAGCAATGAGGAAGATAGTGATAGACTTCAAGGGGATATAGACAGGCTGGTGGCATGGGTGGACACGTGGCAGATGAAATTTAATGCAGAAAAATGTGAAGTGATACATTTCGGTAGGAAGAACGAGGAGAGGCAATATAAACTAGAGGGCACAATTCTAAAAGAGGTACAGGAACAAGGAGATCTGGGGGTATATGTGCACAAATCGTTGAAGGTGGCAGGTCAGGTTGAGAAAGCGGTTAAAAAAGTATACGGGATCTTATAAAACACTGGTTTGGCCACAACTGGAGTATTGTGTCCAGTTCTGGGCACTGAACTTTTGGAAAGATATGAAGGCCATAGAGAGGGTGCAGAAGAGATATTCTAGAATGATTCCAAGGAAGAGGGACTTTAGTTACATGGATGGACTGGAGAAGCTGGGGTTGTTCCCCTTGGAACAGAGAAGGTTGTGAGGAGATTTGATAGAGGTATTCAAAATCATGAAGGGTCTAGACAGAGTAGATAGAGAGAAACTGTTCCCAATGACGGAAGGGTCAAGAACCAGAGGACATAGATTTAAGGTGATTGGCAAGAGAACCAAAGATGACATGAGGAAAAACTTTTTTACACAGCAAGTGGTTAGGATCGGGAATGCACTGCCGGGGGGGCGGGGGGGTGCGTGGTGGAGGCAGATTCAATCATGGCCTTCAAAAGGGAACTGAATAAGTACCTGAAAGGAAAAAATTTGCAGGGCTACGGGGAAAGGGTGGGGGAGTGGGACTAGCTGGATTGCTCTTGCATAAAGCCGGCGTGGACTCGATGGGCCGAAAGGCCTCCTTCCCTGATGTAACCTTTCTATGATTCTAACATTTCATATAGACCCATTTTAAATATAACTGTTAATGCCTTGGTTAAAATAGTGAAGAAAAGTGTTTCATAGGGCCGTCAACAGGTTTGTTGCTGATGTTGCGTTGCTCGATGTCAACTCACTAGAGTTTTAATAGCGCAAAACTCAGCATCCAAAACCTTCCAACACAGAACAAAGAGATAAAATAAACTTCACAATCTGACATATGGCAAATATTTCATGAAGTGATTGTCTCACGCTGCCCACCTCCTTCCATGGTGCTCCCACAGTCCTGGCAACGTCTCTGCTGGATATTCAGTCGAAAATGTTTATCACCTATGTCACATGTTCATAAGTGAGTTTACTCAGTGTTATAGATTCATAGAATCATAGAAAATTATGGCACAGAAGGAGGCCATTCAGCCCATCGTGTCCATGCTGGCCGAGAAAGAGCTATCCAGCTTATTCCCACTTTCCAGCACTTGGTCCGTAGCCCTGTAGGTTACGGCACTTCAAGTGCACATCCAAGTACTTTTTAAATGAGTTGAGGGTCTCTACCTCCAGCACCCTTTCAGGCAGCGAGTTCCAGACCCCCATCATCCTCTTGATGAAAAAATTTCTCCTCAGCTCCTGTCTAATCCTTCTACCAATTACTTTAAATCTATGCCCCCTGGTCACTGACCCCTCTGCTAAGGGAAATAGGTCCTCCCTATCCACTCTATCTAGTCCTATCATAATTTTATATACCTCAATTAAATCTCCCCTCAGCCTTCTTTGTTCCAAAGCAAACAACCCCAGCCTATCTAATCTTTCCTCATAGTTAGAATTCCTCAGCACTGGCAACATCCTTATAAATCTCCTCTGTACTCTCTCTAGTGCAATCGCTACTTTCCTGTAATCTGGTGACCAGAACTGTGTGCAGTACTCAAGCTGTAGCCTAACCAATGTTTTATACAGTTCTAGCATGACCTCCCTGCTCTTTTATTCTATGCCCCGGCTAATAAAGGAAAGTTTCCTGCATGCCTTTTTTAACCACTTTATCCACCTGTCCTGCCACCTTCAGGGATCTGTGGATATGCACTCCAAGGTCCCTTTGTTCCTCTACCTCGCAGTATCCTACCATTTATTGTGTACTCCCTTGTCTTGTTTGCCCTCCCCAAATGCATTACCTCACACTTCTCTGGATTGAATTTTATTTGCCACTTTTCTGCCCACCTGACCAGTCCATTGGTATCTTCCTGTAGTCTACAGCTTTCCTCCTCACTATCAACCACACGGCCAATTTTTGTATCTTCTGCAAACTTCTTGATCACGCCCCCCAAATTCAAGTCCAAATTGTTAATATGTAGCATAAAAAGCAAGGGACCTAGTACTGAGCCTTGCGGTACCCCATTGGGAACAGCCTTCCTGTCGCAAAAACAACCATCAACCATTACCTTTTGCTTCCTGCCACTGAGCCAATTTTGGATCCAACTAGCCACTTTCCCTTGGATCCCATGGGCTTTTACATTTTTGACTACTCTGCCATGTGGGATCTTGTCAAAAGCCTTGCTAAAATTCATGTATACTACATCAAACGCATTACCCCTCTTCGACCCTCCTTGTTACCTACTCAAAAAATTCAATCAAGTTAGTTAGACACGACCTTCCCTTAATAAATCCATGCTGACTGACCATGATTAACCCGTGCCTTTCTTAGTGATGATTTATGCTGTCCTTCAGAATCAATTCCAATAATTTGCCCAATAATCCAATTCCAATTAATTCCAATAATCTTCCGCTGTTCCTCTGAGTCAGAAGGTCGTGGTTTCAAGTCTCACTCCAGAAACTTGAGCACAAAATCCAAGGATGCTCCAGTGCAGTATTGAGGGAGTGTTGCACTGTCGGATGTCCCATTTTTTGGATGAGACGTTAAACCGAGGCCCTGTATGCCCTCAGGTGGATGTAAAAGGTCCCAAGGCACTATTCAAAGAAGAGCAGGGGAGATTTCCCCGGTGTGCTGGCGAATATTTATCCCTCAACCAACATCACTAAAACAGATTATCTGGTTATTATTACATTGCTGTTTGTGGGACCTTGCTGTGCGCAAATTGTCTGCCGCGTTTCCTACATCACAACAGTGACTACACTTCAAGAATTGCTTCATTGGCTGTAAAGCACTTTGGGATGTCCTGAGGTCGTGAAAGGTGCTATATAAATGCAAGTCTTTCTTTCTTTCCTGGTCAAACAATGTATTTCTAATGCCAGTAAGAATCTTCACATCACAAAAACATTGGTTTTGTGCCAGATGGAGATTTATGGTTCATCTCAGTGATAGCAAACGGCTGTGCTGATTGCCACATGGCAAGCACATGACATGCTTCAGCATGATTCTAATGAAACATTCCTTCATCAATGAGCTCCGAGACACAGAAACTGTTATTAAAGCAATTTGGAAACAAATTGCCAGCACAGTTCCTGACTGTCACTCAAACTGAAGCAGCTGCTACATCTGCAACTAAATGTAATGAAAAATCAGCCAGCTCCTCACTTTATGCCTTGTGAGGTCCGTTAGCTTCAGTGCAACAAGAGATTTAGAAACAGCTCTCAGGCACAGTTCATGAGTAGGGCAAGCGCTTTAGTATGGCAAGACAATATACTCCACAAATTCCTACATTTATTGGGGCCGATTTTAACTTGATCAAAATTGACGTTACCAGGACGGTAACAAAGTAGGGTCAGTAGATTTACCGACCCGTAAACTCTGATGGTTTGGCCGCTGCCGTTTTTACATAGAATTATGTAGAATTTATAGCACAGACACAGAACATTCGGCCCAATAGGTCCATGCTGGTGTTTATGCTCCACACGAGCCTCCTCCCACCTTACTTCATCTCACCCTATCAACATATCCTTCTATTCCTTTCTCCCTCATGTACTTATCTAGCTTCCTCTTGAATGCATCTATGCTATTTGCCTCAATCACTCCATGTGGCAGTGAGTTCCACATTCTAACCACTCTCTGGGTAAAGAACTTTTTTTCTGAATTCCATATTGGAATATTAGTGACTATCTTATATTAATGTCCCCTAGTTCTGGTCTCCCCCACAAGTGGAAGCAGCCTCTCTACGTCTTCCCTAACAAACCCCTTCATAATCTTAAAGACCTCTATCATGTCACCCCTCAGACTTCTCTTTTCTAGAGAAAAGAGCCCCAGCCTGTTCTGCCTTCCCTGATAGGTATAACCTCTCAGTTCTGGTATCATCCATCTAAATCTTTTTTGCACCTTCTCCAGTGCAACTATATCCTTTTTATAATGTGGAGACCGGAACTGCTCACAATACTCCAAGTGTGCTCTAACCAAGGTTCTATACAAGTTTAACATAACTTCTCTGCTTTTCAATTCTGTTCCTTTAGAATAGCCGGAGCGCTCATCTGTTTTAGGCGGTAGGCCTCTCGATTATGCAAATCGAGGCCCTATGATGCAGTCAGGACTCTGATTGCAATTTTCAGGGTCGTGCGTGCTCCACCCATGTTCCCTGGCATTGTGTGGCTTCACCACTTGTCTTTAAAGGGACCGCCGCTGGCCGCTCCAGAAACGGCCCAGAAAAGCTTCTGGGTTATATTTTTGTGGAGCCTGGAAGAGCAGAAGTGCTCCTCCCAACTCCACAAAAAAACTGCAGGTCGCAGCAGATCCCGGGTTCACCCCCCTCCACGTTCACCTCATCTGGCCCCCCTCCCCCCACTCCCAGACTTACCTGCGTGCCTGCTAGGTGTCCGAGCTGCCTGATATTATGGCGGCCTGGAGCTGGCAAGCCATAGAGGGCCGACCATTTGGGGCCTGCAGCTGGCCAGTGGCGTGGAAAGAAGGCCTGGCTCTCTCAATGGCTTGGGCCTCCCGTCGTCGGGAATGAGCGGGTGGCCGACACACTCTGCTGGTTGGCTGCCCTGAAGTTAAGATCTACCCCATTGTGTGTAATGCAATTGATGCTTGACGAATATATTTTGTGTAAAAGGTCCCAAAGGAAAATTCCTGTGCGGACCTGAATGATAACAGATCGCTTGTTGCTACAAATCTTTTGCCCCATTCATGATGGTCTCTCTTCCTGTAGCAGCTGCATCAAAATTGAATCAGAAATGAGAAAGCTCCTCATTTTATGCATCACAAGGCCCATCCGCCACAGAGCATCAAGGGTGGCTGTTGCAATTATACATAGAAGCTACAATGCGAACACGGGCCATTCGGCCCAACCAGTCTGTGTCGGCATTTACCCTCCACGCGAAATGGTTCTAATCGCATTTAGCCACCCTGTTCCCATATCCCTTTTCCTTCATCTACCTATCCAATCTAATCTTCAATGTTAACATAGTTTCTGCCTCAACCACTAACCCTGAAATTGATTTCCACAACTCTCTGTGTGAAGAAGTTTCTCCTGCCTTCAGTTCTAAATCTCTTGCAGTTAGTACGATTCGTCTCATCGCACTCAGCATGTTGTTGACAATTATCTCGAAAAACAAAGCTTCTTCATCTCAAGGGAATTTGGTTCACTGTAAGCAGATTATTTTATCCCTGTGTAGCTAATTGATCATGCCGTATTTTAAATATTGGGTGCAATTTCCAGGCAGTCTATCGTCAAAAGGGCATCACTGCTTTGGAAAGTAATCAGAGGAGAACAAAAAGAATGATCCCAGGAATTGGGGCTCAATGTTATGATTTGAGGTACTGGTAGAACTAAATGTACTTTCATTTGAGAAAAAAAGCTTGAGAGAGTACATGATCCAGGTTTATAAATGAATCGTGGGATCGTGTAGATGTAAGCAGATTACTAACTTAGATTGTGATCTTAGGACAAGACATCAAGTTACATCGAGTTACATCGAAACTACAGCACAGAAACAGGCCAATCGGCCCAACTAGTCTATGACTGCATTTATGCTCCACATGAGCCTCCTCCCATCCTACTTCATATAACCCTATCAGGAATCCCTTCTATTCCTTTCTCCCTCATGTGCTTATCTAGCTTCCCCTTAAATGCATCTATGCTATTTGCCTCAACCACTCCTTGTGGTAGCGAGTTCCACATTCTTACCACTCTTTGTGTAAAGAAGTTTCTCCTGAATTCCCTATTGGATATACTATTTTATATTTATGTTTACTATTTTATATTTATGACCTCTAGTTCTGGCCTCCCCCACAAGTGGAAACATTTTCTCTACATCTATCTTATCAAACCCTATCATTATCTTAAAGACCTCTATCAGGTTACCCCTCAGCCTTCTCTTTTTCTAGAGAAAAGAGTCTCAGCCTGTTCAGCCTTTCCTGATAAGGATATCCTCTCAGTTCTGGTATCATCCTTGTGAATCTTTTTTGCACCCTCTCCAATGCCTCTATATCCTTTTTATAATATGGAGACCAGAACTGTGCACAATTCCTCAAGTGTGGTCTAACCAAGGTTCTATACAAGCACTGAATTAACAAGCCTCAAGCAAGACTAGAAATCATAAGAAACAGAACAGTGAATAATACCGGGGCTAAAAAGATTAAATTATGAGAACCGGTTGCATAGACTCGGCTTGTATTTCCTTGATTATAGGAGATTAACGGTTGATCTAATTGAGGTGTTTCAGATGATTAAAGGATTTGATAGGGTAGATAGGGAGAAACTATTTCCTCTGGTGGGGGAGTCCAGAACAAGGGGGCATAACCTTAAAATTAGAGCTAGGCTGTTGAGGCGTGATGTCAGGAAGCAATTCTTCACACAAAGGATAGTGGAAATCTGGAACTCTCTCCCCAAAAAGCTACTGAGGCTGGGGGTCAATTGAAAATTTCAAAACTGAGATTGAAAGATTTTTGTTGGGTAAGGGTATTAAGGGTTACGGAACCAAGGTGGGGAGAGGGAGTTAAGATACAAATCAGATTTGATCTAATTGAATGGCAGAATAGGTTCGAGGTGCTGAATGGCCTCCTCCTGTTCCTATATGACTCCCTGAAAATACTACATTGCTTAACTACTTTAAAAATCAAAATATCTGTTTAGGAAGAGAATTCAAACTTTTTAAGGATACCACAGATGATCCTTGGAAAGGTGGTCCTTGGAAAACAATGCTCTGTGCTGTTGGGACCATGAATGAGTTGCTAGTCACAGCTGATTAATGTGGATTGGATGATTCCACTGATGCTCTGGAGTTTCACTTACTTTTAATAGTCGGGGAAAAAATAATTTCAATTTCCTTTAAGTCAGGAAGAAATCTCATAGAGGTTTTTCTTCTTGGAGGTTTTACCTGCATTTGTTTGTCTCATTCAGAAGACTAATTGGGCTGGTTAGAGTCCATGGTTGTAGCACACTATGAAATGATCTGTGAAAGGTAGCCTTGACCTTTCCCATTCCATATTTCTGTTCTAGTATAGGAGCGGATTAATATTTTGCTCTGTCTCGATTAATGATTGAAGAGAGTTGCCCATACAGAGTTTGACTAATAAGGGGAGAATTTCCTGCGCAATGGATTGTCTGGGCTCAGCGAATATCAGAAAATCGGGCGGGCCCCTTTACAGGTGTGCACTCCAATACACACCTGATGGCACTACGAAGGATGGTAACTCACCATATGGAGAATCGTGGGCACATCCTAACATCCTGAGTGGTACAGAACATTGAAGCACCAAATTGCTGTACCACCTCCAACCCTAGTTTTAATGCAACTGGAAATGAGTGGTGTCCAACCTTGATATTTTTAAATGAGGGGTTGGCATTTCAGGTTAGAAACCGTTCCACTGATACCTATAATGAATGTTATTACTGGATACTCATTCTGCTGATTAATGTTATACGTTGAGATTCTGAGACTCTCCAGATGCTGATGTTTTCGACTTTTAACCTCAAGCATGATTCTGACAGTGTTGCCCCTGATGAGATTATTACTGTGTCACCTATTTCTGTATAATGCAGGGAATCAAGTGAACCCTTTGAGTGCTGAATCTATTATTAAACAGGACACCTTTTTACTCACACAAAATCTGCAGCCATGATCTTCAGTGATTTTCTAATAAGAATTCCTGTGAGACACATTTTGTTATTGAAAGAAAGAACAAACTTGTATTTATACATTTATTTTTTGACCTCAGTTTAATCCAGAGCACTTGACAGCCAATGATGTACTTTTGAAGTACAGTCACTGTTGTAATATAGGTAAAGTGGCAACCAAATTGCGCACAGCAAGGTCCCATAAACAGCAATGAGCTAAATGACCAGATAATCTGCTTTAGTGATGTTGGTTGAGGAATAAATGTTGGCCAGGACACCAAAAGACCTCCCCTGCTCTTCTTCGAATATTGTTGTGAGATCTTTTATGTCAACCTGAGAGGGCAGACAGGGCCTCGGTTTAATGAGTCATTTGAAAGACGGCACTGAAGAGTCAACCTTGATTGTGATGCTGTTTATTCTCCACATGAGCAGTAGTCCTAATCCCATGTACGTGTTCTGTTCCCATATCCCTTTATTCCCTTTTCCTTCAACCACCTATCTAACCTATTGCTTTAAGTTGACATGGTCTTTGCTTTAATCACTAACTCCAGTAATGCTTTCCACAGCCTGACAAAACTCTGTGTAAGAAGGTTTCTCTTGCTCTCTGTCCTAAATTCCTTACATTTGATCTTATATCTATGCCCTCTTTTCTAAACCGCACTATCACTGGTCTGTTTCTAACTACCCTGTTTCATCTTTCAATTCTTTTAAACACCTCTATCAAATCACCCCAAAATCTCCTCTATTCTAATAACAACAGTTCCATTTTTTCAAGTTTTTCTTCACATTTGTATTTCCTCATACCAGGCAGCATCCTGGTGAATCTGTGCTGTACCCTCTCTATTGTCTCAACAGCCTTCCTATAATATAGAGCCCATAATTTTGCATATTGGGAGTAATTTTAATTTTTAATAATAATGTAAATAAGAATGGCTGCCGATTATACACCTCTCCCGAGTTTCCATTGACTTCACCTATGCTGCTGTAGCTACAACTTGAGCCTCAACCTAGGGCATGGATAACATTGCCTGTGGCTGTCAAGGTCACCGTGGCCTTTAACTTTTATGCCACAGGCTCCTTTCAGGCTGCAGCGGCTGTGAGACCACCACTGCATCAGGGAGGTCACCGAGGTCTTTCAACACCAAGAGGAACAGCTACATTACTTTCCCCATGGACAGAGCGAAACAGTACCGGAGAGTACAAGGCTTCCTGCACATGGCAGGCTACCCCAGGGTACAAAGTGCCATTGACTGTGCTCCACATTGCTTTGCGTGCTCCCCATCACCAGCTTGGCATCTTTCTGAATAGAAAGGGATTCCACTTCTTCAATGTTCAGTTTGTTTGCAACCACAGGCAGAGCATCATGCTGGTCTATGCCCAGTTTCCTGGCAAGCAGTCATCATTCATCCTGCGCCAGTCTTCTGTGCCGCCTTTATTCCAAGCAGGCCGTCAGGTCACAGGCTGCCTACTGGGCGACAAGGGCTATCCCCTTCAGACATGGCTCATGACTCTTGTCTAGAACCTGGGTACAACTGCAGAGGTGGCCTACAACGAGAGCCATGCTGCCACCAGAAACATCATCGAGCAACCCTACCGCTGCCTAGACCGTTCGGGAGGAGCTTTGCAGTACACCCTTGACCATGTATCCAGATTGGTGGTTGTCTGCTGCATGCTCCATAACTTTGTGATAATGAGCGATCAGCCTTTACCACTACCTGGGCAACAAGAGGTGCAGGAGCAGGAGGAAGAGCAGCACGAACAGGAGTTGGAGCAAGAGCAGCATCGACCACCAGTGCCCCGAACTGCCAGAGATCTTGGAGAGCAGCATCGACCAAGAGCTCTTCACGTGAATCATTCCTCCCATCTTCAATACACCAACAGTCCCGCAATCCTTATCGCCACCGTCCTTACTACCATCATCCGATTGCCTTCCTTCAGTCCAGCCTTATGGCTCTTTCCCTCGCTTCACTACAAATATTAACACCAAAAATCACTAACTATATTCCATCTGAGTATAATAGTTAACAGGACTAACTATTCCACCCTTGTGCAAACCCTTAGCATCAGTCTTATGTGCTCGATTCCCTATCCTAGTGCTCCTACAAAGTGTTTCATTGAAACCCGTGGGTTTCCCCAGTAGCTACATCTTGGGAGGTGGAAGGCTGCAGAACTTCCACTGAGGAAACTTCAGATGGCCGTGGTGGAGGAGTTCTGGGCCTTGAGGGCCTGGCTGCAGACTGCAGCATCTCTGGCCAGATGACGGCATGGCACGATGGGCCGAATGGGCTCTTTCTGTGCTGTATGATTCTATGATTCTATGAACAAGGGCACCGGCAGAGTGTGTGACGGGGAAGCAGGCACGCTGTCATCCAGAGAGGAGAGCAAGTGCCTTTCTCATGGAGCCAAGGCCACTCTCCTGCGACTGCACCTGAGCACTCCTAAGGCTCTGCGTGAGAACAGAGTGCAGGAGTGATGTGACACTCTGGCAGCCACTGTCAACACTGGCTCCTCTAGCCTACCCTCTCAAATAAGTGTGGTGTCAGTCTCTGAAATAGTGCTCGTTAGGGTCAGAGTGAGTGACGCTACAATTTCAGGAAGGCCTGCCTTCTCTTCCTGAAATGGCAGAGAGACCTCTATGTTTTCAGCACCTAAAATGAAAGAATGGGACAAGGGTTAGCTTTTAGAGTGAAGGGAGAGCAGAGAGAGAGAGAAGTGGCCGGTGAAAGTAGCTGCTGTGTGTCATGAAGACTGTGTAGGGAGAGATAGAAGTAAGAAGGGAAAAAGAAGATAAGATGTGACGATGTCTCCTCCAGCATTGCCACTCACCACGGCCGTGACTCTCCCCCTGCCCGTGATGGCCAGCACGTTTCCTTCCACAGGGGAGAGGATGTGCAGGTGGGCTCGGCCTCGTCCAGTGGCCGCTCCAGTCACAAGTTGTGCACAACCTTCTCCTGCAATAAAGAAGGGAGTGTGTTTGTGGCTGTCTTGTGAGGTATTTCGAGAATGTGCCTGTCATGATCAAATAGATTGTATGTTTTGTGGAAGATGTGAGGTTTAGGGAAGTGAGGGTTGCAACAGTGGTAAGAGTTGGAAATGCAGAGTGTGTGAGTAGGAGGGGAAGGAGGTGTAGTGAAGTGTGATGTAGTGATTGTAGGAGAATGAAGGGAAGCAGGAGGGGGTCTACTGTGAGTAGCAAGATTGCAGGTGGTGCAGGTGTGAGGAAAGAGTAGTTGAGCTAAGAGGTAAGATTCTTACCTTGGCAACTCTGGTGAGGTCATTGAACTTCTGTCGGCATTACGGCCGTGTCCTCGGAGCTAAGCTCCTGGCATTAACCTCCTCACCGACTACTTCCCACAGGCAGTGGAGGTGTTGCCTGGAGGGCCTTCAGGGCTCCCGGAAGTAACAGGATCTCCCGCCTCCTGACCATCGTCTGGACCAGGGCCTCCCAACACTGCATGATCCAAAGAATCTGGGCGCCCTCCCTGGACCTCTCGCAACCATTTCTCTTCTTACAAGCCTTCCCTGCTGTCAGCAGCCAGAACGCACCTCCTGTTTAACAAGTGCTGGCTGCCTTTAAATGGCGTCAGTCAAGCCCGATTTCCTGGATTTCCCCCCCACCCCCTCCCCGCAAACATGCGCGCAGCCAATGAATAGCGCAGGAAGCGCTGGCTGCAGGCCTGAGTCATGATAAGGCATGATCCAGATTTTATGTAAGAGATCTAGGCCCATATCTCTTACATAAAACCCAGTATGTCCTTCACTTTTGTTTATGGTTTTATCCACTTGAGGTGCTGCTTTTACTGGTGTGAACCTGAACCCTCTGCTCTGGAGTTTCCACCACACTTACGGCAAAGTTATGCCAGTGGAGTGGAAACAGCACTGAGGAAATTCCCGGCCTATATTATCCTGTGACATAATTGCTTCTAATTTCCTCAGTTTATATCCCACAATCTAAGCATTGCAATGCATGCAATTTATCTTTTCCCTCGATTATTTTTGTGGGAGCTAACACCCCACAGATTTATCCCTGCATCTAAATGGTCAATTTGATTTTCCTCCTCTACTCCCTTTATTCTTTGTGCATGCTATTCTTTTTGTTAAAATTTAATTTTCGTATTTACCTCATCTATTTCTACCTTCTCTACTTGCTCTTTCGTTCTTTATTTTCCCTGCCCACCTTTCCTAATGCGAATGACTCTTCGCTTCTCTATTTACCTAATTTATTTGTTTTGCCAGTTCATTAGCTCCCTTGCAGTTCCGATGCAGCCCTTCCTTGTGGCATAGCTCCTATCTTTCCCAAATTTGGTGTGCATGCAATCCTCTTCCTGACAACACCCCTTTATCCACACGTTGAGCTCCCTAATCTTCTTATCCTTCCCTATTACAGTACGTGACGGGGGGAGTAATCTAGATATTACCACCCTAAGCTCCTAAAGCTGATTCCTAGTCTCCTAAACTTCTTTTGCAGCACGTTAGAACTTTTCCCATATAAAGAAAGAAACATGGGAACATAGGAACAGGAGTAGGCCATTCAGCCCCTCGTGCTTGCTCCGCCATTTGATAAGATCATGGCTGATCTGTGATCTAACTCCATATACCCGCCTTTGGCCCATATCCCTTAATACCTTTGGTTGCCGAAAAGCAATCTATCTCAGATTTAAATTTAGCAATTGAGCTAGTATCAATTGCCGTTTGCGGAAGAGAGTTCCAAACTTTTACCACCCTTTGTGTGTAGAAATGTTTTCTAATCTCGCTCCTGAAAGGTCTGGCTCTAATTTTTAGATTGTGCCCCCTACTCCTAGAATCCCCAACCAGCGGAAATAGTTTCTCTCTATCCACCCTATCTGTTCCCCTTAATATCTTATAAACTTCGATCAGATCACCCCTTAACCTTCGAAACTCCAGAGAATACAACCCCATTTTGTGTAATCTCTCCTCGTAACTTAACCCTTGAAGTCCGGGTATCATTCTAGTAAACCTACGCTGCACTCCCTCCAAGGCCAATATGTCCTTCCGAAGGTGCGGTGCCCAGAACTGCTCACAGTACTCCAGGTGCGGACTAACCAGGGTTTTGTATAGCTGCAGCATCACTTCTGCCCCCTTGTACTCCAGTCCTCTAGATATAAAGGCCAGCATTCCATTTGCCTTCTTGATTATTTTCTCCACCTGTTCATGACACTTCAATGATCTATGTACTGCATTGCATTTATACAACGTCTTTCACGACCTCAGGACGTCCCAAAGTACCTTACAGCCAATGAAGTACTTTTGAGCTGTAATTAGGAATTTAGGATATTACGATATATCAATCGTTCATACTTTAAATACTTGAAGGGGAAAAATGTGCAAGGCTATGGGTAAAAAGCAGGGGAGTGGGGCTAATTGAATAGCTCTTACAAAAAGCCGGCACAGGCATGATGGGCCGAATGGCCACCTTCTGTGCTGTATCACTCTATGATCCTATGTAGACCACGATGACCGACTGCTGTCCCCTCCCTCCCATAATTTTTTCCAGTTTTTCTGAAACTACCTTTACCCTAGCACAGATTCCTTCAATCAAATTATAATTATATTGCAATTTTTCAAAGCTTGCTGCAGGAACATTTACTTTCAAAGGGTTAAATAATATAATTTATTACTCTACCATTAATGCCGGGAATGTCTTTAACCAGCACCATCAGACCGACCTGGCTAAAACAAGGTCCATTTACATTCACTGCTGGTCATGGGGCACATCACATTGCACCTGAGGCAGACTGAATCCAAAAACCAAAGAAAAAGAAAAATCCCCCAAGGATAAAGATGATGGACGTGTTACACCAGGAAGAAACTGCTCAGCCTGTCCAAAGTACCCTTTATTAAAAAAAACTCCTGTATTTTTGCTGATAATTTGTAAAAAAGAAAATATATATGTATAGAATGGTACCAAATTGTTGAGACTCTTGGATAGCTGTGTAAAATGCTATTCCAAACTCCTTACTGAAAGGTTCATTTTTCCCCAAGTCAGAAAGAAGCCATTAAAAAGATTTACAAGGATGTTACAATGAACAGAGCTGTAATGTAAAAGATTAATTTGTTATGAATGATGTACACTTGACTAGGAGCTTCTAAAGACTTATGGAACTAATAAAGAATAAGAAATGTGTGCCCAAAAGCAGTCAATCTCTACTCTTTCAAATTGTGAAGAAAGAACATGCATTTAGATAGCATCTTACACAACTTCAGGGTGTCCCCAAGTGCTTCATAGTCAAATAAGTACTTTTGAAGTGCAGTCACTGTTATAATGTAGGAAACGCGGCAGCCAATTTGCACACAGCAATGTCCTACAAACAGCAATGAAATAGTGACCAGATAATCTATTTAAGTGATGTTAGTTGAGGGGTAAATATTGGTCCGGATACCAGGAAAGCTCCTCCAGCTCTTCTTTGAATAGTGCCACGGGATCATTTACGTCCACATGAGAGGGCAGCCGGGGCCTACATTCAACGTCTCCTCTGACAGTACTGCACTGGATTGTTAACCTAAATTATGTGCTCAAGTCTCCAGCATGGGGCTTGAACCTACAACCTTCTGATTTAGAGGCAAGAGTGATATCCACTGAGCCAAGGCTGACACCATTATTGCTTTGGTAGAACAGCTAATTTCATAGAAATACACATAGGGAATTGCCACAGCTTCTGGTACATTGGGCAGCACATTATTATCTTTCAACACTGTGACCACTACAGCAAATAAAGACACACAATAAGTTGGTAAATGATAGTCTAGCCTGACAAATATATGTGTCATGCTGTGCTTACATTGCCCACAGCTTAATTAATGTATTTCATAGTGACATGCACAGTAGATCTTTGTACTTCTGTCAAGGCACTCTGTTGGCTGAGACAACCCCCCCTTCCAGACCTGTACATCACTTGGAGGTGCAGAATGGATACATTCCTGTACGTGACAGTACAGGCAGCACAGACCAGACAGAATGTGTATTCTGTGTCCCTGGAAAAGCCACAGCCAAACATTACTGTTAATTCTTTAGTTCCAAAAACATCAATTTGTATTGTTGACACATCTGCACAAGCTTTGAGGTTGAGGTGTTGTTCATTGATGAGTTTGGAGGAAGGACAAGGGACAGAGGGTTTCAAGAGCATTTGCTGCTGTACTTATTGCTGTGAGGGTGAAAAATACGAGGCTGTGTTGAGGCTTGGAATCTGCTACTAGTCAGTGTGGTGTGAGGACTGAAAGTGCAAAGAACCACTGCTTCCTCAGTGAAAACAGGCTATGTGAAAGAAGCCTTTTTTTTTGGTTTGAGCTTAAAGCAGTTCCAAATTTCACCTTAATCCACAATGTGGAAATTTAGAAATCAAAACAGAAATTTCTGGAAATGTACAGCAGGTCAATCAGCATTTAAAAGAGAAAAGATTGGTTAACATTTCATAGGTGATACTGCATCAGGGCGGGAGATTTAAAATTAAGTGAGACCGGAGAATCACCTTGGCTTCTCTTCCCACCCCCACACCATTACCTTCAGAGTCCCCCAAGCATCTACCCTTGCCCCTCTTCTTCCTTATCAACATGCTGCCCTGCCCATCTGCAGATATGGGGCCAGCTTCCTAATGTACACTGAAGACACTCAGCTCTACCTCTTCACCACCTCTCTCAACCACTCCACTTTGCCTCTGTATTGTCAGACTGCTTGTCCATCTAAACATTGGAAAGACCAACGCCATAGTCTTTGGCCACCACCACAAACTCCATAACCTGGCCAATGATTTCATCTCCTCCCCTGGCCTCTGTCTCATGTTAAAACAGACTGTTCACAACATAAATGTCCGATCAGCCCCCAAATTGAGCTTCTGACCCCATATCTTCTCCATCGTAAGGACTTTTTTTTATTCATTCATGGGATGAGGGCGTCGCTGGCAAGGCCAGCATTTATTGCCCATCCCTAAAACCCCTACTGCCTACTACTATTTCCATAACATCATTTATGTCCACCCCCACCTTAACTCATCTGTGGCTAAAACCTTCATCCAAACCTTAGTCACCTCCAGACTCGATTAATCCAATGCTATCCTGACCGACCTCCCATTCTCCGCTCCCTGTAAACTTCAGCTAATTCAAAACTCTTCTGTCCATATTCTATCCTGCAACAATCCCACGTGTCCTCACTGACTTACATTGGCTTCTGGCCCTCAATGCCTCCAGTGTAAAATTCTAATCCTCATAATTAAATTCCTTGATGGCCTCATTCCTCCCTATCTCTGCAGCCTCCTCCAGCCTTATAACCCCCCTCCCCCCAAACTCTTGGTTCCTCTGACTCTGGCCTCTTGTGCATTGCCCTCTACCTTTGACTTGTTCCTTCAGCTTCCTAGACTCCGAGCTCTCAAATTCCATCCCTAACACCACAAGACCATAAGACCATAAGAGATAGGAGCAGGAATAGGCCATTCGGCCCTTCGAGCCTGCTCCGCCATTCAATGAGATCATGGCTGATCTGATTTTTACCTCAACTCCACTTTCCCGCCTTTTCCCCATATCCTTTGACTCCCTTGCTGATCAAAAATTTGTCTAACTCAGCCTTGAATGTATTCAATGACTCAGCCTCCACAGCTTTTTGGGGTAAAGAATTCCAAAGATTCACGACCCTCTGGGAGAAGAAACTCCTCCTCATTTCCATCTTAAACGGGCGACCTCTTATTCTGAGACTATGCCCCCTAGTTTTAGATTCCCCCATGAGGGGTAACATCCTCTCAGCATCTACCCTATCAAGTCCTCTCAGAATCTTGTATGTTTCAATAAGATCTCTCATTCTTCTAAACTCCAATGAGTATAGACCCAATCTTTCCTCATAAGACAACCCTTCCATACCCGGAATCAACCTAGTGAACCTTCTCTGAATTCCTTCATTGCAAGTATGTCCTTCCTTAAATAAGGGCACCAGAACTGTACACAGTACTCCAGGTGTGGTCTCACCAGCATCCTGTAGAGTTGTAGCATGACTTCCCTGCTTTTATACTCCATCCCCCTAGAAATAAAGGCCAACATTCCGTTTGCCTTCCGGATTACCTGCTGCACCAGTATGTTGACTTTTTGTGTTTCATGTACGAGGACACCCAGATCCCTCTGTACCGCAGCATTTTGTAGTATTTCTCCATTCAAATAATATTTTGCTTTTTTATTTTTCCTCCCAAAGTGGATGACTTCCCATTTTCCCACATTATATTCCATCTGCCAAATTTTTGCCCATTCGCTTAACCTGTCAATATCCCTTTGCAGACACTTTGTGTCCTCATCGCAACTTGCTTTTCCACCTATCTTTGTATCATCAGCAAATTTAGCCACAAGACACTCTGTCCCTTTATCCAAGTCATTGATATATATTGTAAATAGTTGAGGCCCCAGCACTGAGCCCTGCAGCACCCCACTAGTTACAGATTGCCATTTTGAAAATGACCCTTTTATCCCGACTCTTTGTTTTCTGTTAGTTAGCCAATCCTCTATCCATGCCAGTATATTACCCCCAACTCCACGGTCTATAAATTCTTCACACAACACCCATATCTCGGGCGCTAACTGGCCTACTAGTCTCCCAATATGGCGGGCACGAAGCGCACGCATATTTCCAGCCGGAAGTGTTCGGCCCGCCATTTTAGGAAGGGAAAAATAAATCGGTTAGCAGTGTCCATGCCTGAAACAGGCGTTAGGCCCTTTGCATATGTAAATACGAGGCCTAACTCCTGTTTGAGGCCCCCGCTGCTAGACTGATTTCTGCACTCAGGGGAAACCAGACCTGCTAGCAACGAGGTAAGTTTTTGAAATTTACTTACCTGAATGTGGACCCAAATTGGGCAGATCCAATATGCCAGGTCTCCACCTCTTTCACATTACTCAGAGATTATCTGCCAATCCCAGGGTTGGGGGTTGACGGGGGTGGGGTGGGTGGGGGGGGGGGGGGGGTGGTGACGGGGTGGAATGAACATTTACGCTCCCAGAAGGCGCACAGACAAATGACGTGGGAGGGGGTATAACCAACCCTCCCGTCTCATTTTCCTCTTCCAACACTGGAAGGTTTCCCAAATGGAGGGACACCCAGAAACATAAGAACATAAGAAACGTAATAAATAGGAGCAGTGGTAGGCCACAGGGCCCCTCGAGCCTGCTCCGCCATTCAATCAGATCATGGCTGATCTTCGACCTCAACTCCACTTTCCCGCCTGATCCCCATATCCCTTGGTTCCCTTAGAGTCCAAAAATCTGTCGATCTCAGTCTTGAATATACTCAACAACTGAGAATTCAACACCCTCGGGGGTAGAGAATTCCAAAGATTCACAACCCTCTGAGAGAAGAAATTCCTCCTCAACTCAGGCCTAAATGTCCGAACCTTGATCCTGACACTATGCCCCCTGGTTCTAGATTCTCCAACCAGGGGAAACAATCTCTCAGCATCAACCCTGTGAAGCCCCCTCAGAATCTTATCTGTTTCAATGAGATCACCTCTCATTCTTCTAAACTCCAGAGTATAGGCCCATTCTACTCAATCTCTCCTCCTAGGACAAGCCTCTCATCGCAGGAATCAGTCTAATTTGAGGGGAGTTTGCACCCTGTGTTGTCAGGGGTGTGAGGGAAGTTTGCACACTGTGTTGTCAGGGGTGGGAGAAGAATTTGCACCCTGTGTTGTCAGGGGTGTGAGCGGAGTTTGCACCCTGTGTTGTCAGGGGTGTGAGGGGAGTTTGCACCCTGTGTTGTCAGGGGTGTGAGCGGAGTTTGCACACTGTGTTGTCAGGGGTGTGAGGGGAGTTTGCACCCTGTGTTGTCAGGGGTGTGAGGGGAGTTTGCACCCTGTGTTGTCAGGGGTGTGAGAGGAGTTTGCACCCTGTGTTGTCAGGGGTGTGAGGGGAGTTTGCACCCTGTGTTGTCAGGGGTGGGAGAGGAGTTTGCACCCTGTGTTGTCAGGGGTGTGAGGGGAGTTTGCACACTGTGTTGTCAGGGGTGTGAGGGGAGTTTGCACACTGTGTTGTCAGGGGTGTGAGGGGAGTTTGCACCCTGTGTTGTCAGGGGTGTGAGGGGAGTTTGCACACTGTGTTGTCAGGGGTGTGAGGGGAGTTTGCACCCTGTGTTGTCAGGGGTGTGAGGGGAGTTTGCACCCTGTGTTGTCAGGGGTGGGAGAGGAGTTTGCACCCTGTGTTGTCAGGGGTGTGAGCGGAGTTTGCACCCTGTGTTGTCAGGGGTGGGAGAGGAGTTTGCACCCTGTGTTGTCAGGGGTGTGAGCGGAGTTTGCACCCTGTGTTGTCAGGGGTGTGAGCGGAGTTTGCACCCTGTGTTGTCAGGGGTGTGAGTGGAGTTTGCACCCTGTGTTGTCAGGGGTGGGAGAGGAGTTTGCACCCTGTGTTGTCAGGGGTGGTAGAGGAGTTTGCACCCTGTGTTGTCAGGGGTGGGAGAGGAGTTTGCACCCTGTGTTGTCAGGGGTGGGAGAGGAGTTTGCACCCTGTGTTGTCAGGGGTGGGAGAGGAGTTTGCACCCTGTGTTGTCAGAGGACGAAGTAGCCGTTAGGTCCTGCACTCAGCCCCTCCCCAACTGGAGGACCAGAGATGGAAAAGCAGCAAATTCCTTAAGTTAAAATAAAAGTTAAATCCCTTTTTCTTTCAGAGATATCAGGATTGGCATTGGAGGTGCAGGCTTACTGGCCTCTCAGGCCAGCAGCGAGCTCCTGCCTGGGGTGTGTTGTGACGAGGGCGGTGACCTGAACCTCAAATAAGGGCGGGTTCAGGTCAGGTGGGATGTATTTCTGGTGGGCCCCACCTGACTAGTGTCCATGCATGGAAATTGTCCCCAATTTAAGCCTTTCCTATGTTGTTGCTGCCTTATAACAAACATCCAGACACTGCTGCAGTGTGCAACCCAGTCACTTCTCTTTGATTTTGAAGTAGTTTAAATTTGCTGCAGTCTATTTACTGAAGGACTAGCTTCCTAATTGACTGAAGCAGCCAGACCACAGATTGGCTGATTGTTTGCAAAATTGATCTGAAATTCACAGTAAATGGATACAGCTGCTGGGAGTTAATAATCGGTGTGGGAAACCCATTCGGGTAGATTTCATGGCTGTGCTTCATGTGAATTAAACCACTGAGCCCTAATTATAAGTGCAGACCTTCTGTGCTTTGCCTTGTGCCTGTGAACAGTGAAAATCCGACAAATTAACAGCCCATGGGAGCAATAACATCCAACATTTCCAGCAACCTCTCACCACAATACTTTTCACTTAAATTGATAATTTGCTTCTCCTTTACCTCTTATTCTTTCTTCTACCAGCATGTTCGTTTGAGTTTATCGAGCATCTCTTATCTGACAACCGTAACCTCCGAGGAGTTCATTTATCATCTTTCTGTGGTGCTTTCACATAATCTATAGACCAGTCAACCCTGCGTTAAATAATTGATTACTACAGTCATTAGATAACACACGCGTGGATCAATCATCAGTCAGCTTGAAATTTATATGCGGAGGGTATTACGGAATTCAATAGTTGTGTTGCTTTTTTTTGTTTTGAATGAGTAGACGTGTGGAGAAAGAGCGAAGCTTTGGATTCAAACATTTAACAAGAAATCTGAAATGTTAAACTGAAATAATTTGAATTGCACACAAGTGAGAGGGGCGGTCAGGGATGTGATTCTCAACAGATATAGTGGCATTCCTTATTTCTGAAGCGCTGCAAAGCATTGTGATTACAACTATTTCCATTTTTAAACCAGCTTTTTGTTAATAATACAGCACAACCAAGATTGGTTAATAAGAACTGAGAATTTCCGGGGGAAAATCGAGGTTTAGGAAGATGAGAGTGGAACTGGAAAAGAAAACTTCAAATAATCAATCATGATTATTACGTTAGATGTTGTTAAAGGCTAAATTGGTCATTGCAGCACCAAAGGAAAACTCTTAAAGGAAATGCGCCCCAGGGAGCAGACAGCAGTGTACATTTTTTCCTTTTACTCACACATCAGAATTCCACTACCTAGGGAATGCTAGGATTCCCATCGCTCTGCTAATCTATCGGCAGCAGTGTCTTGCTAGAAATGCTAAAAACTGAAAGCAAAATACTGCGGATGCTGGAAATCTGAAATATAAACAGAAAATGCTGGAGAAGCTCAGCAAGTGAGGCAGTGTCTGTGGAGAAAGAAACCGAGTTAACGTTTCAGGTCGAAGGCTTTTCACCAGAACTTCCGACGATAATTCTTCGACCTGAAACGTTTAAAGGAAAGTGCAGCCAGATTTTAAAAATGCAAAATATTTCCAAAAAAAGTACGCTTGCAAACAAAATTCTTGTCCCTGAATTGCGTGTCACTGTGCTTTTATAGAAAGCCAAATGGGAATGTTGCTTGTTTACACCCTGAGGTGGGGGGGAAGTACAGTTGATCCTTCTTTATGCAGTGGATACTGGACAGTGATAATCCCAACTCAATTCTGAACCTGACCTAAGATTGGCTGGGTCAGGTTCGTTTGTTGAATATTTTGGGTACAGGGTGTCATTACAGATCGGACAGGCCAATTTTTGAGCAGACTGTCTGCGAGCACTTCAAAAATGGAATTCAGACGCCGAACTTCGCAAGGTTTTAAAAAGCAATCTGTGTTTTCCATTACTTTGAAGTTGCATTGCGATGGTCCCAGGGTCATTTTGGTATCACATTGTTCTGAAGGTAATAATACAGGGGGATGAGGTTTTGATTCTAAATGCTCCAATAAGGAGATGCTCATGGTCTTGTGGTGGCGATGAGTCTGTCTGGTGTGGAGGCAATTATATGGTCTTGTGAGGTGATCAGTCTGTCCCATCCTAAGCAGTCTACTACAGGGTGGTGATGAATCTCTCAGATTCAAAATATTATAGTTGGGAGAGCGTATGAGACAATGTGACATGGGCTGATCCACACAACCTCTGATGACCTAGGAAGGGGGAAGGAGAATCAGTGGGCTTCACATTGCGATGTATCCATCTCACCTATGGCGTACATACAGCCTTGGGATGTTTTACTACGTTAAAGGCGCTATATAAATGCAATATGTTGTTTTTGTAACTTGAAGAATCATTCCACATTTTAATAAACACTGATGACAAACATTAGCACTTTAACTGATGGACTGCATCGTTAACATTTGGATTTCAGTTTCACCCTTGCCTCCAGAGCACTTGAGTTTCAGATATTCTGAAACTGAACTCCGTACCTCAAGTCTGAAAAACATCAAACATTGGTCCCCATTTTGGGTAAGATGCTATCACCATGGCTGCCCTTTACTTCCTTGATGTGTTGTGTAATTTTCCACAGAACTCTGGCTCCTAAACAAACAAGTATCTGTTATAAATAGAATGAGTCAGGATTCTGCGGAAAGCTACATGAAACGGAGCAATAAAAATGAAAATGAGGTACCAAAGAGTAAACAAAACAAGCAGCGTTAAATCACTTTAAAGATTAGACTAAATAAAAACATCATTCATACTTTATAGATTTACCCTGTGTAAAGAACTGGGTTAAAAATATTTTCTTTTTAAAGGGTGTTTTCATCAGGAACTCCTGAGATATCTGTACTGGGACATTGGGCACTGTGATTTGAAGAGTCCTGAATAAAAACATAAAAGTTCATCACAAGTTAGGAGAGTACAAAATGGCTGGCTGATTTTCTCATATATCCAAAGCAATAGATAAACTCAGGTTATGAGGAGCTATCCTGAGATGTTTGCAGGACACCAAACAACTGGCAGTGTACACAGATAATTAGTTTTTCAGTTTGATACGCAACAGGTCAGTGGATGAATGAAGGGATAGGGCAGTTTTACTTTGTTCTACGCCTCTTTGTTAAGAAAGGGGGAAATTGGGATCCAGTTTCCACAAGGCTCTGTTGATGCATTTCACACAAAAGGATTCAGATTGGAATCTTGTCACTTTAAAAACAAGAACTGAATGATTCAGCTTGTTCCATATTTCCTTTTAACATGTGTCAGATGTATACTTTTGGGCCAAATCGCTCAGTACAGGCTGTTTGAAGCCGAAGAACAAAGCCCAAGCTTGGTGTCGCCCGGTCACAGCTTGTTGATTCACATCACCTTCTCTTCCACTCTTTTCAGCCTGGATGCTACCCTTCATTATGGACTTTGGCCCTCCACCTTGGTTTTTCAATTCCGGGTTCATTTTTGTGTCAAACATCTTTAACTTTCTGCATTAAAAAAAAACAAAAATACTAAATCAAAAGTAAAATATTTCTCTTAATTTCCATGCAATGCTTACAAAGCTGACAAGACCACAAGAAGATTACAGATGAGGTAGGCCATTTGGCCCATCTTAATTCATCCATCCAGTCAGATCTTAACATCTCCCCATTTCAGGATTCTAATTGTTCCTTAAAAGATTCTGGCATGTTTAGCCTCCATTACTCCTCCTGGAAGTTTACTTCATACGTTGATCACTTTTTTCTGTAAAGAAGTGTTCCCTGACATCAGTCCTAAAATGACCTTTTACCAGTTTGAAGCTGTGTCCCCTCGTCCAACTCTCTCAGTTAATTTAAAGTAATATTCTGGATTTGCCTTTTCCATTCCCTGACCCATCTTATATACCTCTATATGACGCCTCCTTTCCAGACTGAAAATCACAAAGTTCTTTAGTCGTTCTTCATAACTTAAACCTTTGACACTAGGGGAGAAAAATTTGTTTTGGCCCATTTTCAGCAACAAAATGGATGGCGCGCACACCAGAAGCCAGAGGGCCAAGGCCCACTTGCAGATGAGCCAAAATACTGAGTGAGTTGTAACATTTTATCTCAAAATACATTGAAAAGTTCTACCTCAGGCTTTGTCAATGGGAAAACCCATTTTAAAAGTGTCAACATTTACCTGCAGTACCAGTTACACCTGTAGGTGGTGACACCAACTGTAGGTGGTGACACCAACTATCGGGCTAAACTATATTAAAAAGACCTGTCATGTAACGTTAGTTTGGAAAAGTTAAATGTGTTACCGTAAACGAGCCCTTTGACTCTCAATCGCATTCCATACCCTGACCAGTAGGTGGCTCTGCAGCAACATGTTAGCAGTAAGGCCATAGTGTGAATAGGAAATATTTTTTAATTTTTTTTCCTGAAACAAATAATTGTGAAGATAAATGTTTGTTACCCAAGCATTTCTGTACCCTTGAGGAAATGAGGCCCTGCAACTGACTTAACTGCGGCTCACTCCAAACGGATCAGTAACTGCGGAGTAACGAAAGATGGGCCCATAAGCATCCCCTCTGGCTAGATAGGATCAAGACCCTTCCTTGCACTCTGCCCCTCCCCCCTCACACCCCCCCACTCCCCCACCACTGAGAAGAAATTCTGGGGGTGGGGGGAGGTGAAAAGGAAGGTTCTGCTCACCCAATCTCACCCCCACTGAGATGATTTTTGGGGCCTGAGGGAAATTGCAGCTGCCCCCTCCCCGTCCCCCCACTGCTGAGATCTTGCAGAGAGCCCACCTGCCATAATTGCCCCCACCCCATGAGAACTTTTTTGTTTCTGGGGGGGGGGGGGGGGGGTCAGTAAGCCCAGTTCACCACCACCCACTGAGAAGATTTTCGTGCCTTGGGGGGAGATTGATGCTGCAAGTACCCGCACCCTCCCCCCGCCGGGAGGAATCGGTAGTTTCCCTGACTTTACTCCCCTGTTCACATCCTCCTCCTCCATTCCACCTTCTGCTCCAACCCCGTTATCCTCCTGATCCCCCTCCCTCGTTCTCCATCCCTTTTTCTCCCTTTCCCATCCCCGTCTACCTTCCCCATCCTCCTCCTCCATTCCACCTTCTGCTCCAACCCCGTTATCCTCCTGATCCCCCTCCCTCGTTCTCCATCCCTTTTTCTCCCTTTCCCATCCCCGTCTACCTTCCCCATCCTCCTCCTCCATTCCACCTTCTGCTCCAACCCTGTTATCCTCCTGATCCCCCTCCCTAGTTCTCCATCCCTCTTTCTCCCTTTCCCATCCCTGTCTACCTTCCCCATCCTCCTCCTCTCCCTCTCTACCCCTCCCCTCCTCTCCCTTTCTTCTCTCCGTTCACCCCTTCTCCCCTTTCTCACTCTCCTCCGCTTCTTCATCCCTCTCCCCTCCATACCTCCTTTAATCACACTCCAGCTGCTGCCTCACCCCTCCCCCTTGCTCCTTACCTAGCCTTGGTCCAAAGATCTCCCCGATCTATAATCTTGCTTGACCTCAATACTGCATTTGGCCTTCACTCCCCATGCATGAGATTGACTAGTAATGTAAGAATACATTGTAGTTTAGTGCAGCAGTAACGACCATTTGTTATTTTTTACTTAGTCAAGGAGATACACAATAAATGGGAGGATACTGAGAGGTGTAGAGGAAGTGAGGGACCTTGGAGTGCATGTCCACAGATCACTGAAGGTAGCAGGACAGGTAGATAAGGTGGTTAAGAAGGCATATGGAATACTTTCCTTTATTAGCTGAGGCATAGAATATAAAAGCAGGGATGTCATACTGGAACAATATAAAACACTAGTTAGGCCACAGCTTGAGTACTGTGCACAGTTCTGGTCACCACATTACGGGAAGGATGTAATTGCACTAGAGAGGGTGCAGAGGAGATTTACGAGGATGTTGCCAGGACTGGAGAAGTTTAGCTATGATGATAGTAAGGCCTTCGATAAAGTCCCCCACAGGAGACTGGTCAAGACGGTACGAGCCCATGGAATCCAGGGTGCCTTGGCACTTTGGATACAAAACTGGCTTAGTGGCAGAAGGCAGAGGGTGATGGTCGAAGGTTGTTTTTGTGACTGGAAGCCTGTGGCCAGTGGGGTACCACAGGGATCGGTGCTGGGTCCCTTGCTGTTTGTGGTCTACATTAATGACTTGGATATGAATGTAAAAGGTATGATCAGTAAGTTCGCTGATGATACAAAAATTGGTAGGGTGGTAAATAGCGAGGAGGATAGCCTCAGTCTGCAGGACGATATAGATGGGTTGGTCAGATGGGCGGAACAGTGGCAAATGGAATTTAACCCGGAAAAGTGCGAGGTGATGCACTTTGGAGGGACTAACAAGGCAAGGGAATACACAATGAATGGGAGGACCCTAGGCAAGACAGAGGGTCAGAGGGATCTTGGTGTGCAAGTTCACAGATCCCTGAAGGCGGCGGAACAGGTAGATAAGGTGGTAAAGAAGGCATATGGGATACTTGCCTTTATTAGCCGAGGCATAGAATATAAGAGCAAGGAGGTTATGATGGAGCTGTATAAAACACTGGTTAGGCCACAGCTGGAGTACTGTGTGCAGTTCTGGTCGCCACACTACAGGAAGGATGTGATCGCTTTGGAGAGGGTGCAGAGGAGATTCACCAGGATGTTACCAGGGCTGGAGCGCTTCAGCTATGAAGAGAGACTGGGAAGATTGGGTTTGTTTTCCTTGGAGCAGAGGAGGCTGAGGGGGGACATGATTGAGGTGTACAAAATTATGAGGGGCACAGATAGGATGGATACTAAGGAGCTTTTTCCCTTCGTTGAGGGTTCTATAACAAGGGGACATAGATTCAAGGTAAAAGGCGGGAGGTTTAGAGGGGATTTGAGAAAGAACTTTTTCACCCAGAGGGTGGTTGGAGTCTGGAACTCACTGCCTGAAAGGGTTGTGGAGGCAGGAACCCTCACAACATTCAAGAAGCATTTGGATGAGCACTTGAAATGCCATAGCATACAAGGCTACGGACCAAATGCTGGAATATGGGATTAGAGTAGACAGGGCTGATGGCCGGCGCGGACACGATGGGCCGAAGGGCCTCTATCCGTGCTGTATAACTCTATGACTCTATGACAGATTGGATAGGCTGGGGTTGTTTTCCTTGGAACAGAGGAGGCTGAGTGGTGATTTGATTGAGGTGTACAAAATTATGAAGGACCTAGATAGAGTGGATAGGAAGGACCTATTTCCCTTAGCGGAGGGGTCAATAACCAGGGGGCATAGATTTAAAGTGATTGGTAGAAGGATTTTTACACCCAGAGGGTGTTGGGGGTCTGGAACTGACTGCCTGAGAAGGTGGTAGAGGCAGAAACCCTCAACTCATTTAAAAAATACCTGGATGTGCACCTGGAGAGCCGTGACCTGCAGGGCTACCGACCAAATGCGGGAAAGTGGGATTAGGCTGGGTGGCTGGTTTCTCAGCCAGCGCGGACACGATGGGCCTAATGGCCTCCTTCTGTGCCATAAATTTTCTATGATTCTATGATTGAGCTTAATAATGACTTTAAAACATATGTTGTGTCATTGCTACTAATTATTTGTTCTTTTACTGATTAATAAATGTGTTTGACAGTCACAGTTTAGTGCAGCGTTATTCTGTTGCCTTCCAAAGTCGAGGACGATTAGGTGAGGGCATGTGGTAAAACCAGTAAGACGAAATAAAGCAAAGTTGGTTCTCTGTGCATGTTAATCATTTGCCTACATAACTAAGCAAGTCAAAGCTCTCTCTGCAACATAGAGAGTGAAGACTCACCAATGGGAGTGGTGTGAGACACTGAACACAAAAAAAATCTAATGGAAAAAAAGTTAAAACTCAATGAAATTTTAACAGCAAACTCCTTTAAAATAACTCCTGTCGAATATGTCCTTTGAGCTTACAACCTATCATTTCGCAATGCACACAACCTGCATAGTCCCTATTTTCTTGGTTTACTTTCTGAAAGTGCCAACAACATGAGTGCAGGATTCCTGCCCTGGGACACTGGGAAATCCAATTATGTCATTAAATTGGATTATGGATTTGGTTTGCTGTCGCTGCAGATGGGATATTCAAAAACTCTCCTAATCCAAACGTCAATTGACACATCGTAGGGCACACGCCAGCCATGACAATCGTTGGCAGTGGAAAAATGACAATGGTGTAAAAGGTGAGGGCAGCGGTTAGCTTGACAACTACAAGCAGGCTCCTGGGTGTAGGGGCCCAGAATTTCCACTCCCGCTGTAATGGCGCCAGATCCCCCATCAGTGTGGTACTTCTGCCCGCACGGTATTTGTGTCCCTGACTCCAGTCCACTCTCCGGGGTTGGGGTATTTACATATTTTGTGAGGGTACTCTCACTATTTGCGATGGAACTGGGACACCCACCTCAGGTGGAGGGATGGGGCGGTTGGGGGAAAGGTAGGGTTCTGCCTTATGCAATATAATCGGGCTGGCCATGCCACCAGAAGATCTTTTTAAAAAATGTTTAAATGGCCCATTTTAAAATTTTGTGGTTCTTCCTAATGGACCATAAGACCATAAGAGATAGGAGCAGGAGTAGGCCATTTGGCCCTTTGAGCCTGCTCTGCCATTTAATGAGATCATGGCTGATCTGATTTTTACCTCAACTCCACTTTCCCGCCTTTTCCCCATATCCTTTAATGGAATTAATTGCCCTGCCACTTAAAAGGCCTCCCCCCACAACCGAGGCTCCTTAGCGTAGGAACATAGGAACAGGAGTAGGCCATTCAGCCCCTCGTGCCTGCTCCGCCATTTGATTAGATCATGGCTGATCTGTGATCTAACTCCATACACCTGCCCAATTCCCTTAATACCTTAGCAACACTGTATGCTAGAGATATACAGGTGTTACAACTCAAATGATGGGAATAGTTTTATGGCACGTTCCCTATAACACACCTGGCCACATTGGGTGCCCATATTTTGTGCCTGTCCTCAAATGTAAAGGAAATTTTGACAGTCAAAAATTTCTGCTCCCATCCACCCAGATACCTGTTTTCACACCCATTCATGTGAGGAAATCCGAGCCCAGAAACTCTGCTTCCAGATCAGAATTTGTGGGGAACACGTTTGCGCCTGACTTTACTAGCATCGAGGTGACTGAAATAAGTTCATTAGATGAAAACCAACAAAAATTGACAAGAACCACGAAAAGTTCTTGTATTTTAAGATAAAATCTGAGGCTATTAAAGAAAAATCTTCTAGCTCGCTGAAATATGTTCATTTGCTGAAAATCAACAAAACCACGAAAAGTTCTTGTATTTGAAGATAAAATCTTTTTGCTTTGAAGAAGAAAGATCTCGCTGACTGAAATAAGTTCATTCGATCAAAACACTTCTCACCACGATGGACGTCTCGGCACTATACACCAGTATCCCCCACGATGACGGCATCGCTGCGACAGCATCAATACTCAACACCAACAACAGCCAATCTCCGGAAGCCATCCTACAACTCATCCGCTTCATCCTGGATCACAATGTCTTCACCTTCGATAACCAGTTCTTTACCCAAACACACGGAACAGCCATGGGGACCAAATTCGCACCCCAATACGCCAACATTTTCATGCACAAGTTCGAGCAGGACTTCTTCACTGCACAAGACCTCCAACCAACACTATACACCAGATACATCGACGACATTTTCTTTCTATGGACCCACGGCAAGGAATCACTAAAGAGACTACACGATAACATCAACAAGTTCCATCCCACCATCAAGCTCACCATGGACTACTCCTCAGAATCAGTTTCTTTCTTGGACACACGAATCTCCATCAAAGACGGGCACCTCAGCACCTCACTCTACCGCAAGCCCACGGACAACCTCACGATGCTCCACTTTTCCAGCTTCCACCCTAACCACGTCAAAGAGGCCATCCCCTATGGACAGGCCCTGCGAATACACAGGGTCTGCTCAGACGAGGAGGAACGCGATGGACACCTACAGACGCTGAAAGACGCCCTAGTAAGAACGGGATATGACGCTCGACTCATCGATCGACAGTTCCGACGGGCCACAGCAAAAAATCGCATAGACCTCCTCAGGAGACTAACACGGGACGCAACCAACAGAGTACCCTTTGTCGTCCAGTACTTCCCCGGAGCAGAGAAACTACGCCATGTTCTCCGCAGCCTTCAACATGTCATCAATGAGGACAAACACCTCGCTATGGCCATCCCCACACCTCCACTACTCGCCTTTAAACAGCCACCCAACCTCAAACAGACCATCGTTCGCAGCAAACTACCTAGCTTTCAAGAGAACAGCGTCCACGACGCCACACAACCCTGCCACGGTAACCTCTGCAAGACATGCCAGATCATCGACACAGATACCACCATCACACGAGATGACACCACCCACCAGGTGCATGGTTCATACTCCTGTGACTCGGCCAACGTTGTCTACCTCATACGTTGCAGGAAAGGATGCCCCAGAGCATGGTACATTGGCGAGACCATGCAGACGCTGCGACAACGGATGAACGGACACCGCGCAACAATCGCCAAACAGGAGGGTTCCCTCCCAGTCGGGGAACACTTCAGCAGTCATGGACATTCATCCACCGACCTTCGGGTAAGCGTACTCCAAGGCGGCCTTCGAGACACACGACAACGCAAAATCGTCGAGCAGAAATTGATAGCCAAGTTCCGCACCCATGAGGACGGCCTCAACCGGGATCTTGGGTTCATGTCACGCTACACGTTACCCCACCAGCGAACAAATGTTATCTGTTTTTAATATAATGGGTCATTTGCTGGCTCTCTCTGCCTTCCGGATGTTTCTGCCTCTCTCTGTGTTTTTTTTTCTCTGTTTTTTTTCCCTGTTTGTTTTTTTGTTGAATGTGTATTCGGGGGTTCTGCAGATGACACCTCTCTGTCTGAACACGGTGATTGCCTTGGCAACGGGCAGTTGCAGGGGCAGTCTGTAAACACCATGTATTGTTCAATATGTATAAATGCGTAGGCTTCAAGGAGCTCTTGAAACATTTGCCTGAGGAAGGAGAAAATCTCCGAAAGCTTGTGAATTTAAAATAAAATTGCTGGACTATAACTTGGTGTTGTAAAATTGTTTACAATTGTCAACCCCAGTCCATCACCGGCATCTCCACATCATTACTAGCATTAGAAAGGGGGAAAGGTAGGGCCAGCATCTATTTGTAAATTTTAACTTTACAACAAAGCAATTGTTCAGCACACACCAGGTCTCCAACACACTGTGAGAGGGGACTGGAGAATACACGATTCTCTTCCCTCCAAATTATTGTTTATCTCCAATCCTGGTTTGCTTATTTTCCTCCCTGCCCACCTAAATAATTTGACGGTGACCAGGATTCACACTTCCAGCCAGTCTGGTTGTGTTTTTATTTAGCAACAAAAAGAAAGGCAGGATTGTTTCATGATGTGGAGATGCCGGTGATGGACTGGGGTTGACAAATGTAAGGAATCTTACAACACCAGGTTATAGTCCAACTGTTTTATTTGAAAATCACAAGCTTTCGGAGGCTTTCTCCTTCGTCAGGTGAGTGTGGGATTCAGATTCCTTACATTTGTTTCATGGAGATGACTAAAATGTCACTCTAAAGGATTACAAGTTTAGCCAACACTGTGTTTCACTTTCTTATTTTTTTTGCTTTTAATTCAAGTTTATTATAACTTCACTGTTCAGTCAACCATTATGAAGAAATCATTGAGCAAATCCTGATTAAAACGTTGGGGAGGGAGTTGGAACCTTTTAAGAACATGCTGCTGTGGAACAATTGACCTAGTCTTCCAATTGTCGTTTTAAAAAGCTTTTTCTCTTTTTTGGGGGGACTTTTTTTTAACAGCAAGGGCTAGGTGAGAACTAATCCTCTTTATATTCACTTATCCCGTCAAAGGATTTTCTGTCCTTTTAATGTATGGAAATGTGTCAAAATTCTTGAAGACTGAGCAGTTTTAATACCATCCCAATTTGCTGCTGGGTGCCTGTAGAGTCCTGGAGATAATCTCAACACCTCACTTGAACCCTCAGGCTTGTCCTTCCCCGCGCCAAGATGCTAATCTGTGCTGCTGTAGTTTGCTAGTGCAACACCATTAGAATAAAAGTAAGCTTTGTCTCCCTGCACTAAATTACTTGCAGCTCGATGATAAAACAGAGGTGACATTCTTGCAAAAAGATTAATCATTCTGAGCCTCGTGTTGTCTTATAAAGCAGTTAACAATCCAATTTACAAATATTTCCTTGATACGAATCTACCATGTACTTACAGTGTGCAGTTTGGACTTGTTTAATCCTTTAAGCAGGCCATGGTTTTAACTAGAAAGATCCTGGTGCTTCATCCTGCTGTCTGACTGTTCAACAGGAACTGCTACCTTTTTAACGCAAATCTTTTTGCTTTTGTAATTTTTCCACCACAGGTCTTCCACCCTCCCAAATGCTAGCCTGAGAAGTCCTCATTTGGGAAGGTCAGATAGAGTTTCTCATGTATGCTTGGTGTTCCTCGATCAACTACCTCCCTTACCACCACCATGCTGGCGGAAAAGAACCCTAAGGATACCAAATTTTTCTGAACTAAAAGTAGCTCAGGAACAGTTCACACGTCATGTATTACAAGTGTGATCACCTGTGTCACAAACCCAATACACTTTTAGGTCTTACGTTATGAAATCGACCTCTCCTGGCTGGCCACCCACCGTCCACCCTCTGCAAACTTGAGCTCATCCAGAACTCTGCTGCCTGTATCCTAACTCGCACCAAGTCCCGTTCACCCATCGCCCCTGCGTTCGCTGACCTACATTGGTTCCCGGTCCGGCAACGCCTTGATATTAAAATTTTCATCCTTGTGTTCAAATCCCTCCGTGGCCTCGTCCCCTCCCTATCTCTATGACCTCCTACAGCCCTGCAACCCTCCGAGACCTCTGCGCTCCTCCAATTCTGGCCTTTGCGCATCCCTGATTTTCATCGCTCCACTCTTGGCGGCCGTGCCTTCTGCCACCTAGGCCCTAAGCTCTGGAATTCCCTCCCTAAACCTTTCTGCCTCTCTACCTCACCTCTCCCTCCTCCTTTAAGTTGCTCCTTAAAACCTACCTCTTTGACCAAGCTCTTGGTCACCCTTCCTAATATCTAATATCTCTTTATATGGCTCGGTGCCAAATTGTCTGATAACGCTCCTGTGAAGTGTTAATTGTATCTATGTGATTTATACCAATTAGTGTTAATTGTATTCAGGTGGTGGGTATTAATTGGGGACTCTCTTGCATCCATTTATAGGAGGATGTGTCATGTTGCGCTGTGTGAATAAAGCAACTGAAGACCATGTTCTAGTAGTCTATCCTTCACCAACTGGCTATCCAGTTTATAACCTGAAGTGCTGTCAGACATTTTTACTATGTTAAAGGTGCTACATAAGTTTAAGTTGTTTTTGTTGTTCTGTGTCAAGTGGGTTCTTTAGTGGCGTTGTTTTACTACAGGCCCTAGTCTGAGACTTGTACCTGTCTAAAGAGAGAAAGAAAGGGGGGGTGAAAATAGTCTAGGATGGCAGTGTAGAATGGGTGGTTACAAATCGGCAGCCCCTTATACATCCCGCTCAAGATCAGTTTCACCCCCAAAGGACTTGTATTTATTTAGTGCCTTATCATATCCCAGGAATGTGCCAAAGCACTTCACAGCCAACAAATTATTTCTTGGAGGGCAGTCACTGTTGTTGTGTATGTGGCCAACAGATCCAATTTAATTGTCAATGTTGTTCTCCGGCCAGGGAAGATGGAGCTCTGTCCAGGGTTACTCAGCAATATGCAGAATTCCACCCACTGTTATTTGAATGTTGGCTTTCTGTTGAAATTTAATTTTAAATCTTCTTAATGTTAAGAGTTCGGTTGTATTTTATTTTATACAGTGGCAAATGTGAGACTATCTCCTGAGGGTTGTCTCACGCCTCAGTACAAGGCTAGTGACTCAATCTGCACTGTCAAACACTGATCAACATAACTGGTCTATAAATGGATACAGAAATAGAAATGTGCCATTGCAGTGATAAGAACATTCTCTGCAGTGTGTTAGACATAGCAATGGATAGCGGTAGCTGTCAATGAATATTTGATAGGAATCCTAGGGTTCTGGTGGCAAGGATAAGCCACTTCTTGCAGTTTATGACGTTATTTGAATCTCAATACTGACTTATAGTGCACTGAGCAGCAATGATCCTCTCCTTCCCCCGTCCCTGCCAATGGATCTACTGATCAAGTAGCCTCTATGAAATTCAAAAAGTAAACCATTAACTCCAACCATATATTCATCAGGTCACTTCTAGTGAATAAATTGTTGACTATCATCCAAAGGCTTGCAGCGATTACATCACAACCGCTGATACCTCAGAGTGCAGATCACATGAGCCAACACAGAATCCGTGGCCGTTGCATTCGCCATAACAGCCTCTGTCACTAAAAACTGAATAAAACATTCCCCATATCCTCCACAGCACATTATAACCAATTATGGATATCCAGGAGTGATTTCAAAGTTGTCAGCTAAATTTGAGTTTTAAGCTTTGAATTTGTGATTAATGGTGTTATCTGATCCCCTCAATTAGCTTACTGTCTTTTAATGACTCTCAGTTATATATTAATGTCCATGTAAGAGGTATCATTATCTTCCATGTAAGTCAAAGAGGAAAGTGTCAATTATCTATGTACCCTCTGTCCTCCAGCCTATCCATTTTGCTGTATCGTATTGCAACTCAATAAAAAGTACAATGGGATATATTTTTTGAAAAGGTGTAGTAACGAAAAGAAAGTAAGAAAGACTTGCATTTATAGAGCGCATTTCACAACCTCAGGACGTCCCAAAGTGCTTTACAGCCAATGAAGTACTTTTGAAGTGTAGTCATTGTTGTAATGTAGTTAATGCGGCAGCCAATATGTGTACAGCAAGCTCCCACAAACAGCAATGTGATAATGATCAGATTATCTGTTTTGTTGATGTTGGTTCAGGGATGAATATTGGCTGGGACACCAGTAGCAACAGTTAAGGTCCCAGTAGTGGTGGTGGATTTATTTTGATTAAGGACATTTTTGTTCAGGCCAGCAAACAGGTCTAAACATTAAAGTTGGCACTAGGACATGAACAACACTGTATTGTGTAGCTGCTCATTCACTTGTGAGTCATGGTACCAATTAAGAGATTATGTTTAGGTTTGAAAGGATGTTTTTCTCTCTCATTTTCTCCCCTCCTCTGCTGAAGGCAGTGACTCAGGGTGAAGTGAGATGCGACAGGCATCCGGCAACAACCTCGCCGAATGGCAGCTCTTCACACGTGAGCCCAAGACGGTGAGAGTGCGTGGGCGTATCCATTCGACTGCAAGAGGGCATCGCAGCCCATCCCACTCCTGCCCACTCACCCACTGTCCATACATGTGCTCTCTTCAGCCAAGCTCGCTGGATAGTAGCAGTGAGAACACCAGCTGATTTTCTCCCCTCCCTAGCCCAGGGCCACTGACTCCAGCTGTAAGAACGCAATGTTTAAATTGTGCTGAAACGCATTACGCATCGTTGGTGTGTCACCGTAGCAAAGATGACCCATGGTTCTTTCATAGTATCATAGTAGGTACAGCACAGGAGGAGGCCATTCGGCCCATTGTGCCTGTGCCGGCTCTTTGAAAGAGGTATCCAATTAGTCCCACTCCCCTGCTCTTTCCCTATAACACTAAATATTTTCCTTTCAAGGATTTATCGAATTCCCTTTTGAAAGTTATTATTGAATCTATTTCCACCACCCTTTCAGGCAGTGCATTCCAGATCATAACAAATCGCTGCATAAAAAAACGTTTCCTCATGTCGCCTCTGGTTCTTTTACCGATCACCTTAAATCTGTGTCCTCTGGTTACCGTCCCTTCTGCCACTGGAAACAGTTTCTCCTTATTTACTGTATCAAAACCGTTCATGATTTTGAACACCTCCATCAAATCTCCCCTTAACCTTCTCTGTTCTAAGGAGAACAACCCCAGCTTCTCCAATCTCTCCACATAACTGAATCATAGAATCATAGAATCATAGAAGTTACAACATGGAAACAGGCCCTTCGGCCCAACATGTCCATGTCGCCCAGTTTATACCACTAAGCTAGTCCCAATTGCCTGCACTTGGCCCATATCCCTCGATACCCATCTTCCCCATGTAACTGTCCAAATGCTTTTTAAAAGACAAAATTGTACCCGCCTCTACTACTGCCTCTGGCAGCTCGTTCCAGACACTCACCACCCTTTGAGTGAAAAAATTGCCCCTCTGGATCCTTTTGTATCTCTCCCCTCTCACCTTAAATCTGTGCCCCCTCGTTATAGACTCCCCTACCTTTGGGAAAAGATTTTGACTATCGACCTTATCTATGCCCCTCATTATTTTATAGACTTCTATAAGATCACCCCTTAACCTCCTACTCTCCAGGGAATAAAGTCCCAGTCTGTCTAACCTCTCCCTGTAAGTCAAACCATCAAGTCCCGGTAGCATCCTAGTAAATCTTTTCTGCACTCTTTCTAGTTTAATAATATCCTTTCTATAATAGGGTGACCAGAACTGTACACAGTACTCCAAGTGTGGCCTCACCAATGCCCTGTACAACTTCAACAAGACATCCCAACTCCTGCATTCAATGTTCTGACCAATGAAACCAAGCATGCTGAATGCCTTCTTCACCACCCTATCCACCTGTGACTCCACTTTCAAGGAGCTATGAATCTGTACTCCTAGATCTCTTTGTTCTATAACTCTCCCCAACGCCCTACCATTAACGGAGTAGGTCCTGGCCCGATTCGATCTACCAAAATGCATCACCTCACATTTATCTAAATTAAACTCCATCTGCCATTCATCCGCCCACTGGCCCAATTTATCAAGATCCCGTTGCAATCCTAGATAACCTTCTTCACTGTCCACTGAAGTTAGAGGCTGGGTATTCTGCAGCGAGTGACTCACCTCCTGAATCCCCAAAGTTTTTCCATCATCTACAAGGCACAGAGCAGGAGTGTGATGGAATACTCTCCACTTGCCTGGATGAGTGCAGCCCCAACAACACTCAAGAAGCTCGACACCATCCAGGACAAACCAGCCCGCTTGATTGGCACCCCATCCATCACCCTAAACATTCACTCCCTTCACCACCGGCGCACCATGGCTGCAGTGTGTACCATCCACAGGATGCACTGCAGCGACTCGCCAAGGCTTCTTCGAAAGCGCCTCCCAAACCCGCGACCTCTACCACCTAGAAGGACAAGTGTAAGGAGTCACACGACACCAGGTTATAGTCCAACAGCTTTATTTGAAATCACAAGCTTTCGGAGCTTTGCTGATGAAGGAAGCAAAGCTCCGAAAGCTTGTGATTTCAAATAAAGCTGTTGGACTATAACCTGGTGTTGTGCGACTCCTTACATTTGTCCACCCCAGTCCATCACCGGCATCTCCACATCATAGAAGGACAAGGGCAGCAGGCACATGGGAACAACACCACCTGCACATTCCCCTCCAAGTCACACACCATCCTGACTTGGAAATATATCGCCGTTCCTTCATCATCGCTGGGTCAAAATCCTGAAACTCCCTTCCTAACAGCACTGTGGGAGAACCGTCACCACACGGACTGCAGCGGTTCAAGAAGGTGGCTCATCACCACCTTCTCAAGGGCAATTAGGGATGCGCAAAAAGTGCTGGCCTTGCCAGCGAAGCCCACATCCCTTGAATAAATTTTAAAAAGTCCTTCATCCCTGGCACCATTCTAGTAAATCTCTTCTGCACCTTCTCTAAGGCCTTGACATCCTTCCTAAAGTGTGGTGCCCAGAATTGAACACAATACACCAGCTGAGGCCTAACCAGTGTTTTATACAGGTTTAGCATAATTTTCTTGTTTTTGCACTCTTCCTTAGGATCCTTAAAGAAAAACAAAGGTTTGCTGAACCCTTTTGTAAAGACACTGGCCGAGAAATTTGATTGCAACCTAAAAACGGGCGTTCGGGGAGCATGCTCTGCGCCCCCTGTTCACGTGGGTGCAAGGACCACGTTAGATTGGTGCTGCCAGCTCATTTTAATGACTCAAGCATGCAGCCATTGTTGGCTACATGCCTGTTTGGGAGGGCAATAAATCGGGCTTCACTGATGCCATTTAAAGGCAGCCAGTACCTCTTAAAGGAGAGGTACACTCTGGCTGCAGTCAGGAAGGAAGGTGTCTTAAGAAACAAATAAACAAGAAAGAAAGACTTGCATTTATATAGCACCTTTCATGATCTCAGGACGTCCCAAAGTGCTTTACAGCCAATGAAGTACTTTTAAAGTGTAGTCACTGTTGTAATGTAGGAAACATGGCAGTCAATTTGCACACAGCAAGGTCCCAAAAACAGCAACATGATAATGACCAAATCATCTGTTTTTTGTGGCGTTCATAGAATCATAGAAAATTTACGGTACAGAAGGAGACCGTTCGGCCCATCATGTCCGCACCGGCTGAGAAACGAGCCATCCAGCCTAATCCCACTTTCCCGCATTTGGTTCATAGCTCTGCAGGTCACGGATCTTCAGGTGCACATCCAGGTACTTTTTAAATGAGTTGAGGGTTTCTGCCTCTACCACCCTTTCAGGCAGTGAGTTCCAGACCTCCACCACCCTCTGGGTGAAATTTTTTTTTCTCATTTCTGCTCTAATCCTTCTACCAATCACTTTAAATCTATGCCCCCTGGTTATTGACCCCTCCGCTAAGGGAAATCGGTCCTCCCTATCCACTCTATCCAGGCCCTTCATAATTTTGTACACCTCAATCAAATCACCCCTCAGCCTCCTTTGTTCCAAGGAAGACAACCCCAGCCTATCCAATCTGTCATCATAGCTAAAATTCTCCAGTCCTGGCAACATCCTCGTAAATCTCCTCTGTACCCTCTCTAGTGCAATTACATCCTTCCTGTAATGTGGTGACCAGAACTGTGCACAGTACTCAAGCTGTGCCCTAACTAGTATTTTATACGGTTCCAGCATAACATCCCTTCTTTTGTATTCTATGCCTCAGCTAATAAAGGAAAGCATTCCATATGCCTTCTTAACCACCTTATCTACCTGTCCTGCTATCTTCAGGGATCTGTGAACATGCACTCCAAGGTCCCTCACTTCCTCTACGCCTCTCAGTATCCTCCCATTTATTGTGTATTCCCTTGCCTTGTTTGCCCTCCCCAAATGCAGTACCTCACACTTCTCCGGATTGAACTCCATTTGCCACTTTTCTGCCCATCTGGTCAGTCCATTGATATCTTCCTGCAGTCTACAGCTTTCCTCCTCACTATCAACCACACGGCCTATCTTTGTGTCATCTGCAAATTTCTTAATCATGCCACCTACGTTTAAGTCTAAATCATTAATGTATACTACAAAAAGCAAAGGACCTAGTACCGAGCCCTGTAGGACCCCACTGGAAACAGCCTTCCAGTTGCAAAAACACCCGTCGACCATTAACTTTTGCTTCCAATTTGCCACATTCCCTTGGATCCCATGGGCCTTTACTTTTTTACCAATCTGCCATGTGGGACCTTGTCAAAAGCTTTGCTAAAATCCATGTAGACTACATCAAATGCCCTACCCTCATCGACCCTCCTTGTCACCTCCTCGAAAAAGTCAATCAAGTTAGTCAGATACGATCTCCCCTTAACAAATCCGTGCTGACTGTCCTTGATTAGTCCGTGCCTTTCCAAGTGACAGTTGATCCTGTCCCTCAGAATTGATTCCAATAATTTTCCCACCACCGAGGTTAGGCTGACTGGCCTGTAATTACTCGGTCTATCCTTCTCTCCCTTTTAAACAATGGTACAATGTTAGCAGTCCTCCAATCCTCCGGCACTACGCCTGTATCCAGTGAAATTTGGAAAATGATTGTTAATGCCTCTGCTATTTCCTGCCTGGCTTCTTTTAACAGCCTGGGATACATTTCATCCGGCCCTGGTGATTTATCCACTTTCAAAGATGCTAATCCCCTTAATACTTCCTCTCTCACTCTCTCACTATGTTTATCCCATCCAATATTTCACACTCCTCCTCCTTAACTTCAATCTCTGCATCATCCCTCTCCTTTGTGAAGACAGATGCAAAGTATTCATTAAGAACCATACCTACATCTTCCGCCTCCACACATAGTTTACCTTTTTGGTCTCTAATAGGCCTTACTCTTTCCTTAGTTATCCTCTTGCTCTTAATGTATTTATAAAACATCTTTGGGTTTTCTTTGATCTTACCCGCTAATATTTTTTCATGCCCTCTCTTTGCTTTCCTAATTTCCTTTTTAACTTCACCCCTGCACTTTGTATACTCCTCTAAGCTTTCTGTAATATTGAGTTCCCGTGTCTATCATAGCTTTCTTTTTCTGCCTTATCTTACCCTGAATGCTTCTTGACATCCAGGGGGCTCTAGATTAGGCAGCCCCTCCCTTTTTCTTTGTGGGAACATGTTTACCCTGAACCCCTTGAATCAACCCTTTGAATGCCTCCCACTGCTCTGACACTGATTTACCCTCAAGGAGCTGTTTCCAGTTTACTTCGGCAAAATCACTTCTCAGTTTAGTAAAATTGGCCTGCTGGTTGAGGGAAAAATATTGGCTTGGACAACGGGGAGAACTCCCCTGCTCTTCTTCAAAATAGTGTCATGGGATTGTTTCCGTCCATCTGACAGGGCATCCAAAAGGCAGCACCTTCAAAAGTGCAGCACTCCTTCGGTGCTGCACTGGAGTGTCAGTCTAGAATTTGTGCTCAAGTTCCTGGAGTGCAAAATCTGCAGATCAGGCCCCCCAGGTTCTCCGATGCTGCGTTGAAGTCCCTGGGCTAGGCGGTAGACAGGAGGAGGCAGATCCTGTTTCCCCCAGGGAGGCAGAAAGCCCTCCAAGCAACACCTCTGCCTTCAGTGGGAAGAGATCACTGAGGAGGTTAATTCCAGTAGCTTAGCTCCCTAGTTATGGCTGCTACACTAAAAGAAGTTCAATGACCTCACCAGAGTTGAGAAGGTAAGAATCCTGCTTCTTAGTCTCTGCTTCCAACTCCACCACCTCCAGCCGCACTACTCATAATACTCCAACCCCCACTTCCCTTTACTCTTGTACAATCACCCAAACTCCACACACTTTGCTTTTCCTACTCTCACCACTATTGTATCCCTCATGTCCCCACACCTCAAATTTTACACACTAAACCTGAACTATTCGACTATGATAGTCACATTCTGGAACACCTCACATGGATGTTACAAACACACTTTCTTGCAGAAGAAGGTTGCACACAACTTATGGTGGTTGGCAGCGACTAGAGAAGGCCGAACCCACTTGTACATCCTCTCTCCTGATAAAGAAAATGTCATAGTCATCAAGGGCAGAGGGAGAGTTGTATTGAGGATGGGAAAGATAGTTGACGTGAAGCATTCTTGAATGAGCTGCTCTCTAAGAGCACTGGCAGCTAGAGGCACTGCTGGTCAATGCTACTCCTGATCTTCCTCCACTACTTGTTGCCCAGGTGGTGGTAAGGGCCAGCCCCTCATTATCACAAAGTCATGCAGTGTGCAGCACACAACCACAAGTTTGGATACCCGCGCAGGGCTGTACAGCAAAGCTCCTCCCGAACGATCCAGGCAGCGGAAACATTGCTTGAGCACGCTAAATGTTGTTTTTGGGGGCATTGTGGCTGTCATTGTAGGCCTGCTCTGCAACTGTGCCTGGATTCCTGGCAGGAGTCATGAGCCATGTCTGAAGGGGATAGCCTTTGTCGCCCAGTAGACAGCCTGTGACCTGATGGCCTCTTGGGAATAAAAGCGACACAGACGACTGGGGCAGGATGAATGAATCATGACTGCTGCCAGGATACTGGGCATAGACCTGTACTGCCTGTAGTCACAAACAAGCTGGACGTTGAGGGAGTGGAATCCCTTTCTATTAAGAAAGATGCCAGGCTGGTGATGAGGAGAGCATGCAAGGCAATTTGAGTACAATGCAGGTGAAGCCGAGAGCTGTCTCATCCTGCTTCGCTCTGTCCATTGGGAAAGTAATGTAGCTGTTCCACCTGGTGTAGAGAGATTCAGTTACCTTCCCGATACAGTGGTGAAGAGCAAAAGGGGAGCTGTTGCCGATGTCACCTGCTGCAGCCTGGACCGACCCCATTGCATAAAGGTATGGGCCACAGTCACCTGGACAGCCACAGGCAGTGCTGTCCATGCCCTGGTATGAGATTCGAGTTGTGGCTGCACCAGGTGACATAGCTCGGTAACACTATTGGTGAAGCGAAAGCTCCAGAGACATTGCTCCTCAATGAAGTTAAGGTAAGAGAAGTGCTCCCTGAAGGCCTGCTGTGGGCATGGCCCCCTGCGCAGTGCCCGCCTCTACCCTCTTCTCCCAGCTGCTCCTGCTCCCTCCTGTCTTCTTGGCTGCTCCCCTTCATCCTCTAGAGCCAAAGGCAGACCTAGCTGACCACCCATGACTGCAGTGAAACTGTTTTGAAGGCAGACAAAAGAAGTCCAGCATTAGCAAGAACTTTTTAGCACAAGTCAGAAATCAGATCTGGAAGGCAGAAAATATTTTACATTGAGTTGCAGTGAGTCTACAGCACAGAAACAGGCCATTCAGCCCAACTGGTCTATGCCGGCTTTTATGCTCCACACGAGCCTCCTCCCTCCCTACTTCATCTACCCCTATCAGCATATCCTTCTATTCCTTTCTCCCTCATGTGCTTATCTAGCTTCCCCTTAAATACATCTATGCTATTTGCCTCAACTACTCCTTGTGGTAGCACATTCCACATTCTTACCACTCTTTGGGTGAAGAAGTTTCTCCTGAGTTCCCTATTGGATTTATTAGTGATTATCTTATATTGATGGCCTCTAGTTTTGGACTCCCCCACAAGTGGAAACATTTTCTCTACGTCCACCCTATCAAATCCTTTCATTATCTTAAAGACCTCTATCAGGTCACCCCTCAGCCTTCTCTTTTCTAGAGAGAACAGCCCCAGCCTGTTTAGTCTTTCCTGATAAGTATATCCTCTCAGTTCTGGTATCATCCTTGTGAATCTTTTCCGCACCTTTACCAGTGCCTCTATATCCTTTTTATAATATGGAGACCAGAACTGTGCACAGTACTCCAAGTGTGGTCTAACCAAGGTTCCATACAAGTTTAACATAACTTCTCTGTTTTTCAATTCTATCCCTCTAAAAATGAACCCCAGTGCTTGGTTTGCCTTTTTTATGACCTTACTAACCTGCGTCGCTATTTTTAGTGATTTGTGCATCTGTACCCCGAGATCCCTTTGCTCTATATCCCATTTAGACTCTTATTATCCAAGCAATATGTGGCCTCCTTGTTTTTTCTACTAAAATGCATCACCTCACACTTATCTATATTGAAATTAATTTGTCATTTACACGCCCATTCTGCAAGTTTATTAATGTCTTCTTGCATTTTAATGCATTCTTCCTTTGTATTAACTATACCCCATAAATTCATGTCGACTGCAAATTTTGAAAATGTCCTTCCATTTCCCAAGACCAAATCATTGATGTAAGTTGTGAACAACAGTGGTCCCGGCACCAATCCCTGTGGAACACCACTTCCCATCTTTTGCAAGTCTGAGTAGCTACCCTTAACCCCTACTCTCTGTTTTCTGTTTTATATCCAGCTTGCTATCCATTCTACTATATCCCCTGACTCCACATGCTCTGACCTTAGTCATGAGTCTACAATGCGGTACCTTATCAAAGGCCTTTTGAAAATCCAAATATATTACATCTACTACATTACCCTTGTCTACTCTTTCTGAAACTTCTTCAAAGAATTCAATAAGGTTGGTCAAGCATGACTTTCCCTTTTGAAATCCATGCTGACTATTCTTTATTATATTTTCGTTTTTTAGATGTTTTTCTATTCCATCTTTAAGTAAATAAAGGAGAAGATGACAAAAAAGGAGAGGATGACAAAAGGGAATACGAAGAGGAAAAAATGTAAAAAAAACAATTAGGAAGGCAAAGAGGAATTACAAAATTAAATTATCAAGGAATATAAAATCAATTACTAAAGTATTCTACAGACACATAAATAACAAAAGAAAAATCAGGATAGGGATAGGGTCACTAGGAGATGCACAAGATAAACTCATAGGTAATCACAGTGAAATGGCAGAAATATTGAATAGTTACTTTGCCTCAATATTTACCAGGGAGACTAACAAGGTGGGTATGACACTGGAAGAGGAGATCAAAAAAGGTATAAAGATTTTATTGTCTTTACTACCATCGATGTTAAGCTATCTGGTCTATAATTCCCTGGACTGGTTCTATCACCCTTTCTAAATATAGGAGTAACATTAGCTGTCCACCAGTCCTCTGGTATTATTCCCTTTCCTAATGAATTTTTATATATATGTAATAGTGCCTCTGCTATCTCTTCTCTAACTTCTTTTAATGTGCACGGATACAATCTATCTAAACCAGGGATTTTATCCTCTCTAAGTTTGATTAGTTTATCAATTATCTCTCCCCTTTCTTTCTTAAATGTCTTTATACCTTTATGATTACCACCATTGAGGTCCTGTTTTTTCATTTGTTTCCTAACTTCTGGTAATCCCTTAGCAGGACCTCCTCCCTTTTCTTCCTTATGTCATTGGTCCCAAAATGGACCATGACAACTGAATCTTCCCCTCTCCCTTTCCAGGTTCCTCTCCAGCTGCTCCAAAATATCCTCTACCCTTGCGCAAGGTAGGCAACACACCCTTATGGACTCTCAGTTGCAACTGCAGAGAACGCTATCTATCCCCCTTAATGTGCACTTTTGAGCCAGGGTCATTAGGATCAGGAGCAGGAACCCTGTCTGAATCATCCTGCTCTCTGGCCTGGGCACTGGGGCCAACTGCAGTCTCCAGATTGCCACCCCAGCTGAGAATAGCTGACTCAGCACCCAGAGGGGATCAAGTTTAGAATGTTTCTGACAGCGAATGGCCCACTTCCATGCTGAGCCAACAACTTCCTGACTGAGCCACGAGTGGATTTGATTCCTATTCAATTTTATTTAACAAAAAATAATATCAATATGTAATAAGACCCAATTCCCTCAGGGATCAAGGTTTTATTTCTTTGAAAATACTATATTAATGCATTATATATATATATTTATATACCTGATCCAAGCAAAACACAGGCCCAAGTTTAGAATTTCAATGTCCCCAAGTGCTAGCCATTTACTTCCATTATAAAGAAAACCTGATCCAAACATAACACTTCAATACAAAATCCTGATTCAGGTATAAAATGTTTACCAACTAGTTTTGAATGGTCAGCACACTAAACGCAGTGAAACTACTTCCAACTTTTATCCCGACTTAGCAGCATCATTTACAGATTATAAAGAAATAAAACTACTGCAGGAAATCTGGAATCATGCTGGAAATGCACATGTAGCATTTGAGAAAGGCAGGCTAGCCTTTCTGATAGAGACAAATTACAGGAAAGGAAAGGCTTACATTTATATAACCTTTTTCACATCTTCAGACCATCTCAGAACAGCTTGAATTACAATTTTCACATGGCAAATTCCCACAAACAAATTAGACAAGTCATCAGTTGATCTATTTTTGGTGGTGCTGATTGAGGAATATATTTTGGCGAGGAAACTCTCTGATGTTTTTTTTGAATCGCTCCATGAGATTTTTCCATCCAAACAGAGGGCAAATGTGAAGCAATCTAAGATGAGTTTGGAGTGCATGTGCGTAAATGCACATAGCGTGGTAAATAAGGTTGGTGAGCTGCAGGCTCAAGTCGCCACATGGGATTATGATATAGTGGCAATAATACAAACCTGACTCAAAGAAGGGGAGGATTGGGTACGTAATATTCCTGGCTACAAGATATTCAGGAAAGATAGGGAAGGAAAGAAAGTTGGGAGGTGGGGGGTGGTAGTATTGATCAAATAAACTATTATAGCACTGGAAAGGGATGGTGTAGTTGTGGGGTCCAAGGCAGAATCTATTTGGTTAGAATTAAGGAACAATAGAGGAGCTACTATGCTACTGGGTGTATGCTATAGGCCTCCAAATAGTGGGAAGGAGATAGAAGAGCAAATTTGCAGGCAAATTACAGAAAGATGCAAGAACTATAGAGCAGTGATAATGGGAGACTTCAATTATCCCAATATAGACTGGGATAGTAACAGTGTAAAGGGCAAAGAGGGGGAGGAATTCCTGAAATGTATACAAGAGAACTTTCTTGAACGAGGAAGGAAGCAGTGCCGGATCTAGTTCTGGGGAATGAAGCTGGGGCAGGTGGAGCATGTTTCAGTGGGGGAGGATTTGGGGAACAGTGAACATAATATCATTAGGTTTAGAATAGTTATGGGAAAGGACAAGGAACAATCAAGTGTAAAAATACTTAACTGGAGGAGGGCTAATTTCAGTGAGTTAAAAAGGGATCTTGCCCAGGTGGATTGGAATCATAAATTGGTTGGCAAAACAGTAATTAAACAATGGGAGGCCTTCAAGGAGGAGAGGGTTCGGGTACAGAGTAGACACAGTCCCACGAGGGGGAAAGGAAGGGCATCCAAAGCGACAGCTCCTTGGATGACTAAAGATATAGAGATTAAAATGAAACAGAAAAAAGAGGCTTATGACAAATGTAAAGTTCATAATACAGTAGAGATACAGAAAGTACAGAGGAGATCTAAAAAAGGAATAAGAGGGGCAAAGAAAGAGTATGAGAACAGATTAGCGGTTAACATATTTACCCAAAAGTCTTTTATAAACATATAAATAGTAAAACGGTAGTCAAAGGAAGGGTGGGACAGAGGATCTGGCTGAGGTACTAAATGAATACTTCACATCGGTCTTCACTAGAAAAGAGGATGCTACCAATGTAGCAGTAAAGGAGGAGGTAGTAGTGATAGTGGATAGGATAAAAATAGATAAAGGGGAGGTACTTAAAAGGTTGGCAGTACTCAAAGTAGAAAAGTCACCCGGTCCAAATGGGAAATAAGGGTAGAAATTGTGGAGGCTCTGCCCACAATCTTCCAATCCTCCTTAGATGTGGGGCAGTGTCAGAGGACTGGAGGATTGCAAATGTTACACCCCTGTTCAAAAAAGGGGAGAGGGATAAACTCGGCAATTATAGACCAGTCAGCCTAACTTCGGTGGTGGGAAACTTTTAGAGACAATTTTCTGGGACAAAATTAATTGGCACTTGGAAAAATATGAATAAAAGTCAGCACGGATTTGTTAAAGGAAAATCATGTTTGATTAACTTGATTAAGTTCTTTGATGAAGTAATGGAGAGAGTTGATAAGGGTCGTGTGGTTGATGTTGTGTATATGGACTTTCAAAAGGCGTTTGATAAAGTACTACATAATGGACTTGTTAGCAAAATTAAAGCCCATGGGATTAAAGGGACAGTGGCAGCGTGGATACAAAATTGGCTAAGGGACAGAAAGCACAGAGTGGTGGTGGTCAGTTGTTTTTCAGACTAGAGGAAAGTATACAGTGATGTTCACCAGGGTCAGTATTAAGACCACTGCTCTTTTTGATATATATTAATAACCTGGTCTTGGGTATACAGAGTATAATTTCAAAGTTTGCAGATGACATGAAACTCAGAATTGTAGTAAACAATGTGGAGGATAGTAACAGACTTCAGGGGGACATAGACAGACTGGTGAAATGGGCAGATGAAATTTAACGCAGAGAAGTGTGAAGTGATACATTTTGGTAGGAAGAATGAGGTGAGGCAATATAAATTAACTGGTACAATTTTAAAGGGGGTGCAGGAACAGAGAGACCTGGGAGTATATGTACACAAATCTTTGAAGGTGGCAGGACAAGTTGAGAAGGTTGTTAAAAAAGCATGTGGGATCCTGGCCTTTATTAATAGAAGCAAGATAAGTGCCAGGCAATGACCATCTCCAACAAGAGACAGTCTAACCACCTCCCCCTGACATTCAACGGCATTACCATCACCGAATCCCCCACCATCAACATCCTGGGGGTCACCATTGACCAGAAACTTAACTGGACCAGCCATATAAATACTGTGGCTACGAGAGCAGGTCAGAGGCTGGGTATTCTGCGGCGAGTGACTCACCTCCTGACTCCCCAAAGCCTTTCCACCATCTACAAGGCACAAGTCAGGAGCGTGATGGAATACTCTCCACTTGCTTGGATGAGTGCAGCTCCAACAACACTCAAGAAGCTCGACACCATCCAAGATAAAGCAGCCCGCTTGATTGGCACCCCATCCACCACACTAAACATTCACTCCCTTCACCACTGGCGCACTGTGGCTGCAGTGTGTACCATCCACAGGATGCACTGCAGCAACTCGCCAAGGCTTCTTCGACAGCACCTCCCAAACCCGCGACCTCTACCACCTAGAAGGACAAGAGCAGCAGGCACATGGGAACAACACCACCTGCACATTCCCCTCCAAGTCACACACCATCCCGACTTGGAAATATATCGCCGTTCCTTCATCGTCGCTGGTCAAAATCCTGGAACTCCCTACCTAACAGCACTGTGGGAGAACCGTCACCACACGGACTGCAGCGGTTCAAGAAGGCGGCTCACCACCACCTTCTCGAGGGCAATTAGGGATGGGCAATAAATGCTGGCCTCGCCAGCGACGCCCACATCCCGTGAACGAATAAATAAAAAAAAAGGTAGTTATGCTAAACCTTTATAAAACACTGGTTAGGTCTCTGCTGGAGTATTGTGTTCAATTCTGGGTACCACACTTTAGGAAGGATGACAAGGCCTTAGAGAGGGTGCAGAGAGATTTACTAGAATGGTACCAGGGATCAGAGACTTCAGCCATGTGGAGAGACTGGAGAATCTGGTGTTGTTCTCCTTAGAACAGAGAAGGTTAAGAGGAGATTTGTTAGAGGTGTTCAAAATCATGAACGGTTTTGATAGAGTAATTAAGGAGAAACTGTTTCCAGTGGCAGAAGGGTTGGTAACCAGAGGACACAGATTTAAGGTGATTAGCAAAAGAACCAGAGGTGACATGAGGAAACATTTTTTTACGCAGCCAGTTGTTATGATCTGGCATGCACAGCCTGAAAGGGCGGTGGAAGCAGATTTAATATTAACTTTCAAAAGGGAATTAAATAAATACTTGAAGGGAAAAAAATTCTGGTGTTATGGGGAAAGATCAGGGGAGTGGTACTAACTGAGTAGCTCTTTTCAAAGAGCCAGCACAGGCAAGATGGGCCGAATGAGTTCTCCCAGTGTACTTGCCAACATTAATCCCTTAACCAACAGCACTAAGACAGATTCTATGCTCATTTATCTAATTTCTGTTTGTGGGATCTTGCTGTGTGCAAATTGGCTGCTGTGTTTCCTACATTACAACAGTGAAAACACTTCAAAAAGTACTTCATTGGCTGTAAAGTGCTTTGGGACTGGTCGTGAAAGGTGCTATATAAATGCAAGTTGTTTCTTTGTCTTTGACGTGTCAACCTAGATTATGTAGGAAGGCAATGAAGCCCCCCTATAGGTCAACTCAACACACGGACATGAGGGAGAACATCAGAGGTTGATATGCTAACTGGTGTTACAGAAAGACAGCTCGAGCTCTGCTGATAGCTTAGTGCATTTATGCAGTGAATGCCTAAACAATACAGCCCAGAAGGTGTTCAGCATCAGCAAACCTGTGTTAGGGAGGGGACAACCTGCTCCTGATTACTATCCAGCGAGCCCCTGTTAGACCTGGGTTCGGGTGAACACTGGATGAGCTTGGGATGGAGTTTAGCTGTGTTGCCCGCCAGTCAAATAACCCGACCACACTCATTTTCAAGGCTCAGATGTGAATAATGGTCACGGTGCCTAGTTCTTATGGAATTCTACTCTTGCAATATCTTCAGGTGGTGGTGGGGGAGGAAGGCGATGAAATTGGCACAATGAGAAGGTAGACGAAGGGGCAGCTATTGAATTAGCATTGTTCAAAAATCTAATCATTTCTTTTTTGTGTCAACTCAATGGCCTGATTGAGTGCCCCCTGTTTTTTCTTTGATGGTGCGGTTGAATTGTTGAATCAAGGGAGTGCGGTTCAAACACTGGCCAAACCTGCACTTCCATAGAAGTCCTGACTCAGGGGTAATTCCGATCCAACCATAACAGTTTCAAATGATGTTTATTGCAGAGTAGCAGCTCAATCCATTCACTGTCTTCCAATTAATGAACATGCTGCAACTAGTCCAATGTACAGCACGGGCCTTGTGTGTGAGGCAGTGTTTATCAATAGGTATTTAGCTTCTGAAAACACACGGCTTTTCATTTTACAGTCATAAGCCAGTTACAACTACTTTGTGTATGCTGATTGATGTAAGATGGTTTCAGCTTTGTACTGACTGAAACTGTGGCTCAAAATGACACCATGAGATAGTAGCGTAGAGTGGAATTTCAGGCGAGGGCATTATATCTTCATATGATAATATCCTACAACATAATTTCAGGGCCTACCTGGTGTAATTCGAGTTCCAAGTCATCCAGATCGAATTTAGTGAAGTGATGTGGACCAGTCTTATCGAGAGAGTCCTGTATTGTTTGGACACACACTGAACTGCAGTATGACCGTAGCCCATTGTGAAGCAAAGTTCCCTGGCAGAAATTTTTAAAAAGTGAAGTTTAAAATCCTTTTAATGTTATCAGGGAGGCAACATTAATATTTAACTGGAATTTGGATTCCAGTGAGGCAGACTCCAAGCAGAGCTCCAATTACTTTGGCTATAGAGTGGCAAATGGGGTCAGCACTGTTACTCAGGACTGCCGACCTCCACAGCAGGAGTGGCTTTTGCCTTGAGGGAGGGCCCCATACAAAGTTTCGGTTTGGGGCCGTTACGTCTTACTAGACAATGACTCTAAATTCAACCTACTGACCCTGGTGTCAGATCCGCACACGTCCAATGGTGAAAAGGTACGTTTGCAATAGATAATATAACATTATTTGACAAGATGATCAGGGATCAGCTTTTACCGGTGTTTTGGTGCCCTTTCACTGGATCCGCTTGGGGCCCCTGTGCAATTGCATGACTTGCATAGTTCTAACGCTGCCCCTGCTCCACAGCACTTCAGCCATGGCTCAATTGGTAGCACTCTTGCCTCTGAGTTATGAAGGTGGTGGGTTCAACTCCCACTCCAGGGACTTGAGTACAAAGTCTAGCCTGATACGCCAGTGCAGTACTCAGGGCGTGCTGCATAGTTGGAGATGCTGTCTTTCAGTTGAGATATGAAACCAAGGCCACATCTGCCCTTTCAGGTGATGTATAAGATCCCATGTCACTATTTCAAAGAAGAGTGGGTGAGTTCTCCCCTGTGTCCTGGCCAATATTTATCCCTCAACCAGCATCACTATAAAACATATTATCAGATTGCTGTTTGTGGAATCTTACTGTGTGCAAATTGGCTGCTGTGTTTCTTACATTACAACAGTGACTACACTTCAAAAAATATTTCATTGGCTGTAATAGCACTTTGGGGTGTCCTGAGGATGTGAATAGGTGCTGTATAAATGCAAGTCGTTCTTTCTTGAAACAGAGACCCATCTCAAGCCAGCATCTACAGTATGATCAAGTCTTTAGGTGCCTTTATATTGTGTGAGACCCACGCTCGTGTAGCTGGCAGGAACTCTAAAATAAACTTGGATTTGTTAAGGCCTGCAGCCAAGGAGACCCAGTACAAAAACAACAGTTAGCCCAATATAAAAGCAGCTTTCAAAGAACCTCAAAGAGAATTTTGTGAACTATATTTTTTGAAAAACGGCCCGAATCTATACTAGTCCCAGAACTCATCAGAAAAAAAGGAAACTGGATTAAGTTGTTGTAAAATATTTAGCCCACACATGAATTTAGGAGGGCCAATGATGATATAGTCAGAAATGAAGAGAGCTGAAATGTGATACAGCCATCAATTAAATTGTTCGAAAATCAACATGCTTTGTCATATCTATTTCACATAAATTTGCCATCTATTCCATGCTTCTCCTGTGTACTATGTCCATTAAAGAACAAATTGAAACTAAGGCCTTGTCCCAGGCAGCAACCCACTGAGCCTCGATTTCACAGTTTTCAAGGCGCAATGAAAAATCACCAGGAACCGGCCCACAGGCCTCAGGATCTCCCTGACAACCACAGGCCAAGCGTACTGTAATTCAATTTACACACCAAACTCACAATTCTTCTGCGAGATTTGTCAAGGCCTCCAATCCTTGGGAACCATTGTCAGCTCGTGAACCTTTGACCAGCAAGAGAAAATAAGTGCTGATGTGAATCACAGAGAGCATGTTGGGACTGTTTTCATGTCCAATCTATGGTACATTTAACATTCACCCTATATGATCCTATCTCCATTCTGACCGAGAATAAAAACATTAAGCATCTGTCACTGCTTGCGTTGAAAGCTGACTGCCAAGCCAAAATATTGAGGTAAACTGCTCCTTTCAGCCAGAAGAACTGCTTTGTGTGGAAATTCGGTGGCATGGCCTCAGGCTTACTGGGAGACACAATGTCATGGGAAACATAAGCAGGACTGACCCAGGATACGCACGCTTGCTTCACAGTCCAGATTTATATTAGCGTGCTTTACAAAGCTTACAAACTGTGAGATGTACGGCATCGACAAGCTGTGGGGCACCGATCTGCCAATGTTACAACTTAAACATTAATATTTTTGATCTGAATTGAATTAATTAAAAACAAATTATGGGCTGGTAAAATTAGGAGTTCCAGCATTGCAATGAAATAGTACATTGGAATATCTGTTGTTGTACAGAGGAATGAGTTGGATCTAACTACAGTCTACTGCTGTTGAAGTCTTCTTCGAAAAAAAAATTCAAATGGTCCAGTAATTCAAATGAAACGATTTAAATAAAACAGCACACAGGGACCTTTTTTTAATGATTTCAATTCAAATTAACAGACAATATACAGCGAGTAGACTGTATATGGTGACTCCAAACTTCTTCTCACTTTTTTACTCAACCTAATTAGAAACCCAAAAAGAAAAACCGTCAATGCTGAAAATCTGAAGTAAAAACAGAAAAGCAGCAGATAATCAGCATCTAAAAGAGAAAAACAAGTTTACATTTAGGGTGAGACGCTTCATTGGGTCTGAAGTTAGTTGTTGCTGATCCTAGCAGTAAAACATCAATCGAATCGTCTTTTTCTACTTTAACTTGACTGATGTGAAGCACAGTCCGTAATTGCTTAGCACTGACACCTCTCCTGATATCTTCTTTTAGTTTGGTGTCTGGTCTTTTCTGCAGAGACTTTCTTCGACATATTGAATTTTAAAAATTTCAGTTTTTTTTTGTCCCCCTTCTCTTGGGGTCGAGAACCAGAGGACACAGATTTAAGGTGATCGGCAAAAGAACCAACAGCGACATGAGGAAAAACTTTTTTACGCAGCGAGTGGTTATGATCTAGAATGCACTGCCTGAAAGGGTGGTGGAAGCAGATTCAATCGTGACTTTCAAAAAGGAATTGGATAAACGCTTGAAGGGAAAAAATTTGCAGGGCTATGGGGAAAGAGTAGGGGAATGGGACTAACTGGATTGCTCTTACAAAGAGCCAGCAAAGGGTCAATGGGCTGAATGGCCTCCTTCTGTGCTGTAACCTTTCTATGATTCTATGATTCCAGGCCATTTTCATAAGCTTCGTCACTGGGGTACGATATGTCTTTGTGATAGATTAGGAATCATCAACGCAGCACTCCGAAATCCTGGGAAGAATGTCCATTATCTTTTCTTTGAAAATGTGGTGTTCCCAGTGCATAAGAACGTAAGAAAATAAGAAATAGGAGCAGGAGTAGGCCATACGGCCCCTCGATCCTGCTCCACCATTCATTCAGATCATGGCTGATCTTCAACCTCAACTCCACTTTCCTGCCCAATCCCCATGTCCGTTGATTCCCCTCGAGTCCAAAAATCTATCCATCTCAGCCTTGAATATATTCAATGACTCAGCATCCACAGCCTTCTCTGGGGTAGAGAATTCCAAAGATTCACAAAGTACATTCTGCAACAAGTTCAGAGCTCAATAGGAATGGCACCCATTGGCAATATAGCACTGGCCAATTCTTTTTAATGACGGACATTTCATTAAAAGATATTGTTTGACTATATTAGTAAGGATAGATTAAAGGCTGTCTTGCATAGGTCACGTGATTTGATGCACAACAATCTATAATGTCAAAAATAAAAACTGATTATCAACCTGAAACATTGGGCTCGATTTTGGATTCCAAGTGTGGGTGCATTGGGGGCAGGGGGGGCTCCGAAAATCAGGGAAATCCCGAGCGGGTTTGGGACCCGGCTCCAACTCACACACTTCCGGGTTCCCCACTGACGTGTCTGGGTGTGCATGCTACACGAATGCAGAAGTCCCGCCGGCAATTAAAGCCGGCAGGATGACAGTTAAGAGAGTTATTTAGATACTTGAAGTACTTAATTTTGTCCACATTGAGGCAGGGGTCCGATTTTCAAACAACCTCAGCGTATTTCCCGTGCTGTGGGAAACACTCCATATTCTGCCAGACGTGTTTCAGCCAGCAGCCAGTGGGACCTTCAAATGCTTGTTTGACAGATGGGGAGAAAAGGTGAGTTATTGCAGCAGGGCACTCAGTTCTTTCAGACAAACATTTGGCTGTGAGATCTTTGTGTTTTCACTGAAAATTCTTGCTTTCCACTTACAATTCTTCTGTTCACACATATTTAACAACTTTTCGGACCCCCTCAAACTGACACCATCAGGGTGGGAGGCGCCATGGCTGTAATCACCAGTATATCCGAGGACAAGCAACATCACCATCCTCGCCACCCCTCCCTGCACAAAACAGTCCTGCAACTACACATACACCCACTGTAAAGTCACTCAATGGGTGGCATCAAGTGTCGCCGTTCATGGTGAACCTCATGATAGGACCCTATCACAAAAGCCAGTGAAGAATGGGCAAGACTTGGCAGTAGTGGTGAGAATAACATTTAATGTCACTTTAACAAAAACCAAATATAAATGAAAAACATGATAGTCTGTCAAACACCCTTGTGCGTACCCATTGTGCTCACAAAACCTTAGCCTTTCTTTTCCTACTATTTCTACGTGGTGACTCCCCTGTGGATGTAGTGGCAGGTTGCTCATGTTCATGCCCTGACTGCTTAGATGCTTTTGCCCTATGCTCTCTGGGTTTTAGAGCCTGTAGGGGCCCCTCCAAAGACTGCTCCACCTGCACCTACACAGGGGCAGACTCGGCCACCTGGAGAGTAGGCATCATTACGGGTACTGGTTGAGAGGGGGGCAACGGGTGAGATGTGGGAGCACTTTGAGTGGCGTCCCCGCTTTCATGTCCCCTTTCGCCATCATCCCTCCCCTGAACCAGGCCCACATCACTCCTAAGACCCTGCTGGACAACAGTGTGGTGGACAGGTGTGATGCGTTGGAAGGCTACTTCTGAAGTATCTGTCAGCCTGTTTAAGGCGGCAGAATGTTTTTCACCCTGAGTCCGAACAAGAGCCGTGCTTGAAGCTCAATGGAGGCTAGCCTTCTCTCTATCGCAGACATTCCCACACTTACCACCAGCGCAGATACTCACACCTCAGTGGGTCCTATTAGTGAGTTAGTTGGGTTGGAACCTGGTGAGTCATCACACGCAAGTGAGCATGAGCAGACACTATCTTAGACATTTCAGCAGTTACGTGCCACACAATCTCAAACAGTTGCTCACGTCCCTGCGACACTATCTCAGAGATTCCCTCCTGTACCTGTGCCACCATTCCACTAATACAGGAGTTGGACTCCTCCATCCTCTGCGCTATTGTGGAGAGTGGGCGTGGCACCTGTTCCAGTACCTCGCAAATGTGCTGCTGTCCCTCGATCATTCTCCTTTTAAAGGATGGCCCCCAGGGTTCAGCATCTGTGTCCAACTGAGCAGAGCCTGGAGATGAGCGCTCCCACCAATGTGGACTCTCCACAGCTGCCCCTGCCCCCTAGTGTCTGCTCATGCTCACTTGCGTGCGGTGACTCACCAGGTACCAACCCAACTAACTCACTAATAGGACCCCCCGAGGTGTGAGTATTTGCGCTGGTGGATGGCTCCCTAAGATGTGATGGTGCATCCTCAGAAGTCCTCTGATGAATCGCCCTCTGTCGTCACTGTGGTCGCTGAAGAGCCTGTAAGAGAACAGAAGGCAATATTAAGCATCATCACAGATGTGTCATGTTGCGATGAGCATACTGAGGTGTTCAACATGCCAAGCATTGTTAACATCAATTCATGTTGTGTGTGATGAATGTTAAAGTTATGTCACCAGAACATTGTGGGGTGCCAGTCTCACCGTCCCCGACGGACAGGCACTCGAGGGTGCGGCTGATCTCCAGCGCCTCCTGCTCCGCGTCTGTGAGGACCACTACTGTTGTGGCCCCCCCTCCAGCCCTCGCCCTCCCTCGTGCATTTTGCGTTCTCTTCTGCAAAGGGAGAAAGAACAGACATGAGTGAGTGAGTGATGGTGAAGTGGCCAACCAATGAATGCATTGCTTTAGGTGCATCTGACCGTGAAAGAGATGCATCAGAGGGTGAGTATGAGACAGAGATACCACATGAGGATTGGGATGTGTGGTGGTGGTGGGGTCACAAATGGGGAGGTGAGGAAATGCTGAGGAAGTGCAGGTAGGTTGAGGATGAGCCTTAAGTGGGTGTGAGGAGTGATGTGATGGAGTAGTCTTGGCAGTGTAGAATGAGTTGGGGGGTGGGGGCGGTGATGTGGAACATGGAATGTAGGAGAATCAGTAAGTGTACTCACTTTGGCTAACCTGGTTAGGTCATTGAAGCGCTTCCCGCACTGGATCCAGGTGTGGGAGATGTTGCTGCTGCTGGCGACCTCCTCTGCCACCTCGAGCCAGGCCTTCTTGGTGGCAGAGGCAGGGCACTTCCTCCCGTCTGCCGGGTAAAATAATTCCCTCCTCCTCCTCACCTCATCCAGTTGTTTCCGCAGTGAGGTGTCACTGAACCTTGGAGCAGCCTTGCCCCTGTGCTGCTCCATTGTGCTGTGTGGGTCTTTGCTCCAGCAAAAGCCTTTGGAGGACTGCCCCTTTAAGTAGAGCTCCTCCAGCTGATAGCCTGTGATGCGGGTGCGCAGTCCGCCCACTGCGCAGCTTTCCAACGGCAAACCCGGACCCCACGTTAAGTGGCACCAATTCACTTGCGATCGTTTGGGATACAGACATTTTTTATTGGTCGGTTTACCCACTCGCCCATTCGCTCCCCCGTTGCCATCCTGCTTCCATTCCAAAATCGGGCCCATTGACTCTGTTTCTCTCTCCACGGATGCCTGCTGAGTGTTTCGAACATTTTCTGTTTTTATTTCAGATTTCCAACATCTGCAATACTTTAATTTTTGAAATAGTGGTGCTGTTGTTTTTAACCTGCTAACTCAGTGGGTTTTTTGACTGCTCATCTGTCAAAGGCAGATTTAAATTTCAAGTACCTGTACTGTCTTGGGATTGGGAGGGGGCTGTCCTGCGTTGGGCAGTCTTTTTACCCATCGAGAAACGATTTGTACATCGTGCAAAAAAGCTGTACAGGTAGGGTTAAATAACTGAAATGTCTCAATAAAAGCAATAAAATCGATATAGTATCAATTGTTCAAGGGGCACTCTTAAAACGTGAGTTGGTAAATATTTTGGGGTAGAAATTCATCTGGGTCTATGTTTTCCGCCCAGAATTGTGGTTGTGCAGGGAGCATGTGCCCAAGCTGAGAAAGCCAAGGCTGGCCCGAAATCAACCCTCAAGCCTCATTTCAATAATTTAGGCGAGCTGCTGGTGCCTGTCTTGCCTCCATAGGCAGCTCAGCCATTTCAGGCAAACAAATTTCAGGCCCCTTGCCTTGTCAGCAGTCTCCCTCGGGTAAATACCAGGACGGGTAAAGACGACAGTTGGAGGCTGGGGCCGGCAGTGGCCGTCAGCAGTGCTGCGAAGCTGGGAGGGCCACTCCTACTTCTCCTGGCTCCAAATAGAATCATACAGTGCAGGAGGAGGCCATTCAACCCATTGTGCCTGTGCTGGCTCTTTGAAAGAGCTATCCAATTAGACCCACTCCCCTGCTCTTTCCCCATAGCCCTGCAAATTTTTCTTGTTCAAATATTTATCCAGTTTCCTTTTGAAAGTTTCTATTGAATCTACTTCCACCACCCTTTCAAGCAGTGCATTCCACATCATAATAACTTGCTACCTAAAACAAATTCTCCTCATCTCCCCCTTGGTTCCTTTACCAATTATCTTCAATCTGTGTCCTCTGGTCACTGAACCTCCTGCCAGTGGAAACAGTTTCTCCTTATCTACTTTATCAAAACCCCATATAATTCTGAACACCTCAATTAAATCTCCCCTTAGCATTCTCTGCTTTAAGGAGAACAATCCAAGCCTTTCTAGTCTCTCCACATGAGTTTAAAAAAAATTAAAATGACTCTCCCTTTCGGTGTCGGCTGGTTCCAAGGCTGCGTCCGCCCCAGGAAAATCTGCGCAGATCAAGCCCGCCGACCGGGCCCCCACCTGCCTAAAAATTGTCCGAGGCCAATATGGTGTCAGACGTTTCTCAGATATCCTCAGGCTGCAGGGCACTGCTCCATCCGCCGCTCACTCGATACAGGCGGATGTCGAAAATCTCCCGCTGTGTCTCGTAGAAATTCTCGCAGATAATTGGGCTGCTGGATAGTGATGGTTTTGCTGTAGTCGAGGATAATATATTCATCAAAGAACCTTCATCTGGCAATGTATCAGTCATTTAAATCAATCGTTTGGAAAGTATATGTCCTTTCATATTTAGTTGTTAAAAATTATAGCCACATTCATTTTGATGAAAAAAGACTTGGATAAAAAAAACTTTCCATTAAAATTTATGGTAAGGGACTTTTAAATCAACCAGCTCTTACTGCAGTCAGGACCATTCTTCTGTCCTCTGTCAGATATCTGGGGCTCAATTTTGAAATGGTTGCAGGTTGGCAGCGGTGGGGGGTGAAGGTGCACATGGCAAACCTGAATAAACAAACCTTACCTTTTCCGACGTAATTGCGATGTAATTGATGGTGATTAAAGTTGTTTCCGGGTTTCGGCCGCTGGCTGCCGACAGGAGCTGTAACGCCGAGGGTGGGGGGGCGGGGGGAGAGAAAGAGAGAGAGTGAGAGAGACATCATCCGGCGCTGGAACAGAGAGTTGAGGACACTGAAGATTGTGGGTGGGGAGACGGGAAGATCGGGGGGGGGAGAGGATGAGATTGTGGGGAGAGAGTGGGGGAGAGTGGGAGATCGGGGGGAGAGAGAGATCCGGGGGGGAGAGGGAGATCGGTGGGGAGAGGGAGAGATCGGGGGGGAGAGGGAGATCGGGGGGGAGAGGGGTACATCGGAGAGGGAGATCGGTGGGGGAGAGGGGGACATCGGAGAGGGAGATCGGTGGGGGAGAGGGGGACATCGGAGAGGGAGATCGGTGGGGGAGAGGGGGACATCGGAGAGGGAGATCGGTGGGGGAGAGGGGGACATCGGAGAGGGAGATCGGTGGGGGAGAGGGGGACATCGGAGAGGGAGATCGGTGGGGGAGAGGGGGACATCGGAGAGGGAGACATCGCACATCAGAGCAGGGGGGTTCAGGTGACATCGATGGAAAGGTAGGTTTATTTTGTTTTTTAACTTTGTGCAATGGTTTTTTATTTCATTTATTTTGTTTATATTTGCCTGATCCGGCCCTGGTTTAATCAGGCGTGAATCGGAAGCTGTGGGAAAGCCGCCCAAGCAAGTTTAAAATTGTTTTAACTATCTACCATGTCAGAAATAAAGTACCTTAATTACCTCAATGAGGTACATTCGTTTCTTTAACTATCATCCGCTGGCTTTAATTGTCCCTAACGCACCCACAACTTCATTTGAAAATCAGGGCCCTGGTGTCAGTTTCCTGAAATTACACTGTGCAATAGAGGAGTAACGAACGGGTTAAACTTTACCCACTATTTTAACAGTCATTATCCTATGTTGCAATTATCAAATTAGCAGTTACACTTCCAGTTCACAGGCATAAATGGAAAGGCAGCACAGGGTCGGGCGGTCAAGCCATCGTTCCTATGCCAAACCGTCCTGTGAAGAACAGGACAATTCTTGGCATAAAAGGTCTATAAAAGTTCGCCCTCTCCCTCCCCATTAGAAATAGAAGTCCATGGAAACAACATGAGGCTTTTAGTATCTCAGGAGGTTCCTTGGGGGAGGGAAGAAAATGAAAGGCCCCAGCTATGATTAAAGGACGGACACTCAATTTTACCTGTCACTCTGGTAGAAAAAGTAATATTATTACACATTCATCAGGAGTGCCAGCCCCCCCAATTTAACTTATTCTCTGATGGATGGCTGACCTCATCAAATAACAGAAAGCACAATCGATTTCACTTCAAACAATGGCCAGCCTTGTAAACCATTCCGGTCTTTCTGTACAGAATATATGATTTAATACCACCGTTTGAACTGTTGAAAGTAAGATTAGTCTTTACCTGTTATACACTTTAAAGGACATTCATTACAACCTGCTGGTTCAATTATTAATACTTAAATCTCTTTTATACCTTTATCTTCTTGTAAAATTTGACAAAAGATTTACTATATGTTAAGTAGAAATCACAGGATCAGTTGCTAATCACTGTATGTGATGAAAGAGAATTGGTGCTAACTTCTCGGATATATCTTTTTTTATTGTTCGTTCATGGGATGTGGGCGTCGCTGGCGAGGCCGGCATTTATTGCCCATCCCTAATCTGGTATAGAATAATTTTCATATGAAAAACCATGGGCTATGGCTGTGATCTCAACACTTACACTGGGATAGAGCCCACTGGTGCCTTCTAGGGCTGACCTTGCGGGGTCAGCAGGAAGGCAGCTAATTTGAATGGGGCCAGAAAATCTCCTGCCTGCTCACTATTGCAGGGCATGGGGATAATGTAGGGAAACAGAGAAATGGGTGACTATCAGCAGGCTCCTGAGTTACTGGAACTGCCCAATAGATACATGGGGCACGATTTTAATAAGGCGGCGGGATGGCAGCAGGTTGGGGGGGGGTGTCAATGGGTGCGCAGCAAACGCCAATAATAAAATCTTACCGCCCCCCACGCAATCGCGACTTAATTGGTGCCCCTTAACGTTGTTTCTGGGTTTGCCGTCTGAAAGCTGCGGACTGCACACCCGCATGACCTGCTGTCAGCTGGAGTGTCATTTAAGGGCCATTGCACCGATGGATTTCGCTGGAGCAAGAAGCAAACATGCAGAATGGAGCAGCAGAGGGGCAAGCCAGCTCCAAGACTCAGCGATGCCTCACTTGAGTTGCTGCCGGCCGGAGGGAGGAGGAGGAGGGAACTAGTTTACTCGGCCGACAGGAGGAAGTGCCCTGCTTCTGCCACCAAGAAGGCCTGGCTCGAGGTGGCAGAGGAGGTCACCAGCAGCAGCAACATCTCCCGCACCTGGATCCAGTGCAGGAAGTGTTTCAATGACCTAACCAGGTCAGCAACAGTGTGTACATTTACTGATACTCCTACAATCCGTGTTGCACATCACCACCACCCCCCAACTCATTCTACACTGCCAAGACTACTCCATCACATCACTCCTCACACCCACTTAAGGCTCATCCTCAAGTTAAATTCACTTCCTCAGCACTTCCTCACCTCCCCATTTGTGACCCCACCACTACCACTCTCTCCAATCCTGATCCAACGTGATGGCTCTGTCTGATACTCACCCTCTGATGCATCTCTTTCATGGTCAGCCTCACCCAAAGCAATGCATTCATCGTCTGACCACTTCACCCTCACTCACTCACACGTCTGTACTTTCTCCCCTTGTAGGAGAAGAGAGCACAAAATGCACACGAGAGGGCGAGGACCGGAGGGGGGCCACAACAAATAGTGGTCCTCACAGAGGCGGAGGAGGAGGCACTGGAGCTCAGCCGAACCCTCGAGCGCCTGTCCGTCGGGGACGCCGAGACTGGCACCCCACAAACGTCTGGTGAAACAACTTTAACCTTCATCACACACAATGAATTGACGTTAACAATGATTGGCATGTTGACCACCTCAGTATGCTCATCACAACATGACACATCTGTGATGATGCTTATTATTGCCTTCTGTTCTCGTACAGGCCCTTCAACAACCGCAGTGACGGGAGAGGGCGATTCCTCAGAGGAGCTCCAGGCCTCTGAGGGCGCGCCGTCACATCTTAGCGAGCCATCCACCAGCGCAGATACTCACACCTCGGTGGGTCCCCGTCCTCAGCTAGTTGGGTTGGCACCTGGTGAGTCACCACACACAAGTGAGCACGAGCAGACACTGGTGGCAGGGGCAGCTGTGAAGAGTCTGCGTTGGTGGGCATACTCCTCTCCAGGCTCTGCTCAGCTGGACGTTGATGCTGAACCCCGGGGGCTATCCTTTAAAAGGAGGATGATCGAGGGACAACATTTGCGAGATACTGGAGCAGGTGCCATGCACACTCTCCATAATAGCGGAGAGAATGGAGGAGTCCACCTCCTGCATTAGTGGACTGGTGGCACAGGTAAGTGTGGGAATGTCTGCAATGGAGGGAAGGCTAGCCTCCATTGAGCTTCAAGCACGGCTCACAAAAGAGTCCATTCAAGCCTTGACAACGGCCGTTCGGACTCAGGGTGAGCAACATTCTGCCACCTTAAACAGGCTGACAGAAACTTTACAACTGGGCTTCCAAGGCATTACACATGTTCTCCAAACAGCTGTCCTGCAGGGTGGTAGGAGTGATGTGGGCTTGGCCCAGGAGCGGGGCGATGGCGAAAGGGGACATGGAAGTGGGGATGCCACTCAAAGCGCTCCCACATCTCACCCTCTCTCAACCAGTTCCCATAATGTTGCCTCCTCTCCAGGTGGCTGAGTCTGCCCCTGCACAGGTGCAGGAGGAGCAGTCTTTGGAAGGGCCCTCAAGGGCTCCAAAACCCAGAGAGCATAGGCCGAAAGCATCTAAACAATTAGACATGAACATAAGCAACCTGCCACTACATCTGCTGCAGCCACAGGGGAGTAGAAGTAGTCGGAAGAGAAAGGCTAAGGTTTTGTGAGCAGGAAGGGTACGCACAAGGGTGTTTGACAGACTGTCATGTTTTTCATTTATATTTGTTTTTTGTTAAATTCACATTAAATGTTATACTTCTCACCACTAATGCCACGTCTTGCCCATTCTTGACTGCTTTTTGTGATAGTGCCCTTTCATGGGCTTCATCATGAACGGCGAACTTGATGCCACCCAGTGGGTGAGTTTACAGTGGGTTTATGTGTAGTTGTAGGACTGGTTAATGAGGGGAGGAGGAGGATGTGGTGTTGGCGCTGCACTTTCCAGGTGGTCTAAGAACTGGACTATTCTCACTTTGTGATCTCCTTATGAGAATCGTTCAACTATTAGTGACTCTCTGGCCTCACGAGCAGCCAGGTGAGCCGCTGCTCTGCCGATGGGTTCCTTCTCCTCCTCCTTCTGTTCCTCCTTAATGTTAATTGCAGATGTGGATGCTGGATGAGGGCATGGAGCCTCATCCACCGGTAACCCTCTCTGTTGGGCCATGTTGTGCAGGACACAAGAGATGACTATAACTCGACCCACTCTCGCTGGTGCGTATTGAAGCGCTCCCCCAGACCGAGTGAGGCACCAAAATCGCATCTTGAGCAGTCCTATCACATCTTCAATCACAGACCTGGTGGTGATGTGGCTGTCATTGTACCGACTTTGTTCCTCGCTGATGGGGTTCCTCACAAGTGTCATGAGCCACATGTGCAGGGGGTATCCCTTGTCTCCGAGGAGCCAGCCCTCAAGGGTGTTTGGTGCGTGGAAAAGGGCTGGGATGTTGGATTCCCTCAGAATTAATGAATCATGGCAGCTGCCGGGGAATCTGGCGCAGTCGTGAAGGAATCTTTTCCAGTGGTCGCAAACGAGCTACGCGTTGATGGAGTGATAACCCTTTCTGTTGATGAACAGTCCTGGCCCGTGTGGAGGTGCTCGGATTGCTATATGGGTGCAATCAATTGCACCCTGCACCTGTGGGAAGCCAGCCACAGAGTGGAATCCCACTGCCCTCTCCCTCTGGCTGAGGTCGTCCATGAGGAAGTTGATGTAGTGGGAGGCCCTGCAAAACAAACCACCTGTCTTATTCAATTGTGTGCAGACGACTGAGAGACCCCGGCGATGTCACGGGTGGCACCCTGGAAGGATGCGGAGGTGAAGAAGTTGAGGGCAGTGGTGACTTTAACAACGACAGGTAAGGAGATGCTGCTCGGCCCAGTCGGGAGCGGCTCGGCATGAAGGAGATGCAGATATCTGCGACCACCTGGCGACTCACTCTCAGTCTCCGTATGCACTGCTCCTCAGAGAGGTCCAGGAAGCTGAGTCTCGGTCTGTAGCCTGTGCCTCTGTTGTTCCCCTCTGTGCTCTTGTGCGTTGAAATCGCTTGCCAGCATAATTAATTACATTAATGCAGATTTCAAGTAATTTAAGTACTTCAATTATTGGTTTAAATATCGTTCCGCCAGCTTTAATTGCCGGCGGGATTTCCGGGTTGGGGAGCGGCGCGCGCACCCAGATGGGGCTGGGTCGTGAGCGTTTTTCGGTGGATTCCTTCCCGCTCCACAAATGCCCGATTTTGTTTGCCCCCCCACCCCCCCCCCCCCCCGCCTCCAACCTACTTCAAAGTTAAAATCGTGCCCATGGAGTTTCCGTGGGATTCCTCGATCTCACGTTATAACTTCAGCAGACGATTGGTGGAATCCCCGGAGAAACGGCATAAAAAGACATTACGCCAGGAGATCATAAGACATCCCACCACCCCCCCCGCCCGCCCCCCCCCAACCTCCCCACAGAAAGCCCAGCTGATTGTGTTGGTCGTCTGACTCTGACCTCCCGTCGCTCCTCACTTTTTGGCTGAACGTGCTTTTGGTTAACTCCACTAACTTTGCACTACTGCTCAGCCAGTTCTGTCCAATGTAAAGTGCCCTGGGATATTTTATTACATTATAGGCACTGTATAAATGCAAATTCTTGTTCTAATGATATTATAAAGAAGCAACATATGAAAATGACGGGCAGGAAAGACCAGCTGGTCCATCAAGCCTGCCTCACACTAATGATGGGTGGAGCATCACGACTCGACACTCCCCACCCCCCCCCACCCCCGCCCCACCCCCAGCAGGTATGTAATCTCCTGGGTGAGGAAAAAAGACACAGAAATTCCTCTCCGATCCCCCCCCACCCCACCCCAGGCGATCGAAACCAGTCCAGGAGATCACAAGGATCATACGAGAACAAGATTACATTTTCATGGTGCAATGACACTTTTTAACAACATTTAAATTATTTTACACCAAGTAAATATTGTAAATTGGCTGAGGAATCCATCAGTGCTGAATTATTCTCGGCCCAGTCTCGCCGATGTGGAGGCAGCGCGCACCCAAATCAAAAGGCCCGAGGATCTGAGCCTGAATCAAGAGGCCTGAGGATCTGGGTCAGAATCAAGAGGCCCGAGGATCTGGGTCAGAATCAAGAGGCACGAGGATCTGGGCCCGAATCAAGAGGCCCGAGGATCTGAGCCCGAATCAAGAGGCACGAGGATCTGGGTCAGAATCAAGAGGCACGAGGATCTGGGTCAGAATCAAGAGGCACGAGGATCTGGGTCAGAATCAAGAGGCACGAGGATCTGGGTCAGAATCAAGAGGCCTGAGGATCTGGGTCAGAATCAAGAGGCCCGAGGATCTGGGTCAGAATCAAGAGGCACGAGGATCTGGGCCCGAATCAAGAGGCCCGAGGATCTGGGTCAGAATCAAGAGGCCTGAGGATCTGGGTCAGAATCAAGAGGCCTGAGGATCTGGGTCAGAATCAAGAGGCCCGAGGATCTGGGTCAGAATCAAGAGGCCCGAGGATCTGGGCCCGAATCAAGAGGCCCGAGGATCTGGGTCAGAATCAAGAGGCCTGAGGATCTGGGCCCGAATCAAGAGGCCCGAGGATCTGGGTCAGAATCAAGAGGCCCGAGGATCTGGGTCAGAATCAAGAGGCCTGAGGATCTGGGTCAGAATCAAGAGGCACGAGGATCTGGGTCAGAATCAAGAGGCCGGAGGATCTGAGCCCGAATCAAGAGGCCCGAGGATCTGGGTCAGAATCAAGAGGCCCGAGGATCTGGGCCCGAATCAAGAGGCCCGAGGATCTGGGCCCGAATCAAGAGGCCTGAGGATCTGGGCCTGAATCAAGAGGCACCAGGATCTGAGCCTGAATCAAGAGGCCCGAGGATCTGGGCCCGAATCAAGAGGCCCGAGGATCTGGGCCCGAATCAAGAGGCCAGAGGATCTGGGTCAGAATCAAGAGGCCCGAGGATCTGGGTCCGAATCAAGAGGCCCGAGGATCTGGGCCCGAATCAAGAGGCCCGAGGATCTGGGCCCGAATCAAGAGGCCCGAGGATCTGAGCCCGAATCAAGAGGCACAAGGATCTGGGTTCGAATCAAGAGGCATAAGGATCTGAGCCTGAATTAGGAGGCCCAAGGATCTGAGCCCGAATCAAGAGGCCCGAGGATCTGGGTTCGAATCAAGAGGCACAAGGATCTGAGCCTGAATTAGGAGGCCCGAGGATCTGGGCCCGAATCAAGAGGCCCGAGGATCTGGGTTCGAATCAAGAGGCCAGAGGATCTGGGTCAGAATCAAGAGGCACAAGGATCTGAGCCTGAATTAGGAGGCCCGAGGATCTGGGCCCGAATCAAGAGGCCCGAGGATCTGGGTCAGAATCAAGAGGCACGAGGATCTGGGTCAGAATTAGGAGGCCCGAGGATCTGGGCTCAAATCAAGAGACCCAAGAATCTGGGCCCGAATCAAGAGGCCTGAGGATCTGGGCCTGAATCAAGAGGCCTGAGAATCTGGGCCTGAATCAAGAGGCCTGAGGATCTGGGCCTGAATCAAGGGGCACGAGGACCTGGGTCAGAATTAGGAGGCCCGAGAATCTGGGCCCCAGTCAAGAGGCCCGACGATCACTGAAATTGATCCTTGGACTTCAGCTCCATATTCAAGGCGAGCTGCTAGCACCAACCGTACCTAACCCATGAGAAAAATAAATTGCAGGCCCCCTGCCTCGCTGTCAGCAGCCCTCAGGGAAGTTCCAGGGGTTGGAGGAGTGGACAACGATGGGGGAGGGGGCGACTGCGAGAGCTGTGGAGCCGTGGGGAGCACTCCAGCTCCTCCTGGCTCCGTAGAAACGTTTTTTAAAATAAAATATCTTACCATTAGTAGGCGGCTACAGAGGCCACTGACGTCTGCCCCCCACATCGGTAACAAATTTTGTACAGGGGTCTTTCAACAGGCATGAGGCCTCTTATTAACATATTCAAAGGGCCTAACGCCTTTTTAGAGGCCGCCTAAAAATTGACCCGATGAATTCATCAGGCACAGGCCGTTCTAATTATAAATTGGGATGCTTTGCGCACGTTTGACACCCGAAAAACGGGGGTAACATGCACCAATTTCTACTCCAATGAGTTCTTCAACCTTGAGACAGCAGAAGAAGGTACAGGAATATAGAGCACAGGGAGATAGGGGAAAATGAACCACTGTCTGAATAAACCGTGGTGCACCTCCTAATGGCCAGCATTGGCAATGGCCTGGGACCATGTCACTTGTTTAGCTTTTTGTTCAGGGAATAGCACAGGGCACAAGGAGATGTAAATGTGGTAGAAGGAAAACATGAAGTAAGAAAAGCAAAGATGTTTACCGAACGACAACGGCAACAACTTGCATTTATTTAGGAGCAATATCAAACAAAATTTGACACCGAGCCACATAAGGAGATATTAGGACAGGTGACCAAAAGCTTGGTCAAAGAGGTAGGTTTTAAGGAGCATCTTAAAGGAGGAGAGAGAGGTAGAGAGGCGGAGAGATTTAGAGAGGGAATTCCAGAGCTTAGGGCCTAGACAGCTGAAGGCACGGTTGCCAATGGTGGGGTGATTAAAATCGGGGATGCACAAAAGGCCAGAATTGGAGGAACCCAGAGATCTCGGAGGGTTGTAGAGCTGGAGGGGGTTACAGAGATAGGGAGGGGTGAGTGCATGGAAGGATTTGAACACTAGGATAAGAATTTTAAATTTGAGTGGCTGCCAGACCAATGAACACAGGGGTGATGGGAGAATGGTACTTGGTGCGAGTTAGGATATGGGCAATAGTTTTGGATGAGCTCAAGTTTATAGAGGGTGGAAGATGGGAATCCGGCTAGGAGAGCATTGGAATAGTCAAGTCTGGTGGTTACAAAAGTATGGACGAGGCAGCGGCGGAGATAGGTGATATTACGGAGGTGGGAGTAGGCAGTCTTGGTGATGGAGAGAATAAGGGGTCAGAAGCTCAGCTCAGGGTCAAATAGGATGCCAAGGTTGCGAACAGTCTGGTTCAGCCTCAGACAGCGGCCAGGTAGAGGGATGGAGTCGGTGGCCAGGGAACAGAGTTTGTGACGGTGGCTAAAGACAATGGCTTTGGTCTTCCCAGTATTCAATTGGAGGAAATTTCTGTTCCTCCAATACTAGATGTCGGACAAGCAGGACCCAGAATTCTGCATAAACTGCTGTAAAATCTGATACAGATCATAGCTTCACACAGCCCATTGCAATCTGCAAAACTGGACTGAAATTGTAAGACTTTTACAATAGTACGACGAATATACCACTATTTATGGTAAATTCATTCAGATTTCTTTATATACTGTTGAAAGATACTAATCTGAGAACTTGTATCACTGATCTCCTGATGCAACACCAATATTGCACATCTATTGATTATGACGACTCCCACACATGGGGCTCGATTTTTGGACGTCCGAGCAGGCAGGTTCGTGGCGGGGGGGGGGGCTCTGAAAATCGGAGATTCCTGGGGCGGGTCCGGAGCCCGGCTCCAGCCTGCCCACTTCCGGGTTCCCCAGTGACGCGCTTAGATGCGCGCGCAGTCCCTGCATGTGGGACTCCTGCTGGCAATCAAAGCCGGCGGGATCCCACTTAAGACAATTAATGCGATAGTTCAGGTCATTAGCAGACCTGATTTGTAGGATATTTTAGGATGGGTGGGATTTTCATCTCAACTGAGCGTGTTTCCTCTACTGGGGGAAACACTCCCAGTTGAAATGGACGTGTTGCAGCCATCAGCCTGTGGCAGCTGCAAAGGTCCATTTGACAGGTGCAATTACTCATTGCAGGAGGCCACTCTGTCACTTGGGAGAAAGTTTGGCCTCCACCGCCCTCCTCCTAACAATAAAATTCACCAACTTGGAACCTCAACCCTGGTGTCCAGACACATGTACCTACCTTGCAGACCCCCTCAAATGTACATCTTCCGGACGGGGGCCGCCATAGCTGCAGTCATGACCTCCTCGGAGGGCGAACAGCATCACCAGCCTCGCCAGCCACGCCATCCACTTCTGACACGTGGAGCTCCACAACACAGTGCTGTGAAACATCCACCTGTACAGCAGGAGGGAGGGCAAAGGCAGAGAGAGATGTGTCGCAGAAGGCACTACCCTCGCCACAGGGTCTACAGACCGAGGCTCAGCTTCCTGGACCTCTCTGAGCAACAGTGCACACGGAGGCTCAGAGTCACATCTGCAGCCTCCTTCATGTCGAGCTGCTCCCGGCTGGCCCGAGCACCATCTTCTTACCTGTCGCTGTCAAAGTCACCACTGCCCTCAACAACTTCTCCTCCGCATCCTTCCAGGGTGCCACCGGGTACATCGCCAATGTCTCTCAGTCGTCTGCACAAAAGAGCCCTGCAAATACACCTACACCCACTCTGCAGTGACACAATGGGTGACATCAGTTGTGGGTCTTCATAGTGATCCTCAGGAAAGGGCATTAACGCACAAAACAGACAAGATTTGCAAAGACGTGGCAGCAGTGGTGTCAATATAATATGTAATTGAGTTGATCTGAAATCAAATATAAGTAAAAACCATGACAAACCCTCAAACACCCTTGTGCATCCCCTTCATGCTCACGACACGTTTGCCTTACGCTTCGTACTACACATATGTGATGCATGCCCTGTGGCTGCAGCACAGGTAGTGGCAGGTTGGGTGAGGCTGACCGTGAAAGAGATGCATGAGAGGGTGAGTATGAGATAGAGCCATGAGATTGTATGAGGATTGGGTTGAGTGGTAGTGGTGGGATGAGTACTGGCGAGGTGAGTAAGTGCAGGTAAGATGAGGATGAGGTTTGAGTGGGTGTGAGGAGTGATGTGACAGAGTAGTGTTGGCAGTGCAGAAGGAGATGTGGGGTGGGGCGGTGATGTGGCAGACAGAGTGTAGGGGAATGAGTAAGTGTACTCACTTCGGCTGACCCATTTAGGTAATTGAAGCGCCTCCTGCACTGTATGCAGGTGCGTGATATGTTGGTGGTGCTGGTGACCTCCTCTGCCACCTCGAGCCAGGCCTTCGTGGTGGCAGAGGCAAGCCACTTCCTCCCGCCCGACGGGGGGGAAGATCTCTGTCCTCCCCCTCCTCCTCACCCCATCCAGTAGGACCTGGAATGAGGCATCATTAAACCTGGGAGCAGCCTTCCCCCTGGGCTGCTCCATGCTGTAATTTTGGCTCCTTTCTGCAGCATGAGTCAGTGGAGTACTGCCCCTTTAAATAGGGCTCCTCCAGCTGACAGCCTATGATGCGGGTGCGCAGTCCGCCCGCTGCGCAGCTCTCCAGCGCGAAACCCGGAAGCACAGGTAAGTGGCTTCAATTAGGCTGCGATCGGGTGCGGAGCACCCCGAATTCACTGGGCGCGTTACCCACACACCCAGTCGACCCCCCGCTGCCAACCCGCCTCCCTCCTAATATCGAGCCCATGAACTCCACGCTGCCTGCACAAGATAAAAGTCCGAAATATTTATCTAAACAATGACAGATTGTTCAGTTGTCCAGAAAAGTATTTTCAGTTTATGGAATCCTCGCTGATTTTTATTCTTGTAAAATAGTCAAGAAAAAATGTAAATAAACTGGCAGGTATCAGAATTATTCATTTTGCCTGATAAGACTATCAAATATAATATGGCACTGAGCTGAAGCAACCCTCTGAAGGCAGAAGGAATTGTAACTTGCTACAAAACATTTGGCCCATCACCAGTTTGTTTTTTTAAATTGGTACAAGAATAACCACAAACTACTGCATTAACATGGGTTGTGAAAACAAGAGTGTATGAGACTAGTGTCCAGTCAATAATTATGTACGATACAGGAACTTGGTAAAGGCATGGAAGCAGAGGCTGGATATTTTTTGGAACATATCTCAGCTTGGCATATACTGAGTCAGTTCGTTCAAGCCCCATTTCAGCACACCATTGAGATCATAAATATATATATAAAAAAATGATTTGGACTCAGAAATTGGAGGTATTGTGCAGATGATACTAAATCGGGGGCGGGGGGGTGCGTGGGTTAGCTAATAATGTGGAGGATTGCACCAGAACACGGCAAGACACAAACAGACTTACAGAGTGGGAGGATAACTAGCAAATTAAATTAAATATAGCAAAGTGTGAGATGATTCATTTTGGTAGGAGGCATAAGGAGGCTCCTTATTCCTTGGAAGGTAAGAAATTAAATGGGGTAGAGGAACAAAAAGATCTGGAAATTCAGATATATAAAATGTTAAAAGTAGCAACAGAAGTTGATAAGGCCTTAAAGAGTGCAAAGTATTGGGGTTCATTTCCAGGGAGGCAGGGAGGTAATGTTAAATTTATATAGAACCTTGGTTAGACCACACTTGGAGTACTGTGTGCAGTTCTGGTCTCCATACTACAAAAAAGGATATTAAAGCACTGGAGAAAGTACAGAAAAGATTTACAAGGATGTTACCAGAATTGAGAGGATGCAACTATCAGGAAAGTTTGAGCAGGCTGGGGCTCTTTTCTCTGGAAAAGAGAAGACTAATCGGAGACCTGATAGAGGTCTTTACAATTAGGAAGGTGTTTGAAAGGGTGGATGCGGAGCCACCTTGTGGGTAAGTCTAGAACAAGAGAGCAGAAATATAAGATAGTCATTAACAGATCAAATAAAGAATTTAGGAGGATTTTCTTTACACAGAGAAGGCTGAGACTGTCGAACTCACTGCCACATGGAGTGGTTAAAGCAGATAGCATTGATGCATTTAAGGAGAGGCTTGATGCATGCATGAGGAAGGCAGAAATAGATATGGGAATAGGGTGGGAAGAGGTAATTAAAGTGGGAGGAGGCTCATGTAGAGTATAAACACCCACATAGACCAGTTGGGATGAATAGCCTGTTTCTGTAGACTTCATGTAATATGTAAAGATTGACGCTTCAGTACAAGTACTGAGTGAGCACTGCATTGTCGGAGGTGGGAAATTAAACTGAATCCCCTCCTGCCTGTTCCAATGAGCCAGCTGGGTGTTAAAGATCCCATGACGCTATTCAAAGAAAAGCAGGGGGGAAACCCCAGTGTCACAGCCAACATTCTTCTTTCAACGAGCGTCAGTAAAATACAATTAATTTGTCATTCATCTCATTTTTGGAATCTGATATTTGTCTGCATAACAACAGTAACTGCACTTCAAAGTAATTCATTACAGCTGAAACGCTTTGAGATGGTTCCAGGAAACTTGATAAGATGCTATGTAAATGCAAATTCTTTCCTTCAATTTCTTACACAATTTGCAAGGAGACAGTTGAGTGTTAGCTGGGAAGACAGTGACCAACACTCAGATAACGAGATGTGGCCTTCCTGCAGCGACAGAGGTTAGTATGATGAAAAGATTTCAACGGGCAGGACATGTGTGCTGTTAGGTTGAAGACTGTTTTACTGAAACGGGGTTAGAATAGATCCCAACTGGGAAAAGACTTCATGTGAAAGGCCAAGGCTGAAATGGTAAAATGGTAGATGGTAGGATCAAAATGGAAGAGTTACAATGGGAAGACTGTAATGGAGCTGGGTGAGAGGGGAGGTCAATGGAGAGTTCCTGTGGCACCTATGGCCAGCCCGGTTATCATGACTGACTCACCGACTGTTACACTTAAATGGGACCTCTAACCATTGAAAAGAAATTGATAGCAGATCAGTGGAGCCCTCCAGAGAAACAGCATAAAAGGTAGAGTTGCCAACCCTCCAGGACTGTCCTGGAGACTCCAGGAATTAAAGGTTAATCTCCAGGACGCTGCTGCAAACAACCCAGGAGAAAAATCATGGGGGCATTAAAAAAATGGTGCTTTTTTTTCATTTCCTTTGAAGAATTTTAGTAAAATATTGGAGCTGGGAAAAAGGCTATTTTGTGACATCCAAGATTTATCCACTCAGGTAATGGAGAGTTCTGTTCACTTTTCAATTGCCGTAGGGAGGCGGGGCACCACGAGGATGGCTGTGTCAGGTGACCAATGGTGGGAGTGTGAGGTTGGGGTGGTTGGATGTGGGAGGTCATGTGATGACACCTCCAGAAATAGGTCCAACCAGAGTTGGCAATCCTAGTAAAGGACCATGTGCATATCAGATTGTTCAGAAATATAAGACTCTAATTCACAAGAATTAGAGTCATAATGGAGGCATATCACTGCATTTTAGTTGGTAATCTTGAACCTTTCCACTTCCATCCAGTTTTGCGTAGTTGTCTTTCTAGAATGACTCCCATGAGCTTTGCTTCTACTAACACTGCTTCTACTCATTGGACAGGTAACCATGGAACAGGACGCCTCAGTGTTTATGGAAAGGAGGTCTAATTGCTGGAATAACCCAATGGAAAAAAGATGTCAGCTCCCAAATGAAAGTCAGCTCCACGTGTCCATGGACTCAACGTTTACTGTAGACTAAACGGAATCTGCCAAGTGGTCAGAGAGAGAAGACAGTCAGCTCCATTCCTTGAACTGGATTTGATGCCAAGTCTCCATGTGAAAAGGGCAGCAGTAGAGACTGCTATTTTAGCAGACTGTGTCAACTGGCAACCAGCCCTTTGTTTCCTACTGCAGCTTAATCAATTATAAGTTATTTTCATTGAGTTGTCTTTTAAAACCTATAAAATATTAAATATTAAATGATCTATTTGTTTCTTAAAGGCCTCCTGTGTGATTGATTGATGTATTTTCTGGAAAGTAATTATGTTTATTACGTATACATATCCTTTCACACGTTAGCCCTCCAAGTACTTTATTCCCTTGCAGCATATGACAAGCTTCCCTTTACATACTGAGCTAAATACTGTTAAATTGGCTTCAGAGCAACAATGACTTCACACCAACTTTTATAGTAAATGCAATTTTTGCCACAACGCAAACTTCAGCCTCCTCACCTGTAACTGGATGACCCACGCCATCAACTATTTACCATGACAAGTATAAGAGGAAAATGTATCTCAACATATTAGGGAATGTATTACAGATCTGGACAGGAGTCTTTTTGTGCGTGAACTCTCTCAGCTTCGCCCATCGTGCAAGTACAAACTAAGCCAAGGCAACAAACATATCTGCAATTCACCTACAATTGCCTGATACTCATGGTTACACACAGCACAAAGAGCATTGATTTACCACTGTGTTAAGTAATGTCTATCTTGGTATGTTTATCTGGTTTCTGATTGATCCACTGGGATCGATGTTAACTGCCTTAGCCTGGCATTAAAGGGATGGTAACAGCCTCAAAATGGGATTGGTAACCTTAGCGCCCTGGTAACACCGGCAATGCGGCCAGCTCCATTTTGAAAGGGGCCTACCCCCGGGTGTCCAAAGCGCCCACCTGTTGCAGGCAATAGGCCGCTTTTAACGTGGAAATAGCCATAAAATTGCCATTTTAGGTTGGAACTGAATGATGGAACCCAGAAGGCCTGCCGTAGGTAAATGTCAATAAATAATCTGGGCAACTGTCGCCCACCCTCCATGATCAAGACCTCCCCTCGATCTCCCCCCCGCCCCTCCACAACCTACCTTGCTAGCGGCCATGCTGGCCCAACTTTGAAGGCTCAATTCAATGAGTTACTGCTGTTGGGCGGTCAGTCGCCCAAAAGTCAAAATAGTCCCCACTGTTATTATTCAGCACCGATTGTCCTTAGTCATTAACTATGAACCACCCTGGTCATCATATGAGTTTTAATGACCGTTTTGGTAGCTACAAATGTATGTCTAGCTGATACAGGCTTATTTGTTCAAAGGAGCTGTGACATTTGTGGCCTGGACCCAACATTTTCAGCTCCTAAAATGTTGTTTATTTTAGCCAGATGTTTTCTGGAAGATTATTAACTTTGAGAGTTGGGCTTTTACAGTTTACATAACACTGACAGGCAGACATGCAAAAAACAAATAACTGTAATCCACCATCCATTTTATTTCCTACAAATTGGAATTGTAGGTTCTATTCATCTCCCCCCCGCCCTGTTATTGTTCTATTTTCTCAAATTTAATGGCAATGAGGGGCCCTGATCAATTTTGCTTCTTCGATACGCCCACACAATTGAAAGAAAGGTTTGCATTTATATAGCGCCTTTCATGTCCTCAGGATGCCCCAAAGCTCTTTACAGTCAATGAGGTGCTTTTTGAAGTCTAGTAACTGTTGTAATGTAGGAACTGCGGCAGCCAATTTGCACGCAGCAAGGTCCCACAGATAGCAATGAGATAATGACTAGATAATCTGCTTTAGTGATATTGGTTGAGGGATAAATATTGGCCAGGACACCAGGGAGAACTTCCCTGCTCTGCTTCAAAATAATGCCATGTGTACGTCCACCTGAGAGGGCAGGCGGGGCCTCAGTTTAATGTCTCATCTGAAAGATTCTGTAGCCTGACGACGGGTCCAGATGAATTTCTACCCCAGTGATTGGAAAGGCAGTAGGAAATAATTTGGAAACCGTAGAGATGCAGGTGCAAAGATGCAAAAGAAAAACACAGAGGTAAAATACAGAAACAACTTTCACTTTTATAGCGTGTTTAATGAGGCAGGAAGTCCCAAGGCTCTTCACAGGGGGCGAAGAGACACCGAGCAAAACTTGGGGGAAGAGTTAGCAAAGGTTTGGTCAAACAGAGAATTTTGAATGTTGGAAGTTGGAGGGATGTAGGAAGAGAATTCCAGAGTACGGGATGTGTCAGCTGAAAGCTCTGCCACTGATGTTGGAGCAGAGGTGGAGCGATACACAACAGATCAGAATCAGAGGAGTAGAGGGTGCAAGATGGTTCTTAAGACTGGATGAGGTTGCAGGGTTCTGGTAGAACATGAGGAGGTCAGCGATGACAGGTCAATAGGTGAGCAGGTATAGTAGCAAGGGTATAAAAGAGCAAAAGTGGTAATCAGCATGAATTGCAATCCCGCCACTTTAAATCCAATTGAAAGTATTTAGCAAGTTTCGACTTTAAACTTAAACATTATATCTGTGCCCAATTCTGGGCCCAGCCTCCTAAATTGATAAGGTACATCGGTAAGCGGAGAGTAAATGTACGATTAGTAGATGGAACATTTCATTTTGTTGCTGCTTTGGGTGAATACCTGTGACCTGAACTCATGCAATAAACTGGAGTGAAAGACGTGTCAAAAACAACTGATTCTTATCATATCCGCGTAATCCCGAGAAAGGCATCCAAGTGATTTTCCATTTCATCGTTTGTGCCAAATATGTGGATTCCATGTCTGTGGCCTAAGGCGACTATAGTGAGCCATGTGTATGGGCAGACCAATGGTGACTCTACATTGTTCAAAGACACAAAGAATGCAGCCATGTTAAACCCTTTGTGGGTCAGGGGTTCACTTCTGCTCACGATGCAGCTGCATAATTAAAAACACTTATTTGTGCAGCTGTGACTTAAACTTGATTCGCACAAATAGGAGCGGTGACAGGATAAGGGAAAGAGTCAATTTACAAAGAATCATACTGAAATCTACCAAGCAAATGAATCTGCCCTGAGCTTGGATATGTTAGAAACATGAAAAGATAGAAAACAGGAGCAGGAGTAGGCCATTCGGCCCTTCGAGCCTGCTCCGCCATTCAGTATGATCATGGCTGATCCTCTATCTCAATACAATATTCCTGCTCTCTCCCCATACCCCTTGATGCCTTTTGTGTTTAGAAATCTATCTAGTTCCTTCTTAAATCTTAAATATATTCAGTGACTTGGCCTCCACAGCCTTCTGTGGTAGAGAATTCCACAGGTTCACCACCCTCTGAGTGAAGAAATTTCTCCTCATCTCAGTCCTAAATGTTCTACCCCGTATCCTGAGATACAGGGTAGGACATTTCCTATCGACTCCCAGCGGCCTGTTGTAGTGGTGTAAATCAGGTATCCAGGTATGGAATTCTGTTCTGGTGAAACTCGTTCATTCTAGTGCCACTGTATTTTCTGTCAGGCAAGGGAAGTATCCATCCATTTTAGGGCAGCACCCTACAAATGAGGTGATAATGATTTGTGGCAGTTGATATTCTCAGCTGTATAAAGTGGACACCCAGGGGGCTAAATTGGGCCTCGTAGCACCCGCTGTGTAGACGCTATGTGGACTCCTAAGCAATGAAAATGGCGTCCGAGATGCACGCGCACATTTCCGGTGTGACGTGCACAGGACGCCATCTTGGTAAAGGCGTTTGCACACGCGCACTTAATGAACACCAACAGCATGTAAAGTAAGGAGTCAGAAATGGGGGAAATTATAATGGGGAACAACGAAATGGCAGAACAATTAAACACATACTTTGGTTCTGTCTTCACAAAGGAGGACACAAATAACCTCCTGGAAATGTTAGGGAACCAAGGGTCTAGTGAGAGAGAGGAACGGAAGGAAACCAGTATTAGTAAAAAAATAGTGCTAGGGAAATTAATGGGGCTAAAGGCTGACAAATCCCCAGGGCCTGATAATCTACATCTCAGAGTACGAAAGGAAGTGGCCCTGGAAATAGTGGATGCATTGGTGATCATCTTCCAAAATTCTATAGACTCTGGAACAGTTCCTACAGATTGGAGGGTGGCAAATGTAACCCCACTATTTAAAAAAGGAGGGAGAGAAAAAACAGGGAATTACAGACCAATTAGCCTAACATCAGTAGTGGGGAAAATGCTAGAGTCTATTGTAAAAGATGTGATAACAGAACACTTGGAGGGCATTAACGGGATTGGCAAAGTCAGCATGGGTTTATGAAAGGGAAATCATGTTTAACAAATCTACTGGAGTTTTTTGAGGATGTATCTAGTAGAATAGATAGGGGAGAACCAGTGGATGTGGTGTATTTGGATTTTCAGAAGGCTTTTGATAAGGTCCCACACAAGAGGTTAGTGTGCAAAATTAAAGCACCTGGGATTGGGGGGAATATACTGGCATGGATTGAGAATTGGTTGACAGACAGGAAACAGAGAGTAGGAATAAACCAGTCTTTTTTCGGGTGGCAGGCAGTGACTAGTGGGGTACCGTAGGGATCAGTGCTTGGACCCCAGCCATTCACAATGTATATCAATGATTTGGATGAGGGAACTAAATGTAACACTTCCAAGTTTGCAGATGACACAAAGCTGGGGTGGAATGTGAGCAAAGAGGCTCCAATGTGATTTAGACAAGTTGAGTGAGTGGGCAAGAACATGGCAGATGCAGTATAATGTGGATAAATGTGAGGTTATCCACTTTGGTTGTAAAAACAGAAAGGCAGATTATTATCTGAATGGTGATAGATTGGGAAAAGGGGAGGTGCAACGAGACCTGGGTGTCCTTGTACACCAGTCGCTGAAAGTGAGCATTCAGGTGCAGCAAGCAGTTAGGAAGGCAAATGGTATGTTGGCCTTCATTGCAAAAGCATTTGAGTACAGGAGCAGGGATGTCTTTCTGCAGTTATACAGGGCCTTGGTGAGACCACATCTGGAGTATTGTGTGCAGTTTTGGTCTCCTTATCTGAGGAAGGATGTCCTTGCCATGGAGGGAGTGCAACGAAGGTTTACCAGACTGATTCCTGGGATGGCAGGACTGACGTATGAGGAGAGATTGGGTCAACTAGGCCTATATTCACTAGAGTTTAGAAGAATGAAAGGTGATCTCATCAAAACATATAAAATTCTAACAGAATTAGACAGACTAGATGCAGGGAGGATGTTCCCGATGGCTGGGGAGTCCAGAACCAGGGGTCACAGTCTCAGGATACGGGGTATGCCATTTAAAACCGAGATGAGGAGAAATTTCTTCACTCAGAGGGTGTGAACCTGTGGAATTCTCTACTACAAAAGGCAGTGGAGGTCAAGTCATTAGATGTATTCAAGAAGGAGATAGATATATTTCTTAATGCTAAAGGTATCAAGGGATATGGGGAAAAAGCAGGACCAGGGTACTGAGTTAGACGATCAGCCATGATCATTTTGAATGGCCTTCTCTTGCTCCTATTTTCTATGTTTCTATGTTTCTATTAAGCAGTAGATCAGTGTACAATGCGATTTTGGAACTCCACATTCCAGCCAATGCGCTGTCTTAACCTCGCACAGCTGAACAAGTCTTAAACGGCATGGAGGACCTCCAACAATACTGTTCAAAGGGATTATGCAGGAGTTACAGGTTCATTACTGGATTATTGCTTCTGGCTGCTGATACATTTGTACCTGTTTTTAGAGGTCTCCTATACTTGAATACTAGGTCTAGGGGACATAGCCTAAACATTTTAGAGCCAGGAATTGCAGGAGAGAAGTTAGGAAATGCTTCTACATGCAAAGGTTGGGAGAAGTTACAAACTGTCTTCTGCAAACGACAGTTGATGCTAGCTCAATTTTAATTTTAAATCTGAGATTGATGCACTTTTGTTAACCAAAGGTATTAAGGGATATGGAGCTAAGGCAGGTATATGGAGATGGATCACAGATCACCATGATCTCACTGAATGTCAGAACAGGCTCGAGGGGCTAAATGGCCTACTCCTGTTCCAATGTTCCTGTAATAAAGTTTCAATTTTCTACAGGGAGTGGGCTGGCTAGCAAACAGGCAACAGCAAAGGCACTGGCGGAATGACAGAGGTGGGACAGGAAGCTGTCACCCTGAGAGAGGACAGCAGGTTCATGTTCCATGGAGCCACTGCCACTTGCTGCTTCTTGCTATGAAACATAGAAATATCGAAAATAGGAGCAAGAGTAGGCCAATCTTGGTGCATGCACGCTCGCACGCCCGGTGCAAACTCAGATCGGCAGATTGGCAGGGTCTAGCGTGCAGATTGGAGGATATGGGATTTAGTTGTGAGCAACATTATTCAATGTTTTGAAAGAACGCAACAGTTGGTAGACATAAGGATGGGACCTGCATCTGTGTTTTACGTGTGCGATGTCTGATCTCCGTTCAGACTCTGTTCAGACCCGTATCTTATATTTTGAAAATATAACAGTCCTGCAAACTTTGAGCAAGTTGTTGCTCATTAAAAATTCCAGAGTTCCCATCATCACCATGCTTCACTATATTGTACGGAGTCGCACAACACCAGGTTATAGTCCAACAGCTTTATTTGAAATCACAAGCTTTCGGAGCTTTGCTCCTTCGTCAGGTGACTCCTTCCCCATGCCCCCCCCCCCATCTGAGACAGGACACAATGGGTTTCTGGTCGGGGATTCTGCTGTGTCTTTGTTTTTTGGAAGAAGAGACAATGCAATGGAGGCGTGCCAGGCTGGTCGCACTGCACCTGAAGCACATGGGAAGTAGCCACCTGTTGCTGATCTCACCCAGCTATTATGGGCTGCCTTCTCCTTACAAAAGAATGCAAAAAGAATTACCTTTTGTTCCAATGACATACAGTGAAACTAAGGCGTTAGCATACAGCTCATAATGAGTGTGATGACAAGTGCATGCATCAAGCAATTACATTCTTTACAAGGCTCTTGTGGGCTGAATGCATGTAAGGGTGTCAGTGATGGAACACTTCCAGGTAGGTTGGATGAGAAAGGGTGGGAGGAGGCTCGTGTGGAGCAAAAACACTGGCATAGACCAGTTGGGCCAAATGGCCTGTTTCTGTGCTGTACATTCAATGTAATTCTATGTAGATAAAGGCTGGCGGTGTAAAGGACACCATGATACCTCATGGGCATAGATGGCAAGCAATTCAAGCAGTTTAACATACTCTGAGGAGGAGATTATTGTTGTAAGTGGTTGTTTTGCTTGCTCTAGTGTGCCCTTAGGAGGTGTGGCTGACTCCTTTTACCTTACCTGACCTGGTGAGATCATTAATTGTTTTCCAGCACTAAATGGCTGTGTGGGGGTGGTTGAATTGGCACTCATTGTCCTGCCCACCGAAATCCACTGTCCCTGAGTAATTCTCTTGGTTTCCCCTCCACCTGTTCATTGCAAAGATGCCTCCCTCCTTGCCCTAACCTTCTTCTGCAGCACTTCAAAGCCCGAATCTGCATAGTAGGGGGGCTCTGTGCCCTCTCTAATATGTAGGCAACTTTTAAATTCTGCAGTCGCTTGCTATTCGCCACACCCCTAACGTGCAAGCTCTCAGTTCGAGGCATTTCTAAGGCCAGGAACGTGCCCTAATTCCTCAAGTGACCCTAGAAGTTACAATGGGTGCAGTGCATGTGGTTTTGAGCTGGTGCCAGTCCGACACTGCCACATGGACCAGCAGGGATCACACCCCATCAGAAGATCTAGGCTCTGACCATTTCCAGCCTTGAATATTTCATGTTTCTTTATTTTGGAGGGGACCAACAGAGGGGTCGAGGTCACAGGAGGTGCTACCCATGTGAGAGGGTCTACAGACAGAGGCTGAGCTTCCTGGACCTCTGTTAGGAGCAGTGCCTATGCAGACTCAGATCGAGTCTCCAGGAGGTTGCAGACATCTGCAGGATCCTTCATGCAGAGTTGTTCCAGGCTGGGCCTGGTGGCCACACGTTGTCCATCGCACTCAAAGTAAACACTGCCCTCAATTTCTTCACTTCCGGATCCTTCCAGGGCGTCACTGGTGACATCTACAGGGTCTGCCTGCACATAATTGTATACGACAGGTTACAGATGGCTTGTTTGCCAGGGCATCCGACAATGTCAACTTCCCCATTGACGACATCAGTCAGACTGAGAGGACAGTGGGTTTCAACTCTCTCGCTGGCTTCCCACGGATGCAGGGTGCAATTGATTGCACACACATCGCAATCCGAGGACCTGCACATGAGGCAGGACTATTCATCAACCAAATAGGATATCACTCCATCAATGTGCAGCTGGTTTGCGACCACTGGAGGAGGTTTCTGCAGGTGTGCCCAATTCCCTGGCAGCTACCATGATGCCTTCATTTTGCGCGAATCCAACATCCCGGCCCTCTTCCACGCTCAAGACAGACTTAAGGGCTGGCTCCTTGGAGACAAGGGATACCCCCTGCAAATGTGGCTCATGACACCTGTGAGAAACCCTACCAATGAGGCACAGCTGCAGTACAATGACAGTCACATCACCACCAGGTCTGTCATTGAACAAGCTGTAGGAATGCTCAAGATGTGCTTCAGGTGCCTGGATCGATCTGGGGGATCCCTTCAGTACTCGCCGGCGAGGGTGTGTACAATAATACTCGTGCGTTGTGTCCTGCACAAAATCGCTCAGCAGAGAGGGTTACAGGTGGAGGAGCTCGAATGCACACATGAAGCACCTGGCTGTTCGTGATGCCAGGGAGTCACTCATATCTAACAGGTTCTCATAGGGTGATCTGCAATCTGAAGATAATGAAGTACTCAGACCACCTGGAACAACCACCACCATCACCATCACCAGCCCCCTCCCCCACCACCCCCCACTCCATTTGCACAAAACAGTCCGACAACCACACATACACCCTCTGTAAACACACCCACTGGGTGGCATCAAGTCTCGCCGTTCATGATGAGGGACATGAGAGGGCACTTTCACAAAAGGGACTTGAGAATGGGCAAGATGTGGCAGTGGTGGTGACAAATGTGACATTTATTTTGAATGTAAGAGAAAACAAAGAGAAATGAAAAACATGACATTGTGTCAGACACCCTTGTGCATACCCTTGGTGATCACAAAACAATCGCCTTCCTCTTCCTACTACTTCTACATGGTGATTCCCCTGTGGCTTCAGCAGAGGTAGCGGCTGGTTGCTCAGGTCCCTGCCCTGATTGTTGAGATGCTCTCAGCCTATGCCCTCTGGGTTTTGGAGCCCGTGAGGGCCCTGCCAAAGACTGCTCCACTTGCACCTGTGCAGAGGCAGACTCGGCCATGGGGAGAGGAGGCAGCATTGCGGGTACTGGTTAGTGGGTGGGGGTGGGGGGGGCAACAGGTGAAATGTGGGAGCGATTTGAGTGAAGTCCCCACCTGCATGTCCCCTTTCGCCATCATCCCTCTCCAGGGCCACAGCCACGGCCACATCACTCCTACCACTCTGCTGGACAACAGCTTGGAGCAGATCTGTGACGCGTTCGAAGGCCAAAGCTAAAGTATCTGTCTGACTGTTTAAGACGGCAGATATGTTGGCATCCAGAGTCCGCACGGCTGTTGTCATCGCCTGAATGGACTCATTTGTGAGCCATGCTTGAAGCTCAAAGGAGGCTGCCATTCTCTCCATTGTTTTGGGTGAGGCTGCCAATGAAAGAGATGCACCAGAGGGTGACGATCAGACAGAGTCATGACATTGCATCGGGATTGGGGTGAGTGGGAGAGTTGGGTTCACGAATGGGGAGGTGAGGAAATACACAGAAAGTGAAGGTAAGTTGATAATGAGACTTAAGTGGGTGTGAGGAGTGATGTGATGGAGTAGGCTTGGCAGGACAGAGTGAGGTGGGGGGGGGTGATGTACTTCACAGGATGTAGGTGAATCACTAACTACTCACTTTACCTGACCTAGTTAGGTCACTAAAGCGCTTCCTGCATTGCACCCGCGACCTTGTCACGATGCTCCTGCTGCTCAGCTCCTCTGCCACCTCGAGCCAGGCCTTCTTGGTGGCAGAGGCAGGGCGTTTCCACCTATCAGCCGGGTACAATATGTCCCTTCTGCTCCTCACACCGGCCAGTAGCAACTCAAGAGAAGAGTCGTTAAACCAGGGTGCTGCCTGACCCCTGCGAAGCTGCATCTCTGCACATTCCTCCATTCTCCCCCAAAATCCATGGTTGCAATGAGCCCTTTAAATACTTCAGTTCCCAGCACGTCATTCGGGTGTGCAGTACACCCGCTGCGCAGCTTGGAGACGCGAGCCCAGAAATTACATTGAGGGCTTTCAATATAGTTGCAATCACTCGAGCCGCCGCACGGAAAATTTTTCCGGGTTTCCCACGCCACTATTCACCCCCCACTGCTGAGTTCCCGCTGCCATGTTAAAATTATGCCCAAGCTCTCAGGAGCCCAAATGATCATTCAACCAGGAGGGCCAAAAGTGGGAACTATTCTCACTGAGTACCTGCTGGTTAGTGTCAATGTCACATGACACAAGCACTATTTGAAGGTGTGCAATCGCAGTGATGTATTTTATTCCTCCCTATCCCTTTGTGCTTTTATGGAAGGTGAGAATGGGAAAATCCCATTTGGTACAGCAAACTCCGGAGGTGATTACAGATGGTACTAACTCTTGCTGGGGTAGGTTGTCTCGGCTGTATGGGATAAATATTGGCCAGGAGACCAGGGGGAACTCTCCTGTTCTTCTTCGAATAGTGCCATAGGATCTTTTACGTCCACGTGAGGGGGCAAACGGGGCCTTGGTTTAATGTCGCATCCGAAAGACGGCACCTCCAACTGCACTTGGAGAGTCAGCCTAGATTTTGTGCTCAAGTCTCTGGAGTGGGACTTGTACACACAACCTTCTGACTCAGAGATGAGAGTGCTACCAACTGAGCCACAGCTGACACATAACCACTGCACTACCACATCCATGCGGTCAGTAATATATATTGGAAATCTCACCTTACATTCTGTCTAGTGTTGACAGCTTCATGAAATCGGGTATGCTGAAATTTGGTTCAGGAATCGTCCTAGTTTGGAAAAGGTTGATATTTTCTTTGCTATCCTTCCACTCAGATAAGTGAAATGTGGACATCGAAAGAACTTTTATTGTACCCTTAATAAAACTGGAACCTACAAGACTTTGTGGAGCCTTGAGGCAGATTTATTTTGGTGAAGAGCCGATGAAATTCTGAGTGCCCTCTCTTCCAGGGTTGGGCAGTTTAAAAAAAAATCCCAGCCCTGAGTCTAAGAGCAGATGCTTTGCAGTTTCAGTGAAAGTTTCAGTGAGTAAACAATAACCAAAAGAGGAGGTGAAGCAGGGGTCTGGGAGAATGTTTAGAGCTATATATGAACTGTCACCTTTACCCTTTTGACCTCTCCCTCCCCTATTCCGACTTTGATAGAGTTAGTAGGAAGGAGCAGGTGCTGAATCTCTTCTGCCTTTTGTCAGTGTAAACAGTAAATGATTATCTTCATGAAAAGGAATCCTTGCAAGAATGGAGAGTTAAAAGCTTTAGTGGGGATTTTCTGATTGACATCGCCCCATTGGAAAAATTGGCAGAGATCTGTAATGTCGGATCTCCACCCACTTTATATCATCTGCACTTTCCCGTGGGTGGGGGATGCTCGTGCAGAAGCGTTTACTTCAAACAGACAGAAACAACGCCTCGATTTTAAAATTCTCACCCTTGTTTTCAAATCCCTCCATGGCCTCGCCCCTCCCTATCTCTGTAACCTCCTCCAGCCCTACAACTCTCCGAGATCTCCGCCCTCCTCCAATTCTGGCCTCATGTGCATCCCAGATTTTCATCACTCCATCATTGTCTTCAGTTGCCTAGGCCCTAAGCTCTGGAATTCCGTCCCTATACCTCTCTACCTCTCTCTCCTCCTTTAAGACGCTCCTTAAAACCTACCTCTTTGACTGTGCTTTTGTTCATCAGTCCTAATATCTCCTCATGTGGTTCGGTGTCAAAATTTGTTCGGTAACGCTCCTGTGAAGTGCCTTGGGACGATTTACTACGTTAAAGGTGCTATATAAATGCAAGTTGTTGTTGTTGATGTTAAGTATTAATTTGGGGGTAGGGACATTCTAAATGTCATTTTGCATAGGTGTGCAGGACATCATTTCTAAATCACACCAATCCGAACTGGGGTCCAGGGTCGTTAGATAATAATAAGGACCATTATAGAAAGAACATAGTAATGTTAAGCTAAAAGTACTTCAGTCACTTCTTACCCATTGTTGACACTAATAAGCCTTTAAAGAAAGACTTAAAGACTTGCATTTATACAGTTGTTTGTGCCAATGTCACTGATTCTTTTTTGCCTAGAGAACCATTACTGGCATCAATGAACTTCCCAATAGGAACCCCCCAACCCCGCCCCATGAGAGATGTTTGGAAGACGAGGAGGGCCAACTGAAGGATGTTAGACAAGTCCATCTGCACACCCACATTTGCAGATAGAGTGAACACACCTAACTTTAGCAGGTGATCAGTGCAGGCGGAGGTTACTATTCTCAAAGGACAGTAGATCCGATGGCATTATGAAGAAATGAGGATGCCTGACTAAATGTAATGTTGGATGGTCACTCGGAAGCACCCCAATCAGAGTATGTACTGCTTTCAGGGGCATTGCCTGAAAGAAGACTTGCCAGGATGATCAACAGCCACCATTACCTTATTGGCTGTGCCCATCAAGATGCCACCATGGCCTTATTGAGGATTTTCCAATTGACATTGTCTGATTAGAATGTGGGCAGTGATCCATTACGCCAGATCTCTGCCCACTTTACATCACATTGGTTTACCTCAACTAGACAGGAGCCTTGTTTAAATATGAATTTGATGGTGGATGCATCCTGTACGCCATTTCCCGTAGGCGCACTTACTCGGCAATGACATTCGGGAAATATCTTCACAGGATTGGGTCTGAGAGTCAGATGCAGAGCTGCACCATCTGCTGCAAAGATACCTGCAGCTGCCTTGCAGCATATGGCTGGCACATCTACTGACAGCAGCGGTCAACTATGGCCTGAAACATGGCTCCACCTCCTTGCAGGCACGTCACTATGGGGATGGTGACGTGAAGTGTCACCGAGAGCAACCCTTCCTACAAACCCATCATGCATCACCACCTCCACTTCAGCAGCGATCATACCGGGGGATCAGGTGCTGGGCTGTACGATCACTTGCCTGGAGGCTTATGCCTACATCATGGGCTCGATTTTAGGAGCGTGTTTCCGACGGGTTACCAGCGGGGTGGCCCCGAAAATCCCGATCTCCGGTCAGGTGACCGGATCGCGACGAAATCCCGGCCACTTCCGGGTACCGCGCTGACGTGCGGGGCTGCGCGCGCAAGCCCCGCTGGTGGGAATCCCGCAGGCAATTAAAGCCAGCGGGGTTCCACTTGAGAGTACTTAACTTGCTCGTTGTGGTCAGTTAATGAGCTGAAGCAGCTGTCAAAAGAGGAAGTGCGGGATTTTAGGTTCAAGGCAGTGAGTTTCCCACACTGGGGGAAACAGTCTCCCTCCAACCAGGCGTGTTGCAGCCAGCAGCCTGTGGCAGGTGCCAAGGTGCGCTCCACGGGGGAGAGCCCTCACCCACGCAGGAGGCCACCGCGTCACATAGGGCAACCCCTGCCCTCCACCACCCCCCGCCAAGCCAGAGGACAGACCGACACGAAACCGCAGCCCCAGTCCGAGGAACCACACACCTACCCTGCACAACCCCTCAGACCAACACCTGCCAGTTGGGTGGTGTGTGGACACCCTCGGAGGACGAAGAGCATGACCAGCACCAGCAGCCTCGCAGTCCACGCCGTCCGCCGCAGAGACGTGGATCCCCCCAACACGGTGTTGTTGCACGCCCACCTGCACAGCAGGAGGGAGGGCTACCGCAGAGAGAGACGCGTCGCAGAGGGCACTACCCTCGCCACAGGGTCCACAGACCGAGGCGCAGCTCCCCGCACCTCTCCGAGCAGCAGTGCACACGGAGGCGCAGATTCGCTCGACATGTAGTCGTGGAGTTCTGCAGCCTCTTTCATGCCGAGCTGCTCCTGGCTGGCCCCAGCACCAACTGCTTACCTGTCACTGGCAAAGTCACCACTGCCCTCCACACCTTCTCCTCCGCATCCTTCCAGGGTGCAGCCGGCTACACCGCCGATGTCTCTCAGTCGTCTGCGCGGACGAGCCCAGCAAATACACCTGCACCTACTCTGCAGTAACACGATGGGTGGCATCAGTGGTGGGTCCTCATAGTGATACCCAGGAGCGGGCATTATTGGACACAACGGACAGGATTCGCGGAGACATGGCAGTGGTGGTGTCAACATAATGTGTGCTGTTTGTTGCTCTGAAATTCAATATGGGTAACACCCATGACAAACCCTCAGACACCCTTGTGCACCCCGTTCATGCTGACGAGACGTTTGCCTTACGCTGCCTACTGCACATATGTGATGCATGCCCTGTGGCTGCAGCACAGGTGGTGGCAGGTTGAGTGAGGCTGGCCGTGAGGGAGATGCACGAGAGGGTGAGTATGGGATGGAGCCATGAGATTGTATGAGGATTGGGTTGCGTGTTAGTGGCAGGATGAGTACTGGCGAGGTGAGTAGGTGAAGGTAAGATGAGGATGGGGTGTGAGTGGGTATGAAGGGTGATGTGACAGAATAGTGTTGGCGGTGCCGAAGGAGATTTGGGGTGGGGGCAGTGTTGTGGCAGACGGAGTGTAGGGGAAAGACTTCGTGTTCTCACTGTGGCGGACCTACTGCGGTCATTGCAGCGCCTCCTGCACTGTATGCAGGTGGGCGATATGTTGGTGGCACAGGTGACCCCCTCTGCCACCTCGAGCCAGGCCTTCTTGGTGGCAGAGGCAGGCCGCTTCCTCCCGCCCGCCGGGGGGAAGATCTGTGTCCTCCCCCTCCTCCTCACCCCATCTGATGATACCTGGGGTGAGGCATCATTAAACTGGGAGCAGCCTTCCCCCTGGGCTGCTCCATGCTGTAATTTGTCCCATTGGTTGCAGCATCTGTCAGTGGAGGACTGCCCCTTTAACTAGAGAGCCTCCAGCTGACAGATCGTACTGCGCATGCGCAGCCCGACCGATGCGCAGGCCAGCGCCGTGGACCCCGGAGGAGCAGGTAATTTTTTCCTATTAGTGGGTTGCCTGCTACGATCGCGTGGGCAACCCACTAATTTCGCCGTCCGCGTTTTCGACGCTCCCGGAGGACCACCCGCTGGGAACCCGCAGGCCTGCTAAATTCGAGCCCCATATGTTTCCTTTCTTTTCAATGTTTTCTTCGATCTCCTCCCTCCCCTTCAGCCTTGACATAGGCTGCAAATGGGTTGAGATGCCTTATGAGGCTTTCAGAATTTTTGTCACCCTGTTGTGAAATTGTGTTTTAATTGTACCTATCCCTTTAAATTTCACTTGCATGCAATTTTCAGCTCTTGCCACAAGTGTACACCCTCCCCACATTCAAATCTTCACTTGGAGCTCCGCATAATTATGACAATGGGCTGTTCTTGGAAGATTCTGTGCAAATAGTACACATTCATTCTAGTGCAAAAAAACAGTTTCCAATCTATTGGGTGCAAATTGCACCCATATCAGGAAAATCTCTCCCCCTCCCCTTCTCATGCTCCCATGACATGCTATTGCCTTGTTTAGGGAATTTGCATTCAGTCTGGACCAGGTTCAGGTCATCCAGAAACTTTTCCAGAAGCTGACATGCCTTCGTCTATTGCCCATTGTGGTCCATGAGAACAGCACCATTGCAGTGGATCCCACAGTGAGGCCACATTGGACCAGATTTTCATTAAAGAAAGTTTGCCCTTGAAACTACACTGTGGAATAATGGCAGACAAGCACTTAACACATTTGTCTGAAATTCCTCTCTCCGCTATTTTAGTGGCAGTGTTAAAATAAATGGGTTAACATCTCTGCTAAAATAGCGGTGAGAGGATTTTCAGACAGTTATGTAGCCCACAGTTTAATTTCAAGGCCAGTTAATGCTTATTTTCCTGCTTGCAAATACTGAATGAACGTATTAAACATTACCAAGACATTTCAAATTCAACTAAAAAAACAAAGAATATTGTTAATCTGCAATTTTTGCCAGTCTTTCCCAGCGAGGAGTGCTACATGAACTAAGACACTGAATATAAGAAAGATACTTATAATAGGTATTTCTTTGTTATATTTCTCACCACTTTAGACACAATGGGCTGGATGTTACCAGGCCTGCGGGTTTCCGGCGGGTTGGGTTTCGGGAGCGTGGTCAACACGCTCGGTGAAATTAGTGGGTTGCCCGCGCGATCGTAGCAGGCAACACACTAATAGGAATCAATTACCTGCTCCTCCGGGGTCCGCGCTGCTGGTCTGCGTGTCGGGTGGGCTGCGCATGCGCAGTACGATCTGTCAGCTGGAGGCGCTCTATTTAAAGGGGCAGTCCTCCACTGACAGATGCTGCAACCAATGGAACAAATTACAGCATGGAGCAGCCCAGCGGGAAGGCTGCTCCCAGTTTAATGATGCCTCACCCCAGGTATCATCAGATGGGGTGAGGAGGAGGGCGAAGACAGAGATCTTCCACCCGGCGGGCGGGAGGAAGCGGCCAGCCTCTGCCACCAAGAAGGCCTGGCTCGAGGTGGCAGAGGGGGTCACCTGCGCAACCAACATATCGCCCACCTGCATACAGTGCAGGAGGCGCTGCAATGACCTCAGTAGGTCAGCCACAGTGAGAACACGTAGTCTTTCCCCTACACTCCGTCTGCCACAACACTGCCCCCACCCCACATCTCCTTCGGCACCGCCAACACTACTCTGTCACATCACCCCTCATACCCACTCAAACCCCATCCTCATCTTACCTCCACCTACTCACCTCGCCAGTACTCATCCTGCCACTAACACGCGACCCAATCCTCAATCTCATGGCTCTATCCCATACTCACCCTCTCATGCATCTCCCTCACGGCCAGCCTCACTCAACCTGCCACCACCTGTGCTGCAGCCACAGGGCATGCATCACATATGTGCAGTAGGTAGCGTAAGGCAAATGTTTCGTGAGCATGAAGGGGGTGCACAAGGGTGTCGGAGGGTTTGCCATGGGTGTTACCTATATTGAATTTCAGAGCAACAAACAGCACACATTATATTGGCACCACCACTGCCATGTCTCCGCGAATCCTGTCTGTTGTGTCCAATAATGCCCGCTCCTGGGTATCACTATGAGGACCCACCACTGATGCCACCCATCGTGTTACTGCAGAGTAGGTGCAGGTGTATTTGCAGGGCTCTTCCGCGCAGACGACTGAGAGACATCGGCGGTGTAGCCGGCTGCACCCTGGAAGGATGCGGAGGAGAAGTTGTGGAGGGCAGTGGTGACTTTGACAGCGACAGGTAAGCAGTTGGTGCTGGGGCCAGCCAGGAGCAGCTCGGCATGAAAGAGCCTGCAGATCTCCACGACTACATGTCGAGCGAATCTGCGCCTCCGTGTGCACTGCTGCTCGGAGAGGTCCGGGGAGCTGCGCCTCGGTCTGTGGACCCTGTGGCGAGGGTAGTGCCCTCTGCGATGCGTCTCTCTCTGTGGTAGCCCTCCCTCCTGCTGTGCAGGTGGGCGTGCAACAACACCGTGTTGGGGGGCTCCACGTCTCTGCGGCGGACGGCGTGGACTGCGAGGCTGCTGGGGCTGGTCATGCTGTTCGTCCTCCGAGGGTGTCCACGCACCACCCATCTGGCAGGTGTTGGTCTGAGGGGTTGTGCAGGGTAGGTGGGTGGTTCCTCGGACTGGGGCTGCGGTTTCGTGTCGGTCTGTCCTCTGGTTTGGCGGGGGGTGGTGGGGGCAGGGGTTGCCCTATGTGACGCGGTGGCCTCCTGCGTGGGTGAGGGCTCTCCCCCGTGGAGCGCACCTTGGCACCTGCCACAGGCTGCTGGCTGCAACACGCCTGATTGGAGGGAGACTGTTTCCCCCAGTGTGTGAAACACTCTGCGATGCAGGTAAAATCCCACACTTCCTCTTTTGACAGCTGATTCAGCTCATTAACTGACCTCAACAAGCAAGGTAAGTACTCTCAAGTGGAACCCCGCTGGCTTTAATTGCTTGCGGGATTCCCACCAGCGGGGGCCACGCACGCAGCCCCGCACGTCATCGGGGAACCCGGAAGTGGTCGGGATCGCGGCGCGATCCGGTCACGTGACCGCATATCGGGATTTTCGGGGCCCCCCCGCTGGAAACCCGCAGGAAACCCGACGCTAAAATCGAGCCCAATAAGAGGCCTAGCTGGGCGGTGGCGGGGGGGGGGAGGGGGGTGGAAATGGGGGGGGGGGGTGGAGGATACACTGACATAGATAATGTGAGACAACACGGGGTAAATGTTAACCCCCAAGAACGGGTGGGTTGCGGGCAGGTGGGCAATGAAAATGTTAAGTTTTCGGAGTGGGATCGCATCCCGGCTCCAACATGCCCACTCTGGGTTTAACCCCCACTTAGAGCCGGCAGGCCCATACTTAAAAGGGCAATATACCTCATTGAGACACTTGAGGTACTTAATATTTTGTCTATTGGACAATTAAAACAAATTTAACCTTACCTGTTCGGGTTTCCCATCACCTTTGAATCACGTCAGGTGAAAGCAGGTGGGAAGGGCCGGATCCATGAGGTGAGCTTTTATTGCACTGCTTGTGGGTCCAAAGGAGCTTCATCCAGGCCCAACAAACTCACCTGGCCGACAGGAACCCCGCGCTCGGCTGGCTCCCCCGCCACCCCGATGGTGGACCCCCCCGATGGTAACCACCACTCCCACCCAGATAGTGGAGATCACCCCCTGATGGTGGACCACCCTGATGGTGGACCACCCTGATGGTGGACCACCACCCCCACCCAGATAGTGGAGACCCCCCCTGATGGTGGACCCCCCCGATGGTAACCACAACTCCCACCCAGATAGTGGAGACCCCCCCTGATGGTGGACCACCCCGATGGTGGACCACCCCGATGGTAACCACCACCCCCACCCAGATAGTGGCGATCACCCCCTGATGGTGGACCCCCCCCGATGGTAACCACCACCCCCACCCAGATAGTGGAGATCACCCCCTGATGGTGGGCCCCCCGATGGTGGACCACCGCCCCCACCCCGATGGTGGCCCTCCCACCCACTCCCCCTCCGATGCTGGACTCCCCCGATCCCCGATGCTTGCTGACCCCTTGATCCACAATAGTGGCTGAACCCCCGCCCCCGATCCACGATGCTGGCTGACCCCCCAATGTCGTCCACGTCCCCTAATCTCCCCATCCCCACCTCCAATTTTTTCCAAACCCTGAGATCTATCTCTCTCCTGCACCCTCTCTGATGTGCCGCTCCTTTCACTGCCGAAACCCGCAAGTGCCATTGATGGGCCTCTTGTGATCACGACCCGCCCACTTACCTTCCGGGTTTCACACCCGCAAGTCTTCCCCCCCACTCCCTTCCTTGCTGGAAGTTAAAATTTACCCCATATATGTACAATTCTTTCTCAGACCTGTCACTCCAGAGCTCTGATGAGTCTACAGGGCTTCCAGGTTACATTCACAGTGTGAGACTTCAAAGGTACTGAAGAAGGTCAGATGCCTAAAATTAAATGCTACCTTTTAAAAGAGAAAGGCCAAAACAAAATGTAAAAATCGGAATGACAGCTGCGTACAAGTGGCTACATGCTATACCGCATTTTTCAATCATTTAACCTCACGTTCATCCTGCTTGCTCATTATATCTCAGCTCTCCAACTAGTCCATCATGCCTTGCTCATGATTATTTTCAGTATGTTCTATGTTTGTTCTTATTTTCAGTCTGGGGCAAGAATTCTTCTAGTTGCTATGTAAAGTTAGATGTGAAGATTTCCACTGCCTTGGTATGTCGAGCAAAATCCTAAATGCACAGCTTCAGTGTGTGTTTATGATTTTGCTACCAATACAGGATAGAGGAAATCTGCACAAACAAATGTACAGTATTGCTACATATAGAAAGATCTTGCATTTATATATCACCTTTCACATCCTCACAACATCCCAAAGCGCTTCACAACCAATGAAGTACTTTTCAAGTGTGGATGTCCAAAGGGACTTAGGGGTTCAGGTACATAGATCATTGAAGTGTCATGAACAGGTGCAGAAAATAATCAAGAAGGCTAATGGAATGCTGGCCATTATATCTAGAGGACTAGAGTACAAGGGGGCAGAAGTGGTGCTGCAGCTACAAAAAACACTGGTTAGACCACATCTGGAGTAATGTGAGCAGTTCTGGGCACCGCACCTTCGGAAGGACATATTGGCCTTGGAGGGAGTGCAGCGTAGGTTTACTAGAATGATACCCGGACTTCAAGGATTAAGTTACGAGGAGAGATTACACAAATTGGGGTTGTATTCTCTAGAGTTTAGAGGTTAAGGGGTGATCTGATCGAAGTTTATAAGATATTAAGGCGAACAGATAGGGTGGATAGAGAGAAACTATTTCCGCTGGTTGGGGATTCTAGGAGTAGGGGGCACAGTCTAAAAATTAGAGCCAGACCTTTCAGGAGCGAGATTAGAAAACATTTCTACACACAAAGGGTGGTAGAAGTTTGGAACTCTCTTCCGCAAATGGCAATTGATACTAGCTCAATTGCTAAATTTAAATGTGAGATAGATAACTTTTTGGCAACCAAAGGTATTAAGGGATATGGGCCAAAGGCAGGTATATGGAGTTAGATCACAGATCAGCCATGATCTTATCAAATGGCGGAGCAGGCACGAGGGGCTGAATGGCCTACTCCTGTTCCTATGTTCCTAAGTGAAGTCACTGTTGCAATGTAATGTAGGCAAACATGACAGGCAATTTGTACACAGCAAGGTTCCACAAACAGAATGACAAGTAGTGTTACTTGGAGGATAGATATTGGCCAAGACGCCAGGAGAACTCTCCTACTCTTCTTTGAATAATTATACTAGGCAGGGCAAATCAAATCAGTGTAAATCAGATTTAGTTATTGATTCTGACGATTGGCAGATTAATTGCTATTCTATGCATGTTGCTTCCAGCTACCCTTTAAATGGCAAAGACATCCAGCCAGATGTCCTTGTCCCTACTTTTTTATATTCTTTGGAAGAGATCTCCTTTTCTATTATAGATAATAGTCCATTCCTTCCAAGAGACATTTTATAGTTCCACCAACACCAGCACAGGACTGCAGCAGAAATTCATTCAAATTATGGTACTAATTAACTGAGTGCTGCCCACCACACATCTTGCTGATGAAGAATATCAATCTGCAGTGTGGTGGTTTTATAGATTGCGTTGGTAGGGGCACCACATCAAACAATGAAAGTAGAACAGAGCCCTCCAGAAGGCCATGCAATGGTCACAGGGAGAGGGAAAGTCAGCAGGGGAGTCTTCACTCAAATCGCAGCGCAGTGCGATATTAGAGGAGTTAGCTCGCCCTCCTACCAACAGTTGGTGTGTGGTTCTTCTTCGAATAATGCCAGGGGATCTTTTATGTCCACCTAATAGAATAGACAGGACATGGGTTTAATATCTCATCTTAAAGATGGCACCTCCGACAGTGCAGCACTCCCTCAGCACTGCACTGAAGTATCAGCCTGGATTATGTGCTCAAGTCTCTGGAATGGGGCTTGAACTCGTAACCTTCTGACACAGAGACAAGGGCAATTAAGGGTGGGCAATAAATGCTGGCCTTGCCAGCGACGCCCACATCCCATGAACGAATAAAAAAAAACAAGAGTACAACCACTGAACCAAGACCAGAAGAATTCTTACCCCCCTCACCCCTGTTTTTGCCATTTCTCCCTGCCTCTCCTCACTTCCTGATATGTATACTCTTGCATATTGTTAACTGAACACTAGAGGGACCTCTTATCGGAGTAAACACATTGTAGCAATTCCACTTCTTTTGTATTACTTTTGTTATTCTTTAATCGGAATGTTGCAGAGGATCTGGAAATAAAAACAGTTCGTTATTAGCACACTAATTAGAGTGTTTCTTCAGACATAATACTTCCTCTCTTTCTCGGTGTGATCTCATGTTCCGCTTTCTCTCTGTCTTAATATATTCTGAGTCTGATGGACAATTGGCTTTTAAATACTTCCCTAGCATAAGTGGAGACCTCAAAATAGAATAAAGTTAAAAAGAATCATGAATTTAGTTAGATTGAGTATTGAATTTTGGGAATTGAAGTTGACTTTTCAAACCGCTGCAATTAGTTTAGAGCAGTTTATTATTGATTTATCCTCTGTAGGGCTGGCTAGACCATATAGTTAGGCTTGCCAACTCTCCAGGATTGTCCTGGAGTCTCCAGGAATTAAAGATTAATCTCCTGGACCATGCTGTGAGCAACCCTGGAGAAAAATCATAGGGGCATTAAAAAATAATTGTGTTTTATTCATTATCTTTTGAACATTATTGTTTATCAATTTGTTTATTGTTTGTTTAAAAATATTGGAGAGGGGGAAAAAGCCTGTTGACTGGGCGGGCCATTTGGAGGCGGGAGGTCATGTGATGAAACCTCCAGGAATATGTCCAACCAGAGTTGGCAACCTTACATACAATGGAGTGCTGGATGGGATGTGGGTTTGAGTGCCAAGGAAGGAGGGAGGGTCCACATTTATATAGTGCCTTTCACATCTACAGAACATCTCAAAGTGATCCACAGCCAATGATGTTCCGGGAGGAACGGGGTGAGGGGGAGCATTTAGCCTTGTTGCTGCTAGAGACCCGCTGACCACCATTTTAACTGCTCACTGCAATCAGGTGGCCGAGGTGCCTGCTGGAAGCTGGCATGAACCTCATAAAAATATGTGAATTGGTGTCTTATTACACCAAAGGGATCCCGATCGCATTTTAATCGGGGCCTGAGGGGGGGAAACCGCCGTGGCTTTCCCGCCAGGTGAAGTCAGGTCAGCAGCTATTGGGAAGGACAAAAAGGCCCTCCCTTCTGTGGGGCCAGGACGAGCAGGGGTGCTCCAACAGGCCTTGTAAGGAAAGTCGTGGCCTCCCCTGCCCTAGACCCCTCTCCTTCTCTCCTGCGAGACCCTCTCAAGCACCCCCCACCACCTGTGACTTCCATTCCTGCCCGCTGGCCAGCTGCTGCTTTCTGCCCATATCAGGCAGGCAGATGAGGAGGCCTGGGAATTAAAATACTCCAGGAGTTAAAGTCCAATGGAATGAAAAACTGGACGGGGTGTCTGGCCGATCCACTACCGCCCGTTCCGGGCCCCTGCTGAAGTTGAAATTTACCGCCACCTATTTAGAACTTTAACATTTTTTATTATTATAGACCGTATTATCTGAGCTGCATTTTCACAGTCCAGTTCATGGCATTCAATGGGAAAGCCTGAGTGAGTTATAATGTGATTTTTTTTTTAGTGCCTTAGGTTTCTGGTCGCCAAGTCAATGACCAGGGTCAAAACTGTGAGAAGGAGGTCTGTGAAATAAAAGACTGTGAAAATCATTCACAGTGGGGTTACATCAAACTCCTCGCTTCACCCAGCCCTCCATCTTCATGGCCATTAACCTTCTGACTACCTAATTTCTTCTTTTGGCGTAGTTATGTAGTTATAGCATTGGAGTGACTGCGGTAATAGAGTCATAATTAGAAGTAGCTAACGGAGCAAGTATGTATTTCCATATGATAATGACAATCTTTATCAAATAAACTGGCAATAAAATATATTAGACCATTCTATCTTAAGTGGCAGTAAAGGGAGAGTCCTTCTGCTTTCTGTTTTGGGAGCAAGTGGGGGCTGGCTGGGGAGGGAGGAGGTGTGAATGTATCAGGTACAGAATTAATCCATAAATAGCTCAGAATCTTTTCAGTTGTTATCTACCTACTGCACTCCGAATTGCTTGCACTAGTGTATTTGTAAAATTTTAGGCTGGTTTAAAAAAAACTTATACTAGGCAGTGCAAATTAATTCGGCTTAAATCAGACTTAGTTATTAATTCTGGCGATTGGCAAATTAATTGATGATCTATACATGTTACTTCCACCTACCCTTTAACTAGTAAAGACATCCAGCCAGATGGGCTGGTTGGCTATTCCTTGTCCCTACCTTTTTATGTTCTTTGGAAGAGATCTAATTTTCTATTATAGATAATAGTCCATTCCTCCCAAGAGATGTCTTTTAATTCCACCAACACCAGCACGGGACTGCAGCAGAAATGCATTCAAATTATGGTACTAATTAATTGAGTGCTGGCCACCACACATCTTGATGATGAATGATATCAATCTGCAATGTGGCGGTTTTATAGATTGCGTTGGTAGGGGCACTACATCAAACAATGAAAGTAGAACAGAGCCCTCCAGAAGACTGTGCGATGGTCACAGGGAGAGGGAAAGTCAACAGAGGAATCTTCACTCATACCCCAGTGCAGTGCAGCATTAGAGGAGTTAGCACGCCCTCCTATCAACAGTTGGTGCGAGGCTCAGGAAGAGCTACGTGGTTTAAAAATAGGTCTAAAAAAACTACAGGGAGTATACACTGAGAAGCAAGGCCAAAAAATAGAGTCCTTGTTTGCATCAGCATTAATTTTAGTTGGTCTTGCGACAATAAAAAAGAAAAATATAAAGACTTGCATTTATATAGCACCTTTCACAACCTCAAGATGTGCCAAAGCGCTTCACAGCCAATGAAGTACTTTTGAAGTGTCGTCACTGGTGTAATGTAAGGAACGCGGCAGCCAATTTGTGCACAGCAAGCTCCCACAAACAGCAATGTGATAATGACCAGAAAATCTGTTTTTTTTTAGTGATGTTAAAGAAGGAAAGAAACATCAATATACCATAAAATCTTTCAACAGCTGACATTTATATAGTTCCTCTAAGCTAGCAAAATAGTCCCAATATTACTGTCTAGGATTAGCTCCAGCTGTCAATGATCTGTCTTTATCTTAAAGAACTGCAACCTTGTAGTAGTTCACAAAACAAAGCTTGTTTTGTAAGCTGGAGAGAGAAAAGCTCTCTCAAAGACACGACTGTGAAATCCTAACTACGCATTTTAATTAAAAAAAGAATACAGTCCTTTAGCTTAATTGATGGGAGCTCTCCTCTCCTCTCCAGTGCCAAATTCATCACTTACATGAAATCTACCCAGGCGCTTGGCTGGCCCCAGTACAGTGCTGCTCCCACACAGAGATTTAGGGTAAACAGATCCTACATTTGACCCTTTCTCACATCAGGATGCAACATGGGCCTGTGCTAATATTATATTGTATTTCATTGTAGACTTTATTATGTTAAATTTGCTTATGCAACGTTGGCAGTACAGTGAGTTATAAAGGGACCCAAATTCTTGGCGGCGGGGGGAGGCGGGGGGGTGGGTGGATGGGAGTTGTGAGAGAACTAACTGGATAGAGAGCCCATAAGTTGGGATTTGGGGCCGAACCCACATCTGCCAGGTTTCTGCCACATGCAACCCGTGTCCCAAATTTAGCTCGGGGCAGGGAGACAAAAACAGTCGTCCACCTTCCCTTCCTACATCCACAGCCAGCTATGGAAGTGTGTCTCGGGTACTTCCTGGGCTTTTCCAGGATAGCCAGTCGGTATGTCCTTCTTGGACTCAAAGAAGCTAAGGCTGTTCTGCACTGATCCAAGGTCCCAGAAACAGAAAGAGGTGATGGTAGTCGATCCCTAAGGAGCTCAAATATCTTCTGAACTAGAGCACTTTGTTTGGCCATGCAAGGACCTCTTGCTCCTTCCGTTGGCAGTGGCAGGTTCCCCATCAGGGGAGGTGCCTCTCCTGCGATCCTACAGGCTGCACACCCCGATTATTAAAACAGCTCCATCCCTTGGATTTGGGATAGAGTCAATGTCCACTAAAGTAGGCAGCATGGACTCTGCCATCGGACTCCCCCTCTGCCATCGGACTCCCCCTCTGCCATCGGACTCCCCCTCTGCCATCGGACTCCCCCTCTGCCATCAGACTCCCCCTCTGCCATCGGACTCCCCCTCTGCCATCGGACTCCCCCTCTGTCATAGGACTCCCCCTCTGCCATCGGACTCCCCCTCTGCCATCGGACTCCCCCTCTGCCAGCGGACTCCCCCTCTGCCATAGGACTCCCCCTCTGCCATCAGACTCCCCCTCTGCCATCGGACTCCCCCTCTGCCATCGGACTCCCCCTCTGTCATAGGACTCCCCCTCTGCCATCGGACTCCCCTTCTGCCATCAGACTCCCCCTCTGCCATCGGACTCACCCTCTGCCAGCGGACTCCCCCTCTGCCATAGGACTCCCCCTCTGCCATCAGACTCCCCCTCTGCCATTGGACTCCCCCTCTGCCATCGGACTCCCCCTCTGCCATCGGACTCCCCCTCTGCCATCGGACTCCCCCTCTGCCATCGGACTCCCCCTCTGCCATCGGACTCCCCCTCTGCCATCGGACTCCCCCTCTGCCATCGGACTCCCCCTCTGCCATCGGACTCCCCCTCTGCCATCGGACTCACCCTCTGCCAGCGGACTCCCCTTCTGCCATCGGACTCCCCCTCTGCCATCGGACCCCCCTCTGCCATCAGACTCCCCCTCTGCCATCGGACTCCCCCTCTGCCATCGGACTCCCACTCTGCCAGCGGACTCTCCCTCTACCATCGGACTCCCCCTCTGCCATCGGACTCCCACTCTGCCAGCGGACTCTCCCTCTACCATCGGACTCCCCCTCTGCCAGCGGACTCCCCTTCTGCCATTGGACTCCCCCTCTGCCATCGGACTCCCCCTCTGCCATCGGACTCCCCCTCTGCCATCGGACTCCCCCTCTGCCAGCGGACTCCCCTTCTGCCATTGGACTCCCCCTCTGCCATCGGACTCCCCCTCTGCCATCGGACTCCCCCTCTGCCATCGGACTCCCCCTCTGCCATCGGACTCACCCTCTGCCAGCGGACTCCCCTTCTGCCATCGGACTCCCCCTCTGCCATCGGACTCCCCCTCTGCCATCAGACTCCCCCTCTGCCATCGGACTCCCCCTCTGCCATTGGACTCACCCTCTGCCAGCGGACTCCCCTTCTGCCATCGGACTCCCCCTCTGCCATCGGACTCCCCCTCTGCCAGCGGACTCCCCTTCTGCCATTGGACTCCCCCTCTGCCATCGGACTCCCCCTCTGCCATCGGACTCCCCCTCTGCCAGCGGACTCCCCCTCTGCCATCGGACTCACCCTCTGCCAGCGGACTCCCCTTCTGCCATCGGACTCCCCCTCTGCCATCGGACTCCCCCTCTGCCATCAGACTCCCCCTCTGCCATCGGACTCCCCCTCTGCCATCGGACTCACCCTCTGCCAGCGGACTCCCCTTCTGCCATCGGACTCCCCCTCTGCCATCGGACTCCCCCTCTGCCATCAGACTCCCCCTCTGCCATCGGACTCCCCCTCTGCCATCGGACTCCCACTCTGCCAGCGGACTCTCCCTCTACCATCGGACTCCCCCTCTGCCATCGGACTCCCCCTCTGCCATCGGACTCCCCCTCTGCCAGCGGACTCCCCCTCTGCCATCGGACTCCCCCTCTGTCATAGGACTCCCCCTCTGCCATCGGACTCCCCCTCTGCCATCGGACTCCCCCTCTGCCATCAGACTCCCCCTCTGCCACCGGACTCCCCCTCTGCCATCGGACTCCCCTTCTGCCATCGGACACTCACTCTGCCATTGGACACCCACTCTGCCAGCGGACTCCCCTTCTGCCATCGGACTCCCCCTCTGCCATCGGACTCCCCCTCTGCCATCAGACTCCCCCTCTGCCATCGGACTCCCCCTCTGCCATCGGACTCCCACTCTGCCAGCGGACTCTCCCTCTACCATCGGACTCCCCCTCTGCCAGCGGACTCCCCCTCTGCCATCGGACTCCCCCTCTGCCATCGGACTCCCCCTCTGCCATCGGACTCCCCCTCTGCCATCGGACTCCCCCTCTGTCATAGGACTCCCCCTCTGCCATCGGACTCCCCCTCTGCCATCGGACTCCCCCTCTGCCATCGGACTCCCCCTCTGCCACCGGACTCCCCCTCTGCCATCGGACTCCCCTTCTGCCATCGGACACTCACTCTGCCATTGGACACCCACTCTGCCATCGGACTTCCCCTCTGCCATTGGACTCCCCCTCTGTCATCGGACACCTTCTCTGCCACCGGACACCCACTCTGCCATTGGACTCCCCCTCTGCCATCGGGCTCCCCCTCTGCCATCGGACTCCCACTCTGCCATCGGACTCCCCCTCTGCCACCGGACACCCACTCTGCCATTGGACTCCCCCTCTGCTATCGGGCTCCCCCTCTGCCATCGGACTCCCCCTCTGCCATTGGACTCCCCCTCTGCCATCGGACACCTTCTCTGCCACCGGACTCCCCCTTTGCCATCGGACACCTTCTCTGCCATCGGACACCTTCTCTGCCATCGGACACCTCCTCTGCCATCGGACTCCCCCTCTGCCATCGGACTCCCCCTCTGCCAGCGGACTCCCCCTCTGCCATTGGACTCCCCCTCTGCCATCGGACTCCCCCTCTGCCATCGGACTCCCCCTCTGCCATCGGACTCCCCCTCTGCCATCGGACACCTTCTCTGCCATCGGACTCCCCCTCTGCCATCGGACTCCCCCTCTGCCATCGGACACCTTCTCTGCCAGCGGACTCCCCCTCTGCCATCGGACACCTTCTCTGCCATCGGACACCTCCTCTGCCATCGGACACCTCCTCTGCCAACGGACACCTCCTCTGCCACCGGACACCTCCTCTGCCACCGGACACCTCCTCTGCCATCGGACACCTCCTCTGCCATCGGACACCTTCTCTGCCATCGGACACCTTATCTGCCATCGGACTCCCCCTCTGCCATTGGACTTCCTATCTGCAACCGGACACCGACTCTGCAATTGGACTCCCCCTCTGCCATTGGACTCCCCCTCTGCCACACTTCCAGCAACAGAGCAGTGACCCGGAATTTTAGGGCCCCAAGTATTGATTGACTAGAATTTTATATTCCAAAATCTCAAAACCTGACACAAATAGGACTGATTCAGTCAGCGCGAGGACTGGCAGGCAGGTAAAATTCCCTCCGCCAAAGTAGTGGCAGGAGAATTGGGAGAAGCCCTGAACAAAATTCATCCCAAACACCTAATAGATTGTGAAATTGCACCTCATTCCTGTCCATAATAAGCTGTTAATAAATACCTCTTAAAATCTCTGTGCAGCAACCACAACCTGCTTACAGTCACCACAACCTGCTTACAGTCACCACAACCTGCTTACAGTCACCACAACCTGCTTACAGTCATCACCTGAAAGCAGTCCCAACAACATGTACAGAAGTTCAAGTTCCATTTAACCCTCACATGCAGTGTACAGAGATAAGAAATAAAACGGAAAAAAGAAAATTTGACTGAGAAAGGAATGTTGCTGATGAAAAGGTTATGCCACAGACATCTTCTGGCCTCCATCATTTAACATACGAGACACGGTTGCACAATGCCTTTCCATTTGGACCAACATTATTAGAGTACTCTGAAATAAAACACCATGCTTCCTCCCCTTTAATACAACCAATGCATCTATCATTCCGTTCTATAGTGTAAACCTACCTGGCCCATCGCTAGTCTATTTAATGAATATACGGTTAAGACAAATGATCTCAGGACATCAATAACCCGGGCACATTCTGTGCAACATTTTACTCAAATGATTTGTGGCACTCCTGCGAGTGTATTCTATGTGAATATGAGTGACCCTTTTCAGTCTGTTGCCATAGATCAGGTGGTGCGATGAAATTGCCTGACAGAAGCCCAAATACATCTGGTTCTCCTAGCTTGAAGCCATTCAGCTCCCGCTGCTTCAGCTAAATGATGATGTTTGCTGGAGAATAATAAACTGTTTTCCTAGCACAAAGGCCACTTTGACGGGCTCTGCTTCTGTTGGGAGCTAAAATGGACAGCATTGATAAGGAATGTCAAGGGGAGGGGGGGAGGGAAAAATCTCTCTTTGTGAATTTACAATTTAACTCCGATTGCTGTAACTGCATGTGGCTGACCGCAGACCATTCTGCCATTCACGGGTCAACTGCCGAGATGTCAAGGAGACGGTGTCATCTTGAGAGATTGTTTTTTATAAGTTCTGCAGGATAAATGGCTCAGTGTAAATGATAGTTTTATGTTGAAGGTAAATATTATCCCAAAGGTTTCTGAGCTATGAGATGAATGCAAATTAGAGGTCAATCATACCAAGGAGTTGAAAATTGGGGAATTATGATTAAACAATATTTAACTGTATTAGTGCTTAATGTGAAATCGTATAATCAAGCCTGTGTGATGCCACCAAACTGTACCTTCCCTACTCTTGTGCTTTAACGTCCCAATACAAATCAGATGTACAGTAAAAGAAAGAACTTGCATTTATCATAGAATCATACAGCACAGAAAGAGGCCTTATATATCAACTTATCACATCCTCATGACATCCCAAAAACACTTCACACGCAAGTTAATTAATTATTTTTGCAGTGATGTAGTAACCAAGGTTCCCCCCTTTCCCTAACCCTAAGCTTTTCTCACCCACCTTCCTTCATGCCCTCTCCGAGTGCACCTTGTCCATAAGACCCACCTCAGGGAACAGGCAAATAGGCCCCTAGTTTAACATCTCATCCAAAAGTCTGCACCTCCAATAATGCAGCCCTCCTTGAGCACTGCACTGAAGTGTCAGCCGAGAGTACATGCTTAAATCCTGGAGTGAGGCTTGAACCCACAAGTAGCAATGAGGACATTAAAGAGGTTAAGTTTAGGTGACTAATGTCCACGGATTTCTGGGGTTTTCTCAGCTCTTCCACCAAAAGTTACAGGAGACAAGTGGGAGAACCCCAGCGAAAATGTAACCCCTTTCATCTCTGAACTTTACAGAACAAGAGGTTCCAGTTTCAATTCCCAGGCAGTGCTGAATTAGTTGATCTCAGCCAGGCCAGCAGGAGAGGTACTACAATTGGCCACAGTACCTCTAGGTTTGGGAAGGGAGCACTGATCATGGTTCCTGTTCTTTATGGATATATAGCAACTCAGATTTTTTTAGAAGTGCATGTATGGATGTAGTGAGGTCAGGCCTGGGCTTACCAGTAATGTCTTTCACGGTGGAATAGCCTCTCATTACTTACCGTCGAGGCTCACACATGAATAATGGCCATTTGAGTACGGTACCAGAGGGGCATCTCAGCTCATTGATCCATGCTGCAGCGAGGAGACCAATGCCTTCAGAAGAGGAGAAAAAGGAAGAAAATTTGAAAGAAAAATAAAACAACACACAGTTTGTGATATAATGATATTACGGTAAATAGTAAAATCGACTTTAATCCTTGGCTGCAATTTAAACAGTGATGTGTTCAAACTCATGAGACCTGTACAGAGCTTCTCATTCATTAGTTCCTAATTGTTGACCCATACAGTTCTATGTTACCACAGCTAAAGTCTGTGCAAAAATGTTCAAAACAGTGGGGTAGAGATTCCACTTTGGGCTCAATCGGGAAATTGCGTCCAAAATGCGCTTGAAATTACGCTGGTTAGGTTACAGTTCAAGTTTCTGAGAAAATTCATTTGCATAATCTCAAATGTAAAATCTTCCATGAACCACCGCAATCAGGCAGCGTAATAGAACGTAACTGTTTCTATTTTTTTCTCTTTCCATTAATAAAGTATTCCTTGATGTATTTAGGAGTGGTAACCTGGTGTAGTTTTATTAATACAGCTGCAAATGGGATTATCACTAAAAATAAGCATTTTTAATAAATGTCCAGTTCTCCACCTGTGAGTGACCTGATTTAAAATAATTGAAAATTACTTTAAAAAACTATAATGAACCTTTTAAAAGTTTCATTGGTGTACACTAGTCAGTTTCTTAATAAATTACATTTTTGATATGAGAAAACTTTTAAAATGTGCCTACTAGTGCCTAAGAACATAAGAATTAGGAGCAGGAGTAGGCCATACTGCCCCTCGAGCCTGCTCCGCCATTCAATAAGATCATGGCTGATCTTCGACCTCAACTCCACTTTCCTGCCCGATCCCCATATTCCGTGATTCCTCTACTAAAATGAACGCAATTTGAAGAGCCTTCCCTGACCGACGCAATCAGCAGAATCTCGCAATTTTGACCTGGGAGTGCAGCCAGTTTTGTGGGTAGGACCTGATCCGGGCGAATTGAAACTTGAACTCAGCATAAAAGATCGTGGAAAACATGAATGTAAGTGGTTTTGGGCGAAACTCACTTACGTTTAAAATTTCCCGATCTTTTGGGCTGGATCAGCCGATTTCGCCTGGATTACACTGCTATTACTGGTGTAAACGACCCCAGTGCATTTAGGCAGTAATCAACAAGAAGGTGGGTGTATATCAGGACCTTTTTTTCAACCATGCCAGTGTTTGTTTTGGCACAAGCCAAAGATTTTGAGGGGGCCAAAACTGAACTGTGGGCAGTGGCACATCACTGCCAGTAAAACCAAGGGTAAATCCATGAAGTATCATGCACCATATGTTCAACTACTGCAGTACTGAAGTGGCTTTCCAATAGTTGGTGTCATGTATACTGTGGGGGGTGGGGGGAGCCTGAATTTTGATAGAAACTAATAAAAGAACAGAAAATCTAAAAGCAAGTGGTACAGATCTACTCAGTGGGTTGGAATGATTTGTCGGGCATTATGCAAGTTTTAGCAGTAGACCGTGAAATACAATGGAGCCTATTTCACATTATCTCCAGTAAGATCAAATGTTTTCAATGTACAGCAGAATTCACATTCACTACAATGTAAGATATTGCAATATAATAATGCAATTTGTCAAGAGCAGAAATGTTTCTATATCTCTGCTCCATCTTGGATTATTTCTGTCTCATGACAAAGATTCATAGAAATTTAAGAACAGATCATTTTGGCCTGATGTATCTGTGCTACAGATGGCTCCGTATTGGAGCCATCTATTGCAGAAGTAATGACATTCTCTCACTCTTTTCTGGTACCCTTTAATTTTTTTTTCTGTTTCAAATGTTTGTCTAACTCCCTCGTAACTACAGAGATTGAATCAACAATAACAACAACAATTTGTATTTTTATGGCGCCTTTAACATAGTAAAATGTCCCAAGTTGCTTCACAGGAGCGTTATCAATCAGGTCTAAAAGCCAATTATGCTAATGTACTCCATAACCTAATAAACCTTTGCTTGAAAAAAAATCTTCGAACCTTCCCCTTTTAGTACTAATTACAAATTTATGCCTCCCCCTTACTAATTCACCGACTAGTGGAAATAATTTTTCGCTATTTACCCTATTTGAACACTTCCATCACACCAAGGCTTGCCAACTCTGGCTGGACATATTCCTGGAGGTTTTTATCACATGACCTCCCACTGCCGATCTTCCCATCCAGTCAAACAGCCTTTTTTCCCATCTCCAATATTTTTATAACAAATAAATGAAAGTATTCAAAGACAAAGAGAGAAGCATACAATTTTTTTTAACGCCCCTATGATTTTTCTCCCTGATTGCTCACAGCGGTGTCCAGGAGATTAATCTTTAATTCCTGGAGACTCTAGGGCAATCCTGGAGGGTTGGCAACCCTAATCACACCCCCTTTCACTCTCACTGCTCCAGTGAATAAATATCTAGTTTTTCAAGTCTCTCATTATGACTGTATCTTCCCATCTCTCATGAACAATGTCTTGCTACCCCCTCAGTAAGTCTTGCGACCCCCTCAGTAAGCCTTGCTACCCCCTCAGTAAGTCTTGCGACCCCCTCAGTAAGTCTTGCTACCCCCTCAGTAAGCCTTGCGACCCCCTCAGTAAGCCTTGCGACCCCCTCAGTAAGCCTTGCGACCCCCTCAGTAAGCCTTGCGACCCCCTCAGTAAGCCTTGCTACCCCCTCAGTAAGCCTTGCTACCCCCTCAGTAAGCCTTGCGACCCCCTCAGTAAGCCTTGCGACCCCCTCAGTAAGCCTTGCGACCCCCTCAGTAAGCCTTGCTACCCCCTCAGTAAGCCTTGCTACCCTCTCAGTAAGCCTTGCTACCCTCTCAGTAAGTCTTGCTACCCCCTCAGTAAGCCTTGCTACCCCCTCAGTAAGTCTTGCTACACCCTCAGTAAGCCTTGCTACCCCCTCAGTAAGTCTTGCTACCCCCTCAGTAAGCCTTGCGACCCCCTCAGTAAGCCTTGCGACCCCCTCAGTAAGTCTTGCTACCCCCTCAGTAAGCCTTGCTACCCCCTCAGTAAGCCTTGCTACCCCCTCAGTAAGTCTTGCTACCCCCTCAGTAAGCCTTGCTACCCCCTCAGTAAGCCTTGCTACCCCCTCAGTAAGCCTTGCTACCCCCTCAGTAAGCCTTGCTACCCCCTCAGTAAGTCTTGCTATACTCTCAGTAAGCCTTGCTACACCCTCAGTAAGTCTTACTATGTCCTCATTAAGCCTTGCTACCCCCTCAGTAAGTCTTGCTACCCCCTCAGTAAGCCTTGCTACCCCCTCAGTAAGCCTTGCTACCCCCTCAGTAAGCCTTGCTACCCCCTCAGTAAGTCTTGCTACCCTCTCAGTAAGCCTTGCTACCCCCTCAGTAAGTCTTGCTACCCTCTCAGTAAGCCTTGCTACCCCCTCAGTAAGTCTTGCTACCCCCTCAGTAAGTCTTGCTACCCCCTCAGTAAGTCTTGCTACCCCCTCAGTAAGTCTTGCTACCCTCTCAGTAAGCCTTGCTACCCCCTCAGTAAGTCTTGCTACCCCCTCAGTAAGTCTTGCTACCCCCTCAGTAAGCCTTGCTACCCCCTCAGTAAGTCTTGCTACCCCCTCAGTAAGTCTTGCTACCCCCTCAGTAAGTCTTGCTACCCCCTCAGTAAGTCTTGCTACCCCCTCAGTAAGCCTTGCTACCCCCTCAGTAAGCCTTGCTACCCCCTCAGTAAGCCTTGCTACCCCCTCAGTAAGCCTTGCTACACCCTCAGTAAGCCTTGCTACCCCCTCAGTAAGCCTTGCTACCCCCTCAGTAAGTCTTGCTACCCCCTCAGTAAGTCTTGCTACCCCCTCAGTAAGCCTTGCTACCCCCTCAGTAAGTCTTGCTACCCCCTCAGTAAGTCTTGCTACCCCCTCAGTAAGTCTTGCTACCCCCTCAGTAAGTCTTGCTACCCCCTCAGTAAGCCTTGCTACCCCCTCAGTAAGCCTTGCTACCCCCTCAGTAAGCCTTGCTACCCCCTCAGTAAGCCTTGCTACCCCCTCAGTAAGCCTTGCTACACCCTCAGTAAGCCTTGCTACCCCCTCAGTAAGTCTTGCTACCCCCTCAGTAAGCCTTGCTACCCCCTCAGTAAGCCTTGATACCCCCTCAGTAAGCCTTGCTACACCCTCAGTAAGCCTTGCTACCCCCTCAGTAAGTCTTGCTACCCCCTCAGTAAGCCTTGCTACCCCCTCAGTAAGTCTTGCTACCCCCTCAGTAAGCCTTGCTACCCCCTCAGTAAGCCTTGATACCCCCTCAGTAAGCCTTGCTACACCCTCAGTAAGCCTTGCTACCCCCTCAGTAAGTCTTGCTACCCCCTCAGTAAGCCTTGCTACCCCCTCAGTAAGCCTTGCTACCCCCTCAGTAAGCCTTGCTACCCCCTCAGTAAGCCTTGCTACCCCCTCAGTAAGCCTTGCTACCCCCTCAGTAAGCCTTGCTACCCCCTCAGTAAGCCTTGCTACACCCTCAGTAAGCCTTGCTACCCCCTCAGTAAGTCTTGCTACCCCCTCAGTAAGCCTTGCTACCCCCTCAGTAAGCCTTGATACCCCCTCAGTAAGCCTTGCTACACCCTCAGTAAGCCTTGCTACCCCCTCAGTAAGTCTTGCTACCCCCTCAGTAAGCCTTGCTACCCCCTCAGTAAGCCTTGCTACCCCCTCAGTAAGCCTTGCTACCCCCTCAGTAAGTCTTGCTACCCTCTCAGTAAGCCTTGCTACCCCCTCAGTAAGTCTTGCTACCCTCTCAGTAAGCCTTGCTACCCCCTCAGTAAGCCTTGCTACCCCCTCAGTAAGTCTTGCTACCCTCTCAGTAAGCCTTGCTACCCCCTCAGTAAGCCTTGCTACCCCCTCAGTAAGCCTTGCTACCCCCTCAGTAAGTCTTACTATGTCCTCAGTAAGTCTTTCTACCGCCACATGAGGAAGGAAATAAGTGCCGTCCACTCCACATAGGTGAACCACCTCCAATACTCTGGTCAGAAAGTCGAAGGTAGCGTGGCTCTGATCTCCTGATACACCTGGCCAGTGAGTGAGGCTTCATACAAGCAGCACAGATTCCAACAATTATAGGCAGCACTCCTGTGATTTTACTCTGGGGCTGGGGGGTGTCAATGGAAAGTTATTAGTGGCGGAGAGTGCTTGCAGATTGATTGGTGAAATCCCAAAGTAAACCAGTCGGTCTCAGCCACACTAGTCCATCTGAATAAATCTCTCATTTCCTTTGCCTCGACCGTTGAATTGTCCATTAAGATCTTAACTTTGATTTATTATTATTGCGTTTTAATATTCTGGGTAAATATTGCTGTGCCTCGCCTGTGGGTGTCTAAATGCGAGGGGCTTTGGAAGACTCCTGAGTTTCAGTCTGCAGCCCAACGAGGAAAAAGTAATAAAAGGGAAAGTTCCACGTGAAACGTGTCCTGTCACACACTGTAAACGGTCTCAACGCTTGCAGTGGGGGCGAGCGAGCGCCATGGCAACTGGATTGTCACTCTGATGGGAAGGATCAGTCTGGTGAAGTGCACAGGCCTACATTTCAAATAGATTTGTCCTTCACAGAATCGACAGCCCATGGGAACAGTGACCTGCATCAAAGCCCACAGGTTAATCAAATGCAAATCTATAAACAAACAGATGCCAGTGTATTATGCAGTTGAACCTTCAGATTTGAGTTGGGAGTGGGATTCGGGGGGGGCGGGGGGGTTCTTTTGAAGTTGTTAATTTTTTTATTGTAAAGGCATTTCTTTAAAAAAAAAGAAGGCAAAAAATCAAATTCCCATCATTGTAGTAATTTGAGGAATATGCTTTGGGTTTGAATGCACTTATCTTTCTGATAAATATCAATACGTGAAATAAGATGTTTTTGACAGGAATACAAGAAATAACAAACTCTGAAATTAATGGCATTTTATCTGAATAGAAATATTCCAGCAAAAGAAACCTTTCAGGAATACTGAGTTCATCAGGTCCCTGAACTGATGTGTTTTCGAGCCGAGCAAATGCCTTTTGACGTCTTCAGTCCACTCTATTACATTGTTTGCACTGGCTCCTTCTGGCAAAATGCAAGAGTGTTTGTAATTTACATGACAAGATCTCTGCATGGGGTGTCTCCACTTCCATTCAGCTCATCGCATTCTGTGCTGCGCACGTGCATTGCTGCACAGCCTTTGTACCTCTTCTGTGTGCTGACATCACAGAGTGGTGCTGTTTTCTCGTGATGACATGGAATAGGCGAACGCTACTGAAAATTAATTGTTAGTCAACTGAGGCAGACAATGTCACGCTGGCCAACAAGGTGGCTGCTGTGGGACCTGATGGCCTATTTACACTAAACTTCAGCCAAATTCTACCCCTGATGGGCTAATCCTTCATGCCAGATGCATTCAGGGTACAAAATTCAAAAATTTGTACAATTGCAAAGAAGGAAAAGCAGACTGTATCAGATGACAGTTTCATTAAAAGTGTCAGTATCAAGAGAATATCACATTCCCAGGGTGGTTTCTTTTGTAGCTGCATACTTAGTAAAGCATTGTTCTGTGAATTATAAATGCGATTTCATTTCGAGGATTTCATTTTCACATCGTTCACCTGACGAAGGAGGAAGCCTCCGAAAGCTTGTGAATTTAAAATAAAATTGCTGGACTATAACTTGGTGTTGTAAAATTGTTTGCAATTGTCAACCCCAGTCCATCACCGGCATCTCCACATCATAATAAACATTTGCCTGAGGAAGGAGAAAATCTCCGAAAGCTTGTGAATTTAAAATAAAATTGCTGGACTATAACTTGGTGTTGTAAAATTGTTTACAATAGTAAAGAAAGGGCAGAGGAGTTCTCCAGCCTGAGATTAAACTGCTTGTTAATAAACTTACAGTACAATGTAAAAGCAGATTTTACAATCAGCGGGAAAATACATCCTTACAGTAATCGATATGTTGATTTGGAGGAAACATTTTAATTGGACTTTTTAAAGAAATAAGTGTGGTGATTGTGCCGTACGATAATATCGGACGAATGCTTAACATATTTGTATTTAAAATGATAAAAGGATTTGATAGGGTAGATACAGAGAAACTATTTCCTCTGGTGGGGGAATCAAAAACGAGGTGACTTAATCTTAAAATTAGACCATTTAGGAGTGAAATCAGGAAGCACCTTTTTCACACAAAGGATAGTAGAAATCTGGAATTTTCTCCCTCAAAAGGCTGTGGATGCTAGGGGACAATTAGAGTTTTCAAGACTGAGATTGAAAGATTTCTGTAAGGTAAGGGTATCAAGGGATATGGAGCCACGGTGAGTAATTGGAGTTGGAAACAGATCAGCCATGATCTAATTGAATGACTGAGCAGGCTCGATGGACTGAATGGCCTACTCCTGTTCCTATGTTTCTATGAAATTTCTCTGTCTACTAATTTAACAGAGATATTAACAGTGCTGCACTGTTGAAGGTGCTATCCTTGGAATGAGACATTAAACAGAGATGGAGGAAGAATTGAAATGCGTTAAGTGCTGGGATCTTCAGTAGTCCGAGATTGGGACCTAGTCTGTTTTCAGAACCGGGGCTTTCAGGAGCTGAGTGGTTGGGGTCCTTATGGAAGGAGAGATCACCACTACTGGGCCCTCTCCCTCCAATCAGAGAACCAGCCAGCCTTGTGCTGCTGTCCTGGAGATCTGGCTGTCTCTGGGGTCATCGGTAGCAATGGCGGAAGGCAAGGAAATCAGGCAGGTATCCCGGCCCTGCCTCCCCACTGTAGTGTTGTGGTGAAAGAGTGAGCAGCTGCCTTCCCTGCTGGAGCAGGCAGAGGAAAACCTATATCGGGGCAGGAATGTGGCGGCAGGCCTCACGCCCAATTTTCCTTGATTCCTGTACTACAGAGGAAAATCCAGTTCATCGTACTCTCAGTCAATGGCAGTTTTGTGAACCCTTGTAGTGTGTAGAGCTAATGTGTTCAGTGTGTTTTGCCACTATAGATCCCCTTAGTGAAAGTGCATGGGGTGTCTCTTCTAATTCTTAGCCTTGTGCTTCTTCTGACTGATCCCTCAGTGGGGGAAGGAAGTGAGGTAGACAATTGATGGGTTTCACTGTTTGCCTCAAGGGATGAAAGGGGGGGGGGGCCCAATCGGTCCTTCTGGGTCAGTAAATTATGGCTGTCTCAATCTGGTTTCACAATGTGGTTAATCCATAGGACAGCTTCGAACTGAAGGTTTCCATAACATCAGTCCAAGCATTTCTGAGAGTACAGTGGCTGGGAAAGGTGGGGGGGGGGGGCTGCTGCAGAGGGCCCTGAAGAGACCATGATGATCTGCAGCTCAGTCAGGCAATCATGCAGCACTGCCCAGACGTGAGCTGTAGGCACATCCAACCTTGACGGGCCATGTGGCACATTCTCAAATGACTCCGTGAAGGACTTGTGTTGTGCTATAAAACTATGTGTGTGGGTAGGCTCTGTGAAGGTCCTCATCCATGGGCAGAACAACGGCAGGAGGCCTTGGGGCCAGCAGATTGCATATCCTACAGTTCCACCTCACTTGCTCCTCCTCATTCATGCTCGGTTCTTCACCAAGTGCTCCGTCCTGCAACTTACTAACATATCTCCTTGGAATGGATATCTCTGGGGAGGGTCTTGTCACTATGTGAGTGGGTGACACTGGATGCCGTGAGGTGGTAGGTCAAGGCTACACAATTGGCTGGGCTGACCCTTTCTCTTGAGCACCCGGAGATGCAGAAAAACATGCTGTACAAAGTTTGCTGTAATATACCCTTGAAACATATTTGCATATGGCAAGAGATTGCATTGTGTTAAAATTGAAATTCAGCAGTGTGGGCCTGTTGGTCACTCAGAATCTTGCCCGCTATCAGTAGGAATGAGATGTACTAGGACAAAAACCTAGAAGCTGCACTAAGATGTGCTCGGACTGATAAAGTCATGCCAGAAGTCCAACTGCGGTGAAAGCAAATGTTTTGCACTGAATGACGGTAGATGTTTGTTAAGTAAATAAACACATGAAGTACATTTACCTGTATTGTGTGTAAGGCGTTTTCTACTAAACTTAGTAAATGTGGCTTAAAAAGTGTTGCCATAGTCATGCCTTTGGCTGGCCAGTGGTTTCTATTGACCAACACTGGTCTATCAAGTACTATTGTTGGGACCTTGGGTGCATCTGCAATGTCTTTTTCTTATCTGGCTGTCGGAACACAGTGTTCATGATAACCAACCTGCTCCTAGCACACAAATCAAAGAGCAGGGAGCCATTCCTATTTATACCACCAGTCCCCAGGTCACAGCATCCCTTCCTTGAAATCTCCTATAATGACTAGCTTGTCAGAAATGGGGATTGCAGTAATCACCTCATCGCATTCGCTGTAGAATTCCTTTTCCTCTTCTGAGCTCACCATAGTTGGTGCGTAAATACTCATGATGGTAGAGTAGCGTCCTTATGACAGAGGAAGTCGTGTATACATTAGCCAATCGTGTATGCCCGTACGCAAACTCTCCAGTTTGGCAACCATGTCAGAATTGCGAATCCAACACCAGCAAGACGATGTCCTCGGCCGAAGAATGCATAACCTACACCGGCCTCAGTCAGCCAATCTGGTTTCACTAAGAGCGGTGATGTCCACCCCATATTGAGACAGCTTTCTGGCGACCAATGCTGTCTTCCTCTCTGATCAGTCAGGACGCAAACTGTTCAACAAAGTACGAACATTTCACAATGCAATAGTCAAAGGCTTCCTCAGCTTTTGATTTTGACCGCAGAATGAGTGACCTACCAGCCGTGATAATCTGGTTTGGTTAGTTGAGGCAGATAATATCAAGGGCACTTGCTTCAGGGCCCTCCCCATTCATCGCGAGCAGTGCGATTCTAAAAAGGGCTGCTCAGTCACCCAGAGAATCACCGACCGATGCTGCTGCCTCCAGATCCAGCACCGAATGACTTGTGTTCTGGGCGGGCAGCATGCAGGTCTGTGACTACAACTGCCAGGGTCAGCGTGCCTGTCACTTCACCCATCGCCACAGGACTTTGTCCCCTCCAATATCAGCTGGCATGCACTGTGAGTCGATTACAGTGATGGTGGTTTGCACTGAGTCACTGCCGCTCTCTCTTCCCTCACCTGGTAATCCACTGGTTCATGAGGATGAAACAACCGGCAGAACCAGGCCGCCAATCCATGACCGTCGACAAAGTTACTCAAGTGCCTTTTGTGGCAGTGGACACCATCCCGCAGTAGAGGCAAAGGCACTGGCCCCACAGCTACCATAAAGGGTTAGGTTACTCTGCCAGCTGGGTGGGTATGAGGCACTGCTGTTGCCCAACCTCCCAGCAAGGCTTATTTTTTACAAGGCGGCCTTTACTCTCCTTGACGTTCTCATCATTGGGCGCACGTGGCATTTTATTGAGCGAGCCATCTATCCCACCATTCCGTGATAAGAAACATCACTTGGTCCACGACTGCTCATTCATCAGGGAAGCCCACTTATTGTGCAGCGACCTTGCACTTCTGTAGGGCATTCCCCTATTCGTCAGCCGGGGGACATGCCTGGTCGCTCCCAACAACAGGAGTCAAAAATAGTAAGCAATACGAGACATGAGCCGGTGGGAGGCCTCCAAATTCTGCCGTCCCCACCCCTTACATTAACTGCACGTCTAATTTCTCAATAACTCTTTCCTTGGAGAGTCTTGGTGTCCTCTCTGCAAGTGCTGCCTCGTGCTCTATGCAGTCTTCTCCAGTGATCAGACATGAAAAGGATGTAGTTAAAGAAGAGATTTTGTTGTTAAACGTGCTCATGGCAATATCCACCTTTCGTGAGTTTGAATGTGCTGCTTGTGTTGCCATAATACTTGGCGTTTGATTCTTCATCCACTAACAAGGCAACATGGGCAGCACAGTGATATTTGCAGTGGCCCAGTGAAACAGAAGGTTATGAGCATGCCTGTGTATTTACAAAGATCAGCACTTGCCTAAATGCCCAGTATTCTCACTCTGTGATCCTGTTCCAAGTTTAAAGTGACAAGCAATAATTAAGCTGAATAAAACAACCACATGTGCAATAACATTATGGGATAGAGTATATGAGTAATTTGAGACATCACATATGCTTGCGAATTCTGGGTATGTATTTGTTGCAAGTTTCAGGTCTGCAGGAGATATTCTTTTGGCTGGTTACTCCTGTAAACGGAGTTGAGCATCTTGTGTTCAGCAGTGTGCCTCTACTGCCTATTATTTAATTATATGATAGCGTAACCCATATGTGTAACAATCGGACCCCCTTGTGATCTGAACTGGATATCGTATCTTTTGTACATGTCTTCGTATGGACTTCTCTAACCCATCTGAAGGTGGACTGAAACATTTGGTGAGTTGAGGCCAGATAGGAATGGTTGAGTTGCTTTATTACACAGACAAGGGGACATACAGAGTAACAGTCAAAGCACATTCTGTTTACTTCACTCAATCTTGCTTCTCTCCTCAAAAAATGAGAAAAAATGATAAACCATGTGGAACAGGTTCCCTGGGGAGATGGTGGAAGCAGTTAGTTGATTGATTCAAATTAAAATTAGATAGACTTCTTTCAGAAAATAACATTTCGCGATACATTATTGAGTAAATTGAGATATGACGTGGTAAGTGCAGCATGCTTGGGAATAAAAAGGTGACTTTGGACCTATGGTTTCCAAAGCTCTCCACTACTGGGATTTTCCTCGTGTCATCTCTGGGTCTGTTGTAGTCTAATTGATAGAGATTGATTGTTATGATTAGTCAATAACTCCATTATTGTTGCATTATATGACTGCCAGGATAGTAAAAGGAGAACTAGATGGACCTTGGTCTTTTTTAGTCTAGTAATCCCAATGTTACTGTGCTTGCTCTCCGATCTTGGCAACCTGTTTTAGGCTGAAAAATGTCTTTGTCACCTGCTCCTAGGTTTGGACCACAGGAGACAGAATTCGCACTCTCAATTGCCTCCTCCCACACTGCTCTCGCTGCACTTGTGATTGCTTGGTGGCTCTACAGGATCATTCTTCACTGTTGGGCCTCCTACAGAAAGACATTCAGCTCCTGCTTGCCGGACGGGACCTTTCTGTACCCAGACATTTTAAGGTGGACAAGTGCTGTCTAAGAGCTGTTGGCACAGGAAAGCCTGCCCAGCGAGCGCAGTGCGATTCTAGCACATCCCGCCCAGCGAGCGCAGTGCGATTCTAGCACATCCTGCCCGGTGAGCGCAGTGCGATTCTAGCACATCTCGCCCAGCGAGCGCAGTGCGATTCTAGCACATCCCGCCCAGCGAGCGCAGTGCGATTCTAGCACATCCTGCCCGGTGAGCGCAGTGTGATTCTAGCACATCCTGCGCAGCGACCGCAGCGCGACTCTAGCACACCCTGCCCAGCGACCGCAGTGCGATTCTAGCACATCCCGCCCAGCGACCGCAGCGCGACTCTAGCACACCCTGCCCAGCGAGTGCAGCGCGATTCTAGCACATCCCACCCGGTGAGCGCAGTGTGATTCTAGCACATCCCGCCCGGTGAGCGCAGTGTGATTCTAGCACATCCCGCCCGGTGAGCGCAGCGCGATTCTAGCACATCCCACCCGGTGAGCGCAGTGTGATTCTAGCACATCCCACCCGGTGAGCGCAGTGTGATTCTAGCACATCCCGCCCGGTGAGCGCAGTGCGATTCTAGCACATCTCACCCGGTGAGCGCAGTGCGATTCTAGCACATCCTGCCCGGTGAGCGCAGTGCGATTCTAGCACATCTCACCCGGTGAGCGCAGTGCGATTCTAGCACATCCTGCCCGGTGAGCGCAGTGCGATTCTAGCACATCCTGCCCGGTGAGCGCAGTGCGATTCTAGCACGTCCCACCCGGTGAGCGCAGTGTGATTCTAGCACATCCTGCCCGGTGAGCGCAGTGTGATTCTAGCACATCCTGCCCGGTGAACACAGTGCGATTCTAGCACATCCCGCCCGGTGAGCGGAGCCCGATTCTAGCACATCCCGCCCTGGTGAGCGGAGCCCGATTCCAGCACATCCCGTCTGGAGGGATGTAAGGAATGTAATAAGACATCCCAAGGGTCCTCCCCATAGGAGACACAGATCAAGTGGTAGAGAATTTAAGTGAGTTGGCTGAAGGTACTGTCAAGCAGCTAGGCTTTAAGGAGGTTTGTAAAGATAGAGAGGGAAGTAGAAAAGCTGAGAGGTTTACAGAGGTATTCACAAGGTGGGCCAAGGTGCTTGAAAGTTCTGCTACCAGGTGAGGAATGCCAGGAAGGGGGGAAGGAACAAGAGTCCCAAGTCGGAAGACCTTATGGTGTGGGTTGTGGCATAGGGCAGGAGAAGGTTACAGAGGAAGGGTTGGGTAAAGCTGTAGATTGATGCTCATAAAGTGTTTCTGCTGATACACCTAGAGTTGCTAGAGCGTGTTCTTAATTAGAATCAGTCCACAGTTGGTTAATAGACCTTTTTTCAGAAAACTACTTCTAACTGTCTCTTGGCAAGCAACAGCTTCTTTGGATGAAACAGTTAGGTTGTCTCATTCATCGTTCTTCAGATTGAATTATTAAACGTGGACGACGTGGGTTCATTGTGTTTCTACCAGAACTAAAGAACACGGAAAACTACACGTTTTATATCCTTTGATTTCTTTGAAGAGAGTGCTGTCAATTACTTGTGAACAAAGTCACCATACATGAGGATGATTATGTGGAATGTTAATGAGCAGTTAAACAGAAATTGCCCAAGTCTCAAGCACCTGCTCAAGTCTTTTGCAATGTACAATTCAATTTGCAACAAGAACAAAGCCGACTTATCTTAACCACAAAACAGAAAATGCTGGAAACGCTCAGTAGGTCAGGTAGAATCTGTGGAGACAGGAACAGACAAGTTAATGTATCGGGTGCAAACCATCGGCGCAACTGGGAGATATTATCCCTGAGCAGCATTTAAAAAGGAACAGAATAAGGGAAAGGAGGAGGGTCAACACACATACACACACACACATACACACACACATATACATACACACATATAAACACACATAAACACACACACATATACATACACAGATAACCACACATAAACACACACATTTACATACACACATATAAACACACACACATATATACACACAAACACACACATATACACACATACACACACACCTACACATATATAAACACACCTACACACATAGAATCTTAGAAAGGTTACAGCACAGAAGGAGGCCATTCGGCCCATTGAGTCCGCGCCGGCTCTGTGCAAGAGCAATCCAGCTAGTCCCACTCCCCCGCCCTATCCCCATAGCCCTGAAAATTTTTTCCTTTCAAGTACTTATCCAGTTCCCTTTTGAAGGCCATGATTGAATCTGCCTCCACCACCCCCTCGGGCAGTGCATTCCAGATCCTAACCACTCGCTGTGTAAAAAAGTTTTCCTTAAGTCACCTTTGGTTCTTTTGCCAATCACCTTAATTCTATGTCCTCTGGTCGTTGACCCTTCCGCCAATGGGAACAGTTTCTCTTTATCTACTCTGTCAAGACCTTCATGATTTTGAATACCTCTATCAAATCTCGCAACCATATCTGTTCCAAGGAGAACAACCCCAGCTTCTCCAGTCTATCCACGTAACTAAAGTCCCTCATCTCTGGAATCATTCTAGTAAATCCCTTCTGCACCCTCTCTAAGGCCTTCACATCTTTCCTAACGTGCGGTGCCCAGAACTGGATACAATACTCCAGTGTTTTATAAAGGTTCATCATGACTTCCATACTTTTGTACTCTATTCCTCTATTTATAAAGCCCAGGATTCCATATGCTTTTTTAACCGCTTTCTCAACCTGCCCTGCCACCTTCAACGATTTGTGCACATATATCCCCAGATCTCTCTGTTCCTGAACCCCTTTTAGAATTGTGCCCTTAAGTTTATATTGCCTCTCCTCATTGTACCGAAATGTATCACTTCACATTTTTCTGCATTAAATTTCATCTACCACATGTCCGCCCATGCCACCAGCCTGTCTATATCCTCTTGAAGTCTATCACTATCCTCCTCGCTATTTACTACCCTTCCAAGTTTTGTGTCATCTGCAAATTTTGAAATTGTGCCCTGTACACCCAAGTCCAAGTCATTAATATATATCAAGAAAAGCAGTGGTCCCAGCACTGACCCCTGGGGAACACCACTGTACACCTCCCTCCAGTCCAGTTCACCACTACTCTCTGTTTCCTGTCCCTTAGCCAATTTTGTATCCATGTTGCTACTGCCCCATTTATTCCATGGGCCGCAATCTTGATGATAAGCCTACCGTACAACACTTTATCAAATGCCTTTTGAGAGTCTATATACACCACATTAACTGCATTGCCCTCATCTACCCTCTCTGTTATCTCATCAAAAAACTCTATCAGCCTAGTTAAACATGATTTGTCTTTAACAAATCCATGCTGGCTTTCCCGAATCAATCCACAGGTCCAAGTGACTGTTAATTCTGTACCGGATTATCGTTTCTAAAAGTTTCCCCACCGCTGAGGTTAAACTGACTGGCCTACAGTTGCTGGGTTTATCCTTACACCCTATTTTGAACAAGGGTATAACATTTGCAATTCTCCAGTCCTCTGGTACCACCTCTGTATCTACAGATGTTTGGAAGATTATGCCAGTACCTCCGCAATTTCCACCCTTACTTCCCTCAGCAACCTAGGATGCATCCCATCCGGACCGGGTGACTTATCTACTTTAAGTACAGCTAGCCTTTCAAGTACCCCTTCTTTATCAATTTTTAGCCCATCCAGTATCTCAACTATATCATCCTTTACTGAGACTGTGGCAGCATCTTCTTCCTTAGTAAAGACAGATGCAAAGTACTCATTTAGTACGTCAGCCATCCCCTCTGCTTCCATGAGTAGATCTCCTTTATGGTCCCTAATCGTCCCCAACCCTCCTCTTACTACCCATTTACTATTTATATGCCTGTAGAAGACTTTTGAATTCCCTTTTATGTTGGCCGCAAGTCTATTCTCATACTCTCTCTTTGCCCCTCTTATTTCCTTTTTCACTTCCCCTCCGAATTTTCTATATTTTGCCTGGTTCTCACTTGTGTTATCAACCTGACATCTGCCATACGCCCCTTTTTTCCGTTTCATCTTACTCACTATCTCTTTTGTCATCCAGGGAGCTCTGGCTTTAGTTGCCCTACCTTTCCGTCTCGTGGGAATGTGCCTGGACTGTACCTGAACCATCTCCTCCTTAAAGGCCGCCCACTGCTCAATTACAGTTTTGCCTGCCAATCTTTGATTCCAATTTACCTGGGCCAGTTCTGTTCTCATCCCATTGAAATTGGCCCTCCTCCAATTGAGTATTTTTACTTGGTGGTCCATGTCCTTTTCCATAGCTATTCTAAACCTTATGATACTATGATCGCTGCTCCCTAAATGCTCCTCCACTGACACTTCCTCCACTTGGCCCGCTTCATTCCTTAAAACCAAGTCCAGCAATGCCTCCTTCCTCGTTGGGCCGGAAACATATTGGTCAAGAAAGTTACCCTGAACACATTTCAAAAATTCCTCCCCCCTTGTGCCCCTTATATTATTATTGTTATCCCAGTCTATATTAGGATAGTTGAAGTCCCCAGTTATAATTACTCCATAGCTTTTGCACCTCTCTGTAACTTCCCTGAAAATTTGCTCCTCTATATCCTTCCCACTAGTTGGTGGCCTATAGAATACACCCAATAGTGTAATGGCACACTTTTATTTCTTAACTCTAACCAAATAGGTTCTGTCCTTGACCCCTCCAGGACATCCTCTCCCTCCAGTACTGCAATATTCTCCTTAATCAATATTGCCACCCCCCCCCCCCCCACCTTTCTTTCCTTCTCTATCTTTCCTGAACATCTTGTATCCAGGAATATTTAGTATCCAATCCTGCCCTTTTTTGAGCCAGGTCTCCGTTATCACCACAACATCGTATTCCCATGTGGCTCTTTGCGCCTTCGGCTCACCAACCTTGTTTACCACACTTCATGCGTTTACACACATGCAGCATGTGTAAGCATGCAGTCCTAGACTTTCTTGCACTCTCTTTTAGTCTGATCCCACTTAATACTGTACTATTACTTGCTTTAGTCTATTTTTCTCCCCCGATCCTTTGTGCCCCTTGTTTCTCCTTTCCATTGCTACATCCTGGTGTCCACCCCCCCTGCCAAATTAGTATAAACATATATATACACAAACATATATATACACACATACACACATATATACACATACACATCCACAACAACAGCAACAACAACTTGTATTTATATAGCGCCTTTAATGTAGTAAAATGTCCCAAGGCGATTCTCAAGAGTGTTATCAAACAAAATTTGTCACCAAGCCACATAAGGTGATATTAGGACAGGTGACCAAAAGCTTGATCAAAAAGGTAGGGTTTAAGGAGCATTTTAAAGGAGGAGAGCGAGGTAGAGAGGTGGAGAGGTTTAGGGAGAGCTTAGGGCCTAGGCAGCTGACGGCACGGCCGCCAATGGTGGAGCGATTAAAATTGGACCTGCGCAAGAGGCAAGAATTGGAGGAGCGCAGAGATCTTGGAGGACTGCAGAACTGGAGGAGGTTACAGAGATAGGGAGGGGCAAGGCCATGGAGGGATTTGAAAACAACGATAAGAATCTTAAAATTGGGGCATTGCCAGACTGAAAGCCAATGTAGGTCAGTGAGCACAGGGGTGATGGGTGAATGGGAGTTGGTGTGAGTTAGGATACGGGCAGCTGAGTTTTGGATGAGCTCAAGTTTATGGAGGGTGGAAGATGAGAGACCGGCCAGGAGAACATTGGAATAGTCAAGTCTAGAGGTAACAAAGGCATGGATATACACACACACACACACACATATATATATGCACACATATACACACACATATATTTACACACATATACACACATATATCTATATATATATACAAACACACACACACACACATATATACGCACACACTCACACATGGTACAGTGAACTCGATAAAAGTCAGATTGAAGGATTACATTAAATTACATAGAAATTACAATATGGAAACAAGCCTTTCGGCAGATCAGTCCCTGTTGGTGTTTATCCTCCATGTGAGCAGTAGCCCTAATCCCATGTGCCCACCCTGTTCTCATATCCCTTTATTCCATGTTTCTAAACCACCTATCCAACCTATTCTCAAATATTAATCTGAGGGTGGGTTTTGACCCCGCCACTGTGAGTGGGACAGGATACAATCTGAGTCTACTCACCGTCCCGAGGTGACTGCGTCCCCACCCACCGATATTTTATCGTCACCGACTGCGGGCAGGCGGGGCCTAATTTAAATCTGAAAGCCGCGTCCCGGTTATGCCACCGGCACTGCAAAGGCGTTTTAACTTCGGCAATCGGGAGCCCGCAAGGGGCCAACCCCCACAGCCGAACCATGCGGGAGGGGCATAGATGCCACAGGAGGCCGAGCTCAGTTAGAAAATGTTACTTTTATGTGATACCCTCGTGGGCCAGGAGGAGCAGGAGTGCGCCCCCCACCCCCCACTCCCTCTGGGCACCGCAGGCCTCCTGCAGTCCTTGGGCCTCCCCAGACCTGGCCATGCCTCTCCCTCCACCTGACTGGCATTTGCTCGGAATCTCACCCTCTCTCAGCACACGTACCTTACAACTGGGACGGTTCCCTTTGATCCCCGGAGGCGTCCGGCTTCTGCCCCAATTCCCGCTCCCCCCCACCGGCCCTGACCTCATTCCTGATGGATTCGGGCGGGAGTCAGATGTAAAAAATTTAAATCAAGCTTGAAAGTTAAGACCAGCCAGGGACTCACTTCCTTCATGACTTGCTGGTGCACCGGCCCCCTTCAGGCCCCACTACCCCTGCCCACCGATCCAGGCCCCGAATTAAAATCAACCCCCACGGTCCCTGCTTTAGTTACTAACTCCAGTAGCGCATTCCACAGCCTCACAAACTCTTTGTATAAAAAACGATTTCGCCATCTCGTACATTGAATTTTATATCTATGTCTCCTCGACCACTGGAACCAGTCTGCTTCTACTCTGTCCCATCCCTTCATAATTTTAAACACCTCCATCAAATCACCCCGTAATCTCCTCTGGTCTAATTAAAATAGCCCCAGTATTTCAAGTTTCTCTTCACATTTTTATTTCTTCATTACAGGCAGCATCGTAGTGAATCTGTGCTGTGCCCTCTCTATTGACTCAACATCCTCCCAATGGTTTGGACCCAAAAACTACACACAGTTCTCCAACTGTGGTCTTACTAAGGTTTTCTATAGACCAACCATCACATCTTGACTTTTATATTGTAAAACTTCTTGTTACAAACCCCAGTGTTCCATTAGCTTTTTAATGGCCTTATCCGCGTGGGATGCTGCAATGTCTTGTGAACCTGAACCTCCAAATCCCTCTGCTCTTCCAAATCATCCAGTGTTTTGCCCATTCAAAACATAGTTATTACGTTTTTCCTACAAAAATGCACCAACTCACATTCACTGATATTGATTTGCCCCCTTTTTGCCAATTCCACCATCTTATCAATATCCCCTTGCACTTCCTTTGGTCATCAATTCAAACAGTAAGCAATGGGAGACATGAGCACAAGGTGGTTGGGTCTCAGCTGTTTACAATCTATATCAATGACTTGGATGAGGGGATCGAGTATAATGTATCCAAGTTTGCTGACGATACAAAGCTAGGTGGGAAAGTAAGCTGTGAGGAGGACCAAAGAGACTGCAAAGGGATATAGACAGGTTAAGTGAGTGGGCGAGAAGGTGGCAGATGGAGTATAATGTGGGGAAATGTGAAATTATCCACTTTGGTAGGAAGAATAGAAAAGCAGAATATTTTTTTAAAAGGTGAAAGACTAAGAAATGTTGGTAGTCAGAGGGGTTTGGGTGTCCTTGTACACGAATCACAGAAAGTTAACATGCAGGTACAGCAAGCAATTAGGAAGGCAAATGGTATGTTAGACTTTATTGCAAGGGGGTTGGAGTATAAGAGTAAGGAGATCTTGCTGCAATTATATAGGGTTCTGGTGAGACCACACCTGGAGTACTGTGTACAGTTTTGGTCTCCTTACCTAAGGAAGGATATACTTGCCTTAGAGGGGGTGCAATGAAGGTTCACTAGATTGAGTCCTGGGAAGAGAAGGTTGTCCTATGAGGAGATATTAAGTAGAATGGGCCTATATTCTCTGGAGTTTAGAAGAATGAGAGGTGATCTCATTGAAACGTATAAAATTCTCAGAGGGCCCGAAAGGGTAAATGCTGAGAGGTTGTTTCCCCTGGCTGGAGAGTCCTGAGCAAGGGGTCATAGTCTCAAGATAAGAGGTCGGCCATTTAGGACTGAGATGAGGAAAAATTTCTTCACTGAGGGATGTGAATCTTTGGAATTCTCTACACCAGAGAGCTGTGGATGCTTAGTCTTTGAGTCTGAGATCGCAAGATTTTTGGACACTAAGGGGATCAAGGGATATGGGGATAAGGTGGGAAAGTAATGTTGAGGTAGAAGATCAGCCATGATCTTATTGAATGCTTGGTTCAATGAGGAATGTAGAAGAGCATGCCAGGAGCAGCACCAGGCGTACCTAAAAATGAGGTGCCAACCTGGTGAAGCTACAACTCAGGACTACATGCATGCTAAACAATGGAAGCAACATGCTGTAGACAGAGCTAAGTGATTCCATAACCAACGGATCAGATCAAAGCTCTGCAGTCCTGCCACATCCAGTCGAGAATGATGGTGGACAATTAAACAACTAACGGGAGGACGAGGCTCTGTAAACATCCCCATCCTCAATGACGGCAGAGTCCAGCACGTGAGCACAAAATTCAAGGCTGAAGCGTTTGCAACCATCTTCAGCCAGAAGTGCTGAGTGGATGATCCATCTCGGCCTCCTCCCAATATCCCCACCATCACAGAAGCCAGTCTTCAGCCAATTCGATTCACTCCACGTGATATCAACAAACGGCTGAGTGCACTGGATACAACAAAGGCTATGGGCCCCGACAACATCCCGGCTGTAGTGCTGAAGACCTGTGCTCCAGAAATAGCCACTCCTCTAGCCAAATTGTTCCAGTACGCGACATCAAGGCAGCATTTGACCGAGTGTGGCACCAAGGAGCCTGAGTGAAATTGAAGTCAATGGGAATCAGGGGGAAAACTCTCCAGTGGCTGGAGTCATACATAGCACAAAGGAAGATGGTGGTGGTTGTTGGAGGCCAATCATCTCAGCCCCAGGACATTGCTGCAGGAGTTCCTCAGGGCAATGTCCTAGGTCCAACCATCTTCAGCTACTTCATCAATGACATTCCTTCCATCATAAAGCCAGAAATGGGGATGTTCGCTGATGATTGCACAGTGTTCAGTTCCATTCACAACCCCTCAGATAATGAAGCAGTCAGTGCCCGCATGCAGCAAGACCTGGACAACATCCAGGCTTGGGCTCATAAGTGGCAAGTAACATTCGCGCCAGACAAGTGCCAAACAATGACCATCTCCAACAAGAATGCCGACATTCAACGGCATTACCATAGCCAAATCCCCCACCATCAACATCCTGGGGGTCACCATTGACCAGAAACTTAACTGGACCAGCCACAAGATCAGGTCAGTGGCTGGGTATTCTGCGGTGAGTGACTCACCTCCTGACTCCCCAAAGCCTTTCCATCATCTACAAGGCACAAGTCAGGAGTGTGATGGAATACTCTCCAGTTGCCTGGATGAATGCAGCTCCAACAACACTCAAGAAGCTCGACACCATCTAGGAAAAAGCAGCCCGCTTGATTGGCACCCCATCTACCACCCTAAACATTCACTCCCTTCACCACTGGCGCACGGTGGCTGCAGTGTGTACCATCCACAGGATGCATTGCAGCAACTCACCAAGGCTTCTTCGACAGCACCTCCCAAACCCGTGACCTCCACCACGTAGAAGGACAAGGGCAGCAGGCACATGGGAACAACACCACCTGCACGTTCCCCTCCAGTCACACACCATCCCGACTTGGGAATATATCGCCGTTCCTTCATCGTCACTGGGTCAAAATCCTGGAAATCCCTTCCTAACAGCACTGTGGGAGAACCTTCACCTCACAGACTGCAGCGGTTCAAGAAGGCGGCTCACCACCACCTTCTCAGGGGCAATTCAGGATGAGCAATAAATGCTGGCCTTGCCAGCAGCACCCACATCCCATGAATGAATAAAAAAAAACAGGCCCGCCTGTCCGTATGGCCTAATCCTACTCCTATTTCTTTTGTTCCTATGTCCCTATGTTCAAGGGCTTTAGCGTGGAAAGGAAGGTAAGAAATCAGGCAGTAATTGGAGAGGATGGAGGGATTTTTAAGGACGACAGTTTACAAAGTGTTGGCAACTGCTCTTTCTCTCCCTGCTCTTTCTCCCATTCATTGCTGGTCTCTCCCTGCTCTTTCTCCCATTTATTGCTGGTCTCTCCCTGCTCTTTCTCCCATTTATTGCTGGTCTCTCCCTGCTCTTTCTCTCATTCATTGCTGGTCTCTCCCTGCTCTTTCTCTCATTCATTGCTGGTCTCTCCCTGCTCTTTCTCTCTTTCATTGCTGGTCTCTCCCTGCTCTTTCTCCCATTCATTGCTGGTCTCTCCCTGCTCTTTCTCCCATTCATTGCTGGTCTCTCCCTGCTCTTTCTCCCATTCATTGCTGGTCTCTCCCTGCTCTTTCTCTCTTTCATTGCTGGTCTCTCCCTGCTCTTTCTCCCATTTATTGCTGGTCTCTCCCTGCTCTTTCTCCCATTCATTGCTGGTCTCTCCCTGCTCTTTCTCTCTTTCATTGCTGGTCTCTCCCTGCTCTTTCTCCCATTCATTGCTGGTCTCTCCCTGCTCTTTCTCTCTTTCATTGCTGGTCTCTCCCTGCTCTTTCTCCCATTCATTGCTGGTCTCTCCCTGCTCTTTCTCTCATTCATTGCTGGTCTCTCCCTGCTCTTTCTCCCATTCATTGCTGGTCTCTCCCTGCTCTTTCTCTCTTTCATTGCTGGTCTCTCCCTGCTCTTTCTCCCATTCATTGCTGGTCTCTCCCTGCTCTTTCTCCCATTCATTGCTGGTCTCTCCCTGCTCTTTCTCCCATTTATTGCTGGTCTCTCCCTGCTCTTTCTCCCATTTATTGCTGGTCTCTCCCTGCTCTTTCTCCCATTCATTGCTGGTCTCTCCCTGCTCTTTCTCTCTTTCATTGCTGGTCTCTCCCTGCTCTTTCTCTCTTTCATTGCTGGTCTCTCCCTGCTCTTTCTCCCATTTATTGCTGGTCTCTCCCTGCTCTTTCTCCCATTCATTGCTGGTCTCTCCCTGCTCTTTCTCCCATTCATTGCTGGTCTCTCCCTGCTCTTTCTCTCTTTCATTGCTGGTCTCTCCCTGCTCTTTCTCCCATTTATTGCTGGTCTCTCCCTGCTCTTTCTCCCATTCATTGCTGGTCTCTGCCTGCTCTTTCTCTCTTTCATTGCTGGTCTCTCCCTGCTCTTTCTCCCATTCATTGCTGGTCTCTCCCTGCTCTTTCTCTCTTTCATTGCTGGTCTCTCCCTGCTCATTCTCCCATTCATTGCTGGTCTCTCCCTGCTCTTTCTCTCATTCATTGCTGGTCTCTCCCTGCTCTTTCTCCCATTCATTGCTGGTCTCTCCCTGCTCTTTCTCTCTTTCATTGCTGGTCTCTCCCTGCTCTTTCTCCCATTCATTGCTGGTCTCTCCCTGCTCTTTCTCCCATTCATTGCTGGTCTCTCCCTGCTCTTTCTCTCTTTCATTGCTGGTCTCTCCCTGCTCTTTCTCCCATTCATTGCTGGTCTCTCCCTGCTCTTTCTCCCATTTATTGCTGGTCTCTCCCTGCTCTTTCTCCCATTCATTGCTGGTCTCTCCCTGCTCTTTCTCCCATTCATTGCTGGTCTCTCCCTGCTCTTTCTCTCTTTCATTGCTGGTCTCTCCCTGCTCTTTCTCCCATTTATTGCTGGTCTCTCCCTGCTCTTTCTCCCATTCATTGCTGGTCTCTCCCTGCTCTTTCTCTCTTTCATTGCTGGTCTCTCCCTGCTCTTTCTCCCATTCATTGCTGGTCTCTCCCTGCTCTTTCTCTCTTTCATTGCTGGTCTCTCCCTGCTCTTTCTCCCATTCATTGCTGGTCTCTCCCTGCTCTTTCTCTCATTCATTGCTGGTCTCTCCCTGCTCTTTCTCTCTTTCATTGCTGGTCTCTCCCTGCTCTTTCTCTCTTTCATTGCTGGTCTCTCCCTGCTCTTTCTCCCATTCATTGCTGGTCTCTCCCTGCTCTTTCTCCCATTCATTGCTGGTCTCTCCCTGCTCTTTCTCTCTTTCATTGCTGGTCTCTCCCTGCTCTTTCTCCCATTCATTGCTGGTCTCTCCCTGCTCTTTCTCTCTTTCATTGCTGGTCTCTCCCTGCTCCTTCTCCCATTCATTGCTGGTCTCTCCCTGCTCTTTCTCCCATTTATTGCTGGTCTCTCCCTGCTCTTTCTCCCATTCATTGCTGGTCTCTCCCTGCTCTTTCTCCCATTCATTGCTGGTCTCTCCCTGCTCTTTCTCCCATTCATTGCTGGTCTCTCCCTGCTCTTTCTCCCATTTATTGCTGGTCTCTCCCTGCTCTTTCTCCCATTCATTGCTGGTCTCTCCCTGCTCTTTCTCCCATTCATTGCTGGTCTCTCCCTGCTCTTTCTCCCATTCATTGCTGGTCTCTCCCTGCTCTTTCTCTCATTCATTGCTGGTCTCTCCCTGCTCTTTCTCTCATTCATTGCTGGTCTCTCCCTGCTCTTTCTCTCATTCATTGCTGGTCTCTCCCTGCTCTTTCTCTCATTCATTGCTGGTCTCTCCCTGCTCTTTCTCTCATTCATTACTGGTCTCTCCCTGCTCTTTCTCCCATTCATTGCTGGTCTCTCCCTGCTCTTTCTCTCATTCATTGCTGGTCTCTCCCTGCTCTTTGTCCCTTTCATTGCTGGTCTCTCCTTGCTCTTTCTCTCATTCATTGCTGGTCTCTCCCTGCTCTTTCTCCCATTCATTGCTGGTCTCTCCTTGCTCTTTCTCTCTTTCATTGCTGGTCTCTCCTTGCTCTTTCTCTCATTCATTGCTGGTCTCTCCCTGCTCTTTCTCTCATTCATTGCTGGTCTCTCCCTGCTCTTTCTCCCATTCATTGCTGGTCTCTCCCTGCTCTTTCTCTCTTTCATTGCTGGTCTCTCCCTGCTCTTTCTCCCATTCATTGCTGGTCTCTCCCTGCTCTTTCTCCCATTCATTGCTGGTCTCTCCCTGCTCTTTCTCTCTTTGATTGCTGGTCTCTCATTGCTCTTTCTCCCATTCATTGCTGGTCTCTCCCTGCTCTTTCTCCCATTCATTGCTGGTCTCTCCTTGCTCTTTCTCCCATTCATTGCTGGTCTCTCCCTGCTCTTTCTCCCATTCATTGCTGGTCTCTCCTTGCTCTTTCTCTCATTCATTGCTGGTCTCTCCCTGCTCTTTCTCCCATTCATTGCTGGTCTCTCCCTGCTCTTTTTCCCATTCATTGCTGGTCTCTCCCTGCTCTTTCTCCCATTTATTGCTGGTCTCTCCCTGCTCTTTTTCCCATTCATTGCTGGTCTCTCCCTGCTCTTTCTCCCATTCATTGCTGGTCTCTCCCTGCTCTTTTTCCCATTCATTGCTGGTCTCTCCCTGCTCTTTCTCCCATTCATTGCTGGTCTCTCCCTGCTCTTTTTCCCATTCATTGCTGGTCTCTCCCTGCTCTTTCTCCCATTTATTGCTGGTCTCTCCCTGCTCTTTTTCCCATTCATTGCTGGTCTCTCCCTGCTCTTTCTCTCATTCATTGCTGGTCTCTCCCTGCTCTTTTTCCCATTCATTGCTGGTCTCTCCCTGCTCTTTCTCCCATTCATTGCTGGTCTCTCCTTGCTCTTTCTCTCATTCATTACTGGTCTCTCCCTGCTCTTTCTCCCATTCATTGCTGGTCTCTCCTTGCTCTTTCTCCCATTCATTGCTGGTCTCTCCTTGCTCTTTCTCCCATTCATTGCTGGTCTCTCCTTGCTCTTTCTCCCATTCATTGCTGGTCTCTCCTTGCTCTTTCTCTCATTCATTACTGGACTCTCCCTGCTCTTTCTCCCATTCATTGCTGGTCTCTCCTTGCTCTTTCTCCCATTCATTGCTTGTCTCTCCTTGCTCTTTCTCCCATTCATTGCTGGTCTCTCCTTGCTCTTTCTCCCATTCATTGCTGGTCTCTCCTTGCTCTTTCTCTCTTTCATTGCTGGTCTCTCCCTGCTCTTTCTCCCATTCATTGCTGGTCTCTCCCTGCTCTTTCTCTCATTCATTGCTGGTCTCTCCTTGCTCTTTCTCCCATTCATTGCTGGTCTCTCCTTGCTCTTTCTCTCTTTCATTGCTGGTCTCTCCTTGCTCTTTCTCCCATTCATTGCTGGTCTCTCCTTGCTCTTTCTCCCATTCATTGCTGGTCTCTCCTTGCTCTTTCTCTCTTTCATTGCTGGTCTCTCCCTGCTCTTTCTCCCATTCATTGCTGGTCTCTCCTTGCTCTTTCTCTCTTTCATTGCTGGTCTCTCCCTGCTCTTTCTCCCATTCATTGCTGGTCTCTCCTTGCTCTTTCTCTCTTTCATTGCTGGTCTCTCCCTGCTCTTTCTCCCATTCATTGCTGGTCTCTCCCTGCTCTTTCTCTCATTCATTGCTGGTCTCTCCTTGCTCTTTCTCTCTTTCATTGCTGGTCTCTCCCTGCTCTTTCTCCCATTCATTGCTGTTCTCTCCCTGCTCTTTCTCCCATTCATTGCTGGTCTCTCCCTGCTCTTTCTCTCATTCATTACTGGTCTCTCCCTGCTCTTTCTCCCATTCATTGCTGGTCTCTCCTTGCTCTTTCTCCCATTCATTGCTGGTCTCTCCTTGCTCTTTCTCCCATTCATTGCTGGTCTCTCCTTGCTCTTTCTCTCTTTCATTGCTGGTCTCTCCCTGCTCTTTCTCTCATTCATTGCTGGTCTCTCCCTGCTCTTTCTCTCATTCATTGCTGGTCTCTCCCTGCTCTTTCTCTCTTTCATTGCTGGTCTCTCCCTGCTCTTTCTCCCATTCATTGCTGGTCTCTCCCTGCTCTTTCTCTCATTCATTGCTGGTCTCTCCCTGCTCTTTCCCCCATTCATTACTGGTCTCTCCCTGCTCTTTCTCCCATTCATTGCTGGTCTCTCCTTGCTCTTTCTCCCATTCATTGCTGGTCTCTCCTTGCTCTTTCTCCCATTCATTGCTGGTCTCTCCTTGCTCTTTCTCTCTTTCATTGCTGGTCTCTCCCTGCTCTTTCTCTCATTCATTGCTGGTCTCTCCCTGCTCTTTCTCTCATTCATTGCTGGTCTCTCCCTGCTCTTTCTCTCATTCATTGCTGGTCTCTCCCTGCTCTTTCTCTCTTTCATTGCTGGTCTCTCCCTGCTGTTTCTCTCATTCATTGCTGGTCTCTCCCTGCTCTTTCTCTCTTTCATTGCTGGTCTCTCCCTGCTCTTTCTCCCATTCATTGCTGGTCTCTCCCTGCTCTTTCTCTCATTCATTGCTGGTCTCTCCCTGCTCTTTCCCCCATTCATTGCTGGTCTTTCCCTGCTCTTTCTCTCATTCATTGCTGGTCTCTCCTTGCTCTTTCTCCCATTTATTGCTGGTCTCTCCCTGCTCTTTCTCTCATTCATTGCTGGTCTCTCCTTGCTCTTTCTCCCATTTATTGCTGGTCTCTCCCTGCTCTTTCTCTCATTCATTGCTGGTCTCTCCCTGCTCTTTCTCCCATTCATTGCTGGTCTCTCCCTGCTCTTTCTCTCATTCATTGCTGGTCTCTCCCTGCTCTTTCTCTCATTCATTGCTGGTCTCTCCCTGCTCTTTCTCTCATTCATTGCTGGTCTCTCCCTGCTCTTTCTCTCATTCATTGCTGGTCTCTCCTTGCTCTTTCTCCCATTTATTGCTGGTCTCTCCCTGCTCTTTCTCTCATTCATTGCTGGTCTCTCCTTGCTCTTTCTCCCATTCATTGCTGGTCTCTCCCTGCTCTTTCTCTCATTCATTGCTGGTCTCTCCCTGCTCTTTCTCCCATTCATTGCTGGTCTCTCCCTGCTCTTTCTCCCATTCATTGCTGGTCTCTCCCTGCTCTTTCTCCCATTCATTGCTGGTCTCTCCCTGCTCTTTCCCCCATTCATTGCTGGTCTCTCCCTGCTCTTTCTCCCATTCATTGCTGGTCTCTCCCTGCTCTTTCCCCCATTCATTGCTGGTCTCTCCCTGCTCTTTCCCCCATTCATTGCTGGTCTCTCCCTGCTCTTTCTCTCTTTCATTGCTGGTCTCTCCCTGCTCTTTCTCTCATTCATTGCTGGTCTTTCCCTGCTCTTTCTCCCATTCATTGCTGGTCTCTCCTTGCTCTTTCTCCCATTCATTGCTGGTCTCTCCCTGCTCTTTCTCTCTTTCATTGCTGGTCTCTCCCTGCTCTTTCTCTCATTCATTGCTGGTCTCTCCCTGTTCTTTCTCTCTTTCATTGCTGGTCTCTCCCTGCTCTTTCTCTCATTCATTGCTGGTCTCTCCCTGCTCTTTCTCTCTTTCATTGCTGGTCTCTCCCTGCTCTTTCTCTCATTCATTGCTTGTCTCTCCCTGCTCTTTCTCTCTTTCATTGCTGGTCTCTCCCTGCTCTTTCTCTCTTTCATTGCTGGTCTCTCCCTGCTCTTTCTCTCTTTCATTGCTGGTCTCTCCCTGCTCTTTCTCTCATTCATTGCTGGTCTCTCCCTGCTCTTTCTCTCTTTCATTGCTGGTCTCTCCCTGCTCTTTCTCTCTTTCATTGCTGGTCTCTCCCTGCTCTTTCTCTCATTCATTGCTGGTCTCTCCCTGCTCTTTCTCTCTTTCATTGCTGGTCTCTCCCTGCTCTTTCTCTCATTCATTGCTGGTCTCTCCCTGCTCTTTCTCCCATTCATTGCTGGTCTCTCCCTGCTCTTTCTCTCATTCATTGCTGGTCTCTCCCTGCTCTTTCTCTCTTTCATTGCTGGTCTCTCCCTGCTCTTTCTCTCTTTCATTGCTGGTCTCGCCCTGCTCTTTCTCTCATTCATTGCTGGTCTCTCCCTGCTCTTTCTCCCATTCATTGCTGGTCTTTCCCTGCTCTTTCTCTCTTTCATTGCTGGTCTCTCCCTGCTCTTTCTCTCATTCATTGCTGGTCTCTCCCTGCTCTTTCCCCCATTCATTGCTGGTCTCTCCCTGCTCTTTCTCCCATTCATTGCTGGTCTTTCCCTGCTCTTTCTCTCTTTCATTGCTGGTCTCTCCCTGCTCTTTCTCTCATTCATTGCTGGTCTCTCCCTGCTCTTTCCCCCATTCATTGCTGGTCTCTCCCTGCTCTTTCTCCCATTCATTGCTGGTCTTTCCCTGCTCTTTCTCTCTTTCATTGCTGGTCTCTCCCTGCTCTTTCTCTCATTCATTGCTGGTCTCTCCCTGCTCTTTCTCCCATTCATTGCTGGTCTTTCCCTGCTCTTTCTCCCATTCATTGCTGGTCTCTCCCTGCTCTTTCTCTCATTCATTGCTGGTCTCTCCCTGCTCTTTCTCTCATTCATTGCTGGTCTCTCCCTGCTCTTTCCCCCATTCATTGTTGGTCTCTCCCTGCTCTTACTCCCATTCATTGCTGGTCTCTCCCTGCTCTTTCTCTCATTCATTGCTGGTCTCTCCCTGCTCTTTCTCCCATTCATTGCTGGTCTCTCCCTGCTCTTTCTCTCTTTCATTGCTGGTCTCTCCCTGTTCTTTCTCCCATTCATTGCTGGTCTCTCCCTGCTCTTTCTCTCTTTCATTGCTGGTCTCTCCCTGCTCTTTCTCTCTTTCATTGCTGGTCTCTCCCTGCTCTTTCTCCCATTCATTGCTGGTCTTTCCCTGCTCTTTCTCTCTTTCATTGCTGGTCTCTCCCTGTTCTTTCTCCCATTCATTGCTGGTCTCTCCCTGCTCTTTCTCTCTTTCATTGCTGGTCTCTCCCTGCTCTTTCTCTCTTTCATTGCTGGTCTCTCCCTGCTCTTTCTCTCTTTCATTGCTGGTCTCTCCCTGCTCTTTCTCCCATTCATTGCTGGTCTTTCCCTGCTCTTTCTCTCTTTCATTGCTGGTCTCTCCCTGCTCTTTCTCCCATTCATTGCTGGTCTTTCCCTGCTCTTTCTCTCTTTCATTGCTGGTCTCTCCCTGTTCTTTCTCCCATTCATTGCTGGTCTCTCCCTGCTCTTTCTCTCATTCATTGCTGGTCTTTCCCTGCTCTTTCTCTCTTTCATTGCTGGTCTTTCCCTGCTCTTTCTCCCATTCATTGCTGGTCTTTCCCTGCTCTTTCTCTCATTCATTGCTGGTCTCTCCCTGCTCTTTCTCTCTTTCATTGCTGGTCTCTCCCTGCTCTTACTCCCATTCATTGCTGGTCTCTCCCTGCTCTTTCCCCCATTCATTGCTGGTCTCTCCCTGCTCTTTCTCCCATTCATTGCTGGTCTTTCCCTGCTCTTTCTCTCTTTCATTGCTGGTCTCTCCCTGCTCTTTCTCTCATTCATTGCTGGTCTCTCCCTGCTCTTTCCCCCATTCATTGCTGGTCTCTCCCTGCTCTTTCTCCCATTCATTGCTGGTCTTTCCCTGCTCTTTCTCTCTTTCATTGCTGGTCTCTCCCTGCTCTTTCTCTCATTCATTGCTGGTCTCTCCCTGCTCTTTCTCCCATTCATTGCTGGTCTTTCCCTGCTCTTTCTCCCATTCATTGCTGGTCTCTCCCTGCTCTTTCTCTCATTCATTGCTGGTCTCTCCCTGCTCTTTCTCTCATTCATTGCTGGTCTCTCCCTGCTCTTTCCCCCATTCATTGTTGGTCTCTCCCTGCTCTTACTCCCATTCATTGCTGGTCTCTCCCTGCTCTTTCTCTCTTTCATTGCTGGTCTCTCCCTGCTCTTTCTCTCTTTCATTGCTGGTCTCTCCCTGCTCTTTCTCTCATTCATTGCTGGTCTCTCCCTGCTCTTTCTCCCATTCATTGCTGGTCTCTCCCTGCTCTTTCTCTCTTTCATTGCTGGTCTCTCCCTGTTCTTTCTCCCATTCATTGCTGGTCTCTCCCTGCTCTTTCTCTCTTTCATTGCTGGTCTCTCCCTGCTCTTTCTCTCTTTCATTGCTGGTCTCTCCCTGCTCTTTCTCCCATTCATTGCTGGTCTTTCCCTGCTCTTTCTCTCTTTCATTGCTGGTCTCTCCCTGTTCTTTCTCCCATTCATTGCTGGTCTCTCCCTGCTCTTTCTCTCTTTCATTGCTGGTCTCTCCCTGCTCTTTCTCTCTTTCATTGCTGGTCTCTCCCTGCTCTTTCTCTCTTTCATTGCTGGTCTCTCCCTGCTCTTTCTCCCATTCATTGCTGGTCTTTCCCTGCTCTTTCTCTCTTTCATTGCTGGTCTCTCCCTGCTCTTTCTCCCATTCATTGCTGGTCTTTCCCTGCTCTTTCTCTCTTTCATTGCTGGTCTCTCCCTGTTCTTTCTCCCATTCATTGCTGGTCTCTCCCTGCTCTTTCTCTCATTCATTGCTGGTCTTTCCCTGCTCTTTCTCTCTTTCATTGCTGGTCTTTCCCTGCTCTTTCTCCCATTCATTGCTGGTCTTTCCCTGCTCTTTCTCTCATTCATTGCTGGTCTCTCCCTGCTCTTTCTCTCTTTCATTGCTGGTCTCTCCCTGCTCTTACTCCCATTCATTGCTGGTCTCTCCCTGCTCTTTCTCCCATTCATTGCTGGTCTCTCCCTGCTCTTTCCCCCATTCATTGCTGGTCTCTCCCTGCTCTTTCTCTCATTCATTGCTGGTCTCTCCCTGCTCTTTCTCTCTTTCATTGCTGGTCTCTCCCTGCTCTTTCTCCCATTCATTGCTGGTCTCTCCCTGCTCCTTCTCCCATTCATTGCTGGTCTCTCCCTGCTCTTTCTCCCATTCATTGCTGGTCTCTCCCTGCTCTTTCTCTCATTCATTGCTGGTCTCTCCCTGCTCTTTCTCCCATTCATTGCTGGTCTCTCCCTGCTCTTTCTCTCATTCATTGCTGGTCTCTCCCTGCTCTTTCTCTCTTTCGTTGCTGGTCTCTCCCTGCTCTTTCTCTCTTTCGTTGCTGGTCTCTCCCTGCTCTTTCTCTCATTCATTGCTGGTCTCTCCCTGCTCTTTCTCTCATTCATTGCTGGTCTCTCCCTGCTCTTTCTCTCATTCATTGCTGGTCTCTCCCTGCTCTTTCTCTCATTCATTGCTGGTCTCTCCCTGCTCTTTCTCTCTTTCATTGCTGGTCTCTCCCTGCTCTTTCTCTCATTCATTGCTGGTCTCTCCCTGCTCTTTCTCTCATTCATTGCTGGTCTCTCCCTGCTCTTTCTCTCTTTCATTGCTGGTCTCTCCCTGCTCTTTCTCTCATTCATTGCTGGTCTCTTCCTGCTCTTTCTCTCTTTCATTGCTGGTCTCTCCCTCCTCTTTCTCCTGCTCTGTTTTCTATGTTTTTCTTCTGTTGCTCTCTGCCCTTTCTCTCCCTGATCTTTCCCTCACTCTTTTCTGTTTTGTTATATTACTGTTTATTCCTCTCTCTCCTCTGTTGTTTCACTTTTTACTCCTTAACTTCCTATTTCCTTTTTGTCCTTTCTGTTCCGCGCCCTCATGTTTTAAAAGCATCAGAAAGCAACGGAATGTAAAAAAGACAATGTGAATTTTCAGGCCCATTCTTCCCCTCATGTATCATGTACTCTATTCCACCCATTTAATTTTTGAGGGAAAATTCAGCTCCAATGTTCAAAATGAATGCCCTGCAGTGAAAAGCAGGATTATCTCCCCAGTTCAGCCCTGGTTGCACAATTTCCCACCCCACAATGGGCAGGCTCCCAATTGAGGGTGCTCCTGACACATGGAGCTCCCCCCCCTCAACCCCCCCACAATATCTAAATGAAAACGTACAGCATCACTTCACTCCATCGCTCTTTGATGGATCCCCCTCCCCCCAGGATCTCCAGAGCTGAGTATTTTGGGAGACAAGTTCGGTTAAAGAGTAAATATTTCTGTTTTGTTGTTGGAGTTTGATGAAGGAAAATGGGAAAGGTGCTATTTACGTTGCGGATCTCGCTCCTGGGAAGACACCAGATGGCATCCCGAGTGCTGCTGTGCAGAGTGAATGAGGTCTGACAGCAAGTAAAACAACAGCAGCATGTGGTGCGTGAGCTTGAGATTTAGCACAAACTGAGCCCCAGCAAACTGTGCTGAGCATTTATTTATGCGAGAGAAAAGCCTTGATCCTTGTTAAAAAGAAAATAAACAATCATTAACATTTCAAGCCTCGTGTCTGGGTCCCTCTTTTCCTTCTGCTGTCTTTTGCTCTCTGCTGTTTATCTTTCTGTACAGTGGTCCAGAAATTTGAGAACGCAGCGCCCGTTTTTCGGGCACTAAATGGCCTCCCAAGCCTCCGCCCGCTCATTACAAGCTGGAAGTGCTCCACTCACCATATTGGCAAAGGCCAAAAAATCAGCTTGTAGGGCCCATGCCAGAAACAGGCATTAGACCCTTTGCATATGCAAATAATGGGCCTTACACTTGTTTGAGGCCCCCACTGCAAGATTGGTTTGCCCAGAGGCAGCTAGCATTGGGCCTTCAAGGGGCCGCCTGTTAGGCCACAACCAACAAGGTAAGTTTTTCAAAAATGCTGACCTGAATGTAGAGCCAGGAGCAGCAAGAGTGCTCCTTCCGACCCCACATTCAAAAAACGCTGGCCGCTGCTGGTCCCAGCTCCCCCTCCCCGCCACTATTACCACCCACCACACCCCCGGCCAACACTAACTCCCTCCCTGGCCAACGCTTCCTTCCCAATTCAATCACGCCCCTTCCTCACTTACCTGAGGGCTGCCACTGGCATCGCAATCTTCAAACCCACTTCAACAACAAGCTGCCTGTTACTGACTGCAGCTTGCTGGCTCGATGGTAATGAGGCCTGAGGCCCAATATCGGGTGTGCCTCGTGCCTCACCATTCAGGTGCAGGGATTGCTCTCTGTGCGCCCCCCACCCCCCCCGTCCCCCCACATACCCTAAAATGGGTGAACCTGAAATTTGAGGCCACTGTTTCTCCCATTTTTTTTCTCTGTGTATCTCTCTCTCTTTGCTGTCCTCCTCTGCTGCTTCTCTCTCTGTATTTCTGTGCAGCTGGCCAAACAAGACTGAAACGTTCCACCACTGGGCAGATGGAAGTCCTGATTTTAACTCTGGGCGAGGTATTAGGCTGGTGGGCAGTGGCGTGAGTTAGAAATTGCCCTGCTGCTCCAGAAATGAGGCCTGGGGTATTTTAACTCCTGGACCTCAATTAAATCCGCCGACTGACTTCCCACCCGTTTTGGACAGAAAGTCGGCTGAAAATCTCATGGACCGTTGGTCATCCTCCAACGTTAGATAGGTGACGGGATTGGCTGCCGGGAGCGTCTCGCGATTGAGAGGGAAGGACAAGGGGCAGCAGAGGGACCATAAGCTTTCCTTGGGGAGCCTGGAGGAACACTCTTGTTCCCCCCAGTTTTACAAGGAAAGTTAAAAAAAATTCAATGTTTGGGCATCTTCTGTTACCAGATTCTCTTCCCCGCTGTCTTTGATTGGCAGCAAAGCTAAAGCTTCCTGCTTAGGCCGTTGGGTTAAAATTGCAGTTCATTCTCAATGACATCAGCGAGACCTGACATGCATATGTGAAGAAGGACCCGCCAGCTTTGGCCGGGTGTCCTTGCCGCCCGCTCAGTAGAGCAGGCTAAACTCCCGATGGCTGCAGGTCGGGTAAGAAACCCGGGCGATTTTTAACTGCCCTCCTAGTTTCTGCGGGCGGTTAGGATTAACATTGCCCCAGTAGGCTTTGCGGGTGACTGAATTATTGATGGTGAGAAATAGGACTAAGATTCTTGAGGAATTTCTCCTCTTCTATCAGTTTTTCAGCCATCTTCACCCTCAGGAACATAGGAACAGGAGTAGGCCATTCAGCCCCTCGAGCCTGTTCTGCCATTCAATTAGATCATGGCTGATCTATTTCTTAACTCCATCTACCCGACCTGGTTCCGGAACCCTTAATACCCTCGCCTAACAAAAATCTATCAATCTCAGTTTTGAAATTTTGAATTGACCCCCAGCCTCAACAGCTTTATGGGGGAGAGAGTTCCAGATTTCCACTACCCTTTGTGTGAAGAAGTGCTTCCTGACATCACCCCTGAATGGCCTAGCTTTAATTTTAAGGTTATGGCCCCTTGTTCTGGACTCTCCCACCAGAGGAAATCGTTTCTCTCTAACTACCCTATCAAATCCTTTAATCATCTTAAACACCTCAATTAAATCACCCCTTCAGTTCAATTTTTCTTTTTTTTCTATCTAATCTACAGTTGCTTTTCTCTAAAATACAACTTTAAAATTCTTCCTCCTGGCTCCCAGCATTGGTGGGCAGGGCAACTTTCAACAAAATCAGGCTTTGGTTGATTGAAAAACAATTCCAAGGGTCGGCTTTACAATCAGTTGAAAGCCCAGGATCTGAAGACGGACTTGGCCTAGCTCTCGATGCACCAATCCACAGAAGGCTGATGACAAATAAATAAACGTGTCATTTGTCCCAGAACCCAATCACACCCTGATGAGCAAAAACTCCTGAAGGACTATAGAACCTATAGAGGGATATGGGCCAAGTGCAAGCAATTGGGACTAGCTTAGTGGTATAAACTGGGCGACATGGACATGTTGGGCCGAAGGGCCTGTTTCCATGTTGTAAACTTCTATGATTCTATGATTCTAACCTCGGAACTAGTTAAAGAAATCAAAAGATGTATCAACGTCTATCTATAGGTGACTTCTATTTTTTTTATCGATTAATCTTATAATCAATTGGTCACATTACATTTATAGCACCAAATATAGGCATAGTTCCTTTGTCATCCTGGGACCACTCACCCATTTTCAATATATAAAATATTTAAATATGTAAATCATACTGTGCAAAATGAATGATGAATCTATGAATTATACTCTGCAATATTATTGACGAATATGTAAATCACACTACAGTATTAGCAATGAATGTATACATGTGTTTGTATGAAATACTTTGTCCACTATTTTAAGTTCCTTATTTTAATTGTGTTAATGCCTTCATTAAAATATTGATCCGAAGTATTTCGTTGGGTGTCAGCCTTATCGCAGTGGTAGAATTCTCACCTCTGAGTCAGAAGGTTGTGGAGTTCAAACCCCAATACAGAGCTACAGCACAAAGTCTCAGCCGACATCCAGTCTGGCCGGCTGCCAGGCGGGAAACGGAGTGAAAAAATTCTATTGAGGTGCTGCCGTTAAATTTGGTAGGACTTCCGCATTCCACGTATTTCCGGGTTTCCCGGGTTTCCTGACAGGCGCTCCCATTCCCTCCCCACCTCCCATATATAACGGGGCCATTCAGTCTCAGTATCCAGGTTAATTATAGCGTGACTGGATGATCTTACTGAATGGTGGAGCAGGCTCGAGGGACCGTATGGCCTACTCCTGCTCCTAATTCTTAAGTTCTTATGTTCCCCAATAGTATGACTTAATCCCATCCTCATAAGAATGCTCCCTACTGATTCAGTGTGATACTTCCATTTTCCACTTCAGCCATTCTCCCTGTGAGTCTCACTATCAATTTAATGACAATTGTGTTGAATGCGCACAGTTTCTGCTCTGCATCTTTGTCCAAAGGCAACTTGGTTGAGAGTGTCTAAACTCACTTCACTTTACTGCCAGCAGAAAGTGGGAAATTTTTAACTCTTTCAGTCTAGACTGGATTCGAACCTACGGCCCGGACCTGAATCAGACATGTGCAAATCTACAGCATTTGTGGTTGTTTTGGACATAGAGGCCCAGAAATTCCATTGAGGGTTGTCCTGGTCTCCTGTTATAACTCTGGTGGGTGACCAGCGACCTCCTCCAAAAAACGGCAGAACCCTGGTTTCAATGGGAGACCAGGAGAATCCCCGCTGGGGCTAGAAAATGTTCCCATCTCCAACTGACCACTTCCGTTCAGTTTTTGATATTCGCAAATTTTATGCATTCGTTTAATATCATTAAAAAAAACAGAGATTCACTTGTCAACCATCTCAGTGCTGTTTCTGTCCAGACGTTGCTTGCACAGAATGGCTGCTACATTTGTCTATATTGTTTCACGCCCTTAGTCTAAAGTAATGCCCTTTGAGAATTTTGATGTAATGAGAAGAGAAATAATAATATTCTTATTATTAAACCAAAGGAAACATTTGAATTGAACCAGATGTGCTCATCCTTCAGTGGGACCATGAGGTTATGAACCTGTGCAGTAGTCACGTAGTGACAAGAAGGATCAACCCTGCTACTGTCTCATTTATAGGGTGGTTATGCTTCAGAGATGAACTTTTTTTTTACTAAAGGGGTGGTAAGTATGTGGAACAGATTACTGGCACAGGGTAGTGATACAAGAAAACTGAATGGGTTTCAAGAAGGAACTAGACAGGATCTTGTCAAAAAATGGGATTCAGGGTTAATAGAATTGCTTCAAGGGAATACTATGGATAGATGGGCTAGATGGGCCAAAGGTCACTACATAGAATCATAGAAAGGTTATAGCATGGAAGGAGGCTATTCGACCCATCGAGTCCGCGAGAGCAATCCAGCTAGTCCCACTCCCCGGCCCTATCCCCGTGGCCCTGCAAATTTTTTCCTTTCAAGGACTTATCCAGTTCCCTTTTGAAGGCCATGATTGAATCTGCCTCCACCACTCCCTCAGGCAGTGCAATCCAGATCATAACCACTCACTGTGTAAAAACGTTTTTCCTCATGTCACGTTTGGTTCTTTTGCCAATCACCTTAAATCTATGTCCTCTGGTCCTTGACCCTTCCACCAATGGGAACAGTTTCTCTCTATTTACTCTGTCTAGACCCTTCATGATTTTGAATACCTCTATCAAATCTCCTCGCAGCCATCTCTGTTCCAAGGAGAACAACCCCAGCTTCTCCAGTCTACCCATGTAACTAAAGTCCCTCATCCCTGGACTCATTCTAGTAAATCTCTTCTGCACTCTCTCTAAGGCCTTCACATCTTTCCTAAAGTGCGGTGCCCAGAACTGGACACAATACTCCAGTTGTGGTCGAACCAGTGTTTTATAAAGGTACATTACTGTGGAATTCCTTTCAATTCTTAAGGCTGTCTTCTCTCCCTTTCATTCCCATCTCAATTTTATTCCTCTTATCTGAATATTCCACACTCATTTATTAGGTATGGTTGAGTTGCAGTGAACTAATTTGCCTGCGCCAAAATGATCCGGAGCTGTCTTGAGCTTTGGGTGGTCTCGCAGATCTGGAGCAGTCTCGTCTGTTAGTGCTAGTGTGGTGATGCTTCCATATGCGTAAATCATGGCCCCGTCTGCCCTTTAAGTTGTATGTAAAAGATCCCACAGCACTATTTCGAAGAAGCATAGGGGAGTTCTCCCTGGTGTCCTGGCCAATATTTATCCCTCAACTAACATAAAAGAAAAACTAGATGATCTGATCATTATCTCATTGCAGTTTATGGGACCTTGCTGTGTGCAAATTGGCTGCTGCGTTTCCTACGTTACAACAGTGACTACACTTCAAATGTACCTCATTGGCTGTAAAGCACTTTGGGACGTCCTGAGGTCGTGAAACGCTCTATATAAATTGAAGTCTTTCTTTCTTTCTTTCTTTCTTTCTTTCAATTCTAAACAGCGGCAGGTTTGGAATGAAACAAATTCTATTCACTGCGGTGGCATAAATGTGCCATTTGTCGCTGTGGCACAGACACACCTAGTGACTGGAAGGAGCATCCCCCAAGGGCATGCCTGCCGGGGATTCTTTGCCTGGATAAAGATGAGGTAATGACTGAGAGAAGGCGGGCATAAACGCCCAGGCTAGCAGCGGTCACAGCTAATTCTTAGGTTTGTGACTCGGAGCGGGTTCAAGTTGCCAACCCTCCAGGATTGTCCTGGGGTCTCCAGGAATTAAAGATTAAACTCCAGGACACTGCTGGAGCTCTCCCCGCTGGATGGATTTGTAGTGGGAGAGGCGGTCTAATTGAAAATCAGATTGATCAGCAGGGTTCATCACAAAGCGAAGTGGGCAAACATTTACTTTTTGTCAACAGTCAGCGCACCCCTCTGATAAGAGAGAAACTCACAGCCCCTGGCATATGCTGCGTAATAAACCCAGGAGAAAAATCATAGGGGCATTAAAAAAATTGTGGTTTTTTATTTCATTTTCTTTAAACACTTTCATTTGTTAGTTATACAAATATTGGAGAAGAGGGATAAAAGACTATTTCACTAACAGTCAACTGGGCAATAAAGAGTCTGTTCCCATTACAATTGGCGTGGGAAGGCAGCGCACCTGGAGGATGGACCTGTGGCAGGAGGTGTGGTTCAAGGCAGGAGGTTGTGTGATTAAACCTCCAGGAATACGTCCAACCAGATTTGGCAACCTTAGAATGGGCTGAGGACGAAACAATGCGGACAGCTGCTGTACCGTTCATTGATTCCCTCAAGGAGGCACGGCATTTATTACGCAGCATATGCCAGGGGCTGTGAGTTTCTCTCTTATCAGAGGGGTGCGCTGACTGTTGACAAAAAGCAAATGTTTGCCCACTTCGCTTTGTGATGAACCCTGCTGATCAATCTGATTTTCAATTAGACCGCCTCTCCCACTACAAATCCATCCAGCGGGGAGAGCTCCGTCAGTGTTTGCGGCTTGTCCTTCATTCCTAAGGCATTTCATACAAGGTGTTCACACTGTGATGAAGATGTTGCCATCAGTAATGGAAGCAGCCACACATTTATTCCAGGGAAAGCTGCCTTGGGCTGGCATTTGTTTCCTTCAATGTGATGGGCAAATATATTTTAAAAATACATTTCAGAGAGACTGCAGGCCAAAGGAGCCTCAGTCTGTCCCTTATATTTGCAATAGTTTGAATTGTTGTCAAACACAGTCAACAACAAAAAAAACACTGGGTCAGAAATTGGAATGCTTTAGGCGGGTCTGAAAAGGGCATCAGGAAGTTGAATATGCAGCACCATGCCCTGCAACCGGAAAGGTGCCAGAAGTGCACGCGCCCCTTAGTGTTTGGGGCACTCGTTAGGCATTCCTGGCGGTCACCTTGAACAAATGTGGGCATCGTTTAAATATGTTCATAAGGGTCCTGCGCCTGAATCAGGCTGACTGAAAACAGGAGCTGCACATCCGAGGTGGGGGGAGAAAGAGTGAGAGAGGGACCTCATCGGCAGTTAGGGTAGAGATGGGGTCGGGAGGGTGGAGCAAAGATCAGAGCTGAGACATCAGGCATCAGGATCAGAATGGAGACATCGGAGAATGGGATCAGAGTGGAGACATCGGAGATTGGGATCAGAGTGGAGACATCGGAGATCAGGATCAGAGTGGAGACATCGGAGATCAGGATCAGAGTGGAGACATCGGAGATCGGGATCAGAGTGGAGACATCGGAGATCGGGATCAGAGTGGAGACATCGGAGATCGGGATCAGAGTGGAGACATCGGAGATCGGGATCAGAGTGGAGACATCGGAGATCGGGATCAGAGTGGAGACATCGGAGATCGGGATCAGAGTGGAGACATCGGAGATCGGGATCAGAGTGAAGACATCGGAGATCGGGATCAGAGTGGAGACATCGGAGATTGGGATCAGAATGGAGACATCGGAGATTGGGATCAGAGTGGAGACATCGGAGATTGGGATCAGAGTGGACACATCAGAGATTGGGATCAGAGTGGAGACATCGGAGATTGGGATCAGAATGGAGACATCGGAGATTGGGATCAGAGTGGAGACATCGGAGATTGGGATCAGAATGGAGACATCGGAGATTGGGATCAGAGTGGAGACATCGGAGATTGGGATCAGAGTGGACACATCAGAGATTGGGATCAGAGTGGAGACATCGGAGACTGGGATCAGAGTGGAGACATCGGAGATTGGGATCAGAGTGGAGACATCGGAGATTGGGATCAGAGTGGAGACATCGAAGATCAGGTTCAGAGTGGACACATCAGAGATTGGGATCAGAGTGGACACATCAGAGATCGGGATCAGAGTGGAGACATCGGAGATCGGGATCAGAGTGGAGACATCGGAGATTGGGATCAGAGTGGAGACATCGGAGACTGGGATCAGAGTGGAGACATCGGAGATCGGGATCAGAGTGGAGACATCGGAGATCGGGATCAGAGTGGAGACATCGGAGACTGGGATCAGAGTGGAGACATCGGAGATCAGGATCAGAGTGGAGACATCGGAGATCAGGATCAGAGTGAAGAGATCGGGATCAGAGTGGAGACATCGGAGATCAGGATCAGAGTGGAGACATCGGAGATCAGGATCAGAGTGAAGAGATCGGGATCAGAGTGGAGACATCGGAGATCGGGATCAGAGTGAAGAGATCGGAGATCAGGATCAGAGTGAAGAGATCGGAGATCAGGATCAGAGTGAAGAGATCGGGATCAGAGTGGAGACATCGGAGATCAGGATCAGAGTGAAGAGATCGGAGATCAGGATCAGAGTGAAGAGATCGGGATCAGAGTGGAGACATCGGAGATCGGGATCAGAGTGAAGAGATCGGGATCAGAGTGGACACATCGGAGATCAGGATCAGAGTGGACACATCGGAGATCGGGATCAGGGTGGAGACATTGGACATCGGAGATCGGAGTGGAGACATCGGAGATTGGAGATCGGAGGCGGGTGGGAGGGTCCGGGCAACATTGTTTGTAAGGTATATTTATTTACTTGTTTTGCAATGGGAAATGTAATTTTATTTAATTTATTTAGTCTATTTTTGCCCTTCCCGTCTGGTTTCACCAGGCGTGAATCGGAAGCCGTGGGAAAGCCACGCGGGTAAGGTTAAAATCTTTTTAAGTGTCCAATACACAAAAAATAAACTACCTTAAGCACTTTAACGAGGTACATTTGCCCCTTTAATTATCGGCCCGCCAGATTTAAGTGGGGGCGGGACTTCCTGGTGACTGCTGTGTGCACGCACACAGATTTGCCTGAATCTCATTCAAAAATGTGCGGGTTCCAGTTGGGAAGTCTGCCCGCTCCCAAAACAGCGATTTTAATCACCCTCACCCTGTCCCCAACCCACCCGTTTTCCCCTTTTAAAATCTTGCCCCAACTGTCAGGAAACAGCTCTCACAAGCACTAATTAAAGGGACCTTCACCTCCATCAAGGTAAGTCTGTGGTTAAATCATTTTAGGCTTTTAACATGCTTTGGAGCCAATTTTGCAGCCTTTTGGGCGAGAGTTTGGCTGTGAGATACCTTTGGAGAGTAAGTTTCCGGAAATCCTGAACCGCTCCCCCCGGATTTGCTTCTTCAGAATTGGTGAACATGGGGATGTCAGCTATTATAATTATTATTATTATTACCACCATGTCACCTGTTGCCACGGGAATTGGAGCCCAGCAGGAAGGCGTGCACTGTGGCAGTGAAGGTCATTGTGGCTGTGAACTTTTACGCCTCTGACTCTTTCCAAACTGCTGCAGGTGACATTAGTAACATCAGTCAGCTTGCTGCACATTCGACGATCAGACAGGTGACCGATACACTGTTTGCGAGGTGCCAACAACACATTAGCTTCCCCCGTGGAGGCTAACAAGCAGGAGGAAAGAGAACTGGGAATTGCCCGCATGGCAGGATTTACGCAGGTGCAGGGCATCATAGACTGCCGGACCGAGCTCTGTGTGCTCCCCATCACGAACCAGCTCCGTTTCTTAACAGGAAGAGCTTCCATTCGCTCACCGTACATCTTGTTTGTGACCACAGGCAGTGAGTCTATGCCTGGTTTCCTGGTTGTATTTTGAGCACAGCGCCCAATCTGTGTCCAAAAACCGACTTGAAACAATTTCTACCCCATTGCATCAGAAATGAGCAGGGAATCTTAAATCATGTGGGAGTCAGTAAGAACGCTGACACAGTGTGAGATTCATTGGTTATCATTTAATTTGTCAGACTGGTGTTACATCCAGCAGTACTATCCTTATAGGAATACTTGTTCCCTGTCGGTTCTTCCCAAAAGTCTATTTTCTTATCGTAGGCCTTCAGCCCACTCCAGTATAATCTCTCCTCCCCAAATATATAATTCCCAAAGAGGCCTCTAAGACAGGGGAACTCTGGAGACAGCCTCATATCCTGTCAGATTCCGTAGGGGAAATATTCACAGATTTATGAGGCTTAAGGGAAAAGCAAATGAAAAAAAAATGAAACGATGTATTAAGATTTAGCGGAAACTATTGCATTTTCTCACAAAACAACACTTGACTGTGTGACATTCTTTGTTGATCACGATGTCAGGTTCAAGGGTTATATAGATGTTTAATAACATCCAGACGAGAGAAGAAATAGTTTTAGGCATCGAAGCACTTCTGCCCAAGTATAAGAGCCAGTCGGTAATAAACATGCAGTAGAGAAGGTTTAAAGGTGATTGTTCTACAGAAAAGTAAATGCAAATAGGAAAAACCAATCTCCACCACAAAACTCTTTCCAGAGACAATTAGAACTGAGCAATGCAGATTGGAATGTTTTCCTCCAGATTCTTTCCCTCGCCTCTCTCTCCCTCATATAGCACAAGCGTCGACTCAGAGGCGGTGATTTTAACCCTACCCTCCAGTTAAAATCCCCCAAGCCAGTTACCTGCCCTTGAGCCACTGGGAGCTGACTGCTGGGATTTTCACCGCAGGCAGCAAGGCCACCCGCCCAAAGCCAGTTGGGTCCTTTTTACCATGTGCATGTTGGGTCCCAATGACATCATCAGGTCCTGACTACAATTTTTTTACTAGTCGGCCTGAGCGAGTTTCCTGACAGGCCTACCCAGCAAGGAACCTGATCGGGTTGTTAATGGTAAGTTTAATCTTTTTTAAAACATACATAAATGGAGTTTCTGCCACACTTCTGGTGAAGGTACAAGGCACAAGTCAGGAGTGTGATGGAATACTCTCCATTTGCCTTGATGAATGCAGCTTCAACAACACTCATGAAGTTTGGCACCCCATCCGCCACCCTAAACATTCACTCCCTTCACCATCGGCGCACTGTGGCTGCAGTGTGTACCATCCACAGGATGCACTGCAGCAACTCGCCAAGGCTTCTTCGACAGCACCTCCCAAACCTGCGACCTCTACCACCTGGAAGGACAAGAGCAGCAGGCACATGGGAACAACACCACCTGCACGTTCCCCTCCAAGTCACACACCATCCTGACTTGGAAATATATCGCCGTTCCTTCATCGTCGCTGGGTCAAAATCCTGGAACTCCCTTCCTAACAGCACTGTGGGAAAACCTTCACCACACGGACTGCAGCGGTTCAAGAAGGCGGCTCACCACCACCTTCTCAAGGGCAATTAGGGATGGGCAATAAATGCCGGCCTCGCCAGCGACGCCCACATCCCATGAACGTATAAAAAAAAAGTAATGGCGGAGGAGCGGGAGCAGCTTCGAGGAATTTCCCAGTCCTTGTTTTCATCATTGGCGTCTTGTTAGTTAATATAATCCCTTGGGTAACTTTGCAGGCCTTCTTACTTTTCTTACTAGTTTTCCCCAACCTCAATGAATCCAATATCCACATTTCCTTGGTTTTTCTCAGTTCTTGTCTCTGAAACGTGGCAGACCTAGCCCTGCTTGCCCTGGTCTCCAGCTCTAATTCCTGATAGGTCATTCAGCCATGAGACCATACCCGGCTGTGGGGGTTGGTGCGAGGGGGTTAGGTCGGGGGAGGGAAGAAGTGTATGGCCATGATGGTCCAACCATCATGGTATGGGGCAGGCATGATGGACCAGCTGGTCTTTTACTGACCGTCAATTTTGTATGTTCGTATTCTTGAGGTTTAGTGATATCCTGGACCTCTCACTGGCCTGTGGTGACTCACTTACTAATACTACCCATTTTCCCGCAATAACCCCCTTGCTTATCTCTCCCTGTAAGTTCCTGTACCTTCCTCTCAAAAGCCATAAGCCTTTCTTTAAACTTGTTCACCTTTTATCATTTGCATAATGGCAATCAGGTTTTGTTGCATGAGTGCTCTGGTCCACAAACCGTGATCATGGCAGGCTCCACGTACATCTGACAAACCTGCAGGGGTCACCGGCCCTCCCCCATCAACATGTTGAACAGTGTCTGCCGACAGCCTCTCTATGATCTGTAAGGCTTCTTCATCCTGTGGCATCAAGTGTCAAATGGTGGATGGTCCTCTTCCTGTCGTCTGCAACTGGTGACTATTGTGGATGACCACCTTCTGTGAAAGAGAATAAAAGAGAGCAGGATATTAATTGTTTCTTGACTATTCCAATGCTCTCCTGGCTGACCTCACAACTTGCACCTTCCGTAAATTTGAGCTTATCCAAAACTCTGCTGCCCGTATCCTAACTCGCACCAAGTCTCGTTCACCCATCACCCCTGTGCTCGCTGATACATTAAATGCCTCGTTTTTAAAATTCTCATCTTTGTTTTCAAATCCCTCCATGGCCTCGCCCCTCCCTATCTCTGTAACCTCCTCCAGCCCTACAACCCCCTAAGATCTCTGCGCTCCTCCAATTCTGGCCTCTTGTGCATCCTAAAATTGGGATTCAGATACGCCAAGCCTCAGCCTAATGTTGGGGTTTCCATGGGCCTTGCGAAGAGTGGAGCTTCCGCCCGCTCCTTACCAGATCAGCAGTGTAAGAAGACCCCCTAAGCTGGGATTTTCCACATCTCCTGCCTAGGAGCACATTGGTACAGGATCAATGGTTTACCTAGTGAGAGCAGGCATAGCAGCCACTCGAGTGGTGGAAGAGGGGCCCCACCTGGGGGTCACAGCCAAGGATCATGGTCTGGACCCCCAAAGACTGAGGTAAAAGGAGCATGTATATCTTCCTTCCAGCATCCCCTACCAGGACCAGCTATTTGCAACCTCTGAGGGAATTTGAGGCACCTGAGATGTGCCCCTGTTGGTACATCACCCACTTGGGTCATGTCAATCAAGGGATCTCCCCCTCACCCCATTAACTTTGGTGGGGTCAGAGGAGGAGGTACTTACGCCAGGATGTGCCCCCACATAGCTGTGGCCCCTTTGTCTCTGTCATATACAGACACAAGGCCAATACAGCTGCATCCTTTTCCGTGGATCCAGGACACTATTGGGGATGCATGGGTGAGGATTTTGAGTTCCACCAAGTCTCGGGCCTGTTTGACCTTCTTGCCCCTGCCCCCTTCGGTGGTGATATCACTGAAAGAGCCACTGGCGAGAGGATGTCACCATTTGGAAGGGTGCCTGAAGGGTATCACGTGCCTGCATGAAGCAGCCATACGCTGCATCCCAGGACCATATCGTAAGAACATAAGAAATAGGAGCAAGATTGGGCCATACAGCCCCTCGAGCTGCTCCGCCATTCAATAAGATCATGGCTGATCTTCGACCTCAACTCCATGTCCCGACGGAAGTGGGGCCCATCAACATTTTGGAAAGCCGCTTCCCTAATTGCTATCCGGACGTGAAGCGACTGGCCATCATAACGATACTGACCATTTTTTCGAAACAGCTATGTTTTATTTCCTGGCGAGCATCTTTGGCCCTGCTGGCGCACTGTCAAAGCAGCTGCTCACCCTGGAAACTTTCTTCCCACACCTGTGGCCAGCTAGTTAGCCAACTCATGAAGTTCGTACATTTCTGCTTGGCTGTTTCTCACTGAGATGCAAAGAGATTTGTTACATTGAAATATTTTGACTGAAGTCCATCAGAGAGAATAAAATTTGATTATGATTCTTTTATATTTGGTGCTGGAGGACAATCAATGAGTGACTCACTTACTGAGTCTAGTACTATCCCATTTGGCCTCAATAGCCCTTTGTGCCACCCATGGCTCAGTTGGTAGCACCCTTGCCTTTGAGTCAGAAGGTTGTGGGTTCATAGCCCCACTCCAGAGACTTAAGCCCAAAATCTAGGCTGACATTCCAGTGCAGTACTGAGGGAGCGCTGCATTGCCAGAGGTGCCGTCTTTCGGATGAAACGTTAAACCAAGGCTCTGTCTGCACTGTCAGGTGGAAATAAAAGATCGCACGGCACTAATTCAAAGAAGAGCGGGGGAATTCACCCCGGCTTCCTGGCCAATACTTATCCCTCAGCCAACATCACTAAAACAGGTTATCTGGTCATTATCACATTGCTGTCTGTGGGACCTTGCTGCGTGCAAATTGGCTGCCGTGTTTCCTACATTACAGTACTTCAAAAAGTACTTCATTGGCTGTAAAACATTTGTGGGACATCCTGAGCCCGTGAACGGCGCTGTCTAAATGCAAGTTCTTTTTTTTCTTTTATATCCATGGGTGTACGATTCTGCCATTAGGATAAGGCAGCCAGTTTTAGCAATGTAAACTTGAGAACCCAGGATGTCACTGTCCTATAACCCAAACTATGTACATCAAATATAGAAGCACCTTCATAGCACTGGTGGATTTCATCATTTAAAATCCAGAATGTGCTGTGAGACCCTGTGATCCACTGCTGGCATTTTCACCCATATAAACATTTACCACTGTTGTTACATTAGAATGTGCAAATTGGTATAAATGCCATCTGGACTGACATTGACTGGCAGTAAGTTGCTGTAGAAATTGGCAACATTCGTAATATGGGCCCCATGGTTTTCACTGAAAACAATGTTTTATTCAGAGTGCGTATCAGCTGTTGTTGTGTACTGAAGTTAGTACAATAATCGGCAGCTAACCCTTTTTTTTGTTTGTTAGGCACAATTACTCTCTTTCGCATTGTACACGAGGATTAGGTTTGGATCTGTTCATGTTTTAGGATCACACTGTAAATAACAGGTCAAAGTGCACCTAAATGCAAGGCCAGATGTTTTAAACCACAGCTGTTTGTTATAGGATTTATCCCGTGGGCCTTCAAAGGTTTCCAGATAAGGCTCTTTAAAGGATTATTTTTCAGGGTCCCGGCTCATATATCACAGGTTGGACACGATGGGAAGGTTATCAGTGATGCACGTAGGTCACAAAGCTGTCAATGGTTTCTGTTGAGCCACAGAAAACAAGGTCCATCTAACATTTTGATACAGGGTTTTATCCAGTGTGCTTTAATACAATATGTATGCTGGAATGAACTCGGTGCTATGATGTTGTTGTTTACCTGAACTATTGCAGCCCATAGCTATAATTAACTGGAACATTCTGTAACTGAGGGAAATTAGCAACCAGCAGTTTGTTGAACCAAAACAGCTATTAGCATCTATTAACATTTCTCTCCAACTGTGGAAAATGATACCCCAGAGCACGCAGTCCCAACTCCTACCTACTGAAGTGCATATCAGTGTGTGAATGAACAGCCAATGCCTAGAGGCACTGATGGAATTGGTTGCTTTTATGTAGCAGCAAATGTTTGTTTATTCTAATTTAAATTTACTGGACTTTCAGTAAATATTCCCACTGGTCCATTGGAATCTGAGTGCTATAGGAGAGGGAAGGACTTTTACTGATGAATTACAAATGGTGGAGCAATTTTTCATATATTAAAGTCGGTACCTATTACACTTGGGAGAACCAATCATAAGCAGGCAAAGTAGATACACAATCCTCCAATGATAAACTACTGAGGATGTATGAAAACAACCAATCAGCAATGAGCGGTCAGCAAAAACTCCCAATAACAATGGAGAACGCAAACCAATAAATAAGAAAGAAGGTCTTGCATTTATATAGTGTCTTCCCCCCCCCCAGATTGTCCCAAAGCAATTTACAGCCAATGAAGTACTTGTGAAGTGTAGTCACTGTTGTAATGTAGGAAACGCGGCAGCCAATTTACGCACAGCAAGGTCCCACAAACAACAATGTGGTAATGACCAGATAATCTGTTTTAGTGATGTTGGTTGAGGGATAGATATTGGACAGGACACCGGGGAGAACTCCCCTGCTCTTCTTCAAAATAGTGCCGTGGAATCTTTTACTTCCACCTGAGGGGGCAGACTTGGATTAAAATCTCATCCAAAAGACAGCACCTCCGACAGTGCAGCACTCCCTCAGTACTGCACTGGAGCGTCAGCCTAGATTTTGTGCTCAAGTCTCTGGAGTGGGACTTGAACCCACAACCTCTGACTCAGAGGCGAGAGTGATGCCTACTGAGCCACGGCTAAAATAGGCCCAAATATTTTTTGAAAATCCTTACAGCCTTCATCTCGGGCTTTCACTCAACTGAGAAACGGTACTGAAATTAAAATTGTAACATAATAAAGACATTAAAAATTTATAAGAAAATTATGAAACTTACCTATATAGTAACATTTTGTGTGCTTAAAATGTGTCTAAATAATATTTTCCATCAGAGGCCTGTGCCTCTCTAATAGACATGGTGTGAAGATGCCGGTGATGGACTGGGGTGGACAAATGTAAGGAGTCTTACAACACCAGGTTATAGTCCAACAGCTTTATTTGAAATCACAAGCTTTCGGAGCTTTCCTCCTTCCTCACTTGACAAAGGAGGAAAGCTCCGAAAGCTTGTGATTCCAAATAAAGCTGTTGGACTATAACCTGGTGTTGTAAGACTCCTTACATTTGACCTCTCTAATAGGCCCGAGGTCTACGTTGATGTGGCTTCTCAGAATAAGAGATTGGGCAAAGTAGCAGGTTTAACTCCCAGTATGAATCTGTGCCTACAATTGGCAGAATGTGTTAGGACTTGCTGTTTGGAAAGCATGCCCCTCCTCTACTCCTGTCCTTGATGGAAATCACTGAGGACTGAAGATGAAAGCTCCCTCCCCCACCCCATGAAATCATTTTTAAAAGCAATGAAAGTAACCAGAATTTTTATTTTGCACAAATATCACAACAGTACAAACTCTTCAATTTTTTATCAGTTAACTCAGCTGAAGAAAAAAACCTAAGTTACTATATTCAGAGGGTGCTGGAAGGACTGTAAGTTATTCAGTTTTGAAGGAGATTCTGAATAAAAGCCATGCATTTTAAAACTGTTTATTGAAGCAGAATCTTTTAGAAGCTCTCATGATATTACAGGCATATATGTGTAAATTGATTGCTGTGTTTCCTACATTACAGCAGTAACTACATTTCAGATGTATTGGCTGTGAAATGCTTTGGGATATCCTGAGGTCATTAAAGGTGCAATTATAAATGCAAGACTTCCTTTCTTTTTATTTGAAAAAGAAACAAAGATGCAAATTAATTTTATGCTTTCTTAAGTTTTATCTCATGGACCTTACGAGGTGAAGAGCTGCTTCACTCCTGTGAGACATGCAAGGATTTTTTTTAATTTATGCAACTGTGGTATGGTAAATTATTTATTTAGCTGCCTGCAGGGAAGATAAGGAAAACACCAGGTTCTGAAATGCCTCAATTAAGGGCGAGTATAAGTCGGGATCTAGGACATAGGAACATATTAATAGGAGTAGGCCATTCAGCCCCTCGTGCCTGCTCCGCCATTTGATAAGATCATGGCTGATCTGTGATCTAACTCCCTATACCTGCCTTTGGCCCATATCCCTTAATACCTTTGGTTGCCAAAAAGCTATCTATCTCAGATTTAAATTTAGCAATTGAGCTAGTATCAATTGTCGTTTGCGAAAGAGAGTTCCAAACTTCTACTATCCTTTATGTGTAGAAATGTTTTCTAATCTCACTCCTGAAAGGTATGGCTCTAATTTTTAGACTGTGCCCCCTACTCCTAAAATCCCCAACCAGCGGAAATAGTTTCTCTCTATCCACCCTATCTGTTCCCCTTAATATCTTATAAACTTCGATCAGATCAACCCTTAACCTTTTTTTTTTGTCTAAATCTAGTATGGCTTGCCCCCTTGTTGCCTCTAGGACATACTGCTGTAGAAAACTAACCCGGACACACTCAAGAAATTCACTACCTTTCTGACAGTTGCTAGTCTGCTTTTCCCAATCTATGTGAAGGTTAAAGTCCCCCATTAAGACCACTATGCCTTTCTTACACGCTTGTCTAATCTCTGTATTTATACAATCTAGCACTTCAGAGTTGCTGCCAGAGGTCCTATACACAATTCCCACTATAGTCTTAGATCCTTTCCTATTTCTCAATTCAACCCATAAGGTCTCTGTTGGCTGCTTACCTCTCGATATATTCTCCTTTATCATTGAAGTGACTTCATCTCTAATCATTAAGGCTACTCCTCCCCCTCTTCCATTTTCCCTATCTCTCCTGTAGACCTTATAACCCGATATATTTAGTTCCCAATCCAGACCATCCTGCAGCCATGTCTCAGTAATAGCTATCATGTTATACCCTCCAATTTGAATTTGAACCTGTAGTCCATTTAATTTATTCCTTATACTTCGTGCATTTGTTTATGGAACTCTTAGTTGGGCCACACACCCTAGCCTGACCTTCAGCTTTGATGCTGGATTAATCGCCTTACGCCTTCTAGTTTTTACTTTATCTGTAGTGTCGAAAGTACACTTTCTTTCTGCTGCTCTACGCTTTTCCCTTTCACTTGTTCTTGAACAACTGTAAATTTCCCCTGGGTCTTCCCCTCTCTTGCTACTCTCAACTTTACTCCCTTCTGACTCCCCGCTCAGGTTCCTATCCCCCTCACCAACAGCACTAGCAAACACCCCCGCGAGGACATTGGTCCCGGTCCTGCTCGGGTGTAACCCATCCCGCTTGTACAGGTCCCACCTTCCCCAGAACCAGTCCCAATGTCCCAGGAATGTAAATCCCTCCCTCCTATACCATCCCTGCAGCCATGCATTCATCCGGTCTATTCTCCTGTTCCTATACTCACTAGCACGTGGCACTGGTAGTAATCCTGAGATCACTACCTTTGAAGTCCTGCTTTTTAATTTATCTCCTAACTCCTTAAATTCACCTTGCAGGACCTCATCCCTTTTTTTACCTATGTCGTTGGTACCGATATGGACCACGACTACTGGTTGTTCAATGTAAGGAAATGTGTCAGTGTACAGCACAGCCCACAAATAGCAAAGAGATAAATGACTAGATAATCTATTTTTCAGTGATGTTGGTTGAGGGCCAAGACAATAGGAGAACACCCTGCTCTTCTTCAAATAGTGTCATGGAATCTTTTAAGTCCACCTGAGAGGGCAGGCAATGCCAGAAAGATGGCATCTCCACCAATGCTGCATTCCCTCAGTACTGCTCTATAGTGCCAGCCCTAGATTATGTGCTCAAGTCTATGGAATGGAGCTTGAATCCATGACTAACTCAGAGGCAAGAGTGCTGCCACTGAACCAAGGCTGACATCACCTTCAAACTAGTGGCCATTGCTCTTCTCAGGCCAGCAGCTTCCTTCCTTATTTCTGGGCACAAATCCCTTACAAAGAGTGTCCCTGTACTGAATGACCAGAGTCCATAAATATGAGTGGGTTGATGCCCTTTCAGGTGGAGCGTACTTCGAGGTGTGCTCCACCTCAACTTCCACTCAGGCAGGGTTGGAGGACAATTGGCCCCATCTCCATGCTTGTCCTTTTGAGAGCTTCTGCTCCTATGACTTTCCAGTGACCTTGCTGGAACTGCACATATGTGGACATTGGATGTGAGAAGAGGATCAGACTTGGCTTTATTGCTCTCAGTTGGATAATATGGCAAAATTTACTGTTAAAACCCAGATGTGAAGAATGTACACCCAATGCCCATAAATTATACCTCAGAAGGAGCCAACACCTTCAGGAGTAGAGGAGGGGAGAGGAAAAAACTAATGGTGAAGGAGGAGAAGAAGCAATACATCCATAGCGTGGTGAATGTTCGTGTTGAAACAATTGGGCTGCCTATTTTTCATTATGGTCTAAAATGTCAAGCCATGGTATTCATACCTTCAATACGTACCATACAAGAATTCCCAATTGATATATTTGATGATGGTATTACTCTGCATGCAGTGTGTTTTACATTTCTGACATAATGTAAAGTGACATTATGGTTCACTGTGCATATGGAAAAAATATCCACAAGAGCCTGTTTTATTTTCTCTTGCCTCTTTAGTTTGTTGGTAAAAGGAATGTAAATGTATCCATCCAGGAGCCTTTCTATTGGAATTCCACTCATCCTGAGCCAAGATTAGTAACCACTTTCACTGTATGGCCTCCAGCACAGTTCTCAAAACTATTTTGGACATAGTCCTTGGCTACCAACTTGAACGTTTCAGCAACTAGCAGCAGGGAATGTTGTAGCTCCCAGGCATGGGGTTAATTGAACCAATATGATAAGAACGTATTATTTCAGAGATTATGAATTTCAACAATATACTTACTAACAGATGGCTGGGGGTGTGCTTTAAGGGCACAACAGCACAGCGGGCTTCAAGTGACATCACTGAAAAGGGAGCAAATCTCAAATGATTCATTGGTCTCATATGAATCTTGAGATGATCGTTCGGCCTTGTAAAATGCTCCTAGCCATTATTTCTTTTGTATAATTATATGTTCAGTTTGCACTTAATGTAATAAGTCATGTGTTAGATATTTAGTACAGTCTAATGGTGTAGTCCAAAGTATGAAACTTGTGCCAGCAATGGACAGAAGCATCGAGTAGAACCATTGGCATCTCGAAACAATGCTTCATAGAATATACAGCCCAGAAACAGGCCATTCGGCTCAACTGGTCCATGCTGGTGTTTATGCTCCACACGAGCCTCCTCCCTCTCTACTTCATCTAACCCTATCAACATATCCTTCTATTCCTTTCTCCCTCATGTCCGTGTCACTCACCATCCCGACTTGGAAATATATCGCCGTTCCTTCATCGTCGCTGGGTCAAAATCCTGGAACTCCCTTCCTAACAGCACTGTGACAGAACCTTCACCACACGGACTGCAGCGGTTCAAGAAGGCGGCTCACCACCACCTTCTCAAGGGCAATTAGGGATGGGCAATAAATGCCGGCCTCACCAGCGACGCCCACATCCCATGAACGAATTTTTTAAAAATGTGTTTAGCTAGCCTCTCTTTAAATGCACCTATGCTAGTGGCCTCAACTACTCCTTGTGGTAGCGAGTTCCACATTCTAACCACTCTCTGGGTAGAGAAGTTTCTCCTGAATTCCCTATTGGATTTATTAGTGACTATCTTATATTTATGGACCCTAGTTCTGGTCTCCCCTGCAAGCAGAAATATCTTCTCTATGTCTACCCTACCAAACCCCTTCATAATCTTAAAGACCTCTATCAGGTCACCCCTCAGTCTTCTCTTTTCTAGAGAAAAGAGCTCCAGCCTGTTTAATCTTTGCTGGTAAGTATAACCTTTCAGTTCTGGTATCATCCTAGCAAATCTTTCTTGCACCTTCTCCAGTGTCTCTATATCCTTTTTTATAGTATGGAAACCAAAACTGTTCACAGTGCTCCAAGTGTGGTCTAACCAAGGTTCTATACAAGCTTAATATAACTTCTCTGCTTTTCAATTCTATCCCTCTGGAAATGAACCCCAGTGCTTGGTTTGCTTTTTTTTTGTGGCCTTATTAACCCACATCGCTACTTTTAGTGATTTGAGTATCTGTACCCCCAGATCCCTTTGCTCCTCTACCCTATTTAGACTCTTATTATCCAAGCAGTATGTGGCCCCTTATTCTTCCTACCAAAATGTAATACCTCACACTTATCCATATTGTAATTCATTTGCCAATTACACGCTCATTCTGCAAGTTTATTAATGTCTTCCTATATTTTGTCGCAGTCCAACTCGTTATTAACTACTTCCCTTAATTTGGTAGCATCCACAAATTTTGAAATTGTACTTCCGGTTCCCGAGTCCAAATTGTTTATGTAAATGATGAACAACAGTGGTCCCAGCATTGATCCCTGTGGAATACCACTTCCTGCCTTTTGCCAGTCTGTGTAACTACCTTTAACCCCTACTCTCTGTTTTCTGTTTGGTAGCCAGTTTGCTAGCCATTCTACCACTTGTCCCCTGACTCCACATGCTCTGACCTTAGTCATGAGTCGACTTTGTGGTACCTTATCGAAGGCCTTTTGAAAATCCAAATATATTACATCTACTGCATTACTCCTGTCTGCCCTTTCTGTTACTTCTTCAAAGAATTCAATAAGGTTGGTCAAGCATGACTTTCTCTTCTGAAATCTGTGCTGACTATTCTTTATTATATTTTTCTATTACATCTTTGAGTAAGGATTCCATTACCTGTCCTACCACTGACGTTAAGCTAATTGGTCTATAGTTCCCTGGACTGGTTCGATCTCCCTTTTTTAATTATAGGAATCGCATTAGTTATCCGACAATCCTCTGGCACTATTCCCTTTTCTAATGAATTTTTATATATATGTAATAGTGGCTCTGCTATCTCTTCCCTAACTTTTCTTAATATGAGCGGATGCAATCCATCTGGACCAGGGGTTTTATCCTCTCTAAGCTTGATTAGTTTATCAATTATCTCCCCACTTTCTATCTTAAATGTTTTTATTTTTTTTGATCCCTTCTTCTAATGTCATGCTTAGATAATGCAGCACCACCAGGGCCTGCAAGATCATCTCATTTGTAATGCAAAGAGGCCTAACCATGGAGGAGGAGTAGGCCAACACAGTCAAAGCCAAAGCAGATCATAGCAACTGACCAAGAAGCTATTACTGCAGAAACACTTCCAGCAAGACTAACCACATCAGGCACTCCTCTAGGGGCGTTCGGCTGACTGCCTGAGCTGCCCTTTAAGGAATCTGCTTTGCATGGCACCAAGAAAGCAGTTTCTGCAACACAGATTTCTGCACCTCCTCAGCTAACACCAATGCCCATCCTTTGCTGCACTGCTATTTCATTCTACACTATCTGAACAAAGTTCAATTACAGGGCATCTAATTCATCAACCTACTTTGTGTCATGAGTCAATGATGTCAATGGGGTTAAATTTTTATGGAAGTTCTCCGGATCTCCCACTGGAACGTCATTCCTCTGAATTTCATGCTGATCTTCCACCGAGGTTCCGGCAGGAGTTTGGGAGAACACTGCAGGAATTCTACCCCAGTGTCTTTTTCCACCATGCTTCCTCTTAGCACTTGAGTACTGTGTGCAACCTTTAACTCCTAACCTGTGACTTCTCCCCCACTTCACTTTCCAGTGGAAGGCTGGCTAATGGGTCACAGATTGGAATTCAGATGGGACCTATGTGCTCTCCTGAGATGACCCTATAACCGATTCAGTCACGTTTACCACTGCTGCATACTTACCAACCATCAGCTCACTCATTGGGATCACCCGAATTGCGCTGTTCCCACTCAAAGTGCACATGAACAGAAATGTTCTACCCTAGAATCTCTCCGCTTTTAAGTTACTTTTGTCAATTACTTTTTAAAAACAAATTGTTAGTCTCTTCTTTACTTTCTCTGTCATTAACTTTAATTTGGCCTGATTTTCTCCCCAAACCCCACCCCCCCTCGCCCACTTTTTAATCTCCCACACCACAAACTAATCTGGGGGTGAAGGAGGAGGCCTGTATTAATGCTGTCTGTTACAGGCCATCCGCGGGTGCACTGGAATGCATGGGTTCACTCGCTCGCTGCTTATTCCTTACTCCCTGCAGGGAGGTGCCTCGCTCCATTCCTCACCTCCCCCAACATCAGTGGTAATTCACCACACTGTGATTCTATACCGTATCAGACCACCTGTCACCATCACTGCTCTGACTCCATTTTCTATTTGTTTATTTTATCTGGGAACTGCCAGTTGAAATAAGATGGGAGTCAGATGGGAATGGATGGTGGTGCAGTACTCTGCATTGAGCAGCTCCGCTGGTAAGAAAGAAAGAAATTACATTTATACAGTGGCTTTCACGAATTCAAGACATCACAAAGTGCCTTACAGCCACTTTTGAAGTGTAATCACTGTTGTAATGTAGGAAATGCAGCAGCCAAATTGCAGTCAGCAAGGTCCGACAAACAGCAATGACCAGATAATTTTTAGTGATGTTGGTTGAGGGATAAATGTTGGCCAGGACACCAGGTAGAACTCCTCTACTCTTCTTCAAAATAGTGCCACACGATCTTTCACGTCCACCTGAGAGGGCAGATAGGGCCTTGGTTTAACTTCTCATCCGAAAGACAGCACCTCCAACAGTGCAGCACTCCCTCAGTACTGCACTCAAGTTTCCATCTAGATTTTGTGTTCAAGTCTCTGAAGTGGGATTTGAACCCACAACTTTCAGACTCAGAAAGTGACAGTGTTACCACTGAGCCATGGCTGACACCATCCTAAATGAATGCAGCAGAGTAGCTTTTCCCTTGCGATGCAAAATGTTTGCTAAAGTGCCACATGGTAGGCTTGTCAGCAAGATTGCGGCTCATGGAATAAAGGAGACAGTAGCCACATGGATACAAAATTAGCTAAGTGACAGGAAACAGAAAGTAATGGTGAACAGTTGTTTTTTGGACTGGTGGGAGGTGAACAGTGGTGTTCCCCAGGGGTCAGTGCTGGGACCACTGCTTTTCTTCATATATATTAATGACTTGGACTTGGGTGTACAGGGCACAATTTCCAAATTTGCAGATGACACAAAACTTGGAAGGGTAGTACACAGTGAGGAGGATAGTGATAGATTTCAAGAGGATATAGCCAGGCTGGTGGCATGGGTGGACATGTGGCAGATGAAATTTAAGGCAGAAAAATGCGAGGCGATGCATTTCAGTAGGAAAAATGAGGAGAGGCAATATAAACTAAAGTGCACAATTCTAAAAGGGGTACAGGAACAGAGAGATCTGTGGGTATATGTACACAAATCATTGAAGGTGGCAGGGCAGGTTGAGAAAGCGGTTAAAAAACTATATGGAATCCTGGGCTTTATAAATAGAGGCATAGAGTACAAAAGCAAGGAAGTCATGATGAACCTTTATAAAACGTTGGTTCGGCCCACAATTGGAGTACTGTGTTCAGTTCTGGGCACCGCACTTTAGGAAGGATATGAAGGCCTCGGAGAGAGTGCAGAAGAGATTTACTAGAATGATTACAGGGATGAGGGACTTTAGTTACATGGATAGACTGGAGAAGCTGGGGTTGTTCTCCTTGGAACAGAGAAGGTTGAGAGGAGATTTGATAGAGGTATTTAAAATCATGAAGGGTCTAGACAGAGTAGATAGAGAGAAACTGTTCCCATTGGCGGAAGGGTCAAGAACCAGAGGATGTAGATTTAAGGTGATTGGCAAAAGAACCAAAGGTGACATGAGGAAAAACATTTTTACACAGCGAGTGGTTAGGGTCTGGAATGCACTGCCCGAGGGGGTGGTGGAGGCAGATTCAATCATGGCCTTCAAAAGGGAACTGGATAAGTACTTGAAAGGAAAAAAAATTGCAGGGCTACGGGGAAAGGGCGGGGGTGTGGGACTAGCTGGATTGCTTTTGCATGGAGCCGGCATGGACTCGATGGGCCAAATGGCCTCCTTCCATGCTGTAACCTTTCTATGATTCTATGGTTTACTAATCAGCAGAAAGATTTGGGAGTTCTGTTTTCCAAGAGAGTATCTAATTTAAACAATTTATTGTTTCTTTTAGAATTGCAGATGGTGGAAATCTGAAATCAAAACAGAAAATGTTGGCCAGGCCCCGCAGAACAGGCAGTATCTGACCGAGAAAATTTGGGTTAACGAATCAGGAGGGACCTTCCAGCAGAACCTGTTTATTTTTCTTTACTAAATAAAAGATTTTCAAGAGTGAAAAATAAAAGTCTTGCTTTCCAGAAGTGCTCTAACAAATCTCAGGTAACAGCATTTAATCCACCAATTCAATGACGACAAATAATTTTACTTTTCTAAATCAATTAGGGCTGTTGGTAATATTGACATCAAACTGGTGGCTGTAACGCAGATCAAACAGTGTGCTGGAGTACTTTGTTGCTTGGTAAGAACTCTGATACAAAATGATTTAGTGGGCTTTAGTTGTCAGGTACAGTAGTCTAAATGCTTACCAGCGTGGGAGAAAGAATTGTTGGTAACACTGGTCACGGAAGACAGTCACCTTTTTGAGGAAAAAAAGAAATATATATCAGTCATCCAAGACTGTCACTGACTCCTCTTGACTCTCAAAAGAAATAACCACCCTGTCCTACTGTCAATCACACACATGATTGGCTTTCTTGTCATGTGTGATTGACCAAAGTGTGTCCCATTGTGTCACAAATGGGGAGAGTTGGGGAAAAAGGGGCCACACAAAATCCACCATTTGTGACCATAAATTCTTAGACATGTGAGCTCAGAGAACAGGTGCTGTGTATGTGGGATGCAACCTTGGTATTTGTAGCAAATGAGGATGTGTCTGCCCTTCCGTGTCTTTCACTATTACTGCAGTGAATGAATGACGCTTTACTCTCATTGGAGGCAAAATCAAAGTGCCCGCTACACACAATCCACTTGTCACTATCACACATTTAGGAAATGATGTAAGTAGATGCCTTGGAGGAAGCCCTGCCTAGGAACATATTAAGAGGGAGGAGACCTAAAATGGTGAAAATCTGGAAAGAAAACTAGTCAATCTCCCATGACATTGAACATAAGGGCCTAGAAAGTCCATTAGGCCATTTTTAATGCAGTAAATAGGAGCAGTGGGGAATGATCCCTGCGCCCGAGGACAGGGGCGCGAGTATGGCAAGAAATTGCGTCAATTTTGGGTAGGATCTTTTTTAGACATCATTGGGTGCAGGATATTGCGCCCCCCCCAAATTAGTCCTTTTTGTGTGCAACGAGGATAAGTTTCTACCCCAGGGAGTTGATTGGAGTTTAGGAGTTTCTCTATAGTGCAGACTGAGCAGCTGCGGAATGCAAAACTGTGGTGCTACATTGCCATTACAGGCAGGAGGGTGTAATTACAGTGTGACATGTTTACATAGGCAGTTTTCAATAAATGCGGGCATAGGAATCTATGATCAAAAAAAGTGGCATGAAGTGTGTGCAGATATAATATTATTAATATATTATGGAATGTAGGATGCAAATAAATATTGTTTGCAGTCACAAATTCATCTAAAAATGTGCAGCATCTATTTCAAGTATATTGTAGACAGAGGGGGTAATTTTGACTTTGGATCAGTGGAAATGAAAATCAGGAGAGATGCATAATCTCAAAGGGCAATAGTGTAAAATGAGTGATATCAGATTATACATCTCTCCTGATTTTCATTTCTATTGATCCAAAGTCAAAATTACCCTCAGAGTGAGTTTCATCAGTCTATTTCCAAGTAAGTGAAACATAATTTTTTAATATTAAGTCCTTAAATGTAGTTAACAGCATGGAGGAGAATAAATAACTAGGATTGTTGTCAATGAGATGGGAGGGCAGGCATAGCCATATCTATGAAGGGAGCTGCTTTTGTTTCTTGCACTCCACTGGGACTGTTCAAGCATGAAAAATTACTGAGGTTTTATCTCAAGCAAGAATGATCACTCGGACATAATTCAGTCTGAAGTGCCTGTAGCTGATAAACATGGGTGTTGGTATCATACATGTGGTACATAACATGTTACGATCAGCATGAACTGGTGGTACACTCTGCTCTGTTGATTATGCAGATGTATTATTTATCATGATTCGTGTTCATTCACTCCCAGCCAGGAGGTGCGCTTCAAGGAAGTGCAAGACATAGATAGGCAGCATGGAATCAGTGAATTTACCCTATAGTGTGAACATAACATTTATCATAATATAGGCTGTTTGCTTTGTTAACGGATTATGGATTAATTCCATGATCGCACGCTCCCGAGGAGTGTGGGTCGGACAACTGGGGCTGCTTGCTGAAAACGTGGGATTACAAAGTTCCACTAAAACAGATCATCTGTTCATCTGTCACATTGCTGTTTGTGGGATCTTGCTGTGTAGAAAGGCTGCCGTGTTTGCCTACATTACAACAGTGACTGCACTTTAAAAAGTAGTTCATCAGCTGTAAACCGCTTTGGGGGCATCCTGAGGACGTGAAAGGTGCTATATAAATGCAAGTTCTTTTTTTTTCTTTACCTAAGCTAACTACTTCTTGTGTTGCTATTTTGTTGCACACCTGGTCTAAAGATTGTACATTTCAATTTTAATTTGTATTAACACTAATGAGCCTCTCGCTGTATTGTACGTGGATAGCCCAGCATCTGGAGTTACTAACTTGGCTTTTAAGGCCACTGCTGTAAATAGACAAATCCAAATCATTGAAGCCATTCGTAAACTGAGGTCATTCACATGGCAATTGTAACTGCTTGTAAATTTCAGGGTCCAGGTTGATGACTGGCTTCCTTTCTCTTTGTTTTAAGATTGTTTTGCTTCTACAACAAAATGGGGGAACTGGAAGCAATTAGAAGTAAGGAATTAGATGTAATAGGGATAATGGAAACATGACTGCCGACAGGACAGGATTGGCAGTTAAATATTAGAGGCTATAATGTATTCAAAAATGATTGGGTGGGCTAGTTGTGTTAATCAGAAATAATATAATAGCACCAGCAAGAAAGGACATAACTAACAAAGAGATAGAAACAGAATCCACATAGATTGAGATAAAGGATAGGAAAGGATCGGTCACCTATTCAGGGTATACTACAGACCACCAAATAGTGGAAAGGAAGTGGAGGGAGAAATATGTAGGCAAATATATGAAGTGAGTAAAACACACAGAATCAAGGGCAATTAGGGATGGACAATAAATGCCGGCCTCGCCAGTGACACCCACATCCCATGAACAAATAAAAAAAAATCATGATCATGGAGGATTTCAACTATCCTCAAATAAACTGACAGAAAGAGGGAGTGATAGGGGAGATGGGAATTAAGTTTTTACAACGTGTACAAGATTAATTTCTGACCCAATTTGAAAGAAGCCCAACAAGGGAGGAAGCTTTGCTGGACCTGGTATTGGAAAATGAACCAGAGCAAGTAAGAGAAGGATGGGAGAGCATTTAGGAAGTAGTGATCACAATATAATAAAGTTCAAGATAATAACTGAGAAAGATATAGATAGTACAAAGACCAAAGTAATAGATGGGGGAAAAAAGCCAACTATGAGGGAATGAGGGAATGAGGAAGGTAAATTGGAGAAAAATATTAACAAAGACGTAGAACAACAGTGGGGAACATTTAAAGGAGAGATCAATGGAGGCCCAAGATGTATTGCCCAAATATTTCCGTTAGTGGGGACAGAGTACTTGCATGTAGAATAAGCACATGCATTGTAATGTAAGTAATGAAGCAGTCATGATGTCATCACTCCTCCTGCCTCATTTTTTAAATTGGTACTAAAATTATAGCACCACATACAGAATGCTAAATATATGCAGCTGCAAAGTAATGCAGTTTTGCCCTAAATCTGTCATGCCATTAATATATAATTGATTACAAATAGATTAACTTTACACAATGTGTATTTCGCCATCTCAATTTGCCTTTTTCCTTTCAGCTGCCTTGAACAACTGATTATATTTTGTTCTGTAACATTAACCCTGATCTGCCTTCCGTGTCTGCCTCTGGATTTTTATAACCATGCATCATACCATGATACAGCGACACTCATTCTACATGGGTAGATCCTCCGGGACCTCACCCATGATTTTCCAATACTTACTCACACCAGGTGAGATACGTCACCATGAGCAAGAACTCAGAATATCTGCCCTTTATGCCATAATCTTAAATGGGTCAACGCTTCCATTAAATATCAGACTAAGGATTTCACGAGAATGTGTTGAGATGTCAGTTAATATTGTACAGCTGGATTTCTAGGTAACATCCCATAATAAAAGAGCTGCACCACAACAGAAAGCCTCACAAACATTCCTCCTTAAATCCGTCAGGCAGGAGAGTGAAAATCAGCCCTTTTGCTTTTCTTTATCGTTGTGTTTTAAAGAGTATGTGTCGATGGGTTTTACAGGCCCATGGCTTTGATAAAGCTTGTACCACTGACAGAGAATAAATAAACAAGACAAAGGCAAGATAGGCCGGGCCCATCTGCTTATCACTGATTTAAACTCCAACTGAGCCCCCTCTCTGCTGCTTCTATTTAACCCCAACATTCCTGGCATGCCTTTACACTGTTCATCAGATATTCTGAAATATGGCAGCACCAGCTCTCCCATTAAACATTTTAAGTGTCTTAAAGTTGACAGTGGGTTGAATAAAAATGCAGGCTCTGCTCATTTCCTTTCTCTTTTTGAAGTGAGAGTGTCAGAACTCACTCCCAATCTGCCTCCATATCACTGCGCCTAATAATGTCAGATAACATAGGATAGGAAATGCAAGAAAATCAAGGTGTATGAAAAATTAGTATGTACGTTAACTCCATTACCTGACCCCCTGCCCCACATTCCCCACCCCTCCCCACACAAAAAAAAATCACTCGTGAAAATTAAAAGTTAGAAACTTGCTATGGGAACGTTACCTGTGGGAAGCAGCGTGTTGCAGTAAAAACTTCATTTGAAAACATTGGCAAGACCAGCTCTACCACAATATGCTCTGACATGCTTCAGTGCACTCCACTAATGCTATTTAGGTGTGTTTGAACAAACAACCCTGGTTTAATTTCTCCCACTCCCCATGTACTGCTGCTGTGCTATTTCTGCAGTGGTTGAAGGGCAGGCAAAGGCCCACTAATCTGCTCATGAGATTTGAAATTTACTTTGGCTCAACACAGCGGCACCTCAGTGGCAGCGTCCAATGGTGCTTCACTTGTTAATGTACAGTTCTCAATACAGCTGAATTCCTCCAACTCTGGCCTTTTTGTGCATCCCCCACTTCCTTCGACTCACCTTTGGCAGACGTGCCTTCAGCCATCTAGGTCCCAAGCTCTGGAATTCCCTCCTCCTTTGCCTCTCTGCCTCCCTCTCCTCCTTTAAGAATCTGCCTAAAACCTACCTCTTTGAGCAAGTGTTTGGTCACCTGTCCTAATATCTCCTTCTTTGGCTCGGTTTTTGTCTGATTACATTCCTGTGACGCGCCTTGGGACGTTTTACCACGTTAGAGGCCCTATATAAATGCAAATTGTTGTTGAGTTTCTAAATGACACACATGTTATTTCTACCTTTTGAAATAAAAAACCCAGCAGCAATGTGATTACAACATTGGTGGGGGGGGTAGAGTATGAATGCTTTGACACGTAGCACTCTGTGTGCGCTAATACAGTACAGATAGCATGACAAAAGTACCTCACAATTGTATTCAAACCTCTTGGTTTAAACATTCACCTGATGGCTTAAAAACACACTTCACACCTCATGTTGAGATGGTTTTTAACCTACAGTGGCACTCGGAATCACTTAATCTTCACTGCTAATCCCGACACTGATACTAACAATAAAATCGTACCCAACGTCTTATCGGTGAGCTCCAAGCTTTCCGCCACCTGGGCCTGCAGCATTCCTGAGCCTTGCAACTTTCACATTCATGGAAAAGACTGCCACAACTCACTTTTTATCTCCACACCATCGCCATGTTGAATGAAGTTTAGATCGTTTTGGAGAAAAGCAATCTAATTAAAGTATTTCATTTAACTCAAATTTGAAGAAAGTAACTAAGAAAGCACGCTTCATGCATCACAAAAGAGGCAACGGCTTCTCTGAAACACTCGCTAGATCGCAAAGAACTGTAGATGTTTACAGCGCAGGAAAGGAGGCCATTCGGCCCATCGCGACAGTAACGGCTCTGCGTTCGGGATGAGAAGTAGCTGACGGTTGGCTGTGCTGCATCTGTCGTTCCAGTTTCTACCTAGTTCACTGTTTACAAGAAAATAAAATAAAGTGAATCTTGAACAGTTAACTGGGGAGGTGTCGCAATTACCTTATTTCTGTCCCCGCGACCTTGCTACTAGTGTGATATTAGTGAAAACAATGGTGGGATTTGGATCTGGCACCACTTCTATAATAGGCAGCTGCTGCAGTTGGAAGTACAACTGTCAAAGACAAGAGACAGAAATTGAGTTTTGAGAATTACTGTCAGCTTAATGCCTTCCCTTGGCAGCTGTAATTTATTTTCTCTCTGTGATTAACTAGAATGGCCTACTTAGTAATCTCCATCACTGAACACTTAGCTGACAACTCCTCAGTTCCTAAATCCAGTCCCTTCAATCTTTAATGAGCAACGATAAACAAGCAGAACTTTGTTACTGTATGGTTTGAAGAAAGGCTTGAATAGGTGCATACAAAGTGTGTTCGGCTGCATTCATTGCTGTCTACTTGACAACATGTACGACATGTTATAGACACAAGCACAAAAATCAAAATGAAGGGCGTTTGAGGGTGTTAGTGCTAAAGATTTTGGAACTTTTTGCATACAGGATCAACATTAAACAAATCGGGCATAGCAGAGGCTAGGTACAGAATAACCCTGCACAAACAATGGGCCTTAACTCCAATCTCAGAAGGACACACCCTACTGCACCAGTGTGATATTTCCATTTCACGCATTGGACACCTGATAGCCTCTCTGAGTAAGACTGATTTTAGTGATGAATTATGGGTAACTTTGTGTCTATTAGAAGTTGAGTTGAGATAATCCAAAATCATTTCACGTAGAACCTGTCACATGGGCCGAATTCAGTAAAGATCCCAGAGGTGAAAGGCCTGGAGTGAGGGTCAGATAATCTAAAGCACTGGTAGAGAGATGTTAGCTGAGAACTGCATCACACTGTGACATGAGCACCCGCATCTATATAAGATGAAGACAACCCATTAAATGAAATCAGTTATTGCACAACTCAGACAAAGTTTTGATTAAAGAAAGGTCAAAAGGTCTCGATGAAAAAATGTTTGTCAAATTTATTTTTGTGTTTCAAAACACAGAACGCAATGAAGCAGATTGCATCAAAATTAGAAATGTCACTTTTCACTGTGACATGATTGTAGTGAAAGTAACACTTGGCTCTTCTGCCTCTCCAAACAAGGAATGTTTGTTTTAAATACTTTGTGTCAATGAAGGCGTTGTCCCCTTTAAGCATGTTCATATCGCAGCCACATTACCATGCCAAAAATGTGGGAATATTTAACAATTTCATCGCAGCTTGAAGAGAGCTTTAGAAAGATAAGTTTTTAACACAACATGTAGCTAAGACCTCTCCAAGGTAGATCCCACTGCCTTCTCCCATCTTATCACCACCATCACCACCTAAGGGGGGGGTACAAAAGTAGATTGATTTTGAAGTAAAGAAACCTCGCTGAAGTATTGATCTGTTCAATAAGGAGTTATCTCGCAATCAGCCTGCACATTCCAGTTTGTTGATGTAGAGACAGAGGGTTAGGGCAGGTTAAGCCATTTAATCTAGTCATTATTTCTACCTTTAAACATAATGGCAAATGTAACACTAGGTGCAAAGATGCCAAGAGCATCAAGGCTCTTATCATCTGTATATCAGTTTGAAATAATCTGTATTTACTTTTTAATTTGTGTTGATATGTTTATATTTTGGTCAGGTATGTGCTCAGTCTCTTTTTCTTCTGGCCTTATCATTCAACCTATTCCCATAACAGTGCTAAACGTTGATTGTTTTGTAATCAGCGCCTTTGGCAATCTTCAGTTGAAAATCTTATGGATGCTTACCTGATGCCTAAGTCGATAAAATCACTGCCTGATGTGATATTGAGCCTCACACAGCTCCTGAACCTGACTGTAGCAGTCTGAAAGAAAGAAAAACTTGCATTTATATAGTGCCTTCCAGCCCCCTTCCCCTCCCCCTCCCCACACTTCAAGGACATCCCAAAGCACTTGACAGCCAATTAAGTACTTTTTGAAGTGTACTCACTGTTGTCATGTAGGAAATGCAGCAGCCAATTTGCATACAGCAAGGTCCCACAAACTCAACATGATAATGACCAGATAATTTGTTTTAGTGGTGCTGGTTGAGGGATAAATATTGGCCATTAACCAGAAAGAATTCCCCAGCTCCTCTTCATGTAGTGCTATGGGATCTGAGAGGGCAGGCGGAACCTCAGTTTAATATCTCATCTGAAAGACGGCGCCTCCAAAAGTGCAGCACTCCCTCACTGGAGTGTCAGCCTAGAATTTTTGTGCAAGCCTCTGGAGTTGGATTTGAACCCACCACCGTCTGACTCAGGGACCAGAGTTGTACCACTGAGCTAAGGCTGACACCCATGTGAGGGCCACAGCTCCTAAATCCAGTTTACTATCCTGAGATCCTCGCTGGAAAGTGCTGCATGTTAAGTATGGGCAGAATTGGTTTGGCTGCAATGTCCCCCTTCAATGGAATAGCTTGTCACAACTCAGGAAGAGTGAAGTTCTCCGGGGGTTTTCTCTCTTGTCCATCATATATTTGGCGGAAGAGCTGGCGGAAATTTGGGGAAAATGGCATAAAAAGCATTTACATCATTTTTCCGGGGTTTTCGCGGCTCTTCCACCGAAGTTAGTGCAGATGAGCGGAATAACCCTCGTGGAAACTCGTCCCCTTGATCTAAGCTTACCCACAAAGAACTGCCACCTGGGAGAGGTACTGGCAGCTGCTGGTGCCCATGGATATACTCCGATAGGAATTAGCACTATTAGGAGGCCAGAAAGGGCAAATCAATCATTTTTGCATCTGATAATGCTTCAGCCTAATACATCAAAATATTCCACTCTTAATTTGAAAAATTCCACTGATACTTTGAAATGTTCCATTTCTAATTCAAATGATAGATCAGTCAGCTGATGAATAAAGCTCATGGTTTATATGGCTGTGTCACCATTCAGTGGGAATGTAAAGGTGCTGTTGTTCAAATTAGCATAGTGTATTTGCAAGAAGCACAATGCAGAAGGGTTGGGGAAACAATGATTTACAGGAATAAGTCATTGATTGACATTGTGGTCACCATAAAGTGAACAGTACTGGGCTTCGATCCCTCCTTTGTGATATTGTAGCTCTAGGCGTTAACTGAATGCAGTCTCAAATATTCTATTCATACAAGAACCGCTCTACTGATACCTTCATTAACTTTACTGATACCTTCATTAACTTTACTGATACCTTCATTAACTTTACTGATACTTCTTTCTTCTCTTTCTTCCACCTCCACAACATTGCCCACCTCCATTCCTACCTCTCCTCTTCTAATACCCTTCTAGTTAGCCACCCTGCCTCAAACATCCATACACTTGAACTCATCCAAAACATGTCCTCACTAACACTGTCCCACTTCATCACACTCCCATCCTCTCCAAGCTCCACTGGCTCCCTATGTCGATTTCAAAATCCTTGTCCTTGTTTTTGAATCTCTCCGTGGACTCACTTCCCACCTACCTCCTGTCCTACATCCACGCCACTCCTTTAACCTCTGACTAGTCATCACCCTTTGCTTTCTCCTTGCCACCATTGGTGGCTACTCATTCAACTACTACCCTTCTTTCCTCTGGAACTCATCATCCAATTGCCTCTGCCTTGCCAACTCCCTACCTGCTTTCCCAAAATAATCCTTATCAACCATGCCTTTGGTTGCCATCCTAGCCTCTTCATTTTGTTTCCCATTCCCATGCTCGGTGCCACCATATTCCTTTCCTCCTTATTACAAACCACTCTGAGACACCATCCTGCACATGAGGAAGACTATTTAAATACAGGTAGTACAGGTATTTCTACCAAATCTTCGAAGGACAATGGTTACATGCTGTCGTTATTGGGTGGTATGAGCCTCCAAGTTGCTTTGGAGCTCTTGTGCTGCCATTCAGAATGCTTTCATTAGCAAGTTGCCAGAATCACAGTGAAGCTTTTCCAAGTCAAAGCCAATATATTGCGCAGTTTCGTATAAGTACTCAGGCCTTGATTTATTATAAACAGTAGAAGTGATCGTGGGGTAATTTGGCACAACATGTGCTGTGGCTTTGAACAGTTTACACTGTAGTCTTTGTATTTGCATTCATTCAATTGCATAAATATGCTCTTGTCTGTTTATAACACTGTTAAGGTGCCTGTTTCTATGCTTTCTTTCATTTAAAATTGATTGAGTGATTTTTACAGCGATCCAGGTGGGAGATGTTGGTGATGGAGAGAGGGACACTTTCCATTTAGGCCCCTAGAGTCAACATCGAACACTATTGGGACAGGTTTAGCTCCCCTCTACTCGTACCTTAGCTTCAGCCTCTGAAGAGCAGGCCCTTGAATAGAAAATCAGATGGGCTCCAATAGAGGTGTATAATCCTTCCTGCCTGATTTTCCTTTCTGCTCTGTGCCCAGGCCAAGCACATTTGCAAGAAAGTCTGTCCCATTAACTTCTGTGATTAGAGTATCCGCTGTTCTTAAAAATTTTCTCCCCTCTCCTTTTTTCGGGTTCAAGTATTATACTCCGTTAGTTTTCAATTTTCAGTTCTGAAGAAGGATTCTGCCCAAAACATCAACTGAATTTTCTGTTTTTGTTTTATTCAGAACGTTGCAGCCTGAATCCTCACCCACACAAAGTTTCACACTCCTATTACCCCCATTCTTGACAAGCCCCAGGGAATCTACTTTAAGATTCTTGCCCTCACTTTCAATTCCCTCCACGTCCTTGTCCCCCCTATCTCAGTGCCCTCCTGCAGCCATATGTACCCTCCACTCCTCTGACACTATGTTACTCCTTCCTCCCTGCTCCCTCTGCTCCACCATCAGTGGCCATTCTTAAACCACCATGCCCCTGCCTTCTGGAACTCCCTGCCCCAGTCCCTCTACCTTAACATCTCCATCTGCACTGTCAAAGGTTCTGGGGATGAGAGATTTCAGTTACGTGGAAAGACTGGAGAAGCTGGGGTTGTTCTCCTTAGAGCAGAGAAGGTTAAGGGGAGATTTGATAGAAGTGTTCAAAATCATGACTGGTTTAGGTAAAGTAAATAAAGAGAAACTGTTCCCATTGGTGGAAGGGTCGTGAACCAGAGGACTCAGATTTAAGGTGATTGGCAAAAGAACCAAAGGCGACATGAGGAAAAACTTTTTTACGCAGTGAGTGGTTATGATCTGGAATGCGCTCCCTGAAAGGGTGGTGGAAGTAGATTCAATTGTGACTTTCAAAAAGGAATTCGATAAATATTATATGGAAGTAAGGGTGGAAATTGTGGAGGTACTGGCCATAATCTTCCAAACATCCGTATATGGACTTTCAAAAGGCGTTTGATAAAATGCCGCACGGTAGGCTTATCATCAAGATTGCGGCCCATGGAATAAAGGGGGCAGTTGCAACATGGATATAGAATTGGCTAAGGGACAGGAAACAGAGAGTAGCGGTGAACGGTTGTTTTTTGGACAGGTGGGAGGTGTACAGTGGTGTTCCCCAGGGGTCAGTGCTGGGACCACAGCTTTTCTTGATATATATTAATGACTTGAACTTGGGTGATCAGGGCACAATTTCAAAATTTTTAGATGACACAAAACTTGGAAGGGTAGTAAACGGTGAGGAGGATAGTGATAGACTTCAAGAGGATATAGACAGGCTGGTGGCATGGGTGGACACGTGGCAGATGAAATTGAACGCAGAAAAATTCGAAGTGATACATTTTGGTAGGAAGACCGAGGCGAGGCAATATAAACTAGAGGGCACGACTCTAAATGGGGTAGGAACAGAGAGGTCTGGGGGTATATGTGCACAAATTGTTGAAGGTGGCAGGGCAAGTTGAGAAAGCGGTTAAAAAAGCATACGGGATTCTGGGCTTTATAAATAGAGGCATAGAGTACAAAAGTATGGAAGTCATGATGAACCTTTATAAAACACTGGTTCGGTCACAACTGGAGTATTTTGTCCAGATTTATTAGAATGATTCCAGGGATGAGGGACTTTAGTTACATGGATAGGGCGAAGCTGGGGTTGTTCTCCTCAGAACAGAGACGGTTGAGAGGAGATTTGATAGAGGTATTCAAAATCATGAAGCTTCTATTCAGAGCAGATAGAGAGAAACTGTTCCCATTGGCGGAAGGGTGAAGGACCAGAAGACATAGATTTAAGGTGATTGGCAAAAGAACCAAAGGTGACATGAGGAAAAACTTTCTTACACAGCGAGTGGTTAGGATCTGGAATGCACTACCTGAGGGGGTGGTGGAGTCAGATTCAATCATGGCTGTCAAAAGGGAACTGGATAAGTACTGGAAAGGAATAAATTTGCAGGGCTATAGGTATAGGGCGAGGGAGTGGTCTAGCTGGATTGCTCTTGCATAGAGCTGGCGCGGACTCAATGTGCTGAATGGCCTCCTTCCGTGCTGTAACCTTACTATGATTCTATGATTTGAAGGGAGAAAATTTGCAGGGCTACAGGGAAAAAACGAGGGGAATGGGACTAACTGGATTGCTCTTTAAAAGATCTGGCATGGGCTCGATGGGCCGAATTGCCTGCTTCTGTGCTGTACCAATTCTATGATTCTATAAGAACTCTTCTCTTTGACCATGCCTTAGCCCCACCACCAACCTTTCCATTATCTCTTTCTTACCTTCCTGCATGGCGTACATTGCAAAACATGCTGCGATGTCTGTCTGTGTTGTAGAAATGTAACTTGTTAAAAATGGACAATCCACCCCTCACACTGCAGACTGTAAATAACTCATAGTATCAGCTCATTTAAACATTAAAATGCCACCACTTAAACTGGTGGCACAACACAATATGAAATAAGTGTTTGGGCCAATTTAGCCAGAGAATAATTGCAATTTCACAATCTAGCCCTTTATGTGTATTGCATCAACCCGAAATGTTTCAAATAATTATATAAATCTTGATTGCAATCTGGCAGCAGTGTATGAACCAGGGTATCCGATTTATGAATGCTACACTTTAGCATCTGAAATGAACTCCTCGGTCAATGACAATAATCGGACTAGTAACAATTTCTCTCCATGACTGCATAATTGAGTCCCTTGACAAACTTGTTAGTAATGATGGCTGATGGTAGCTGATGAAGGTTACTTAAAATCATTTCTGCCAAATGTATTTTAACATTGAAAGATTGAGTAGATCTTGACTTTGTGCGCTTGTATAAAATGGGCGAATTGGCAGCCCGTTTTACATCTCTCCCGTTTTTCATTTCCATTGACTTCAAATCGGAAGGCTGGGATTCCTGGGCCTTCTCCTTCATACCACGTGAGAGGAGGTGACAAGGCCCAAAACTGCAGGTAAGTGCCTCGGAAGGAGAGATGTAAAACGGGCTGCTGACTCACTATCATCCATTTTACACTATCGCACAAAGTCAAGATCTATCCCATTCTCTTCACATTGATAACTGGTTCCATTCTTAAACTCTGAATGAATGTGAGCAAATGGACCACAGAATATAACACAGAGGACAATTTAATGAACATCTATTAAAGAGACACGAGGATCCCCTCATTTCTGCCTAGGGAGATTACCACAAATTAAATCTGTACAACATATCTCTTATTTATTTCATTGTTCAATACTTTCCTCAATACTATTTTGGAATACAGCATTGAGTTTAAGTTCAGATTAGATATAATAATGACTTAACATCTTATACATTTCCTAGGCCCTCTCTATGTGGATATCATTACGAGACATAGCAAAAAGATAAATATACAGGTTGCTCTCCTGTGGTGTGTTCATTGTCAAACTTAAAATTTGTCTCTCTTTGTGCTTCCCCGATATCAGATCGGCTGCCTGTTACACATCTCTCCCGATTTTCATTTCCGTTGGCTGACCTGATGTGGCCCGTTTTGCATTATCGCCCAAAGCCAAAATTATAACCTAATTCTTTCCACACTGTCAGGTAGAAGCCAGTGTCATAACTGTACTAGGACAGCTTGGCTAGAGGAGTGGCTAGCTCTGGTGCACCACAGCCAGGTTATTTTCTGGGCCCAAAACTTTTGCTGTGTCCCGTGCACTCAGCTGCTTCTTAATGTCATGTGGAGTAAATTGAATTTGCTGGACACTGATGGTGGTGGGGAGCTTGGAAGGAAGACAAGACGGATTGTCCACAGCACTTTTGGTCTTGTTCCTTGCACTCATGTGCTAGGCTCCATTGTTCAAGAATGGGAATGTTCATAGTGCCTCCTCCTCTCAATTGCTGCTTACTTGTCCACCACCATTCTTGATTGGATATGGTAGGGCTATAGAGCTTTGGTCTGATCTGTTGGTTGTGGTATTTTTTAACACTGGCAGCTATGTCTTTCAGGACTCAGACCTCTTAGCCAGTGGTAGTAAACTCAAATCATTCTTGATGGTGGACATTGAAGTTTCCCTATCAGAGTGCATTGTGAACCCTTATTTCCCTCAGTGTTTCCTCCAAATGCTGTTCAAGGAAGAGTACAGATTCTTCATTTGAGAGTGACACGGTATGTAGTGATCAGCAGGAGCCTTGGCCCTGTTTGACCCGAAGCTATAACATTTCATGGGTACAGCGTTAATGTTGAAGGCTCCCAGGGCCACTACTCCCTGACCATATCCCATTGTGCCCCCACCCAAGGTAGGTCTATCTTACTGGTGGGATGGTGATGGAGGAGTGTGGGATGTTGGCCAATAGATATGATTTTGTGTGTACAAATATGTCAGGTTGTTGCTTGATTAACATATGGGCCAGTTCCCCCAACTTGGACACCAGCACCAAAGCGTAGGTATGGAGGATTTTGCAGGGTCGATTGGACTGGGATTTTCTGAGTCATGTCTTGGTATGATGTCTAGGTCGTTGTCAATGTGATTTTTCTTATTGCTATGCCTTGCAGCAATTGTTTTATAACTGTGCTTCTTGTGGAGTTTTTGTGACTGAGACCAATTTTCCAATCAGGAATTTCCTGAAGCTCGGGGAAAAACATGTCACAAATCTTTCGTTTATAAATCTGGAGGCACTTAGTCCCAAAACAGCTGCATCTCTTCCCTCGAGCACTACCTCGGGATTGTTTTGACCAGAAAACACAGGCTTGGTTAAGTATGGAAAAAGATTGTTTTCGAATCTATGCTGTGCTCTTAATTCTTTTATAATTCTGCAGAAAAACCCCATTGTTCTACCCTCCTGTGAATTATGTCAACGTATTATTCTGCAGTGACAGTGGCTTCCTATAGTTTTCTGTCATTCCGTCACTATTTCTCCCTGCAATTAGGAATGCATTCCTTTTATTTAGATTGTAGCATGCCTTATATAATGAAAAAAAAATCATAGATGGTTAAGAATGAGTAATAAGGCTGTAATTTAATCTTGGGTGTTCGACTGGCAACCACAAACCAATTGAACTTCACTTTCACGTTTTACGATCTCAGCTGAACCTCAACAGTAAATTACAATCTTATTTCTTGCTAAATCCAACCCACAACTGTACACAATTGCTTCAGAAAGATCTACAAGGAGATAGATAAAGTAGAAAAATTGTTAGTTGTATAACCGCATGTATAAGGGCAGTCTCAGGTAAGTGGCTGCACTCAGGGAAACCAGCCCAAGTGATCGCCCGCCAACCAAGAAGGTAAGTATCTGCATGTGGAGCTGGGCGGAGCAGGAGTGCCCATCCCTACGACCCCACATTAAAGGAACCAATCGCCGCAGCTCCACCACCCCCCCCCACAACCTCACCCATCGCTGCCACTCTCGACCCCGTTCTCATACGCTCCCGGCCTCGACCCCTGATCCTCTCCACCCCTGGCCTCCTCCCCCTCCCCCCTCCCCACTCTGATCCCGGGCCCCCGATCCCCACCTCGACCTGACCCCCGGACCTGATCACTAGCCCTGAACACAGCCCCCAGACCCGACTCCCAACCCAACCTGACCCGACCCGATCCCAGACCCGACCCCCCCGGTCCCGATCCCCGGCCTAACCTCCCCCATTTACTTACCTGAGGGCCGCTGCCCAAAAGTGGACACGCCCGAATTTCCAGCCCATGATCTGTGATTCACCCAGTACTTCATCCTAATGGACTCCCTCGGAGTGGATCTATCCGTGCTGGTGCTTGTCACTGTTGGAGTGAATGATGCAGGGTACTCTGAGGTACTGGGGGCAAGATGGACAATGGCTTCTAGGGTCGTCTTCTCACCGGAACCTTAGGGTCAGAAGAAGAACATATATTAGAATGTTAGCAGTAAGACCCCTCTTCAAACATGGCATGTGGTAAGTTGCTGAGATGAATGAATGATTTGGGGGGGGGGGGGCAAATGAAAAGGATGATACGAGCCCTGAGATTGGGCACTGATCTCCCTTGTGCCACTTCATCCATTATTACAGGGATTCAATGGGCAATGGTTGTGAGGGGGCCACTGGTCTGCCTTTTTCCTGTCCGTTGTGTGTGGCCTTCTCCTGTGAGCGGGTACAAAAGCTGCATGTGGGAATTTGGAAGAGCAGAGAAAGTGGCATCACAGAGCGCAGCTGACATGTCCCTTGGTCTGAGTCAGCGAACGTGCAGCAAGTAACTTGTTTTGGTAGATTGCTTGGCAGTTTCAACTTGCAAGATTTATGTGCAACATTATAAGTATTACTTCTACACAGCAAAGCATGTTCAGGGGCAGGATTTTAACTCGGAAAAACGGTTGGGTTGAGGACTGGGTGGGGGGGGGGGGGCATTGAAAATTGCAACAATTTCAGACCCGTCCCCAGCCTGCCTCCAACCCGCCCAGTTCCGATTTTCACTGGGAAGGGATGAGGGGCGGGCACCAACCCGCTCTCAGGTTGGTCACTAACACCTTTCAAGGAGGCTGCGGGCCTCCATTTTGTAAGGTTTCGTGATTTCAACCCCTGGTGGCCGGGATTCCCGGGCCTTCTCCTTCACGTCACATGAGAAGGGGTGAGAAGGCCCAAAACTGCAGGTAAGTGCTCAGCTTGTGGGCCCAGAGGAGCAGGAGTGCTTCCCCCAAGCCCAATAGGCCTACCTGCAGTGAGCCCCCGCCACCAACGATCGCGAACCCCCACGATGACCCTTGATCCCGACCACGCCCCCTCGTGACTGACACCTGATCACGGATCCCCCCCCACCAATGACTGACTCCCCAGTGACTGACCTCCGATGACTAACCGCCCCCCCACCCTCGATGCCTGGCTCCCCCATGACCCCCATGCCCACTGATGCCCCAATGCCCTGTGTCCCCCCATGCCCCGATATCCATCCATGCAATCTAAGACTTACCTGAACACTTACCTGACGCCGTCCTCTTCCTTGCTCTGTCAGACGGGAAACCGACAAAAACAAATAAAAGACGTCCTATGTCAAAACCGTAAGGACGTCCGGGAAACCCGTACTTCCGTGTTTCCCTTCCACGATTTGACCTCCCCGCCCCCTACCCGGCTCCGGGTCAAAATCCCGGCCCATGTGTCAGCCAGCTGAACAGTTGCCTCAGTGCTTTGCCTGGCTCAGTGAAGCAGCATCAAGATGAGAGAGTGCTCTTGTGGACAATCATCATACTACTGAAAGTAAACAAAGTCAGGGTATGATTAGTCACTTACCTAGGCACTCTGCATGAGCCCAGAAAATTTCTTTCCTATCTTGGCCAATTTCCCTAAGCAGCACCTTCCTGAAGCACTATAATCGGGTGACTAACGGGCAGAGTGACTATCGGGCGGGGTGACTATCAGGCGGGGTGAATAGCAGGTGGCATGACTATCGGGCAGGGTGATTATCGGGCGGGGTGACTATCGGGCATGGTGTATAACAGGTGGCATGACTATCGGGCATGGTGTATAACGGCAGGAGAAAAAGGTTTTCCAAACCAAAGGCGATTTGAGGACAAACTTTTTATACAGCCCTAAGTCGTCCTGCCTTTGTCTAATGTTCCTGATAGCACATTAAGTACACTTAATGCTTTTGTGGCCAAAATTTACAACCACTCGTAAGCTTTCTGTCTGGAGGGTAATGTTTACTTGCATTTTGTATCATTGTGGCCAAAACAGGCACGAATATCTTAGCCTCAATTTAACAATTCTGGTTGGTGTAAAGCAAGATGTTAACCAGTGAACTGAATGTATGGTGTTGCTTTATGTGTAGTGCTTCTTGTTATTTGCTTGCAAGGCTTCCTGGCATAATCCATCAATCCAAGTCTTCGCACCTTACACAATCCATATTCCCATCTGATTTCCAGATTTTCATTTGTTTGTCCGATATAAAACTTGGGATCCACTTGTTTTCTGTAGCATATAACCCCCCTTTGAATCTGAACATTGTAAAATCCCTCCATACATAGTTGCCTTTCAGATCAGCTGTTCCTTAGTCATTGTTATTCTGAATGATTGCCAATATCCCTAACCTGTCTCTTTGCCAGTCGTTCTATTAAAACCAGTGACACTCCTTGTTCTGATATAACATCTCCCGTCTGCCTATTCATTCCTTTAAGTAATCCCTCTATTTGCTCGTGCATTGTTTTATCATGTTCCCATTGTCTCTATGTGAGTTCACCTAAATCTCTTCCCAATTGCGCTTGGTAAAACTGTGTACCCTTTCTCTTAGCGTGATAAAAATCTACATACATTCAATTACATAAATCAGCAGACACAAGTTATAGAAAGAAAAATTCAACAGAGCAGGAATAATCTCTAACTGCAAATTATAAGAAGCTTCTTGTGTTTGCCTCTCTACAAGTTCATTCACACATCTTTTCCTGCACCTCCCATTTTAAAGTTTTAGTCTCAATTTTAGATCACACCTGCACTGTCTGCACTCAGACATGCGTGCAGGGAAACATTCACATCGGCCTAGGTATCAGTTCCCCTGCTTGACACAACAATCCAAATTGGGCGCCTTCTATGATGCAATTTTCCTGTCCTACACCGTTAACTTAGGCGAGTTTACCCTTTGCTTATACACTTCTCCCTCGAAATATCCCACAGAATGTGATTCTGCCAATTCGGTAAATACTTGGGTCGTAACATCCACGATAGGTGAGGATAGGGTAAAAATCGAGGTTTCTTGTTATCCCTAACTTGGCCCATTGGATGAATTGTAGCGTACCCCAGATTGAATTGTTGATACAGGTGGAACTTCAACACCCACATTCGTTTCACCATTTTCCCTAGAATATCAACGGATGGTCGTAATTCCTTAACATATCCGGGACTTCACCTCGCATCTAAAACCTGTGTTTGATCAATAAACAAAAGCACATATGCTCCGTATGTCATACAAATGGTTGCCTGTCCCATTCCCTATGCTCACTCGTTTCCCTTGTGTATCATCTCATTTATTTTATCCTGCGTCTGAGTGAAAAACTTGGCAATGTTGTGCATGTTATAGACGGTATATTGTTCTTCCTGTGCTAGCTCATTGATTGCGTTTAGGATTGGTGCATCGACCAGTTTGGCCCACGCATGTTCATAATGACACGCATGCTTCTTTATATTCTCAACATCTACCCGATTCCAAATTGACATTCCTGTTCCGAATATTCCTGTTATCGCACCTCCCCATCTCACAGTGTCCGACTGTAATTGTCTTGTCCTGAAGACACTGTCCTCCTCTGGTCTAGTTTCTACCTCCGTTATGTTATCTATCACTCTCCACCTCTCGTTCCCATTTTATCTGCACATCTCTTGTAGGCATTTACCACAGTACCGTAAATTGAACATTATTCACTTATGGCACATTTTACAGTTTCTAAGTCCCTATCATGTTATACTCCCCAATAATGAATGTAATTAATATCACATTGTCACTGTGGAGAAAGCACAAAGAATTATTTCTTCCGCCTCCAGCTTCCTTGACGACTTGGAGTCGAACACCCTACACAATCTTGACCTGAAGTCTCAACTGTCTGTGGTCTTGGATGTTCTGTACTTTGCTACCAACTAACTTCCCCCTTTGGACGGCTGTAGACCCACAGGATCAAATCGTCCAAATGTGGAACTAACTCTGTGTAAGGCAGCATGATTTTAAAACTTCTTTGCAGTACTGACTGAATAGAAGGTGGAGCCAGCTTCATCACAGCAGCTCCATACTCAGGCAAATCTGAACTAAATTTAAAGAAACTTTGCCGAATTGAAAAGAAAACAATCGATTTAGATCTCAAGTCTCAGAGATATAAAATAGGACATAGTCCTGTAACTGTATAATAATCCTCCAAACTCTTCTTCTGCATTTAACAGTGGTACTATGCTTAGAAAACACAATGATTTGAAATGCTTATATTAAACGGCCGGGACTATAAAGGGTCAACGCTGCTTCAGTTTTGTGGAAAAAAAGAGGAAATGGAGGCAGCTGCAGCCTGCACGCTGCAGAGTGCAACACACTTAAAGAGACAGTACACTAAAAACTAAAGAAAAAATCCAGAAGCTTGTAACAGTAGGAGAGACTGAATCTTCCCTTTCCGCCTTTCTCCCCCTGTTTTAAATCTTCTATCCTTTATATCTCATCTTCATTTTCAACCTCTGATGTTTCCTACTTAACTCAGTTATGTTACAGTTTAAAATCTCATGTGGGAAAGGCCATTTATCAGGCTTGTATTGGTTCTCTTGTTTAAAAGTTTTCTCCTTCTCATCCGTTGCTGGAACGATGGAGTATAGTGAATGGAAAGGGGTTACTAGGGAACCAGAGGAGAGTTTTTTTTTGGGGGGTGGAAATTGGATAAGGCCTATTATTGGGCGTGAGTAGCTCGATCCGCTATTGACCCACGCCCGATGGCCCCTGTACAGGCAGGACGAGACATTCGTCCGGCCTGTGGAATTACCTTCAAGCAGCGTTGAAATCTAGGCCTACATGATAATTGAAGTAAATGCACACTTTCTACCAGCAGGTGGAGCCCCAATCTCTTAAAGGGGGGATGTCTCTTAAAATCTCTTAAAGGCAGCTGGTACCTGTTATTTGCTAAAAATAACAGTCTGCTATCTGCACGGAGTCTGAACGCAGATCAGACATTGTACACATAAAACATAGATGCAGGCCCCATCTGTATGTTTACAAACTGATGAGTTATGTTAAAACATTGAATAAAGGTGGCACACTACTAAATCCCACATCCTCCAATCTGTACGCCAGACCTCACCAATCTGCCAATTTGAGTTTGTACCAGGCCTGTGAGAGAGACCATAAGACCATAAGAGATAAGAGCAGGAGTAGGCCATTCGGCCCCTCGAGCCTGCTCTGCCATTCAATGAGATCATGGCTGATCTGATTTTTACCTCAGCTCCACTTTCCTGCCTTTTCCCCATATCCTTTGACTCCCTTGCTGATCAAAAATTTGTCTAACTCAGCCTTGAATGTATTCAATGACTCAGCCTACACAGCTTTTTTGGGGTAAAGAATTCCAAAGATTCACGACCCTCTGAGAGAAGAAATTCCTCCTCATTTCCATCTTAAACGGGCGACCCCTTATTCTGAGACTATGCCCCCTAGTTTTAGATTCCCCCATGAGGGGTAACATCCTCTCAGCATCTACCCTATCGAGTCCCCTCAGAATCTTGTATGTTTCAATAAGATCTCCTCTCATTCTTCTAAACTCCAATGAGTATAGACCTAACCTGTTCAATCTTTCCTCATAAGACAACCCTTCCATACCCGGAATCAACCTAGTGAATCTTCTCTGAACTGCCTCCAATGCAAGTATGTCCTTCCTTCAGTAAGGGCATCAGAACTGTTCGCAGTACTCCAGGTGTGGTCTCACCAGCATCCTGTACAGTTGTAGCATGACTTCCCTGCTTTTATACTCCATCCCCCTAGAAATAAAGGCCAATATTTCGTTTGCCTTCCGGATTACCTGCTGCACCTGTATGTTGACTTTTTGTGCTTCATGTATGAGGTCACCCAGATCCCTCTTGTACCACAGCATTTTGTAGTATTTCCCCATTCAAATAATATTTTGCTTTTTTATTTTTCCTCCCAAAGTGGATGACTTCACATTTTCCCACATTATATTCCATCTGCCAAATTTTTGCCCATTCGCTTAACCTGTCAATATCCCTTTGCAGACACTTTGTGTCCTCATCGCAACTTGCTTTTCCACCTATCTTTGTATCATCAGCAAATTTGGCCACAAGACACTCTGTCCCTTCATCCAAGTCATTGATAATAATTGTAACAATTGTAAATAGTTGAGGCCCCAGCACTGATCCCTGTGGCACCCCACTAGTTACAGATTGCCATTTTGAAAATGACCCTTTTATCCCGACTCTTTGTTTTCTGTTAGTTAGCCAATCCTCTATCCATGCCAGTATATTACCCCCAACATCATGAGCTCTTATCTTGTGCAGTAATCTTTTATGTGGCACCTTATCGAATGCCTTTTGGAAATCTAAATATACTGCGTCCATTGGTTCCCCTTTATCCACCCTGCCCGTTACTTCCTCAAAGAACTCTAATAAATTTGTCAGACACTATTTCCCCTTCACAAAACCATGTTGACTCTCCTTGATTGTATTATGAGTCTCCAAATTTATCCTGCTACTACTTCCTTAATAATGGATTCTAGCATTTTCCCAATGACAGAGTGTGCACGAAAGTTCTCTGCTGATGCACGAGAGATCTTGGAGCAAGAGATGGACAGAAGGAGGAACATTCTACATCCGCAGGGGGGCAAGTTGCCCTCCAGACATATGGTCAAGAGGCAGTGGGAGGCAGTAGGGGACGAAGTCAATGCCAGGCGCACAGCACCACGAACGTGGATGCTGTGCAGGAAGAAGTTCAATGCTTTGACACAAGTGATCAAAGTGAGTGAGGTCAACTGTCAAGTGGCATCTCCTACCAACTGTACCACTAGCCACATCCACTGCTCCACACTCTACACCCCCCCATCACCCACATACCAACAAACTCTTCCAATCAGATGCTTCCTCTCACCCTTACACATTACCACTGTTGCAAGCCGCCCACCCACAACTCACAGGCCACACACACTGGCAGCTATTCAACCATGACAGGCACATTACCCAGACACACATCCCGCTTTCTTGCAGGAGAAGGTGGCGCATAACAGGAGGCAGCAAGTGGCAGTGGCATTTAGCCCCTCGAGGCTGTTCTGCCATTAAATGAGATCATGGTTGATCTGTGACCTAACTCCGTATACCTGTCTTAGCCCCATATCACTTAATACCCTTGGTTCACAGAAATCTATCAATCTCAGATTTAGAATTCACAATTGAGCTCGCATCAACTGCCATTTGCAGAAGAAGGTTCCAAACTTCTCCCACTCTTTGTGTGTAGAAGGATTTCCTAACTTCACTCCTGCACGCCCTCACTCTAAATGTTAGGCTATGTCTCCATGTCCTAGTGTTCAAGTATAGTAGACCTCCAAAAACAGTTACAAATGTATCAGCCAGAAGCAATAATCCAACCACTAACCTGTAAATCCTGCATGGTCCCTTTAAATAGCACTGGTCGGGTGTCCTCCAGGCACTCTAAGATACATTTAGATGGTCAGGGTTAAGACTGTGTGTTGAGTTGAGTGTTAACTCCCAAAATGTTGTCTATCACTTTAAATCAGCGTTGCACATTGATTGTCTCCATTTTCTCCTTACTTTACATGCTGCCACGCTTACTATATGCGCATGCGCTAAGATGGAAATGTGCGTGTGCAGCCAAGCCACCATCTTGGCACTTCAGGAGGCCGTGTAGTGCAGAAACAATGGGCGCGACACAGCGCAATTTCTAGCCCCCAGTCTCTTTCTCAGTTCACTTTCTAGAACCTCTACGACTCCCTTCTGGTCTTTTACTCTGTAAACGCTTTGGGTTTGCTTAAATGATTCTTTGACTTCTGCGACTTCCATTTTGCAGTCCTCATCTAAGCCTTCACAATCTACTCTATTCTTATCATTGGCTCCTTGTGTCATTGTGTTGTCAGGGGAGCGATAGTTCACAGCCTCCTCTGCCAATCCTTCCCCGTCTACCTCGTCTCCATCACCACCTGCTTGGGTCATTGTACATATATTATCTCTCTTAACTTTTAACTGTTCTTGGTACTGTTGTCTCCATTTCTGTCGTTGGGTAGTCAGGAGGATTATTAATTTATCTAATGTTTGTTCCACCCCTCATGGTTTTTGAAGAGCCATGGTCCGATTTCCCTCATTGTTTCTCTGTCAAGGGGTCGCTTCATTGCTCCGACAGTCCACAGCGTGGTGACCCATTTTCTGACATCGGAAACACCTGTCATTACATCTATCGTTGACCATATTCCTCCCACTATTACTCCAACCTATTGGTCCCTCTACAGCCAATTTTGTTTTATTCTGTGGAGCTTTGGGTTCCCCAGGCCTGAATTGTCGCCTCCGAGAGATTCATCCACTGGGTCGTTTTATTGACACTTACACCAAGGGCGGTCTTCACCAGTGGGTGTAACTGAGACAGAAATACCTGTTTAAACACCTCGGAGACTCTGGATGGAGACCCTACCCCTCTGGGTTGAGTCAGCTCAAACAGGTCCTATTAACCTATTTCCAAAGGCTCGTGGACGTTCCTGTGGTCCCTGAGGACACTTGCCATGATCACTTATAATAAACAAAACCTCACTGCTGGAACTTGAACAATTCATGTCTTTTGTGGTCAAATTAAGTCTTTCAATATTTAAACGTATTTTCCTCTAAATATTTGACTCTGTGTCAACACGATTAGTCACCTCCTGGCTGGCTCGCCAATTGTAACAGATTTGGAGGTGACACCAATTGGTATTCAATGTTTCATTTATTAATAGTCAAATCAAACATGTCGAGGTATCAAATATTTAGCCGACAAAGATCAAAACAATATTTGATCTCTTGGCAGAGTTTGCAATTAAGTGGTAACGTGGTTGTTTTGAGTTTTCCCACAGTGAGGTAATCTTCTGACAGTCAGGTGTCATTCTGATTGTGGTGTCATCTTCAGACAGCTAAGTGTTCTTTTGACAGCTGGTGGTCTTCGCTGATTCCTTTGACTTGAGCTCAAAAGACATTGGGTTTTTATGTCCTCCCTGGCAGGAAACTCCCACCACATATGGAACAACACTTATAAGACCTTTATAGATTAACGAAGAATTCCAGATGATCAGCTTGTTTTAATATTACACATTTAACCGCGAGACCCTTTTGCAAAGTCATTTTTCAAAGAATTCAAGATGGCCCATTTGTTTTAACATTACCCATTTAACCACAAGACCCTTTCAAGGTAACACTGTCCAGCTATCTCATCAAAGTCCTGGTCTTGTTGCTATCTTTGGATTATCGTTCCGTTTTTTGGGTCATTGTTCCTCTTTTATCACATAGCTGCCATGTCTAGCAAGGAGGGTGACAAGGGTTAATTACTAGTCAAAGGTTAACTGTTTGTAATTCAGCAAAATAAGCCACAGACACAGCAAAATACACAGCACAGCCTGCAGAGCATGATGGTTAGTAGCTCTAAGCTCAAAAGGCCAAAGTGCCATATTATAGGCTTGTCAACAAAATTGAAGTCCGTGGAATAAAAGAGGCAGTGGCAGCATGGATACTCTTTCTCAGACTGGAGGAAGGTAAACAGAAGTGTTCCCCAAGGGTCGGAATTAGGACCACTGCTTTTTTTGATTATATAATAATGACTTGGACTTGGATGTACAGGGCACAATTTCAAAATTTGCAGATGATGCAAAACATGGAAGTGTAGTGAACAGTAAGGAGGATAGAATCATAGAATCATAGAAGTTACAACATGGAAACAGGCCCTTCGGCCCAACATGTCCATGTCGCCCAGTTTATACCACTAAGCCAGTCCCAATTTCCTGCACTTGGCCCATATCCCTCTATACCCATCTTACCCATGTAACTGTCCAAATGCTTTTTAAAAGACAAAATTGTACCCGCCTCTACGACTGCCTCTGGCAGCTCGTTCCAGACACTCACCACCCTTTGAGTGAAAAAATTGCCCCTCTGGACCCTTTTGTATCTCTCCCCTCTCACCTTAAATCTATGCCCCCTCGTTATAGACTCCCCTACCTTTGGGAAAAGATTTTGACTATCTACCTTATCTATGCCCCTCATTATTTTATAGACTTCTATAAGATCACCCCTTAACCTCCTACTCTCCAGGGAAAAAAGTCCCAGTCTGTCTAACCTCTCCCTATAAGTCAAACCATCAAGTCCCGGTAGCATCCTAGTAAATCTTTTCAGCACTATTTCTAGTTTAATAATATCCTTTCTATAATAGGGTGACCAGAACTGTACACAGTATTCCAAGTGTGGCCTCACCAATGCCCTGTACAACTTCAACAAGACATCCCAACTCCTGCATTCAATGTTCTGACCAATGAAACCAAGCATGCCGAATGCGTTCTTCACCACCCTATCCACCTGTGACTCCACTTTCAAGGAGCTATGAACCTGTATTCCTAGATCTCTTTGTTCTATAACTCTCCACAACGCCCTACCATTAACGGAGTAGGTCCTGGCCCGATTCGATCTACCAAAATGCATCACCTCACATTTATCTAAATTAAACTCCATCTGCCATTCATCGGCCCACTGGCCCAATTTATCAAGATCCCGTTGCAATCCTAGATAACCTTCTTCACTGTCCACAATGCCACCAATCTTGGTGTCATCTGCAAACTTACTAACCATGCCTCCTAAATTCTCATCCAAATCATTAATATAAATAACAAATAACAGCGGACCCAGCACCGATCCCTGAGGCACACCGCTGGATACAGGCATCCAGTTTGAAAAACAACCCTCTACAACCACCCTCTGTCTTCTGTCGTCAAGCCAATTTTGTATCCAATTGGCTACCTCACCTTGGATCCCATGAGATTTAACCTTATGTAACAACCTACCATGCGGTACCTTGTCAAAGGCTTTGCTGAAGTCCATGTAGACCACGTCTACTGCACAGCCCTCATCTATCTTCTTGGTTACCCCTTCAAAAAACTCAATCAAATTCGTGAGACATGATTTTCCTCTCACAAAACCATGCTGACTGTTCCTAATTAGTCCCTGCCTCTCCAAATGCCTGTAGATCCTGTCCCTCAGAATACCATCTAACAACTTACCCACTACAGATGTCAGGCTCACCGGTCTGTAGTTCCCAGGCTTTTCCCTGCTGCCCTTCTTAAACAAAGGCACAACATTTGCTACCCTCCAATCTTCAGGCACCTCACCTGTAGCGGTGGATGATTCAAATATCTCTGCTAGGGGACCCACAATTTCCTCCCTCACCTCGTGATAGACATCAAGAGGATATAGACAGGCTGGAATGGGAGGACACATGGCAGATGAAATTTAATGCAGAAAAGTGTGAAGTGATACATTTTGGCAGGAAGAATGAGGAGTAGCAATATAAACTAAATGGTACAATTCTAAAGGGGGTGCAGGAACAGAGATACCTGGGGGTATATGTGCACAAATCTTTGAAGGTGGTAAGACAGGTTGAGAAAGCGGTTAATAAAGCATCTGGGATCCTGGGCTTTATAAATAGAGGCATAGAGTACAAAAGCAAGGAAGTTATGTTGAACCTTTATAAAACACTGGTTTGGCCACAACTGGACAATTGTGTCCAATTCTGGGCACCGCACTTTAGGAAAGATGTGAAGGCCTTAGAGAATGTGCAAAAAGGATTTACTAGAATGTTTCCAGGGATGAGGGACTTTAGTTACGTGGATAGACTGGAGAACATAAGAAATAGGAGCAGGAGTAGGCCAATCGGCCCCTCGAGCCTGCTCCGCCATTCAATAAGATCATGGCTGATCTGATCCTAACCTCAAATCTAAATTCATGTCCAATTTACTGCCCGCTCCCCGTAACCCCTAATTCCCTTTACTTCTAGGAAACTGTCTATTTCTGTTTTAAATTTATTTAATGATGTAGCTTCCACAGCTTCCTGGGGCAGCAAATTCCACAGACCTACCACCCTCTGAGTGAAGAAGTTTCTCCTCATCTCAGTTTTGAAAGAGCAGCCCCTTATTCTAAGATTATGCCCCCTAGTTCTAGTTTCACCCAACCTTGGGAACATCCTTACCGCATCCACCCGATCAAGCCCCTTCACAATCTTATATGTTTCAATAAGATCGCCTCTCATTCTTCTGAACTCCAATGAGTGGAGTCCCAATCTACTCAACCTCTCCTCATATGTCCACCCCCTCATCCCCGGGATTAGCCGAGTGAACCTTCTTTGTGCTGCCTCAAGAGCAAGTATGTCTTTTCTTAAGTATGGACACCAAAACTGTATGCAGTATTCCAGGTGCGGTCTCACCAATACCTTATATAACTGCAGCAATACCTCCCTGTTTTTATATTCTATCCCCCTAGCAATAAAAGCCAACATTCCGTTGGCCTTCTTGATCACCTGCCGCACCTGCATACTAACTTTTTGATTTTCTTGCACTGGGACCCCCAGATCCCTTTGTACTGCAGTACTTTCCAGTTTCTTGCCATTAAGATAATAACTTGCTCTCTGATTTTTCCTGCCAAAGTGCATAACCTCACATTTTCCAATATTGTATTGCATCTGCCAAATCTCCGCCCACTCACCCAGCCTGTCTATATCCCCTCGTAGGTTTTTTATGTCCTCCTCACTCTCTACTTTCCCTCCCATTTTTGTATCATCTGCAAACTTTGATATGTTACACTCGGTCCCCTCTTCCAAATCGTTAATATAGATTGTAAAGAGTTGGGGACCCAGCACCAACCCCTGCGGAACACCACTGGCTACTGGTTGCCAATTGGGGTTGTTCTCCTTAGAGCAGAGAAGGTTGCGAGGAGATTTGATAGAGGTATTCAAAATCATGAAGGGTCTAGACAGAGTAGATAGAGAGAAACTGTTCCCATTGGTGGAAGGTCAAGAACCAGGGGACACAGATTTAAGGTGATTGGCAAAAGAACCAAAGGTGATGTGAGGAAAAATGTTTCTACGCAGTGAGTGGTTAGGATCTGGAATGCACTGCCTGGGAGGATTGTAGAAGCAGATTCAATCGTGGCTTTCAAAAAGAAATTGGATAAATATTTGAAGAGAAAAAATTTGCAGGGCTACGGGGAAAGACGGGGGGAATTGGACTAACTCGATTACTCTTGCAAAGAGCTGGCACAGGCTCGATGGGCTGAATAGCCTCCTTCTGTGCTGTAACAATTCTATGATTCTATTATAGAATCATAGAATCATAGAAGTTTACAACATGGAAACAGGCCCTTCGGCCCAACTTGTCCATGTCGCCCAGTTTATACCACTAAGCTAGTCCCAATTGCCTGCACTTGGCCCATATCCCTCTATACCCATCTTACCCATATAACTGTCCAAATGCTTTTTAAAAGACAATTGTAAACAATTTTACAACACCAAGTTATAGTCCAGCAATTTTATTTTAAATTCACAAGCTTTCGGAGATTTTCTCCTTCCTCAGGCAAATGTTTCAAGATCTCCTTGAAGCCTACGCATTTATACATATTGAACAATAAAACATGGTGTTTACAGACTGCCCCTGCAACTGCCCGTTGCCAAGGCAATCACCGTGTTCAGACAGAGAGGTGTTACCTGCAGAACCTCCGAATACACATTCAACAAAAAAACAAACAGGGAAAAAAACAGAGAAAAAAAACACAGAGAGAGGCAGAAACATCCGGAAGGCAGAGAGAGCCAGCAAATGACCCATTATATTAAAAACAGATAACATTTGTTCGCTGGTGGGGTAACGTGTAGCGTGACATGAACCCAAGATCCCGGTTGAGGCCGTCCTCATGGGTGCGGAACTTGGCTATCAATTTCTGCTCGACAATTTTGCGTTGTCGTGTGTCTCGAAGGCCGCCTTGGAGTACGCTTACCCGAAGGTCGGTGGATGAATGTCCATGACTGCTGAAGTGTTCCCCGACTGGGAGGGAACCCTCCTGTTTGGCGATTGTTGCGCGGTGTCCGTTCATCCGTTGTCGCAGCGTCTGCATGGTCTCGCCAATGTACCATGCTCTGGGGCATCCTTTCCTGCAACGTATGAGGTAGACAATGTTGGCTGAGTCACAGGAGTATGAACCATGCACCTGGTGGGTGGTGTCATCTCGTGTGATGGTGGTATCTGTGTCGATGATCTGGCATGTCTTGCAGAGGTTACCGTGGCAGGGTTGTGTGGCGTCGTGGACGCTGTTCTCTTGAAAGCTAGGTAGTTTGCTGCGAACGATGGTCTGTTTGAGGTTGGGTGGCTGTTTAAAGGCGAGTAGTGGAGGTGTGGGGATGGCCATAGCGAGGTGTTTGTCCTCATTGATGACATGTTGAAGGCTGCGGAGAACATGGCGTAGTTTCTCCGCTCCGGGGAAGTACTGGACGACAAAGGGTACTCTGTTGGTTGCGTCCCGTGTTAGTCTCCTGAGGAGGTCTATGCGATTTTTTGCTGTGGCCCGTCGGAACTGTCGATCGATGAGTCGAGCGTCATATCCCGTTCTTACTAGGGCGTCTTTCAGCGTCTGTAGGTGTCCATCGCGTTCCTCCTCGTCTGAGCAGACCCTGTGTATTCGCAGGGCCTGTCCATAGGGGATGGCCTCTTTGACGTGGTTAGGGTGGAAGCTGGAAAAGTGGAGCATCGTGAGGTTGTCCGTGGGCTTGCGGTAGAGTGAGGTGCTGAGGTGCCCGTCTTTGATGGAGATTCGTGTGTCCAAGAAAGAAACTGATTCTGAGGAGTAGTCCATGGTGAGCTTGATGGTGGGATGGAACTTGTTGATGTTATCGTGTAGTCTCTTTAGTGATTCCTTGCCGTGGGTCCATAGAAAGAAAATGTCGTCGATGTATCTGGTGTATAGTGTTGGTTGGAGGTCTTGTGCAGTGAAGAAGTCCTGCTCGAACTTGTGCATGAAAATGTTGGCGTATTGGGGTGCGAATTTGGTCCCCATGGCTGTTCCGTGTGTTTGGGTAAAGAACTGGTTATCGAAGGTGAAGACATTGTGATCCAGGATGAAGCGGATGAGTTGTAGGATGGCTTCCGGAGATTGGCTGTTGTTGGTGTTGAGTATTGATGCTGTCGCAGCGATGCCGTCATCGTGGGGGATACTGGTGTATAGTGCCGAGACGTCCATCGTGGTGAGGAGTGTTCCTGGTTCAACTGGTCCGTGGGTACTGAGTTTTTGTAGGAAGTCTGTAGTGTCACGACAGAAGCTGGGGGTTCCCTGTACGATGGGTTTCAGGATGCCCTCGATGTATCCAGAGAGGTTCTCACACAGGGTTCCGTTGCCTGATACGATGGGACGTCCGGGTGTGTTGGCTTTGTGTATCTTTGGGAGGCAGTAGAAGTCTCCCACGCGGGGATTACGTGGGATGAGAATGCGTAGGATGCTTTGAAGGTCTGGATCGAAGGTCTTGATCAGTTTGTTGAGCTGGTGGGTGTGTTCTTTGGTCGGATCTGCGGGTAACCGTCTGTAGTGTTCCTGGTTGTCCAGTTGTCGGTATGCTTCTTTGCAATAGTCTGTTCTGTTCTGTATGACTATGGCTCCTCCTTTGTCCGCTGGTTTGATGACGATGTTGCGGTTGGTCTTGAGAGCGTTGATGGCGTTGCGTTGTGCTCGGGTGACATTCTGGACTGTCTTCTGAGTGCGGCTGATGAATCTGGCATTGACGCATTTCCTGACAGCTTGAGCATACATGTCCAGCTGAGGGCAGCGACCCTCCGGAGGAGTCCAGTTTGACTCTTTCCTCTTCGGTTGCTGTACCGCGGATCCCTCTGTCTGCTGTTCCGGATCGTCGATTGTCTCATTGGGTTCGCTGCTGAAATCTTGGGGTTTGTGGTAGAATTCCCGGAGCCTCATTCTCCTGATGAATTCCTCTGTGTCCGCCGCGAGACTAGTGGGGTCCATTTTGGTAGTGGGGCAGAAATTGAGCCCTCGGCTGAGAACTTCGATTTCGTCTGGTTGAAGGGTGTGGACACAGAGGAATTCATCAGGAGAATGAGGCTCCGGGAATTCTACCACAAACCCCAAGATTTCAGCAGCGAACCCAATGAGACAATCGACGATCCGGAACAGCAGACAGAGGGATCCGCGGTACAGCAACCGAAGAGGAAAGAGTCAAACTGGACTCCTCCGGAGGGTCGCTGCCCTCAGCTGGACATGTATGCTCAAGCTGTCAGGAAATGCGTCAATGCCAGATTCATCAGCCGCACTCAGAAGACAGTCCAGAATGTCACCCGAGCACAACGCAACGCCATCAACGCTCTCAAGACCAACCGCAACATCGTCATCAAACCAGCGGACAAAGGAGGAGCCATAGTCATACAGAACAGAACAGACTATTGCAAAGAAGCATACCGACAACTGGACAACCAGGAACACTACAGACGGTTACCCGCAGATCCGACCAAAGAACACACCCACCAGCTCAACAAACTGATCAAGACCTTCGATCCAGACCTTCAAAGCATCCTACGCATTCTCATCCCACGTAATCCCCGCGTGGGAGACTTCTACTGCCTCCCAAAGATACACAAAGCCAACACACCCGGACGTCCCATCGTATCAGGCAACGGAACCCTGTGTGAGAACCTCTCTGGATACATCGAGGGCATCCTGAAACCCATCGTACAGGGAACCCCCAGCTTCTGTCGTGACACTACAGACTTCCTACAAAAACTCAGTACCCACGGACCAGTTGAACCAGGAACACTCCTCACCACGATGGACGTCTCGGCACTATACACCAGTATCCCCCACGATGACGGCATCGCTGCGACAGCATCAATACTCAACACCAACAACAGCCAATCTCCGGAAGCCATCCTACAACTCATCCGCTTCATCCTGGATCACAATGTCTTCACCTTCGATAACCAGTTCTTTACCCAAACACACGGAACAGCCATGGGGACCAAATTCGCACCCCAATACGCCAACATTTTCATGCACAAGTTCGAGCAGGACTTCTTCACTGCACAAGACCTCCAACCAACACTATACACCAGATACATCGACGACATTTTCTTTCTATGGACCCACGGCAAGGAATCACTAAAGAGACTACACGATAACATCAACAAGTTCCATCCCACCATCAAGCTCACCATGGACTACTCCTCAGAATCAGTTTCTTTCTTGGACACACGAATCTCCATCAAAGACGGGCACCTCAGCACCTCACTCTACCGCAAGCCCACGGACAACCTCACGATGCTCCACTTTTCCAGCTTCCACCCTAACCACGTCAAAGAGGCCATCCCCTATGGACAGGCCCTGCGAATACACAGGGTCTGCTCAGACGAGGAGGAACGCGATGGACACCTACAGACGCTGAAAGACGCCCTAGTAAGAACGGGATATGACGCTCGACTCATCGATCGACAGTTCCGACGGGCCACAGCAAAAAATCGCATAGACCTCCTCAGGAGACTAACACGGGACGCAACCAACAGAGTACCCTTTGTCGTCCAGTACTTCCCCGGAGCGGAGAAACTACGCCATGTTCTCCGCAGCCTTCAACATGTCATCAATGAGGACAAACACCTCGCTATGGCCATCCCCACACCTCCACTACTCGCCTTTAAACAGCCACCCAACCTCAAACAGACCATCGTTCGCAGCAAACTACCTAGCTTTCAAGAGAACAGCGTCCACGACGCCACACAACCCTGCCACGGTAACCTCTGCAAGACATGCCAGATCATCGACACAGATACCACCATCACACGAGATGACACCACCCACCAGGTGCATGGTTCATACTCCTGTGACTCAGCCAACATTGTCTACCTCATACGTTGCAGGAAAGGATGCCCCAGAGCATGGTACATTGGCGAGACCATGCAGACGCTGCGACAACGGATGAACGGACACCGCGCAACAATCGCCAAACAGGAGGGTTCCCTCCCAGTCGGGGAACACTTCAGCAGTCATGGACATTCATCCACCGACCTTCGGGTAAGCGTACTCCAAGGCGGCCTTCGAGACACACGACAACGCAAAATTGTCGAGCAGAAATTGATAGCCAAGTTCCGCACCCATGAGGACGGCCTCAACCGGGATCTTGGGTTCATGTCACGCTACACGTTACCCCACCAGCGAACAAATGTTATCTGTTTTTAATATAATGGGTCATTTGCTGGCTCTCTCTGCCTTCCGGATGTTTCTGCCTCTCTCTGTGTTTTTTTTCTCTGTTTTTTTCCCTGTTTGTTTTTTTGTTGAATGTGTATTCGGAGGTTCTGCAGGTAACACCTCTCTGTCTGAACACGGTGATTGCCTTGGCAACGGGCAGTTGCAGGGGCAGTCTGTAAACACCATGTTTTATTGTTCAATATGTATAAATGCGTAGGCTTCAAGGAGATCTTGAAACATTTGCCTGAGGAAGGAGAAAATCTCCGAAAGCTTGTGAATTTAAAATAAAATTGCTGGACTATAACTTGGTGTTGTAAAATTGTTTACAATTGTCAACCCCAGTCCATCACCGGCATCTCCACATCATTTTTAAAAGACAAAATTGTACCCGCCTCTACTACTGCCTCTGGCAGCTCGTTCCAGACACTCACCACTCTATGAGTGAAAAAAAATTGCCCCTCTGGACCCTTTTGTATATTAGAAAAAGATGTCAATTTCTCCCTATTTCCCACATTCTACAATATGGGGCGGGGTGTATAATGAGCAGGGTTTATAAAGGGCAGGGTAAAAACAGGCGGTATATATAATGGGCAGGGTGTATATTGGGCGGGATGTATAATGGGTGAGTTGCATAATGGGCAGGGCGTATATCAGGCAGGACGCATAATGGGCAGGGTGTACAACAGACGGGATAAATATCAGGCAGGGTGAATATTGTGCAGGGTGTGTAATGGGCGGGGTGAACAGTGGGCGGGTATATAGCAGGCCTTGTGTGTAACGGGTGAGATGTATATCGGGTGGGTTTAATAATGGGCTGGACGTATAATGGACGAGACGTATATCGGGCGGGTTTAATAATGGGCGGGGTGTATAAACATGCAGAATGTATACTGGGGTGGGGGGAATACCGGGCAGGGTGTGTACTGGGTGGGGTATATATCGGGTAAAAACATGCAGAATGTATACTGGGGTGGGGGGAATACCGGGCAGGGTGTGTACTGGGTGAGGTATATATCGGGTAAAAACATGCAGAATGTATACTGGGGTGGGGGGAATACCGGGCAGGGCGTGAACCAGGCGGGGTGTATATCGGGCAGGGTGTATAATGGGTGGGGTAAATATCGGCAGGGTGAATATCGGGCGGGTATACACCACCGCCCAATATTCCACCCCCCTCCCCACGGTATACACCCCGCCCGATATACACCCCGCCTGGTACACACCCTGCCCGGTATTCCCCCCACCCCATTATACATTCTGCATGTTTTTACCCGATATATACCCCACCCAGTACACACCCTGCCCGGCGGTCGATGCCACCCCATCCATTTTGCATTCCCATCCCATAACGAGTATCTGCCCCAATGTGTAATAATCAGGCACATAATAAATAGGCAGATGATCAGGCTCTACTTGTTACACTGTATGTTGTATTCACAGTTCCAGCTCAGGGTGGGTGTTTTATATTGTCCATGGTAGGCCTAATACACAAACCATAAAAATCTCTGAACATTACACTGTAAGGATGATGTCTAAGCAGCGCCTCACATCCAATTTTCCAGGATCCAACTTAAATCAAATCAATAGTGCTTAGTTAGCTGGACCTTCTGTTTTTGATTATGTGAAATGTAACTTATATAGGCCCGAAATTTGCTCTGAAAATAATAGCATTCCTTATTTCAGGGCAAATGGAAGAGCAAGTTCCACATGCACAGTTAAGCGCAGAAATCCGGAAGTTGCTCTCGTCGATGCCCTGCTTCTTCGTAAGCTGTGCTGGAAGGAGATCTCACCGGCTGACTCACCGGTTAAATGGCTCCATCAGAGCAAAGTTGCTCTCCTGTCCGGCTGGAAACTAATTATTTCCACCAGCAAAAGATATGTCCATTTTTTTTAGTCTAACCAAAATTTTAACAGCGTGGTAAGTCTTAGTGACTGCCAAACAATCTCTCTGGCACTGAAATTAACTTTTACAAGTGTGGAGTCTCATTCCTTCAAAATTTAATTGCTGTTGGACATTTAAAAAAAAATATTTTTTTTATTTTTTACTTTTTCTTTCTGTCTCTTCTATCTATGTCTTTTAATTCACTATCTCTTACCCTTTCTTTATTTCACTTTCTGTAACTGATTTTACATTGAATTTACTGTTCTAACTAATGTTTCCTGGTTCTGTACCCGCGCGGCTTGTTAGCGATCCTTCAATCTAATTGGTTATGGGGATGCACAGTTCCGTTCCCCGCTAACACAGCTCACAGATGCCCGGGAGAGGACGCTGCATTTTTTTCAGCTCCCCATTGCAGGAAGATGGTGCCCAAAAGCCCGTGGATAGTTTGTGGGTAAGTTTAAATCTAACGAGAGGCGGGCGCCGTTCATTCGCCGCTCAGCACAAAATCCGGGTCATTGATGTTTACTCGTTCATATTTGAAAGATCCTATGAGCCCAGTTTGCTTTTGCTGAATGATCTTCTACCCACCTTGCAGATTAACATCATTTGATGCTTCGATGAGTCACTAGCTGGCTGGTGAAGCCTAGGGTATCTCTCCGTAGTTGCCATGCAACCTCAGTATTATGTTTGCTGTTCTTGGTAATTAACTAATGGAATCACAACATTTTGTGTCGGGCCGCACTTTGGGAACACGCTGAAAGAGAAAGGAGCTCATTGTCACATAAAAGTGTTTGAACTTACATGTTTTATGAGAAAATATGACCGAGGCGATTTGAAATGCCACAGACCTGGGAGGTTCCCAAAGAGACTGATAGTTAGAGGCAATTTTAAGTGAAAAGGCTCACACAAAAAAAGGGCAGAACAAAGTGAAATGAAGCTTAATTTCTACTATGATCATTCTTATAATAATTAGTGTGATGCAACTAAGAACAGGTTGTCTTTGATACTGAATGCATAGTAACGTGTTGTTGCTTGCAGTACTACATTACTTAATAAAGCAATAACCACCTTTTCCCCACCCATACTGTTACAGAACTCATATGACATTACAGGCTGTCTGGCTGATTGTATTTGACCTGTGACACTTCCTGCTTGTCCCCATTATTATGACCTGTACACCTAAAATTCCTGGAGCTATTTGAGAGCAGCATAAGACTTCAACCCCATGGCCTAGAAATTCGCAGGCCGGCGCGAATTGGGTGCAGGGAACAAGTGGACTGCTGGCTCCAAGATATACCTTTAAAGGGAGCTTGCAATGCAATTACTATTTGCATTTACCTCTGGTCTTGGGTTTATCTATTTAAAGTTCCTTAAAGGCTTGCCACAGACTTTTGAAACTATTTTTCAAAGGTAAAGAAGCTGCTGTTGGTGGTAGGATTATTGAGTGGTACCAGCAGTGACGAGTCAAGTAGAACAGAGTCCCAGCAATAGCAGCTGAGTCAATTAAATCCTGTAGAAAGTACATCATAAATAAGATGATTATTAGGTAGAAAAAAAATCAGTGCATTATACTGATTTAACAGACAGCACTTTATCATCGCCTGACTGGTCTGCTAAAGCTTTTCCTACATCTCGAATAGCTAAAGATTTTATTGCTCGTCACAAGTACAGGGCAGCAGTTTAAGGGTTACAACACTTCACATGAGGGCATCCATCTTTCTGTAAGCAATCAGGTGCTGTGCACCAAAGCAAAGTGGGAAAGGTTAATGAACTGTTGTTCCAACAACCCACTCGCATCCCGCCCCCACCACCCACCCCCCCGCAAAAAAAAAGATGTGGGTGTAGTGGGATACTCATTAAAACCAACACATCACACTCATGTTATTCATGCTTTTTGGCAGACCAGAATCTCCACATAGGTAGTTATTATGCAAATGTATTTGGTTTATTTTAGCCTCCTTTACCCTTGTACTTCTAATGAGCAATTGAGATGGGAGGGAATATGGGGGTAAATAACGGCAGACAATAGCCCCAGTCTTTCACATGGAGGCTGACTGCTGATATTAGTCACAGCCTTTCACACACGGGCTGGCCTGCTCTTGCTCTCTTGATCGGTATAATTTCAATAGCTGGTTAATTTCTGTTGTACAAGTCATGTCCCAGAATATTGTGAAGGGTGGTATGTCACTTCAGAACTGAGTGTTTATTCAGGCTTCTGACTTTCCCTTCTCCTCTGCTGCAGGCTATTGGATTTTCAGGATTGTTGCCACAAACAGAATAATTTTTTGTCTGATGCCTTCCCTTCACAGCGGTTAAAAACGGAATTAATTAGGCCTCTACTGGGATCCTTACAGCTGAATAGGCTACATGGATTACGGGATATTAGTCTGGTATTCAGCTCGGCCTTACTCTCTGTAGCTCCTTTGTTAGCCAGTAAAATATCTAAAAGCCTTTATGATAGGTTTCAGCACTGGCAGTATTTATTCAGCTAAGCTTGTGGATAAGGGCTAGATGCAGCTGTTTCAACATCGAGGACACCTTCAAGTCTAAGAGTGACCCAAGTGAGATCTCATTGCAGTGAAGCACCTCTCATAACGGAGCTGTAAGACGTTTTGTGCTCATGCCATTAGACTTTTGTCAAGCCTCTTCCCCGGTGTCAGCTTAATCTCTAATTATAATGCCGGGTTTGTGAGCCCCGGAGAAGGCCCAAGCAACGGGTGGAATGTTTGCCCTCCACAAGTAGTTCACATGCTGGTCACTAAATCTCCGTGAGCCCGACATTCTTGTTTGCAGTGTTAAAAATAAACGTATTCAGAGTTTTAACAAGCCAAGCCCCGTAATCTCCAGAATTATGGGTTCTCAGTGAATGAAAGTCAAGATTTTCTCTACCAAATTTTCTCCAGAGCCAGTTCTATTCTTCAGAAAGAACCATTCCCTTAAGTACTACTCAATGGTCATTGATGGGGAACTTTCAGCAATACTCCAACCCCCCCCCCCGCACCCCCAACACCTCTCCCTAGGATATTGTTGTAAGCTCCAGAACCCCAGTTGGAGGAACGTTTGTCAGTGGAAACAAATCCACCAACAATGTCACCACAGGAAAACAAGGAATTGGAAAAAAAAAGTACAGAAATAAAAACAAACTACTGGAAATATAGGAGGTCCATCCAACGATTGAGAAAAGAGCTCAGGCTTCAAGTGGAGGCCTTTTGTGAATTCTGGTGAAGAGAAATATTAACCTGCCTTTTCTCTTTCCAGGTGTTGAAAGACCTGCTGTGTACTCCTAGTATTTCCTGTTTCTATATCAGATTTCAAATATTTGCGGTTTTCGTTTAATTAAAATAACGACACATATTTGTCTCAAATCTACTCTTCATTCTCAGTGACAACTGTAAAGTCAGTGGCTGGACCTGTAGTAGTTACACAGAGTACCATTATCATTTGTAACAAGGAAACCCACAGAGCAGTGTGTTCAGAGTCACTTTGTACTGGTATAAATATAGTCATTTTTAGTTCACACGGCCTCACATTAAAACACAATAGGCTTTGTGTGATCGTGTAAAATGGGTGATAGCGAGTCGGCAGCCCATTTTACATCTCTCCTGATTTTTATTTCCAATGACTTTCATTGACGAGGGCTACCTGTTAACTACCTGGCTTTGATGACGTCACTACACAACCCGTGCTCTCCTGCTGAACATCGATATGGAAGTTCCATGTCCTCATCAAGCAGGTCATTGGGATTCTGAATGCAGCGCATCAGATGCTTGGACCAGTCAGGGGAAGTCCTGCCATGCAGCCAGCACAGAGTGTTGCAAATGGTGATCAGAGCCTGGAGATGGAGCAGTCTTACATGAATCTGATGAAGAGGAGCTAGAAGAAGAAGGGGAAGCTGTAGACCAGCAGTATCTTGCAACTCAAGCTGTCAGAGACTAACTCACCAACCTCAATTCGCCTGAATTCCTGCACCCCCAATCCCGCCAAGACCACTCCTCTCTAACATCTAGCCCAGTCCATCCACCCTCTCAAGAAAATGCAGGCTCCGAAGCAAACGTTCAACTAACCTGCACACAAAAAAACACAGTTGCAAAAGTCCGCTTTTCTTTAATGAGTTCAACAAATGCCACAAAACTATATATTCCCCTAGGTGCCACCCAATAGTGTCTTTTTGAAGTCTACTTTTCCCAACTCTCGTGCTCCCAGGACATGCTGCCCCAGTGGCTTCAGCATGGCTGGTGGAAGGCCGCTGTTGGCACTAGGGATGTTCTTGGTGGGCCACCTCTAGCAGTGCGGCCCTGAGAAGGACCGGCTGCAGATTAAAGCATCACAGCTGCTGCCGAGGGCGGACTGGCTCAGCTGACTTAGGAACACTTGTGTGGGCACTGGATGATGGGCCGACGAGGACACAGGACGCACTGGGCTCCACGGGGGGTGGGGGGGGCAACATCTGCAGCTCCCACAGCGCCAGTTCCATTCCCATGTGGCTGAGCATTTGCTGTCCCCATGATTAGCGTCAGAGCAGATGGCAGGAAGTCTGTGACCTGACCAAGACCCCTATCCATTCGACCCCCGTACCTGACCACACAGACATTCCAGGCTGGAGGAGACGATGGAGGCCCCCAGTGACAGTAGTTTCGGTCAAACGTTGCCATCACTGGTGACAAGGGCCATTTGCAAGCCTCACCGCAGCATCCACAGTGGACACACCACACAAGCTCCGTAGTGGACTGCAGCAGAAGTCATGCCTTACAACAGAACGCCGCACATGCTAGAGATGGACCCCCTCCACACTCCCAGACATTACACGGCAACTCCTCAGCAGGTTGTCCAGTGCATCCACTATTTTCTGGTACACTTCTAAGATCCTTCTCTAAAAGGGCGCTGATGGCCTGTTTCTGTGCTGTACATTCTATGTAATTCCATGTAAGTCTTCATCTTCATCCTCTTCAACAATGCTTGGACCCGGGCTTGCCCTCCGGCCAGCTGTGTCCACCACTGTCCTTTCCACCTCTGCCAGCTGCTGCTCACATGTGATGTGAACATCACCCTATGGAGTCCCCTCTGCCTCACTATCTACCCCAGATGATCTCTCTGCGGGTGCTGGTTGGAGAGGGAGTGGGTGATGGTGTAGGCTGGCGAGGCTGGTATGGTTCGCCGCCTTCTTCAGGAGAGGCCAATTCTGCAGAGGGACCTGCAAATGAGAAGAAAGGAACAATGAATAGCATATACTGGGCAGGTTAGGGAGCCTCAGGCATGAGTGGAGTGGCGAGGCATCACCAATTTGGTCAGCTCCCTGAAAGACAGATAGCAGAAAAGAAAAAATAAACCCTTATGCTTTATTCCTCCCGGGTCTCCCCAGCACTCTGAGGGAGGCCTGTGCCCACAATCTCCAGGGCTTCCTGCTCCATGGGACTTAGGACCTGGATGGATGCTGTCCCAGCTCCTGTTCGCATCCGCTCCTGGGTATTGTGTGTCCTGCAGAAAGAAGAGGCATTTATCAGCGTGTGGCTCCATCAAAGGAGTGGGTGCATGATGACACAAAGCAAGCAGTGCGCAGGATGGGGAGCTGTCACAGAGCAGGAAAGTGGCATGAGGGTGATATTTGCCTGCAAATACAAGAAGAGTACCTGTAATCAGGTGACAGCTGTGAGGACAACAGCAGCTGCTGGTAGTGCAGCTGAAACTAGAAGGTGGGTAGGCTTAGTTGCCCATTGCTAATTAGAGAATAGGCAGGTGGAGAGGGGAGGGTGGGAGTGTTCGGGATGGTGTGAGGGAGGAGGGAAATACAGTGGCAAAGTGTGATACAGGGAAGGAGACATCACAAGAAGTCATTCTTACCTTGGCTGAGCGTGTCAGATCATTACATTTTTTTCAGCATTGCAGAAATGTCCTGAGGGTGAGGCGGGCCAGATTTACCTGTTCCGAAATCTTCCTCCAGGCCTGCTGTAGTGTATGCCTCATTCACTCTAGTCCTAGTGGAGGGGAAGGAGGAGTCCTAGTGCACCCTCACTTCCCACAGCAAGCTCTCCTCGGCAGTATCTGAAAATCAGGGCGCTCCTCCCTGTGCCAAAGCATTCCTTCAGATTCACCTCCCGATGGACGGAATGAAAAAAACAACCTCCACGCTTAAAAGATTGCAGCTTGCTCTAAGAGATTCAGCTTCTTTTTAAATTCACGACGGGTCTCCTGAAGTCCTGCACCCCCATCCCCCTCCTAGCACCCCCCTCGGTGGAGAGCTGCCCATTCATGCCGGAAAACTCATGGGGGGGCTCGACTATCATAGGGTAAGGAAGATAAAATCGACCCGCAAATCTTTGATCTACACAGGAAAGAAAGCAGTATTATATATTTATATCTTGGCAGAACTGCTTATTAAATTGAAAGCAAAATACTGCGGATGCTGGAAATCTGAAATGAAAACAGAAAATGCTGGAGAAGCTCAGCAAGTGAGGCAGCATCTGTGGAGAAAGAAACACAGTTAACGTTTCAAGTCGAAGATTTATGCTCATTAAATTGTTTTTCCACATTGCCGTGAACTTTTAGAAAGCAATAGCTATGAACATATAAACATACAAATTAAGAGCAGGAGTAGGCCATTCTGCCCCTCGAGCCTGCTCTGCCATTTGATAAGATCATGGCTGATCTGATTGCGACCTCAACCCTACTTTCCTGTCGACCTACTATAACCTTTGACTCCCTTGTTAATCAGGAATCTATCCAACTCAGCCTTGAAAATATTCAATGACCCTGCCTCTACCGCTCTCTGGGGAAGAGAGTTCCACAGACTCACGACCCTCTACCTATCTAAAATCTTGCTGAATTCTTTATTGATTTCTTAATATAATCATGGCATTGGTTCACCACACATTCCAGACATTTACACCTCCTCTGGAACCATCTTTTGTTTCTATACTTGTCCCATTATCACTTCCTTTTGCCTTGCATCATCACCTCTTCCCTGGCTCTGTCCTTGCTTAAAAGATGTTAATTCTCTAACTTCTTCCAGTTCTGATAAAAGGTCATCGACCTGAAACATTAACTCTGTTTCTCTCTGCACAGATGCTGCCTGACCTGTGGAGTGTTACCAGCATTTTCTGCTTTTATTTCAGATTTCCAGCATCCGCAATATTTTGCTTTTGTTCTAGACATAAGAGCATAAGAAATAGGTTGGGAGTAGGCCATATGGCCCCTCGAGCCTGCTCTGACGTTCAATAAGATCATGGCTGATCTTCGACCTCAACTCCACTTCCCTGCCCAATCCCCATTCCTTTAGTGTCCAAAAACTAGCGATCTCAATCATGAATATACTCTACAACTGAGCATCCACAGCCCTCTGAGGTAGAGAATTGCAAAGATTCACAACCCTCTGAGTGAAGAAATTCCTCCTCATCTCAGTCCTAAATGGCCGACCCCTTATCTTGAGACCATGACCTCTAGTTCTAGACTCTCAAGTCAGGTGCAACAGCCTCTCAACATTTACCCTGTCAAGCTCTCTAAGAATTTTATAAGTTTCAATAAGATCACCTCTCATTCTTCTAAACTCCAGAGTATAGGCCCATTCTACTCAAACTCTCCTCATAGGACAATCCTCTTATCCCAGGAATCAATCTTGTGAGCCTTCATTGTATCATCTCTAAGGCAAGTATATCATTCCTTAAAGAAGGAGACCAAAACTATACACAGTTCTCCAGGTATGGTCTCACCAGAGCCCTATATAATTGCAGCAAGACCTCCTTACTCTTATACTCCAACCCCCTTGCAATAAAGGCTAACATACCATTTGCCTTCCTAAATGCTTCTTGTACCTGCATATTAACTTTCTGTGATTCATGTACAAGGACACCCAAATCCCTCTGACTACCAACATTTCTTAGTCTCTCACCTTTTAAAAAATATTCTGCTTTTCTATTCTTCCTACCAAAGTGGATAATTTCACATTAATTAGACATTATTCCTGCCTTCTAAAGGCTGATCGCAAGACCATGATTAGCATTTATTTTCCTCAGGAGTTAGTTATTGTCAACTTTTGTTTGTTTATTGTCTACCACTGAAGCAACTTGCTCTTTGCAGCCTGGGGGTTGATTTTAGCCATGCCCACCCAGCGGGAACGGTGCGGGCAGGGGGTGTGGGGTGGTGGGGAGGGGAGGCGGGGGTTATGATGGTGGTGGGGGAGGGGTCACGCCATGTTCTTGCCACCCACCATCTTATCTTATGTCAGGTCAGATACGGGAGGGCCACCCTCCCCAGGCAGACGGAGGCCTACTTTACATGGAAAAGTCAGGGCCAGGTGACATCTTCAGCGCTGCGACCTAATTTTAACTTGAAATTGCGTGAGGCTCACACGGCCAAACCCACCAGCAAAACCTGAGGGGAGGCAATGGAGTGGTCAGAAGAGGCCAGGGTAAATTTTTTTATTTGTGAGGTTTCCTTGTGGGCCAGAAGGACCTGGAGTGCTCCTCGCAAAAAATTCCCATGCCTCCCCAGCCCTGGCCCAATTCCATCTACTTCTCACCAGCAGCAGCTCTTTGGAGGCCCACCTCAGCACTAACCTTATGCCGAGGACCGTTCCCTTGGGCCCCCCCGCAGCGTCAGCCTCCCGTCCGAGTTCCCGCTCCCACTCCCGCCCATCGGATCTTACGTAATTCCCATCAGTTTCGAGCCAAAGACAGTGCAGACATGTTTAAATGAGGCCCGGGGGTTAAAATGGCCCAGGCCGAGGACCCCCGCCCTCTCCATCCCCGCCCTCTCCAAACACACAGTGAGTTAAAATCAACCATCTAGATCCTGCAGGGAAAGAACAAAAAGGAAAGGTGTGTGATAGTGTGAAGGACAGGAGTGATGAAACGATAAAAAGGTGATGATTCAAGGCAAAAAGAAGTGATAATGGGACAAGGATAGAAACAAAAGATTTTTTTTATTCGTTCATGGGATGTGGGCGTCTCTGGTGAGGCCAGCATTTATTGCCCATCCCTAATTGCCCTTGAGAAGGTGGTGGTGAGCCACCTTCTTGAACCGCTGCAGTCCATGTGGTGAAGGTTCTCCCACAGTGCTGTTAGGAAGGGAGTCCCAGGATTTTGAACCAGTGACGATGAAGGAACGGCGATATATTTCCAAGTCGGGATGGTGTGTGACTTGAAGGGGGACGTGCAGGTGATGTTGTTCCCATGTACCTGCTGCTCTTGTCCTTCTAGGTGGTAGAGGTCGCGGGTTTGGGAGGTGCTGTGGAAGAAGCCTTGGCGAGTTGCTGCAGTGCATCCTGTGGATGGTACACGCTGCAGCCACTGTGCACCGGTGGTGAAGGGAGTGAATGTTTAGGGTGTTGGATGGGGTGCCAATCAAGCGGGCTGCTTTGTGTTGGATAGTGTCGAGCTTCTTGAGTGTTGTTAGAACTGCACTAATCCAGGCAGGTGGAGAGTATTCCATCACATTCCTGACTTGTGCCTTGTAGATGGTGGAAAGGCTTTGGGAAGTCAGGAGCTGAGTCACTCACTGAGAATACCCAGCCTCTGACCTGCTCTTTGTAGCCACAGTATTTATATGGCTGGTCCAGTTAAGTTTCTGGTCAATGGTGACCCCCAGGATGTTGATGGTGGGGGATTCGGCGATGGTAATGCCGTTGAATGTCAAGGGGAGGTGGTTAGACTCTCTTGTTGGAGATGGTCATTGCCTGGCACTTGTCTGGCGCAAATGTTACTTGCCATTTATGAGCCCAAGCCTGGATGTTGTCCAGGTCTTGCTGCATGCGGGCTCGGACTGCTTCATTATTTAAGGGGTTGCGAATGGAACTGAACACTGTGCAATCATCAGCGAACTTTCCCATTTCTGACCTTATGATGGAGGGAAGGTCATTGATGAAGCAGCTGAAGATGGTTGGGCCTTGGACACTGCCCTGAGGAACCCCTGCAGCAGTGTCCTGGGGCTGAGATTATTGGCCTCCAACAACCACTACCATCTTCATTTGTGCTAGGTATGACTCCAGCCACTAGAGAGTTTTCCCCCTGATTCCCATTGACTTCAATTTTACCAGGGCTCTTTGGTGCCACACTCGGTCAAATGCTGCCTTGATGTCAAGGGTAGTAACTCTCACCTCACCTCTGGAATTCAGCTCTTTTGTCCATGTTTGGACCAAGGTTGTAATGAGGTCTGGAGCCGAGTGATCCTGGAGGAACCCAAACTGAGCATCGGTGAGCAGGTTATTGGTGAGTAAGTGCCGCTTGATAGCACTGTCGACGACACCTTCATCACTTTGCTGATGATTGAGAGTAGACTGATGGGGCAGTAATTGGCCGGATTGGATTTGTCCTGCTTTTTGTGGACAGGACGTACCTGGGCAATTTTCCACATTGTCGGGTAGATGCCAATGTTGTAGCTGCACTGGAACAGCTTGGCTAGAGGCGCAGCTAGTTCTGGAGCACATGTCTTCAGCACTACAGCTGGGATGTTGTCGGGGCCCACAGCCTTTGCTGTATCCAGTGCTCTCAGCTGTTTCTTGATATCACGTGGAGTGAATCGAATTGGCTGAAAACTGGCTTCTGTGATGGTGAGGATATCGGGAGGAGGCCGAGATGGATCATCCACTCAGCACTTCTGGCTGAAGATAGTTGCAAACGCTTCAGCCTTGTGTTTTGCACTCACATGCTGGACTCCACCATCATTGAGGATGGGGATGTTTACAGAGCCTCCTCCTCCTGTTGGTTGTTTAATTGTCCACCACCATTCACGACTGGATGTGGCAGGACTGTAGAGCTTTGATCTGATGCATTGGTTATGGAATCGCTTAGCTCTGTCGATAGCATGTTGCTTCCGCTGTTTAGCGTGCATGTAGTCCTGAGTTGTAGTTTCCCCAGGTTGGCACCTCATTTTTAGGTACGCCTGGTGCTGCTCCTGGCATGCTCTTCTACAGTCCTCATTGAATGAGGGTTGATCCCCTGGCTTGTTGGTAATGGTAGAGTGAGGAATATGCTGGGCCCTGAGGTTACAGATTGTGCTGGAATACAATTCTGCTGCTGCTGATGGCCCACAGCACTTCATGGATGCCCAGTTTTGAATCTATCCCATTTAGCACGGTGGTAGTGCCACACAACACGTTGGATGGTATCCTCAGTGCGAAGACGGGACTTCGTCTCCACGAGGACTGTGCGGTGGTCACTCCTACCAATACTGTCATGGACAGATGCATTTGCGACAGGTAGATTGGTGAGGACGAGGTCAAGTAAGTTTTTCCCTTGTGTTGGTTCGCTCACCACCTGCCGCAGGCCCAATCTAGCAGCTATGTCCTTCAGGACTCGGCCAGCTCGGTCAGTAGTGGTGCTACCGAGCCACTCTTGGTGATGGACATTGAAGTCCCCCACCCAGAGTATATTCTGTGCCCTTGCTACCCTCAGTGCTTACTCCAAGTGGTGTTCAACATGGAGGAGGACTGATTCATCAGCTGAGGGAGGGCGGTAGGTGGTAATCAGCAGGAGGTTTCCTTGCCCATGTTTGACCTGATGCCATGAGAATTCATGGGGTCCAGAGTCAATGTTGAGGACTCCTAGGGGCACTCCCTCCTGACTGTATATCACTGTACCGCCACCTCTGGTCGGTCTGTCCTGTCGGTGGGACAGGACATACTCAGGGATGGTGATGGAAGAGTCTGGGACATTGGCTGAAAGCTATGATGCTGTGAGTATAGCTATGTCAGGCTGTTGCTTGACTAGTCTGTAGGACAGCTCTCCCTAGATGTTAGTGAGGAGGACTTTGCAGGGTCGACTGGGTCCAGAGGAGGTGCAAAAGTCTAGAATGTGAGATGAACCAATTATAATAAGATAGTTTGGGAAGTCTGCCAAAGCCCTGTGTTGACTTTGCAATAACAAACGGAGACATGTTGCACTTGAACCTAATGGGCCAGGAAATATGATGGCAAAAGGTAAATACACTGAATGGCAAAAAAACACTCATGATCAATTAGAGATCCCACTACTGCTCAATAAACTAATCTCTCGTCTGCTCTTTTTTTTCCTGAGATGTGCACACATAATCTTGTTGTCCCTAATTCTTTTAAACACTTTAATGGCATTTCTGGTAACCATTAAGACTGGAGTCAGTCACTTCCCACAAATTGCCAATTTGTGGCTTTAATAATTGGTTTTAACGTGAATACCACACAAACAGGTCCCCAACGGTTGCCAAAACAAACCCATGCAAGATTTATATTTCAACCACAAAACGCTTGTGCAAATTGGAGTTTTGAGCTCACGTTAACACTAAAATCACACCAAGCACAAGCGCGCACACACATGCACACCCAGCAGCCTAACCTTAACAAAATGTTTCTGCCACTGTTTCTACCCTAGGTTTTAAAATTTCAAAATCCTAGCAAGAACCCGTGGCTCCAGTTAGTGCTCCCAGGTCTAGGATTTTAACTGTGATCCCACTGTAAAAAGAAAGACTTGCAAATATATTACTCTTTTCACGACCTGAGGATGTCCCAAAGCATTTTATAGCCAATGAAGTACTTTTGAAGTGTAGACACTGTTGTTTTGTAGGAAATACGACAGTCAATTTGCACACAGCAAGCTCCCACAAACAGCAATGAGATAAATGACCTGATAATCTGTTTTAGTGATGTCGGTTGAGGGATAAATATTGTTCTGGACACTGGGGAGAACTCGCCTTGTCTACTTCAAAAAGATGCCATGGGATCTTTTACCTGAGAGGGCAGATGTCTCATCTGAAAGACGGCACTTCCAACAGTGCAACTCCCCCTCAGCACTGCACTGAAGTGTCAGCCTAGATAATGTGCTCAAGTCTCTGGAATGGGGCTTGAACACATGACCTTCTGACACAGAGGCGAGAGGGCTACCAACTGAGCCATGGCTAACACCTAATGTAGGAAACACGGCAGCTAATTTGTGCACAGCAAGCTCCCACAAACATCAATGTGATAATGACCAGATAATCTGTTTTAGTGATGTTAGTTGAGGGATAGATATTGGCCATGAGACCAGGGAGAGCTCCTCTGCTCCACATGAGAGGGCAGACAGACTGTACTGGACCATCAGCCTAGATTTTGTGTTCAAATCTCTGCAGTGGGACTTCAACCCACAACCTTCTGATTCAGAAGCGAGAGTACTACCAGCTGAGCCACAACTGATGCCCTATAGCCCGCAGAACGAATGCAGAACATTTTGCAGGGGGTAGGGGAACAGCCAGAAGTCATGGTTCATGTTGGAACCAATGACATTGGTAAGAAGAGGGTTGAGATCCTACAGACAGAGTTTGAGGAGCTAGGGAGGAAGTTAAAGAGCAGGACCTCAAAGGTAGTAATCTCCGGACTACTCCCCGTGCCATGTGCTAGTGAGTATAGGAGCAGTAAGATAAGACAGGTTAACCTGTGGCTGGAGAAATGGTGCAGAAGGGGGGGCTTCAAATTCCTGGGGCATTGGGACTAGTTCTGGGGCATAAGGGATCTGTTCAAGATGGATGGGTTGCACCTGAACAGATCTGGGACCAATGTCCTCACGGGGAGGTTAGTGGCATTGTGGACAGTGAAGAAGGTTATCTAGGATTGCAACGGGATCTTGATAAATTGGGCCAGTGGGCCGATGAATGGCAGATGGAGTTTAATTTAGATAAATGTGAGGTGATGCATTTTGGTAGATCAAATCGGGCCAGGACCTACTCCGTTAATGGTAGGGCGTTGGGGAGAGTTATAGAACAAAGAGATCGAGGAGTACAGGTTCATAGCTCCTTGAAAGTGGAGTCACAGGTGGATAGGGTGGTGAAGAAGGCATTCAGCATGCTTGGTTTCATTGGTCAGAACATTGAATACCGGAGTTGGGATGTCTTGTTGAAGTTGTACAGGGCATTGGTGAGGCCACACTTGGAGTACTGTGTACAGTTCTGGTCACCCTATTATAGAAAGGATATTATTAAACTAGAAAGAGTGCAGAAAAGATTTACTAGGATGCTACCGGGACTTGATGGTTTGACTTACAGGGAGAGGTTAGACAGACTGGGACTTTATTCCCTGGAGAGTAGGAGGTTAAGGGGTGATCTTATAGAAGTCTATAAAATAATGAGGGGCATAGATAAGGTCGATAGTCAAAATCTTTTCCCAAAGGTAGGGGAGTCTATAACGAGGGGGCACAGATTTAAAGTGAGAGGGGAGAGATACAAAAGGATCCAGAGGGGCAATTTTTTCACTCAAAGGGTGGTGAGTGTCTGGAACGAGCTGCCAGAGGCAGTAGTAGAGGCGGGTACAATTTTGTCTTTTAAAAAGCATTTGGACAGTTACATGGGTAAGATGGGTATAGAGGGATATGGGCCAAGTGCAGGCAATTGGGACTAGCTTAGTGGTATAAACTGGGCGACATGGACATGTTGGGCCGAAGGGCCTGTTTCCATGTTGTAACTTCTATGATTCTAGTGCTGTGGGGGAGGGGGTTTAAACTAAGTTGGAAGGGGAAGGAGCACCAGGATGAAGCATTGAGAGGAGATACTATGTTCACAAAGGACTGGGAGGGTTGATGTGTATATGGACTTTCTACAGACATTTGATAAAGTATTACACAATAGACTTGTTAGCAAAATTGAAGCCCATGGGATTAAAGGGACAGTGGCTGTATGGATACAAAATTGGCTAGGGGACAGAATGCATAGAGTTGAGTTGAACGGTTGTTTTTCAGACTGGAGGGAAGTATACAGTGGTGTCCCCCAGGGGTCAGTGTTGGGACCACTGCTATTTTTGATATATATTAATGACCTGGACTTGGGTATAGAGGGTATAATTTCAACGTTTTCAGATGACACGAGACTCGGAAATGTAGTAAACAGTGAGGAGGATAGTAACGGACTTCAGGAGGACATAGGCAGAATGGTGAAATGGACAGAATCATGGCAGGTGAAATTTAATGCAGAGAAGTGTGAAGTGATTCATTTTAGTAGGAAGAATGAGGAAAGGCAATTTTAAACTAAACGGTACAATTTTAAAGGGGATGCAGGAACAGAGAGACCAGGGAGTATATGTATACAAGTCTTTGAAGATGGCAGGACAAATTCAGAAGACTGTTAAAAAGGCATACGGGATCCTTGGCTTTATGAATAGAGATCTAGGTACAAAAGCAAGGAAGTTATGCTAAACCTTTATAAAATACTGTTTAGGCCACAGCTGGAGCATTATGTCCAATTCTGGGCCCCACACTTTAGGAGGGATGTCAAGGCCTCAGAGAGGGGCAGAGGAGATTTACTAGAATGGTACTAGGAACTAAAGACTTCAGTTACATGAAACTGGGGTTGCTCTTCTTTGGAGCAGAGAAGGTTAAGAGGAGATTAGATAGAGCTATTCAAAATTATGAAGGGTTTTGATAGAGTAAATATGAAGACACTGTTTCCAGTGGTTGAAGGGTCGCTAACCAGAGGACACAGATTTAAGGTGATTGGCAAATGAACCAGAGATGACATAAGGAAAAAAAAATTACACTGCGAGTTGTAATGATCTGGAATACACTGTCTGAAAGGTTTGGAAGCAGATTCAATAGTAACTTTCAAAAGGGAATTGGATAAATACTTGAAATGGAAAAATTTACAGCTATGGGGAAAGATCAGGAGAGTGGGACCATTAGCTCTTTCGGCACCGGCACAGGCACGATGGACCGAACTGCCTTGTTTTGTGCTGTATCATTCTATGATTCTACGTAGGTTGGCAGAAAGAGATATCCCTGTATTTAACAGAGATGACACAACAGAGCTTTTGAGTAAAAATGGAATACTTCATCTGACTAAATGTGATTCAGAGTTTCCCTTCCCGATGTGCGGTATATGATTCAGTTCCTTGGCACGGTATAGTTCCCCTATACTTTTTTGCTGTTTGCCCATTACTTTATCTCTTTTCCACCTAAATGTTTTTATCTAATTAGCAATTTATCTCATAAATTGTGACTGTTAAGCAACCAGGGTCACTGATGCATCGTCAAACCATGCTGGCTGGAGAGATAACCTAAGCAAATATTGTCACTTTAATAAAAAAAGAACATGGAGGTTGTTTTTTAATATCCACTGCACACCAGTTACCAGGCTCCTTGTTAAGAGGAATGTTTAGTCTAAGGGAGCATTTACTCTTTTTTTTTGGCTGGATCAGGTAGTCTTACCTCTGGGACCTGAGTTTGAATCCAACCCAGACTGATGGAATGAAAGTTGTCCCTTTGTAGATTGTAAGGGTCCTGATAGACTTCATCGAGACCCAGTGGGTATAAAACCACAACACAAAACTGCCTGTAATTCAGCATTCATTTGGAAATCTCAGGGATAGCTAGTGTTGGAAATAGAAATATCACATTTGTGAGGCATTGTAGTGCAGTGGCTTTCAAACATTCTGTGTGGGGGACTCCCTGCAAATATTATCACATTCCTGAGGACTTCCTGGCCCCAAATTGCTCTATCATTGCACCAGGAAAACAGCACAATCTGGGCAAGCGGGAGGTGTGGAATGGGGCAGGAAGCCATTACGCTAGGAACCTGTTACACCATAACCCAGTCACTTTTTGCACCCATAAAAAAATTCTTAGGGAGTAGAGGCAGGTGCATATGACCACCTATATATGGGGAGTAGTATTATACCCACCCATATAAGGGCATTAGTATTATACCCACCCAAAAATGAGCAGTACTATTATATCCACCCATATATGAGCAGTACTATTATATCCACCCATATATGAGCAGAAATATTATACCCACCCATATATGAGCAGTACTATTATATCCACCCATATATGAGCAGTACTATTATACCCACTCATATATGAGCAGTACTATTATATCCACTCATATATGAGCAGTAGTATTATATCCACTCATATATGAGCAGTAGTATTATACCCACCCATATATGAGCAGTAGTATTATATCCACTCATATATGAGCAGTAGTATTATATCCATCCATATATGAGCAGTAGTATTATACCCACTCATATATGAGCAGTAGTATTATATCCACCCATATATGAGCAGTAGTATTATATCCACTCATATATGGGCTGTAGTATTATACCCACTCATATATGAGCAGTACTATTATATCCACCCATATATGGGCTGTAGTATTATATCCACCCATATATGAGCAGTAGTATTATACCCACTCATATATGAGCAGTAGTATTATATCCACTCATATATGAGCAGTAGTATTATACCCACCCATATATGAGCTGTAGTATTATACCCACTCATATATGAGCAGTACTATTATACCCACCCATATATGGGCTGTAGTATTATACCCACTCATATATGAGCAGTACTATTATATCCACTCATATATGAGCAGTAGTATTATACCCACCCATATATGAGCTGTAGTATTATACCCACTCATATATGAGCAGTACTATTATATCCACCCATATATGGGCTGTAGTATTATATCCACCCATATATGAGCAGTAGTATTATACCCACTCATATATGAGCAGTAGTATTATATCCACTCATATATGAGCAGTAGTATTATACCCACCCATATATGAGCAGTAATATTATACCCACCCATATATGGGCTGTAGTATTATACCCACTCATATATGGGCTGTAGTATTATACCCACCCATATATGGGCTGTACTATTATACCCACCCATATATGGGCTGTAGTATTATACCCACTCATATATGGGCTGTAGTATTATACCCACCCATATATGGGCTGTAGTATTATACCCACCCATATATGGGCTGTAGTATTATACCCACTCATATATGAGCAGTAGTATTATATCCACTCATATATGAGCAGTAGTATTATACCCACCCATATATGAGCAGTAGTATTATACCCACCCATATATGGGCTGTAGTATTATACCCACCCATATATGGGTTGTAGTATTATACCCACTCATATATGAGCAGTAGTATTATATCCACTCATATATGAGCAGTAGTATTATACCCACCCATATATGAGCAGTAGTATTATACCCACCCATATATGGGCAGTAGTATTATGCTGCCATGCAAATGAAAGAAATATGTCTTACGGTTTTCCCATCTATTGCACCCTAGCAGCAATGTACACTTGTGCATCCCTGGTATCCAATATTGCTAAGGCTCTCGGGGAGGATTTAAATTTTATAAGACTGTTTTCCCAAAAACAATTGATCATGGAGCGATGTCTTTGGAGCCATACCTCAGCAAAAGTCAGCACTTTCAGCAGAATAATCGGAAAAAATTGGAAATCAATGCAAAACTCTCTAAGCTAAGTATAGCTCGGCTGACCAAGGGATCATTCCATGTCAACCACAGATGCTAATTTAGCTCTTAAATCCTATATGGCGGTCCTCATGAAATCCTCCCAGCTCTCTCACCAGCAATCACTATTTCAACAAAAACGCAATGGAAATGAGTAGGGGAAGCAAATAGATGTCAAAATTTGTCATCATTCATCATAAGCTTTTAATTTTGGTTTAAATGATACATAATTTAAGGGACAGCGTTTGTAGAAGGTTATAGTTAAAACATCAGAGCCAACTGCTGAAGCCATACTACAGGTGGCTTTGCAAACTGTAAGTAAATATGAATATCTGGCCATTGTCTCCACAAAATGACTGTTCCTGATTTATGAGACTCATGGGCTGCCTCCACATAAATAATGACCCTGTCAGCCAGCACTGTCCACACCTGTGAGCAGAGGAGGCGGGGAAGACAACATTTTATTACATGTGAAGCCACAATAGTTCTATTGCCCTCTGCGTAAAACATCTGGCGACTATCATTGAATTACCAGGCAATAATAAACATGCTGTTAGCATCTGTGTGACCTCCCGGATGGCTCGAATGAGATCTGCATCCCAGTATTTATTAAAATGTAGTTTTGATACTAGTATTATGGAAAGGTAATGAGGCTTTGTTGAACATGTTTGGTTTCTTTGTGTCTTTTCTCCCACAGTCACTGAGCTGGATTTTCCCCTCTGTGGCCAAAGTGGGTTTCCTGCTGGCACTGCCAACAGAATAGTCTGCTCCTGCTGTTTGTTTTTAAATGCTTCTCTTCAGGTGGCCTCCACCATATTTAAATATATTAATAATACCTTGAGATGGCTTATCCCTGCTGCTTTTATTTATTGAGTAACCTAGGTGAATCAGAGGCCATGCAAGGCCCCCTTGGCTTAGCGCAGGCTGCCACCAAGTTTGAAACAAACAGGAGGTTTAGGATCTAGTGATTAGGTCACAGCAAGCTTGGATTTTAAAAACCTTTTAAACTGTAAGAGGAAAAGAGTGAGGGAGCTCGAGTTCCAGCATTGTATGATCCTGGGAAAGAATGAGAGTAGGACTATTGATAAAACAAAGAAAGATAAGAATGGCTAAGATGGAGGGAGAGAGGTTGGAGGCTAGAGGTGAGAGACAGGTCAGACAACAAGCTTTTTCTTGTACTCAGGAGTGTGAGACAGCGTTGGAAGAGCCTCCACAGATAAGGAGGCAGCATTTTAGTCTTGGATTGACTTGGGCTTTATATTACTATTACAATTTATTATTATTACTATTAATTATTATTAATATTACTATTTATTACTATTACTACTACAACTATAACATGCATTAATAAAGCAACCTTAATGTAAGAAACACCCCAAGGCACTTTACGAATAGAGCTAGAGACAGGAGGGTAGCGATAAGCAGGTAGCGATTAGAAGGAGCGACTGGAAGTTTGGCAATTGATGAAAATAAAAATTGGGAGAGATGTGAAACTGGCTGTCGACTCGCTATCACCCGTTTTACACTATCGCACAAGGACAAGATCTAGTCCACTGAGTACAGGGCATTTCAGAGAGGTGAATCTGTAACAAAGCATTTGTATTTCTGGTAGTCCGAGGTTGAATTCGGAGAGATTCTCTACTCAGGACCCATTATCTTAAACCCTACTGGGAGATGTTGTATTTCACTACTTGTTAAATGTAAACAATTTTACAACACCAAGTTATAGTCCAGCAATTTTATTTTAAATTCACAAGCTTTCGGAGGCTACCTCCTTCCTCAGGTGAACGATGCGGATTTCCGCATCGTTCACCTGAGGAAGGAGGTAGCCTCCGAAAGCTTGTGAATTTAAAATAAAATTGCTGGACTATAACTTGGTGTTGTAAAATTGTTTACAATTGTCAACCCCAGTCCATCACCGGCATCTCCACATCATTGTTAAATGTAAGCAGCTTAAAAGATATAATCACATTCAGTTACTTAATAGGCTGTGTGCCTACTGGCAGTTTGAAGATGGTTTTAGACTTACCTGTAAAATTGTCCCTGTCTAGGTGACAGCACTCTCTGTGCATGATTCTCCATCTTTTGGAACACGTCAGTCAGGAGCTGGTCTCCACTGTGTTAATGCACAGACCTGATTGCCATTATGTAAAAAAGTGGGGACCAGTGTCTTGGGTTTGTTTCACTGGAGCAGGTTGCCTCAACCCAGTGACAGGTTCATAGACCCAGATTTTCATAGCTCCACAATGTTGTCAGTTCCCTGAATGCTGAGCTATTTAGACTAAGGAGTGGAGCTGGTAGAGGGGGAGTTGTGCATCTGCCACCAGCTGTACTCTTGTAATAAAAGAAACACCTTGAGATAATCCACAATACACACAAACATACACGCACCCACACAGACTGTCATACACAGTTACACACAGACATAGACACGCAGACGCAAATACAGACACATACAAATACAGAACATATGCATACAGATATGTACACATTGATTCGCATGTACACACAGGTACATACATAAATGCACAGATAGACAGACGTGCACAAGCAAACACATATAGAAACACCTAAAGACAGATGTGCAAGTAGACACAGACAATACATACAGAAACAAATGAAAACATAAGTGTAGCACAGACGGAATTTGTTTTTAGATATTGGCCTAGAAATTCGGGCGTGCCCATTCTTGGACGTGCGGGGAGCACAGAGAACAATCTCCGTGCCTGAATGGTAAGGCCAAGGTGCACCTGATCTTGGGCCTCAGGCCTCATTTCCATTGAGCTGGGGAGCTGCGGACACTAACAGGCAATTTTCCGGTGAAGCAGCAGTGAAGATCGGGCTGCTGCAACGCCAACAGAGGCCCTCAGGTAGGTGATAAAGAGAGGTGACTGGGAAGGGGGGGCAGCTCCATATTCAGGTAAGTATATTTTAAAACCTTACTTTGTTGGTTACGGTCTAACAGGTGGTCCCTTTAAGGATCACCTATTAGGCCGCATGTAGACCTGGCTTTCCTGAGTACAACCGGCATGGGCTGCTGCAGAGCAAACCAATCTTGCAGTGGGGGCCTGAAGCAGGCGTTAAGCACCTTATTTGAATATGCAAACAGACTAACGCCTGTTTCAGGCGTGGGCACTGCACGCCGATTTTTTGGTCTTTACCAATATGGCAGGTGGCGCACATTTGGCTCATAATAAGCATGCGCTTCCTGCCCACCAAATTGGAGGCTTAGGAGACTATTTAGCGTCCAAAAAACAGGCAATGCACAGCCAAATTTCTAGGCCAATATCTTGATCTAAATAGTGAAACTCATGTGAAACATAGAATGGCTGAATATTTGCCTTTGTAACAATAGTTACATAGCACTCCAAAAAAAGAAATTCAGTATATGACAATGGTTTGGAAGGTTTTAACATGATACGGCGTTATATAAATACAAGTACCTTACTTATGTACAAATTGCTTTTGTAAACCTTTGATATCACCTGCATTAATCCTGGCCCCATCCCTAATAGAAAAAAGTCATTTAACATGTAATTTGTGAAGACTAACCCCACCTCTAGGACATGCACACCTAGCTTCCAAAGACAGTATCAGGAAGGCATTTTGAAATGTAATTAAAATAAGTGATATTAATAGTTTTATTTAGGCAGTTGCACATCAGCTAGATTACATTATGAAGTCTCGCCCATGAGGCAGTGTTCATGTATGAGCTGCTCTGTAATATGCTCCGTGCTGGACACCTGCTAAATGGATCTTTCCAATAAATGCAGAGGATGAATGACATTTTTCTACAATTTAATTGAATTAATTCATCCCGTAAATTATGTGATTCCTAATTGGAAGTCCAGACATAAATAAGCAAATATGGGCAGGGGTCTCTTCCAGTATTTGACGGATGTGTTCTAGACAAACACATGGCTAACATATGTCTGACTATGTTTATCTCCACAGAATTTTTTTTTAGTTATTGTCTTGATACCAGGATGATGATTTAAACAGTGAAACACATAAACATACAGACACATGCATATAGAGTCACATACAAACACACACACAAACAGAGTTACATACGGACATAGACACACACACAAACACATACATACACATACACCGAGTTACACAGACACACTCAGACACATGTACACAGAGTTACACACAGAGACACTCACAGACACGTATACACAGAGTTATGCACAGACACACACACAAACAAGAGACTATCCATTAAACTTTGACACCATTACTATCTATGGCATTCTGTCAGATTTTGATATGACTGCTCATTGAGGAGAATTCGAATTGAGTTTTATGAAAATCTTGATTTGATGTTTTGGTGGCCAATAAATCAGTAAACAAACTACCCAAAATTGCTGTTACTGAAGATAACCCATATGTAAGGTCCTTATTTATAGTGGTGTCAGCCTTGGTTCAGTAGTAGCACTCTCACTTCTGAGTGAGAAGGTTGTGGGTTCAAGTCCCATTCCAGAGAGGCTAGCCTGACACTCCAATGCAGCGCTGAGGAAGTGCTACATTGTCAGAGGTGCCTTCTTTCGGATGAATCGAGGTCCTATCTGCCCTCTCATGTGGATGTAAAAGATCCCATGGCATAATTCAAAGAAGAGCAGTGGAGTTCTCCCCAGTGGCCAGACCAATATTTGTACCTCAACCAACATCACTAAAACAGATTATCTGGTCATTATCTCATTGCTGTTTATGGAGCCTTGCTGTGTGCTTTGGCTGCTGCGTTTCCTACATTACAACAGTGGGGTAAATTTTAACCCCCAAGAATGGATGGGTTGGGGATGGGTGGGGAGTAAAAATACTCCGTTTTCAGAGCAGGACCATATCCCGACTCCAACACGCCCGCTTCCGGGTTTAACCCAGGTAGGTTTGTCTGCTTGTGGAGAGCAGACACCAGGAAGTCCCGCCCCCACTTAAAGCCAGCGGGCCGATACTTAAAAGTGCAATGTACCTCATTGAGATACTTGAGGTACTTAATATTTTGTGTATTGGAATAATAAAATAAATTTCACCTTACCTGTTCGGGTCTCCCATCGCTTCCGGTTCACGTCAGGTAATAGCAGGCGGGAAGGGCCAGATCCATGAGGTGAGCCTTTATCGCACTGTTTGTGGGCCCGGAGTTGCAGGAGTGCTTCATTCAGGCCCAACAAGCTCAGCTGGCTGACCACCCCCCCACCCCCATGGTGGACCCCAACCTACCTCTGACTCTTCACCCGACTTCCAGCGACCTCTGAAATTCTTCTCAGCCCCCTGATATCTTCCTCGGCCCCCCGATCCCTTCCTCGGCCCCCCGATCCCTTCCTCGGCCCCTCGATCTCTTCCTCGGCCCCCCGATCCCTTCCTCGGCCCCTCGATCTCTTCCTCGGCCCCCCGATCTCTTCCTCGGCCCCTCGATCTCTTCCTCGGCCCCCCGATCTCTTCCTCGGCCCCCCGATCTCTTCCTCGGCCCCTCGATCTCTTCCTCGGCCCCCCGAACTCTTCCTCGGCCCCTCGATCTCTTCCTCGGCCCCCCGATCTCTTCCTCGGCCCCCCGATCTCTTCCTCGGCCCCTCGATCTCTTCCTCGGCCCCCCGATCTCTTCCTCGGCCCCTCGATCTCTTCCTCGGCCCCCCGATCTCTTCCTCGGCCCCCCGATCTCTTCCTCGGCCCCCCGATCTCTTCCTCGGCCCCCCGATCTCTTCCTCGGCCCCTCGATCTCTTCCTCGGCTCCCCGATTTCTTCCTCGGCCCCCCGATCTCTTCCTCGGCCCCCCGATACCTTCCTCAGCTCCCCGATCTCTTCCACAGCCCCTCCTAATCTTCTCCCCGCCCCCCCCCACCCCAATCTCCTCGGCCCCCCCATCCCTGATCTTCTCCCCAGCCCCTCCCCCGATCTTCTCCCCTGATCTTCTCCCCACCCCTCCCACGGACTCACCGCCCTCTCCCCCCGATTTTCTCTCCATGCCCCCCCTCCACCGATCTTCTCCCCGCCCCCACCCATCCCCCGATCTTCTCCCCCCCCTATGATCCCTGCCTCCCTTCCTCTGATCCCCAGCTGCAGCCTGCTGCAGCAGGCTTTCCTGCCCAACAGCCAACCAGCCTGTCAATCAAGTTGGCTGCTCGCCGAGAAACCGCCCACTTACCTTCTGGGTTGCGCACCTGGAAATCCTCCCCCCCACATCACAAAGGTGTGTCTGTACCTCTATTATTCTCCTTTTCAAGGATGGCCCCAGAGTTCGGCATCTGTGCCAAGCTGCGCAGAGCTTGGAGAGGAGTGCTCCCACCGACGTGGACTCCCCACAGCTGCCCCTGCCACCAGTGTCTGCTCGTGCTCACTTGCGTGTGGTAACTCGCCAGGTGACAACCCAGCTACCTCTCTAATAGGACCCACCGAAGTGTGAGTGTCTGTGCTGGTGGGTGGCTCACTAAGATGTGACGGTGCGCCCTCAGAGGCAGGGAGCTCCTCTGAGGAATTGCCCTCGTCCATGTCTTCAGTCCATGACGCCCCTGGAAGAGAACATACAGCAATATTAAGAGTCGTCTCAGAAGTGATGTTGCGATGAGCATTAATCCATGTTGTGTGTGAAGGATGTTAAAGTTCTGTCACCAGACGTTTGCGGGATGCCAGTCACAGCATCCCCGAAGGCCAGGCACTCCACCTCTCCAAGGCCTCTTTCTCTGCCTCCGTTGGGGCCACAATTTGTGAAGGCCCCCTCCAGTCCTCGCCCTCTCCCTTGCATTTTGCGCTCTCTTCTCCTACAAGGGGAGAAATTACAGACGTGTGAGTGAGTGAGAGTGATGTGATCACCCGATGGACCCATTGCTTTGGGTCAGGATGCCAATGAAGCAGATGCATCAGAGGGTGACTATCAGAAAGATTCATCACATTGCATCAGGATTGGGGTGGGTGGGAGAGGTGGGTGCACAAATTGGGGGCGTGGATGGGTGAAGAAGTGCACAGAAAGTGAAGGCAACTTGACACTGTGTCTTAAGTGGGTGTGAGGAGTGATGTGATGGAGTAGGATTTGCAGGGCAGTGTGGGGGTGGGGGGTAATGTTCACCACAGAGTGCAGCTGAAGCAGTAAGTGTGCTCACTTTGCCTGACCTGGTTAGGTCATTAAATCGCTTCCCGCATTGCAGCCACGACTGGGGCACCGTGCTCCTGTTGCTTACCTGGTCTGCCACCTCCAGCCAAGCCTTCTTTGTGGCAGAACAAGCTTTCTTCCTCCTGTCTGGTGGGTACAGCACCTCCCCCCTGTTTCTGACAGCGCCCAGTAGTGTCTCCAGGGCGGCGTCTGAGAACCTGGGTGCAGCCTTTGCTCTAGGACGTTCCATATTCATTTTGCCTCCTTTGTCCTTCAAAATCCATTGTTGGAGTGACCCTTTAAATAGTGGGCTTTAATCGTGTCATGCAGGTGTGCAGTACACCCGCTGCGCAGCTTGAGGACGCAAAATCCAAAAGTTTAATTAAGTGACTTCAATTGAGTCGCGATCGCTTGGGAACACCCATGAAAATTTTTTCCAGGTTTCCCACCCGCTTATTGACCCCCCTCCCACCCACCCACATTGAGGTCCCGCCTCACTGTTAAAATTTCGGCCCAGGAGTCAGGCATCGAAGCTATCCAGACACCGTTATGCAGTCAGCACAGTGTCGCATTGAATTGACGTTTTCACATTTTAAAGATGTATCATTCCCACTGAGCAGTATTGCAAGAAGAATGATAAAAAAACTCACATTGCAGGTAGCACATCCGTGTCTGGTTCGCTGGTTCTAAAACAGAATTTTTGGAGCAAGATAAACATAAAAGGCATATCATTTTCATCTTTTGGGTTCGAAGCATCATTTGATCCAAACCCTACATTTCCCTACATTACAACAGTGACTATACTTCAAAAGTACTTACTTGGCTGTAAAAGCACTTTGGGACATCCTGAGGTCATGAAGGGCTCTATATAAATGCAAGTTCTTTCTTTTGCTAGGTTATATAGAAAACTATCTAATCACATAATCACTATAGAGAAAATTTGATGTTATATAACTTTAAACACACACCAACAACAACTTACATTTATATAGCACCTTTGACGTAGTATAACGTCTCAAGGCACTTCAAAGGAGCATAATAAGACAAAAATTGATACCGAGCCAAAGAAGGAGATATTAGAAGAAGTGACTAAACACTTGGTATTAAGGAGGAAAGAGATGTGGAGAGACGGAAGATTAAGGAGGAAATTCCAGAGCTAAGGGCCTAGACATAGAATATAAGAGCAGGGAGGTTATGCTGGAACTGTATAAAACACTGGTTAGGCCACAGCTTGAGTATTGCGTACAGTTCTGGTCACCACATTCCTGGAAAGATGTGATTGCACTAGAGAGGGTACAGAGGAGATTTACGTGCCTGTTGCCAGAACTGGAGAATTTTAGCTATGAGGAAGGATTGGATAGGCTGGGATTGTTTTCATTGGAACAGAGGGGGCTGAGGGATGATTTAATTGAGGTGTATAAAATTATGACGGGCCTAGATAGAGTGGATAGGAAGGATCTATTTCCCTTAGCAGAGAGGTCAGTGACCAGGGGGCATAGATTTAAAGTAATTGGTAGAAGGATTAGAGGGGAGCTGAGGAGAATTTTTTTCACCCAGAGGGTGGTGGGGGTCTGGAACTCACTGCCTGAAAGGGTGGTAGAGGCAGAAACCCTCAACTCATTTAAAAAGTACATAGATGTGCTCCTGAAGTGCTGTAACCTACAGAACCACGGACCAAGTGCTGGAAAGTGGGATTAAGCTGGATAGCTCTTTTTCGACCGGCACAGACACGATGGGCCGAGTGGCCTCCTTCAGTGCTGTAACTGTCTATGATTCTAAGACTCTATAGACAGCTGAAGCAAAGGCCACCAATAGTGGGGAGAAGGGAGTGGAGGATGCACAAGAGTCCAGAGTTAGAGGAAAGCATAGTTCTTGGAGGGTTGTAGGGCTGGAGCAGGTTACAGAGATAAGGAGGGGCGAGGCCATGGAGGGATTTGAACATGAGGGTGAGATGGAACCAATGTAGGGCAGCGATCACAAGGGTGATAGGTGAATTGGACTTTCTGTGGGTTAGAATACATATAGCAAAGTTTTGGATGCGCTCAAGTTTATGGAGGGTGGAAGATGGGAGGCCGGTCAGGAGAGCGTTGGAATAGTTGAGTCTGGAAGTAACAAAAGCATAAGGGTTTCAGCAGCTGAGGCAGGGGCTTCCTATTATGGATCGAACAGAGGGCATTAAGGCTCGGGGGTAACTACACTGCGTAGAGCTGTACTAGAATACGGCACAACGCAGTTCCAGTTTCAATCCTTTGTCCGTGCTGACTTAACTAATCTCAGCCGAGCGGAGCGGAGCTGCGACCGATAAAAGGCGGGATTTCAGAGCGCTGAGAGGAGCCGAGAGGAGCCGAGCCGAGCGGAGCTGCGACCGATAAAAGGCGGGATTTCAGAGCGCTGAGAACAGCTGAGAGGAGCCGAGCCGAGCGGAGCTGCGACCGATAAAAGGCGGGATTTCAGAGCGCTGAGAGGAGCCGAGCCGAGCGGAGGGAGCGTCCGATAAAAGGCGGGATTTCAGAGCGCTGAGAGGAGCCGAGCCGAGCGGAGGGAGCGTCCGATAAAAGGCGGGATTTCAGAGCGCTGAGAGGAGCCGAGCCGAGCGGAGGGAGCGTCCCATAAAAGGCGGGATTTCAGAGCGCTGAGAACAGCTGAGAGGAGCCGAGCCGAGCGGAGCTGCGACCGATAAAAGGCGGGATTTCAGAGCGCTGAGAGGAGCCGAGCCGAGCGGAGGGAGCGTCCGATAAAAGGCGGGATTTCAGAGCGCTGAGAGGAGCCGAGCCGAGCGGAGGGAGCGTCCGATAAAAGGCGGGATTTCAGAGCGCTGAGAACAGCTGAGAGGAGCCGAGCCGAGCGGAGGGAGCGTCCGATAAAAGGCGGGATTTCAGAGCGCTGAGAGGAGCCGAGCCGAGCGGAGGGAGCGTCCGATAAAAGGCGGGATTTCAGAGCGCTGAGAACAGCTGAGAGGAGCCGAGCCGAGCGGAGCTGCGACCGATAAAAGGCGGGATTTCAGAGCGCTGAGAGGAGCCGAGAGGAGCCGAGCCGAGCGGAGCTGCGACCGATAAAAGGCGGGATTTCAGAGCGCTGAGAACAGCTGAGAGGAGCCGAGCCGAGCGGAGCTGCGACCGATAAAAGGCGGGATTTCAGAGCGCTGAGAGGAGCCGAGCCGAGCGGAGGGAGCGTCCGATAAAAGGCGGGATTTCAGAGCGCTGAGAGGAGCCGAGCCGAGCGGAGGGAGCGTCCGATAAAAGGCGGGATTTCAGAGCGCTGAGAGGAGCCGAGCCGAGCGGAGGGAGCGTCCCATAAAAGGCGGGATTTCAGAGCGCTGAGAACAGCTGAGAGGAGCCGAGCCGAGCGGAGCTGCGACCAAGTTCGAAGTGACGTCAGGAATCAGATCGGGACGCGACACAGGGGAGGCACCTGATTGGTGAGTAGGTTCAGGTGAGTATTTCTCCTTATCTACAGTAACTGAAGTAAAAGGAAAGGGAAGGTCTGCAGGTCTTATAGGAAGTAGCGTTTATTTTTTAGTGAATCAAGGTCCCTAGTGTAGTTAACATTCTCTAAATTGAGAACAATTTAAAGGAGTAAACTCCTTAAAGGGAGTGGTAAGTAGTTTTTCTTTCCTTTTTTTTTCTCTTGACATTGTAGTTGTTCTTAAGCTAATTTAAGGGTTAAGTCATGGCAGGAGATCCCAGCGCCGTGTCATGTTCCTCTTGTGGGATGTGGGAATTCAGGGCTCCTTCCTGTATCCCTGATTCCTTCACCTGCGGGAAGTGTGTCCAGCTGCAGCTATTGTTTGACCGCTTGACGGCTCTGGAGCTGCGGATGGACTCACTTTGGAGCATCCGCGATGCTGAGAAAGTCATGGATAGCACGTTCAGTGAGTTGGTCACACCGCAGATAAAAATTACTGAGGGAGATAGTGAATGGGTGACCAACAGACAGAGGAAGAGTAGGAAGGCAGTGCAGGGGTCCCCTGCGGTCATCTCCCTCCAAAACAGGTATACCGTTTTGGATACTGTTGGCGGAGATGGCTCACCAGGGGAAGGTGGCAGTGGCCAGGTTCATGGCACCGTGGCTGGCTCTGCTGCACAGGAGGGCAGGAAAAAGAGTGGCAGAGCTATAGTGATAGGGGACTCGATTGTAAGGGGAATAGACAGGCGTTTCTGCGGACGCAACCGAGACTCCAGGATGGTATGTTGCCTCCCTGGTGCAAGGGTCAAGGATGTCTCGGAGCGGCTGCAGGACATTCTGGAGGGGGAGGGTGAACAGCCAGTTGTCGTGGTGCATATAGGCACCAACGATATAGGTAAAAAACAGGATGAGGTCCTACAAGCTGAATTTAGGGAGTTAGGAGTTAAACTAAAGAGTAGGACCTCAAAGGTAGTAATCTCAGGATTGCTACCAGTGCCACGGGTTAGTCAGAGTAGGAATGACAGGATAGCTAAGATGAATACGTGGCTTGAGAGATGGTGCAAGCTGGAGGGATTCAAATTCCTGGGCCATTGGAACCGGTTCTGGGGGAGGTGGGACCAGTACAAATTGGACGGTCTGCATCTGGGCAGGACTGGAACCAATGTCCTAGGGGGAGTGTTTGCCAGTGCTGTTGGGGAGGGTTTAAACTAATGTGGCAGGGGGATGGGAACCGATGCAGGAAGTCAGTGGGAAATAAAGTGGTGACAGAAACAAAAGGCAGTAAGGGAGAGTGTACAGAACATGACCGGACAGATGGTCTGAGAAAGCAGGGCAAAGACCAAGGGAAGTCCAGATTAAACTGCATTTATTTCAATGCAAGAAGTCTGATGGGCAAGGCAGATGAACTCAGGGCATGGATGGGTACATGGGACTGGGATGTTATAGCTATTACTGAAACATGGCTAAGGGAGGGGCAGGACTGGCAGCTCAATGTTCCAGGGTACAGATGCTATAGGAAAGATAGAGCAGGAGGTAAGAGAGGAGGGGGAGTTGCGTTCTTGATTAGGGAGAACATCACGGCAGTAGTGAGAGGGGATATATCCGAGGGTTCGCCCACTGAGTCCATATGGGTAGAACTGAAAAATAAGAAGGGAGAGATCACTTTGATAGGATTGTACTACAGACCCCCAAATAGTCAACGGGAAATTGAGGAGCAAATATGTAAGGAGATTACAGACAGCTGCAAGAAAAATAGGGTGGTAATAGTAGGGGACTTTAACTTTCCCAACATTGACTGGGACAGCCATAGCATTAGGGGCTTGGATGGAGAGAAATTTGTTGAGTGTATTCAGGAGGAATTTCTCATTCAGTATGTGGATGGCCCGACTAGAGAGGGGGCAAAACTTGACCTCCTCTTGGGAAATAAGGAAGGGCAGGTGACAGAAGTGTTAGTGAGGGATCACTTTGGGACCAGTGATCATAATTCCATTAGTTTTAAGATAGCTATGGAGAAGGATAGGTCTGGCCCAAAAGTTAAAATTCTAAATTGGGGAAAGGCCAATTTTGATGGTATTAGACAGGAACTTTCAGAAGTTGATTGGGAGAGTCTGTTGGCAGGCAAAGGGACGTCTGGTAAGTGGGAGGCTTTCAAAAGTGTGTTAACCAGGGTTCAGGGTAAGCACATTCCTTATAAAGTGAAGGGCAAGGCTGGTAGAAGTAGGGAACCTTGGATGACTCGGGAGATTGAGGCCCTAGTCAAAAAGAAGAAGGAGGCATATGACATGCATAGGCAGCTGGGATCAAGTGGATCCCTTGAAGAGTATAGAGATTGCCGGAGTAGAGTTAAGAGAGAAATCAGGAGGGCAAAAAGGGGATATGAGATTGCTTTGGCAGATCAGGCAAAGGTGAATCCAAAGAGCTTCTACAAATACATAAAGGGCAAAAGGGTAACTAGGGAGAGAGTAGGGCCTCTTAAGGATCAACAAGGTCATCTATGTGCGGAACCACAAGAGATGGGTGAGATCCTGAATGAATATTTCAGATCGGTATTTACGGTTGAGAAAGGCATGGATGTTAGGGAACTTGGGGAAATAAATAGTGATGTCTTGAGGAGTGTACATATTACAGAGAGGGAGGTGCTGGAAGTCTTAACGCGCATCAAGGTAGATAAATCTCCGGGACCTGATGAAATGTATCCCAGGACGTTATGGGAGGTTAGGGAGGAAATTGCGGGTCCCCTAGCAGAGATATTTGAATCATCCACCGCTACAGGTGAGGTGCCTGAAGATTGGAGGGTAGCAAATGTTGTGCCTTTGTTTAAGAAGGGCGGCAGGGAAAAGCCTGGGAACTACAGACCAGTGAGCCTGACATCTGTAGTGGGTAAGTTGTTAGAGGGTATTCTGAGGGACAGAATCTACAGGCATTTGGAGAGGCAGGGACTAATTAGGAACAGTCAGCATGGTTTTGTGAGAGGAAAATCATGTCTCACGAATTTGATTGAGTTTTTTGAAGGGGTAACCAAGAAGATAGATGAGGGCTGTGCAGTAGACGTGGTCTACATGGACTTCAGCAAAGCATTTGACAAGGTACCGCATGGTAGGTTGTTACATAAGGTTAAATCTCATGGGATCCAAGGTGAGGTAGCCAATTGGATACAAAATTGGCTTGACGACAGAAGACAGAGGGTGGTTGTCGAGGGTTGTTTTTCAAACTGGATGCCTGTGTCCAGCGGTGTGCCTCAGGGATCGGTGCTGGGTCCGCTGTTATTTGTTATTTATATTAATGATTTGGATGAGAATTTAGGAGGTATGGTTAGTAAGTTTGCAGATGACACCAAGATTGGTGGCATTGTGGACAGTGAAGAAGGTTATCTAGGATTGCAACGGGATCTTGATAAATTGGGCCAGTGGGCCGATGAATGGCAGATGGAGTTTAATTTAGATAAATGTGAGGTGATGCATTTTGGTAGATCGAATCGGGCCAGGACCTACTCCGTTAATGGTAGGGCGTTGGGGAGAGTTATAGAACAAAGAGATCTAGGAGTACAGATTGATAGCTCCTTGAAAGTGGAGTCACAGGTGGATAGGGTGGTGAAGAAGGCATTCAGCATGCTTGGTTTCATTGGTCAGAACATTGAATGCAGGAGTTGGGATGTCTTGTTGAAGTTGTACAGGGCATTGGTGAGGCCACACTTGGAGTACTGTGTACAGTTCTGGTCACCCTATTATAGAAAGGATATTATTAAACTAGAAAGAGTGCAGAAAAGATTTACTAGGATGCTACCGGGACTTGATGGTTTGACTTACAGGGAGAGGTTAGACAGACTGGGACTTTATTCCCTGGAGAGTAGGAGGTTAAGGGGTGATCTTATAGAAGTCTATAAAATAATGAGGGGCATAGATAAGGTCGATAGTCAAAATCTTTTCCCAAAGGTAGGGGAGTCTATAACGAGGGGGCACAGATTTAAGGTGAGAGGGGAGAGATACAAAAGGATCCAGAGGGGCAATTTTTTCACTCAAAGGGTGGTGAGTGTCTGGAACGAGCTGCCAGAGGCAGTAGTAGAGGCGGGTACAATTTTGTCTTTTAAAAAGCATTTGGACAGTTACATGGGGAAGATGGGTATAGAGGGATATAGGCCAAGTGCAGGCAATTGGGACTAGCTTAGTGGTATAAACTGGGCGACATGGACATGTTGTGCCGAAGGGCCTGTTTCCATGTTGTAACTTCTATGATTCTATGATTCTATGATTCTATCTGTGTGTCCACTGGCCAGAATTCCCACTCTACATTCTTATCCAGTGGCTCCTGCTGAAAGTGCACACATGCGTAGACATTAGGTGAGGAAGGGATCTGACTCGGCGACAACGCCGACACTGGACACTTAAGTGAGGTACTGGAGAGCTGCCAATGCCTGTATGAACCAAACCCCAGTACGTTCACTGCCTTCAGTGAGATGATGATGGCCATTGTTGTGCGTCATTGCTATGTTCTTTCCCATAGGGAAGCCAACCAGCTGAAGCTACAGCCACATGACTGATATTGGATATTAAGTTTGGGTAGTGATAAGGAATAATAAGGGGAAAAAAACACTCGTGGGCGCAGTATATAGGCCTCCTAATAGTTGCAACTCTGCTGGAAGAAGTATTAATCAGGAAATAGTCGGGGCATGTAATAAGAGAACAGCTATAATTATGGGGGATTTTAACTATCATATTAACTGGACAAATCAAATTGGGCAGAGCAGCCTTGAGGAAGAGTTTATTGAGTGTATTAGGGATGGATTTCTTGAGCAGTATGTAACTGATCCTACAAGGGGGCAAGCAACCTTGGACCTGGTCCTGTGTAATGAGCCACGATTAATTAATAATGTCCTAGTTAAGGATCCCCTTGGAATGAGTGACTATAACATGGTTACATTCCATATCCAATTAGAGGGTGAGAAGTTTGGTTCTCAAACAAGCGTACTGAGCATGAATAAAGGAGACTATGATGGTATGAGAGCAGAATTGATTAAAGTGGACTGGGAAAATAGATTAAAGGGTAAGACGGTACATGAGCAGTGGTGTTCATTTAGGGAGTTATTTTACAACTTTCAAAATAAATATATTCCACTAAGGAAAAAAAGGTGTAAAAGAAATGACAGCCATCCGTGGCTAAGTAAAGAAATTAAGGATAGTATCCGAATAAAAACAAGGACATATAAGGTAGCCAAACTTAGTGGGAGGATAGAAGATTGGGAAGTCTTCAAAAGACAGCAAAAAGTAACTAAAGGATTGATTAAGAAAGGGAAGATAGATTATGAAAATAAATTAGCAAAAAATATAAAAACAGATAGCAAGAGTTTCTATAGTTATATAAAAAGAAAAAGGGTGGCTACGGCAAACGTAGGTCCCTTAGAGGATGAGACCGGGAAATTAATGGTGGGAAACATGGAGATGGCAAAAATGCTGAACAAATATTTTGTTTCAGTCTTTACGGTAGAGGACACTAAGAATATCCCAACACTGGACAAACAGGGGGCTCTAGGGGGGGAGGAGCTAAATACGATTAAAATCACTAAGGAATTGGTACTCAGTAAATTAATGGGACTCAAGGCAGATAAATCCCCTGGACCTGATGGCTTACATCCTAGGGTCTTGAGGGAAGTGGCAGTAGGGATTGTGGATGCTTTGGTAATAATTTTCCAAAATTCTCTGGACTCGGCAAAGGTCCCGGCAGATTGGAAAACTGCTAATGTAGCACCCTTATTTAAAAAGGGTAGTAGGCAGAAGGCTGGAAATTATAGACCAGTTAGCCTAACATCTGTGGTGGGTAAAATTTTGGAGTCTATTATTAAGGAGACAGTAGCGGAACATTTGGATAAACATAATTTAATAGGACAAAGTCAGCATGGCTTTACGAAGGGGAAGTCATGTCTGACAAATTTGCTTGAGTTCTTTGAGGACATAATGTACAGGGTGGATAAAGGGGAACCAGTGGACGTAATGTATTTAGACTTCCAGAAGGCATTCGACAAGGTGCCACATAAAAGATTATTGCTCAAGATAAAGAATCACTGGATTGGGGGCAATATTCTGGCATGGGTGGAGGATTGGTTATCTAACAGGAAGCAGAGAGTTGGGATAAATGGTTCATTCTAGGACTGGCAACCAGTAGCCAGTGGTGTTCTGCAGGGGTCGGTGCTGGGTCCCCAACTCTTTACAATCTATATTAACGATTTGGAGGAGGGGACCGAGTGTAACATATCAAAGTTTGCAGATGATACAAAGATGGGAGGGAAAGTAGAGAGTGAGGAGGACATAAAAAACCTACGAGGAGATATAGACAGGCTGGGTGAGTGGGTGGAGATTTGGCAGATGCAATACAATATTGGAAAATGTGAGTGTTATGCACTTTGGCAGGAAAAATCAGAGAGCAAGTTATTATCTTAATGGCGAGAAACTGGAAAGTACTGCAGTACAAAGGGATCTGGGGGTCCTCGTGCAAGAAAATCAAAAAGTTAGTATGCAGGTGCAGCAGGTGATCAAGAAGGCCAACGGAATGTTGGCTTTTATTGCTCGGGGGATAGAATATAAAAACAGGGAGGTATTGCTGCAGTTATATAAGGTATTGGTGAGACCGCACCTGGAATACTGCATACAGTTTTGGTGTCCATACTTAAGAAAAGACATACTTGCTCTTGAGGCAGTACAAAGAAGGTTCACTCGGTTAATCCCGGGGATGAGGGGGTGGACATATGAGGAGAGGTTGAGAAGATTGGGACTCCATTCATTGGAGTTCAGAAGAATGAGAGGCGATCTTATTGAAACATATAAGATTGTGAAGGGGCTTGATCGGGTGGATGCGGTAAGGATGTTCCCAAGGATGGGTGAAACTAGAACTAGGGGGCATAATCTTAGAATAAGGGGCTGCTCTTTCAAAACTGAGATGAGGAGAAACTTCTTCACTCAGACGGTAGTAGGTCTGTGGAATTTGCTGCCTCAGGAAGCTGTGGAAGCTACATCATTAAATGAATTTAAAACAGAAATAGACAGTTTCGTAGAAGTAAAGGGAATTAGGGGTTACGGGGAGCGGGCAGGAAATTGGACATGAATTTAGAATTGAGGTTAGGATCAGATCAGCCATGATCTTATTGAATGGCGGAGCAGGCTCGAGGGGCCGATTGGCCTACTCCTGCTCCTATTTCTTATGTTCTTATGTAAGTTGGAGGGAGACAGGTAGGGAACACGGATCAATTGTTAATCAGTACAAACGGCTTGTCTTCGCTGAATTTGCAAAGCAGCTGAATTCTAATTGCATTGCTGTGTCCTAGAGCAAATCAACAAAGAATCACAACATGACGTTAGTGATCAGCTGTTTCCATTTCACTGTAAACGAGGTTACATGAAAAGGAACAGATTTTCTACGACATTACGTTCACGTGCAGTGGTTGGAGGGGCAGTTGTACCCCAAGTTAATTAAAATAGGAATCATATGCTTGTTCCTGAGTAGTTTGTTCACTACTAGGAATCCCATTTGGTTTGACATTTTCTCCTGGAGAAGTCATATTGCACTGGGACAACATGATTATCCTGCCTTGGTTGTGGTCTTGAGAAGTTCTAGCAATTATATAGTTTAATGTCAAACATCTTTACTTTTATATAAATTGTTCCACTGATGCAAAGTCGAATGAATACAAACAATTACATAGCAATTAAAACATGGAAACAGGCAGTTTGGCCTAACCAGTCCGTGTTGGTGTTTATCCTCCACTCAAGCATTCGTCCTGGTCCCATGTGCTTGCTCTGTTCCCATATCCCTTCATTCCCCTTTCCTTTAACCACTTATCTAACCTACTCTTAAATGTTGACATGGTCTCTGCTTCAGTTACTAACTCTGGTAGTGCATTCCACTGTCTCACAACCAAAGTTTCAGTAAAGTAAAAAAAAGTTTCATAAAAAGAAAAAACAACAAGGGCCCTATTTTTCTACTGGCATAAGACAAGCCGGTCTTAAAAAAAAAAGGACCCAGAGGATAAAAGGAAACAGTTACTGCCAAAAGTACCTTTACACCCACTGATCCAAAAATAGGCCTCACTTTTGTTTAAACAGTCACAGTTGAAGACATTACCAGAACTGGCTTGGAGAAACTACAAAGTCCAACAGTATAACACTCCATTTACAGTGTGCAGGATTCCAGCAGTGATAAATGTACATGTCTCCCACTACTCTTAACTTTTTTGCCACAGGCTCCTTCCAGGCTGCTACAGGAGACATCACCCGCATCTCCAAGTCTGCAGTGCATAGCTGCATAAAACAGATCACCAATGCCCTGCTTGCCAGGGTAAACTAGTACACTCTATGTTTGAATGGATTCCAACAGCTAGAATGAGAGAGCTCTGGGATTTGCAGCAGTGGCTGACTTCCCTCATGTCCAGGGTAATAACAGACTGCACTCGTGTAGCTATCAGGGCACTAGAAGCAACTTTTGTCAACAGGAAGGGCTTCTATTCCACCTTTGTTCAAGTCGCTGGCCATAGGCATCTCAAGGGTCCCCACATGAATAACAGCAGCCTTCCACCAGCTCTGCTGAAGCTATTGGGAGAGCACCTTGTAGGAGTAGCAGAGTTAATGAACCTTCTTTTAAGAAAAGCTCTTTGGGTTGATTACTTGGGTGAATATTGTGTGTGGAATTAAAACCAACACATTTATCTTATTGGGAACTTTGGTCTATAGTTTCTTCCCATTGCAGCTTCTTAGTTGTCAAAAAGTTGGCTGAATGGTTTCAATGTTCCTTAATGCAGAATCAAGGGAGTGGTAAATAGAAAGAAAGAAAGGCTTGTATTTATATAGTGCCATTCACATAAAGACTGTTAATGCTGAAGGTTCTTTTCTGACTTTTCAGGTAAGGGGATTGAGGGGGTCACCGTAAGCACTGCTCTATCAACTGCTCCCTGGCCTATCTAGCTGCAATGCATTGTGTTGGCCCTCCTTCTTGTGGTTCTCCCACACCTGCATCCAATTCTTTCTCATCTGATGATGCCTCTTCTTGTTGCTGTGCCTCCTCCAACTCCAATTTTCTTTGTAATGCCAGGTTGTGCAGAATGCAGCAAACTACAGTAATACGACCCACTTTGTCTGGGCCATATTGCAGGGAGCCCCCAGAGTGGTCAAGGCACCTGGGCCTTTGTTTCAAAATACCAATGGTATGATCTATGATGTTCATGGCGGTTCCATGGCTGTCGTTGTGCCTGTGTTGCTCAGGCTTCTGCTTGTTGTGCAGATTCTGAGAGTGAGAAGAAGCAAATTGAATCAAGATGGGGAAGTGATGAATGGAAAGCAGGTCTGCGTAGTGTGAAATGAGGAAGGAGCCATGAGAAAAGTTAATGATTCTGCAAAGGCTAGTAAGTGAGAAGAGAATGGTGCTAGTGGCTGCTGTGAAGAGATCAAGGAAGAGGCTTTTGTAATGAGAATGAGAGGTGATAATGGTGTGGCCTTATACTGGGTGGTGAAGGATGTAATTGAGGGGTAGGAATTGTTGCGAGTGCAGGGGCAGGGGGAAAAGGACTATGCCATGTGTTGTTGAGAGAGATGGAGAAATGAAGAGTTGTACTCACCCTTGCTACTCTCGTGAGATCATTGAAATGTTCCCTGCACTGCATCCAGAGGGGAAATGCACCTGGACCTGACAATCTCAGCAATCTCTCTCCATGCCTGGCGCACTTGGAGTTTAGGAATTCTCCTCCGACTGGCTGGATCCAGAACGTCCTTCCACACCTTGACCTCGTCCAGCAGGTCCTCCAGGGAGGCTTCAGAGAACCTGGGGGCTTGCCTCCACTCATGTTGAATCAGTCTTGCCCCACCATTCCAACAGCGAAACCTTGCAGGTTGAGAAGTACATTCCAGCTTTAAATAGCCCTCTGGCTGAGCTGCGGGAAATTGCGCTCACAAAGTGGGCAGGTTTCCCAGTATGTAAACGAATTAAGTTGGAAACCCGCCTATCAGACTCCAAAAAGGCCTGGGAGTTAAAATACCTGGGGCAACAGATGAGTTTTGAACACACCCACCCAAAACCCGTGCAAAGGTTAAAATTGGGGCCATTTGAATCTATACAAGATGATAAAATACTGTGTTCAGTTTTAGGCCACCCCATTAGACAAACAATTTGACGTTATGGAAAAGGTGCAGTGCAGATTCACTAAACTGATATTAGGGATGAGGGGTTATAGCTATGATGAGACAGTTGTAAAAATATGTATTGGAGCAGAGAAGATTAATGGGGGTCTAATAGATATGTCCAAAGTTTTGAAAGGTTAAATAGTGAGAGACTATCTCCACTGGCAAATGAATCAGTAACAAAAAGGTATAAAATTAGAATTAGGACTAGAAGCATAAAGAGGAAACTTAGAAACAAAATAGGTGCCACGTGATATTAGAACATGTAATGCATTACCACAATTTGCTATGGAAACCGAGTCAATCACGACATGCAAGAGGGAATTAGATAGAAGATAAATAATAAAGGGTAAAGGGAAAGAGTAGGGAGATGGAATTAGATTAGACAATTCCAATGTGGAGCTAGACTGGCACAGGTACAATAGACTGAATGCCTTCCTTCTGTACAGAAATGTTTAATCTTGGGTTGGCCAATAGGTGGGTGGAAGTGTCAACCCAAGCGTACCAGCCAGCAATAAGTTTCCACATTGCTCCCCTGTAAAAGAAAGACCTGCTATTATACAGTGCCTCTGAGAAACATCTCGTGGGTAAAACTGGTCTACGGCAATAGTGAGAAATGGACTCAGAGCCAATCGGCAGCCTGTTTTACACTGTGTCCGATTTTCTTTTTCAAACTTGCTATGAGCCCTTTTGGCGTAGACCAATTTCAGCTCCTCATATCTTTGAAGTGCAGTTACTGTTGTTATATAAGCAACTGTGGCAGCTAACTCAGCAAAATCCCACAAGCAGCAAATAAGATAAACAAGCAGTCATTCTGTTTAGGTGGAAAGATGAATGTTAACGGGGAAAGCTCCTTGCATCACCTGTTAATAATGCCATGAGGCTTTTAAAACCTCCTCATGAGGCAATCCTCTGTTTAACAGGATGTGACAAGTGATGTTCCCCATGTACATAGATCATTAAAATGTCATGGACAGGTTCAGAAAATAATCAAAAAGGCTAATGGAGCGCTGGCCTTTATATCTAGAGGATTAGAATACAAGGGGGTAGAAGTTATGGTACAGCAATACAAAGACCTGGTTAGACCACACCTGGAGTACTGTGTTCAGTTCTGGGCACCGCACCTGAGGACGGATATATTGGTCTTGGAGGGAGTGCAGCGTAGATTTACTAGAATGATACCTGGACTCCAAGGGTTAAATTACGAGGAGAGATTACACAAACTAGGGTTGTATTCCCTGGAATTTAGAAGGTTAAGGGCCGATTTGATCGAAGCTTTCAAGATATTAATGGGAACTGATAGAGTAGATAGAGAGAAACTATTTCCGCTGGTTGGGGAGTCTAGGACTAGGGGACACAGCCTGAAAATTAGAGCCAGGACTTTCAGGAGCGAAGTTAGGAAACACTTCTACACGCAAAGGGTGGTAGAAGTTTGGAACTCTCTTCCACAGACGGCAGTTGATACTAACTCAATTGTTAATTTTAAATGAGATTGATAGATTTTTGTTAACCAAAGGTATTAAGGGATATGGGGCTAAGGCGGGTATATGGAGTTAGGTCACAGATCAGCCATGATCTCATTGAATGGCGGAACAGGCTCGAGGGGCTAAATGGCCTACTCCTGTTCCCATGTTCCTATGTTCCCATCTGTTCTGGGGCCTCAACTTATCACCATATTTATTAATGACTTGGATAAAGGAATATTGAGTTGTATATCCAAATCTGCAGATAAAAGTAAGTTAGGATGGACAGTAAGTAGTGCAGGTGGGAGCAAGTTACAAAGGGACATAGAAGGATTATGGGAGTGGGCAATACTATCGAGAAATGGACTTCAATGTGGGCAAGTGTGAGTTCATCCACTTTGGATCCAAGAAAGACAAATCGAAGTATTTTCTAAATGGTGAGAAACTAGGAACCGTAGAGGTGCTCAGAGATTTGGGAGTCCAAGTTTACAAATCATTAAAAGCCACTGGACAGGTACAAAATAATGGAATGTTACCTAGGGTGTGGAACCTGTAATATGGATCTCTGTGAATAAAGGCTTGGATGCAACTAAAGACCAGGCTCTACTATTCTATACTTCACCACCTGACTATCCAGTTTAGAACAAGGTAGCAGAGGATGGTTGCCTCAAGGTGGAGGTTAGAAACTACGATTTTTTTTTTGGACTTAAAACAAAACTTGAAAGCCTAGTGACCTAAATGGCAGATGGAAAAAGGCAGAAAGCAAGTTTAAATCATCAAGGTACAATTTCCCTCCGATATTCTCAGAGTTTGGACCGTATGACCAGTGGAAGAATGAGGTTGATATGTGGACACAGGTTACTACTCTGCCACAGAGAAAACAAGGCATGGCCTTGGCATTGTCACTTCTTGAACAAAGTAAAATCAGAAGGAAGGTATTTTTTGAGAGGGATGCTGATCTTGTGGATAATGATGAAGGTATTACCTTTCTGATAGAATTTCTGGATCAAATCTACAAGAAAGATGACCTGTTAAGTGCCGATGAGGCCTGGTCAGCATTTGATAGATTTCAGAAAACAGACGGTCATTCAATGGAAGAGTACATCATGGACTTTAACAAATTGTATAAAAGGTTGACAAAGTTCAAATTGGGACTCCCTGGATTAGTACGAGTGTTTAAATTACTAGATTGTGCTAAGGTGTTTCATATGGACAGGCAACTGGTCCTAACTGGCGTCCAGTTTTCAGAAAAGGAGACTCCGTTGGATCAAATGTCTACAGCCTTAAAAAAATTCCTGGGGGAACAATCATTCCCTTCAGCCTTCATGGAATAAATGAGACCTTCCGCTGTCTCACAAATAATAGAAGATTCAATGGTTACCAGGTTTCAAAAATTTTTTTTTTTTTTTTTATTCGTTCACGGGATGTGGGCGTCGCTGGCAAGGCCGGCATTTATTGCCCATCCCTAATTGCCCTCGAGAAGGTGGTGGTGAGCCGCCTTCTTGAACCGCTGCAGTCCGTGTGGTGACGGTTCTCCCACAGTGCTGTTAGGAAGGGAGTTCCAGGATTTTGACCCAGCGACAATGAAGGAACGGCGATATATTTCCAAGTCGGGATGGTGTGTGACTTGGAGGGGAACGTGCAGGTGGTGTTGTTCCCATGCGCCTGCTGCCCTTGTCCTTCTAGGTGGTAGAGGTCGCGGGTTTGGGAGGTGCTGTCGAAGAAGCCTTGGCGAGCTGCTGCAGTGCATCCTGTGGATGGTGCACACTGCAGCCACAGTGCGCCGGTGGTGAAGGGAGTGAATGTTTAGGGTGGTGGATGGGGTGCCAATCAAGCGGGCTGCTTTATCTTGGATGGTGTCGAGCTTCTTGAGTGTTGTTGGAGCTGCACTCATCCAGGCAAGTGGAGAGTATTCCATCACACTCCTGACTTGTGCCTTGTAGATGGTGGAAAGGCTTTGGGGAGTCAGGAGGTGAGTCACTTGCCGCAGAATACCCAGCCTCTGACCTGCTCTCGTAGCCACAGTATTTATATGGCTGGTCCAGTTAAGTTTCTGGTCAATGGTGACCCCCAGGATGTTGATGGTGGGGGATTCGGCGATGGTAATGCCGTTGAATGTCAAGGGGAGGTGGTTAGACTCTCTCTTGTTGGAGATGGTCATTGCCTGGCACTTATCTGGCGCGAATGTTACTTGCCACTTATGAGCCCAAGCCTGGATGTTGTCCAGGTCTTGCTGCATGCGGGCTCGGACTGCTTCATTATCTGAGGGGTTGCGAATGGAACTGAACACTGTGCAGTCATCAGCGAACATCCCCATTTCTGACCTTATGATGGAGGAAAGGTCATTGATGAAGCAGCTGAAGATGGTTGGGCCTAGGACACTGCCCTGAGGAAATCCTGCAGCAATGCCCTGGGGCTGAGATGATTGGCCTCCAACAACCACTACCATCTTCCTTTGTGCTAGGTATGACTCCAGCCACTGGAGAGTTTTCCCCCTGATTCCCATTGACTTCAATTTTACTAGGGCTCCTTGGTGCCACACTCGGTCAAATGCTGCCTTGATGTCAAGGGCAGTCACTCTCACCTCACCTCTGGAATTCAGCTCTTTTGTCCATGTTTGGACCAAGGCTGTAATGAGGTCTGGAGCCGAGTGGTCCTGGCGGAACCCAAACTGAGCATCGGTGAGCAGGTTATTGGTGAGTAAGTGCCGCTTGATAGCACTGTCGACGACACCTTCCATCACTTTGCTGATGATTGAGAGTAGACTGATGGGGCGGTAATTGGCCGGATTGGATTTGTCCTGCTTTTTGTGGACAGGACATACCTGGGCAATTTTCCACATTGTCGGGTAGATGCCAGTGTTGTAGCTGTACTGGAACAGCTTGGCTAGAGGCGCAGCTAGTTCTGGAGCACAAGTCTTCAGCACTACAGCTGGGATGTTGTCGGGGCCCATAGCCTTTGCTGTATCCAGTGCACTCAGCCGTTTCTTGATATCACGTGGAGTGAATCGAATTGGCCGAAGACTGGCTTCCGTGATGGTGGGGATATCGGGAGGAGGCTGAGATGGATTATCCACTCGGCACTTCTGGCTGAAGATGGTTGCAAACGCTTCAGCCTTGTCTTTTGCACTCACGTGCTGGACTCCACCATCATTGAGAATGGGGATGTTTGCAGAGCCTCCTCCTCCCGTTAGTTGTTTAATTGTCCACCACCATTCACGACTGGATGTGGCAGGACTGCAGAGCTTTGATCTGATCCGTTGGTTGTGGAATCGCTTAGCTCTGTCTATAGCATGTTGCTTCCGCTGTTTAGCATGCATGTAGTCCTGAGTTGTAGCTTCACCAGGTTGGCACCTCATTTTTAGGTACGCCTGGTGCTGCTCCTGGCATGCTCTTCTACACTCCTCATTGAACCAGGGTTGATCCCCTGGCTTGTTGGTAATGGTAGAGTGAGGAATATGCCAGGCCATGAGGTTACAGATTGTGCTGGAATACAATTCTGCTGCTGCTGATGGCCCACAGCGCCTCATGGATGCCCAGTTTTGAGCTGCTAGATCTGTTCTGAATCTATCCCATTTAGCACGGTGGTAATGCCACACAACACATTGGATGGTGTCCTCAGTGCGAAGACGGGATTTCATCTCCACGAGGACTGTGCGGTGGTCACTCCTACCAATACTCTCATGGACAGATGCATTTGCGACAGGTAGATTGGTGAGGACGAGGTCAAGTAAGTTTTTCCCTCGTGTTGGTTCGCTCACCACCTGCCGCAGGCCCAGTCTAGCAGCTATGTCCTTCAGGACTCGGCCAGCTCGGTCAGTAGTGGTGCTACCGAGCCACTCTTGGTGATGGACATTGAAGTCCCCCACCCAGATTACATTTTGTGCCCTTGCTACCCTCAGTGCTTCCTCCAAGTGGTGTTCAACATGGAGGAGGACTGATTCATCAGCTGAGGGAGGACGGTAGGTGGTGATCAGCAGGAGGTTTCCTTGCCCATGTTTGACCTGATGCCATGAGATTTCATGGGGTCCAGAGTCAATGTTGAGGACTCCCAGGGCCACTCCCTCCTGACTGTATATCACTGTACCGCCACCTCTGGTGGGTCTGTCCTGCCGGTGGGACAGGACATACCCAGGGATGGTGATGGAAGAGTCTGGGACGTTGGCTGAAAGATATGATTCTGTGAGTATGGCTATGTCAGGCTGTTGCTTGACTAGTCTGTGGGACAGCTCTCCCAATTTTGGCACAAGTCCCCAGATGTTTGTAAGGAGGACCTTGCAGGGTCGACTGGGCTTGGTGTTTTGCCGTTGTCGTGTCCGGTGCCTAGTGGTCCGATGCCGGGTGGTCCGTCCGGTTTTATTCTTATTATGACTTTTCGTAGCGAGATTTTACAACTGAGTGGCTTGCTAGGCTATTTCAGAGGGCAATTAAGAATCAACCACATTGCTGTGGGTCTGGAGTCACATATAGGCCAGACCGGGTAAGGGCGGCAGGCTTCCTTCCCTAAAGGACATTAGTGAACCAGATGGGTTTTTACGACAATCCGGTAGTTTCATGGCCATCATTGCTGATACTAGTATTTTAATTCCAGATTTTTTTATTTTTAATTAATTGAATTTAATTAATTAATTGAATTTAAATTCACCAGCTGCCATGGCGGGATTTGAACTCATGATTCTGGATTTTAGTCCAGGCCTCTGGATTACTAGCCCAGTAACATAACCACTATGCTACCGTATCCACATATTAAATACAGGCCCCAGACCAGGTTTCAAAATTTTCAAGAGACCAGCCGCAGGCACCAATATGATGGAGAGATTAAAGACAGCCAGATTGGTGATGAAAGCAGGTACAGCCAATCCAATTATATCAACAGAAGACAAACTTGGGACAGTAATAACGGGCGAATGAATCCCAGGAATGCCCAAGGAAAAGACAGTTGATGCTTTAGATGTGACTCTAAGTATCATTATGAGGCGAATTGCCCAGATCAAAGACGCAGGGTCTTTGAATTGACACATGAAGAAAGTAGTTCTGAGGAAGAGGATAAAGATAAATACAAAGAGAATGAGGATAATGATGAATCTGAAAACATGAAACTGGTTACAATGAGTTTTGATCCTTTGATGAATGTATTAGTCACGGATTCCATTAATTGTGCCGCGTTAGATAATATATTACTTCAACTGTATGCGGGGTAGATTGGTTAAAATGTTATCTTGATTCACTAAGTAGTGAGGATCGTCGCAAGGTTAAGGAATATAAAAGTTCTACATATTTTAGGTTTGGAGATGACAAAACCTTGAGGTCACTCAAGAGAGTGGTAATTCCATGTAAGATAGCTGGAGTGAGCCATTTTGTAAGTACAGTTGTCGTCTCCAGTGAGATATCTATGCTTTTGAGTAAACCTTCCACGAGAAAGGCAAAAATGAAACTTGACATGGAACACGATGAGGCAATCATTTCTGGGAAATCGGGTGATCTGCAGTTTACTCAGTCAGGACATTACTGTATCCCTTAATAAAACCTGATGTTTCTCATCAGCGTGTTAGGCAAGTTTCAATGGCATCAGGCGATATGGATAAGAGAGACAAGAAACAAATTGTCTTAAAGTTATGATGTGGAGATGCCGGTGATGGACTGGGGTGGACAAATGTAAGGAGTTGCACAACACCAGGTTATAGTCCAACAGCTTTATTGGAAATCACAAGCTTTCGGAGCTTTGCTCCTTCATCAGATGAAGTGAAGAGATGCATATAGGCACAGCATATATAGTCAGAGACAATTTACAAGTTACATAGACAATTTGCCCACCCAACTTGTCAATGTTTAAAACTGCTAAAAGATGCAGGTGCAGTTGATAAGGAGTATACAGGGCTAATAGAAGAGATTAGTGAGAACTGTGAAATCTGTAAGAAGTATAGACAGATGCCCCCACATCCTATTATGAGTGTTCCATTAGCACGTGACTTTAATGAGGTAGTTGCCATGGATCTAAAGGTACAGGACAAGAACAGAAATTTTTTCATCTTATATTTTATTCACCTGGCTACGAGATTTTGTATTTCTACACTAATATATAGTAAGGAGAAGAAAGTTATTCTACATAAAATTAAGGAAAAATGGATAGGGACTGGACTTGGGACACCAGCAAAGTTTTTACAGATAATGGAGGTGACACGGAGTTCAGAAATATGTGTGAGAATATGAATATAATTGTCATGAATACAGCAGCTGAGAGACCTTTTAGTGATGGTCCTTGTGAAAGAATCATGCTGTGATTGATAGCATGCTGCATAAAATTTTGGCTAATTAAACAGAGTGTAAATTGTCAACTGCCCTAGCATGGGCAGTTCATGCAAAGAATTCTCTTCAGATGGTTGGAGGATATAATCCTTACCAACTAGTATATGGGCGCAATCCCAAATTACCTTCTGTTCTTTGTGATAATCTTCCTGCTCTAGAAGGTACTACAATTAATGCCATTTTTTCTGAGCATTTAAATGCTATGCATGCAGGAAGACAGGCTTTTGTCAAGGCTGAGGTATCAGAGAAAATTCATAGAGCACTGAGGCATCATAGTAGACCATCTGAGACAGAGTTCAATTCAAGAGATTTGGTATACTATAAAAGAGAGGGTCATAGGGAATGGAAAGGCTCTGGTAAAGTAATGGGTCATGATGGTAAAATGGTGTTATCCAACATGGCAATCAAACTGTTACGGTTCATGCCTCATGATTAATTGGAATTAATTATAAAATCTCTGACTCTGAGCAGTTGATAGCAGTAAACGAGGCATCTTGTGCCTCAGATGTTCATGATTTTTTTGATGAGGTTCCTGAGAAACAGACTGAGATAGATCAAGGACTGAACAATGATAATGTCAGTGATCAAGAAACACATGACAGAGCTGTCACATCCACAGAACAATTACCCAAAGTGGGTACACAGGTGACATATGTTCCAGAAGGGACTAATGAATGGAGAGATGCAACAATAAACTTGAGGATAAACGAGTAAGAGAGGCAAAACAAAGGGAGTTAGTTAGTTGGAAAGAATTTGGAGTTTACTCTGGGGTAACAGATAAGGATCAACCAGCTTTGTCGCATAGATGGGTTTGTACTGAAAAAGTCCTTGCAGATGGGACATATAAGGCTAAAGTGAGGTTGGTCGCTAAGGGTTTTGAAGAGAAACTGGGTGATACAGATGTTCGAGTGGATTCTCCCACTGCTGGAAAGGTAATCTTAAAAATCTTTTTGGCTCTTTTGGCAACATTTTCATGGGAGAGTCGGTCAATTGACATAAAAGCCGCATTTCTGCAGGGCGATACTTTTCAGAGAGAAGTGTTTCTGAAACTGCCTAAAGAGGCAGCAGATGGGGAAGGAAAACTATGGAAACTAAACAAATACATCTATGGGCTGACTGACGCTTCCAGGGTATGGTATTTTTTGGTGAGATCTGTTTTGCTGAAAATAGGTTGTGTTCAACTAAAAGCAGATCCCACAATGTTTTATTGGTACAATAATGGAAAACTTTCAGACATCTTCATGATGCATGTTGATGACTTCTTATGGGGTAGTATTGGGGAATTTGAGAAATGCGTCATTAATAAGATTAGAGTAGAATTTAAAATTGGGAGTCAGGTCTGTGGGGCTTTTGAATATATTGGTTTAGATATTAAGCAGAGTGGGTCTGGTATAACTTTAAATCAACAGTCCTATTTAGAGAATGTTACTCCCATCTCAGTTAATCGTACTCGGTCATCACAGAAAGGTGAGGTTATATCTAGAGAAGAGACAGAGCAATTACGGATCTTGATTTGTCTGTCGAACTGGTTGTGCACTCAGACTGGACCAGATGCTAGTTTTGATGTGTTGGAGTTAAGTACTTGAATGAAACACCTCGTGGTAGAGAATGTTTTAAGGGTAAATAAAACATTACGAAAATTAAATATAGATAAATGCACACTTAAGTTCTCATCCTTCGGTGACCCGAAGAAAATGAAGCTAGTTATCTTTAGCGATGCTTCACATGCTAATCTTCTTGATGGGTATTCTAGTGCAGCTGGTTTCATAGTGTTTCTTATGGGTGAGAATGAGAAATGTTGTCCTTTAGCTTGGGAAACTAAGAAAATAAAAAGGGTTGTTAAAAGTACTCTGGCTGCTGTAAAACCGGTTCTTGTAGACGCAGTGGATGTGGATTCTATTTGGCAAATATTTTGAGTGACATCCTGTACAATGGGAGTACTGAAGATAGTATACCCATTGAATGTTATTTAGATAATCGTTCATTTTGGGATAATGTAAACTCTATGAAAAATGTGAGTGAGAAAAGATTACAGATTGACCAAGTTGATTTGAAGCAAATGCTGGAGAGAAAGGAAATCTCTAAAATTAAATGGGTGGAATCAAGCCCATCAACTGACAGATTGTTTTACTAAAAGGAGTACATGTATGAAGAAATTATTAGGGGTTCTGGAGAAGGGTCGCCTTATAATGTAATGCTTTGAATAGTATAAGTTGTACAGAGCTTTTAATTTTGGAAATTTTTGTTTGTATTGTATACATATCAAGTTTAATTTTTTTTATTTATTTAAAGAGAGAGAAGGGAATCTGTTAATTGTATCCATGAGATTTATATCAATTAGTGTTATTAATTGTAAGTATCAATTGGGGACTCTCTGGTATCTATTTGAATGAGAGCTAATCTCGGGTGTGGAGCCTGTAATATGGAGCTCCGTGAATAAAGGCTTGGATGCAACTGAAGACCATGCTCTAGTATTCCATCCTTCACCACCTGGCTATCCAGTTTAGAACATCGAACATTTTTTAAAAATTCATTCATGGGATGAGGGGGTCGCTGGCACCCTTGAGAGGCTGGTGATGAGCCGCCTTCTTGAACTGCTGCAATCCGTGTGGTGAATGTTCTCCCACAGTGCTGTTAGGTAGGAAGTTCCAGGATTTTGACCCAGCGACGATGAAGGAACAGCGACATATGTCCAGGTTGGGATGGTGTGTGACGTGGAGGGGAATACGCATGTGGTGTCAATCCCATGCGTCTGCTGTCCTTGTCCTTCTAGATAGTAGAGGTCACAGATTTGGGAAGTGTTGTCAAAGAACATCGGGGGAGAATTGAATATCACGGGGGGATCGAACATCAGTGGGGGGAATCGAACATCGGAGGGTGGGGGGTGGAAGTCGGCCGACATCGGGGTGGGTGTTTTAAAGGTTAGCTTGTTGGGCCAGGGCTAAGCACTCCTGCTCCTCCTGGCCCACGAGCAGTGCAATAAAGGCACTTACCTCATGGATCCGGCACTTTCGCCTCCTTTCATCTGCCGGGTTTCACAAGGCCTGGGAAGCCTGACCTGCTGAAGTTAAAAATATAACATTAGTTAAAATGGATGCATGCAACCCCCTTAAAATATTTTACTGACCGACCTGCTTCCTGAGAACAGATTGGTCACCCACCCCACAACCCGCCTCCGTTGAAACCGGAAGTGGGCAGTTGGGTCGGGTTTCTCGTTTTTTTATTGTTAACTTCCCACCTACCCGAGGGGGTTAAAATTATCCACATAATCTCAAAGTTACAGCTAGGTAGAGTGACTCACCTCCTGACTTCTAAAGCCTTTCCACCATCTACAAGGCACAAGTCAGGAGTGTGATGGAATACTCTCCACTTGCCTGGATGAGTGCAGCTCCAACAACACTCAAGAAGCTCGACACCATCCAGGACAAAGCAGCCCACTTGATTGACACCCCATCCACCACCCTAAACATTCACTCCCTTCACCACCGGCGCACCATGGCTGCAGTGTGTACCATCCACAGGATGCGCTGCAGCAACTCGCCAAGGCTTCTTCGACAGCACCTCCCAAACCCGCGACCTCTACCACCTAGAAGGTAAAGGGCAGCAGGTGCATGGGAACAACACCACCTGCACGTTCCCCTCCAGGTTACACACCATCCTGGAAATATATCGCCGTTCCTTCATCGTCGCTGGGTCAAAATCCTGGAACTCCCTACCTAACAGCACTGTGGGAAAACCTTCACCACACGGACTGCAGCGGTTCAAGAAGGCGGCTCAACACCACTTTTTCAAGGGTAATTAGGGATGGGCAATAAATCCTGGCCTTGCCAGTGATGCCCACATCCCATGAATGAATAAAAAAAGTCATTCAGGAGTGAAATCAGGAAGCACTTTTTCACAGTTGAAATCTGGAACTCTCTCCCCCAAAAGTCTGTGGATGCTAAAACAATTGGAGCTTTCAAGACTGAGATAGATAGATTTTTGTTAGGTAAGGAGATCAAAGGATATAGAGTTGAGGTGCAGATCAGCCCTAATCTAATTGAATGGCGGAACAGGCTCGAGGGGCTGAATGGCCTACTCCTTTTCCTAATGTTCCGATGTTCCTAACATACAATCCAAAGAACTACATCTCACTCCCTCAGTACTGTATAGCAGCGCAGTGTCAGTTTAAATTAGAAGGATTTGAACCTGCAACCTTCTGACTCAAGATGTGAGAGTACTACCAAACAAACCAGGCAAAACCCAGTTGGTAATGCTGTCTTGATAGCAAATGTTGCTCATGTGTATTCAGTGCAAAGTTGCATTCAAGAATGCATCTGTCTAACCAGTTTGTACAGACATCATGGTTACACTGACACATTCTTGAATGCAACATTTTTTTTAGTGAATGCAGATTTGCAAGATTTGCACGGATGCCTGAAAGTCCCTTTTGCAAATTGTCTGTAACTGCCTTCTTACACATGCACAATTTTTCCATTGATGCCAAATCAGTCCCACAGCATAAACAGGGCAGGAAGGCTACCAGATTAAAGTAAAGGACTACTTTCATTGTATTGTACATGAGTTATCAATGAGCTGACTTAACATAGATGGGTTAATGATTGTGTCAGCTGATGTTAATTCAGCTCCCTGGTATGTCAGGCTCAGTAATGCTCTAAGTTTGTTCCCTGTTGATGTCCTCAGTAATCACTGTTGACAGATGCTGTCTTTGTGCCTGGTGATGGAGAACAGCAGCACACTGCTTACTGCTTTCGTTGCAAACGGTATCACATGCGATCGGGACTCCCACAGCATGATGTTTTGTGTAACATGCGATAGGTTTGGATGTGATTTCCTGTTATCGGCATGTTTGGCAAACACAGAACAGAAAGACTTGACAACCGATTTTTAATAAAGACAGGAGCATTTTAAAAACAAATCCACAAAACGTTAGATTATAAAGTAAAAAAACTGTTACAGTGGGTGATAGTTTTCCACTGCCATTTTTTAAAGAACGACGTTGAACGAGAGGCTTACTTTTAGATCTTAATACGTCTCTCAGCTTCACATGCAATGATTCACAGTGACTGTTGTGGAGTCAGACACAGCAGCTATTTTTCACACAGCAGGATCTCACAAACAGTAAGGAAATGGATGACCGGTTAATCAGGGCTAGAATTTACTGTGAGTGGTGAACTTAGACTTGCACTTGCCCATAGAATTTCCATGAGCTTTTGCACTGGAAGTTGCCGTAAGTTGGAGATCCAAATGGCGCAGCACCATCTACAGGGCATCTGGGGCCTGTGTGAACAGGGCAAGCAACTGAGTACCTCCTTAACCAATCAGATTGAAGAATGAACAACGCAGAGTCTGAACCAGGAAGTGTAAGTTAGAATAATGAATTCAATGTCAAAACAAGTACAGAAAGCAAAATAAAGAGAGGGAAAGAAAGATTGGATTAAGAGAGAGAGATAAAAGAGACACAAAGAAAAAGTAAAAAAAATATTTTAATTTGTTTTTTTAAATCTCCAAAAACAATTAAAAGCTGAAGGAATGAGACTCCACACTTACAAAAGTTAATTTTTAGTGCCAGAGAGGTTATTTGGCAATAATTAAGACTTACCACATTGTTAAAAGGGTGGAATGGACAAGCCCTATCTTTTTGTGGTGAGTTTAGTCCATATCTACGGTCCTAGTACAAGAACTTCATGCCGTTCATGAATGGTGTGTCAGACGACAAGATCCCGTTCTCGCAAAGCTGACGAAGGGGCAGCGCATCTCAGACAGCAACTTCCGGATTTTCGCATTTAACTGCGCATGTGCGCTCGCCGGAAGTTGCTATCTGATTTGCGAATAAATAATGGTGAGCACCGTTATCCTCACCTCACTTTTCACAGTTAAATTCTGGGCCAATCTGTTTTCTGTGTAATGCTTGAGGCAGAAATGTCAGCCAATTTACTGGAAGAAGTCACAACTTTGAACCCACAACCTTTTCACCAACAGGTAAGAGGCCACCAACTGAGCTAAAGCGATGGTCATGATTCTCCTTCAAAATTTCTCTGGAGTTCTCTAGGGCCGATTTTAACTCCCACTGGGAATCGTGGAGGTTGGGGTGAGGTGGAGGGAGGGAAGGGCGGGGTCGATGGAGACAGCAAGTCACCTGGCCCTCCGCAGCGTGAGGCCTGGCAAATTTTAGATCAGTTAGTTCCCTGCCCGGGAGGGGAATATCGTAGGGCAGAAGGCTGCTGCCAGGGACCGGAAGAAACGGCTCCTGGTACTCAAGTAAGTGGTTGGGAGGGAGGTCAGGATGGCCTTCTCGTCAAGGGAGGGGGAGGGAAGCCTGGGGTGGTGGGGGGGGGGTGTGGAGATCAGCGGGGCACTCATGCTCCTCCTGGCCCACAAGGAAACTGAAAAAAACAATCGAATCCGCTTACCTTTCTGGGCTTTTTCTGGCCCTGGTTCCTCTGTGCTGCCTGTTTGGCCTGGCGGGGAAGCCACAATCACTGTCCTGCGTAGGCCTCCAGTTAAGATCGCAGTCAGGCCATGGTGATGTCATCTCAGCACAATCTGCATATTTAAAGAAGAATCCCACAGCCGTCCAGTAGGTGTCCGTCGGTCTTGCTCAGAAGAGCACAATTCACAGGTCAGCAGTGGAATCAGTGCAGCTAAGTCCCATGACGCATTTTAACTGGCCACCCACTCGGTTTAACCAGATCGGCTAGGCTTAAAATCAGGCTGGTTGACAGGTGCGAAACCCGGAAACAAGATTAATCAGTTACCTCGTGATCGCGCGGAGAAAGGTAAGTTTTCATTTTTTGGGTTTGCCACGCGCCCATTGACCCCCCCAACCCCCCAACCCCCCAACCCCCCCCCCACCAACCCACCTCCGCTGCCATCCCGTCACCTTTTTAAAATTGAGCCCATTGTAGCACTGAAACAGCTAGATGACAATTTTCATAGGCAGGTTGAGTTTGTTATTAACTGAGACCAGTGTCTCTGAAGGCCTGGTCCACATTTGCTGACAAAAAGCAATGCAGACTGGGCCCCTCTCTGCTCCATGATGCTCCTGCCCGAGTCCTGCTGCAATTGGAAGCGGTGTTCAGTGAGTGGGGAATTGGATAGGTATAGTGTCTCTGTGACCTGCAGCAGGGTAGTGGGATGTGAGAGATTGGCTGAGAAGCCCAAGTTTCTCCAGTCCTGTCTCATTTCAGTGACACTGGGGATCAGCCTGATGGCCCTCCTCTGCACTGCCTCCAGCACTTGAATGTCTGTTTCTTATGTAGTGGTCAAACAGATAAACGTATGTATCTGAAGGTTAGATAGGTACAAGGATTCAGAATGCCCCCTAAATAACGACTGTCTGTGCCAGCCCTGTAATGGGCCTTGGCGTTTCAGGCTGTCTTGTTGACATTCTCCAGAAATTGCTTGGTCTTGCAAATCTCTGGAGAAACTGTCTTAGACACATAATGAGGAAGAGATTCCCAATACATAATGGATCCAAATACGTCACATGGTGCAGTTTCTGCATCTAGGGAGCCGGGCTGCAATAATCTAAGCAGGCCTCTTTGCCCATCACTGAAACAAACTGAGAAAAATTAAACATTTAACCCACCACACTCATCGAGCTCACAACCACTCCATAAGAAACATTTACTTCCTTTTCCCAATGCTTGGGTCTGTTTGGTATGCAGCTATTGTCCATACCAAACAGACCCAAGCTTTGGGAAAAGGAAGTAAATGTTTCTTATGGAATGGTTGTGAGCTCGATGAGTGTGGTGGGTTAAACCTTCCGAAAGATAGGACACAAGTTTTCCTGACCTTTGCTGTGGGATGCAAGACAGGTCAAAGTCCAGTTTAGATACAAAGGCCTCGATTTTAAACCACACACCACCCCCCTCCCCCACTCCCCCCACCACCACCGCCCCCGAGGGGTTAAAGTGTAGACTTTGAGTAACCCAAACCCACGCTCTGTTCCCATCTCTGAGTTAATATCGGGGCCAAAAATAATGGAGTGGGGGATGGAATGGGATGGGGCTGCTCACTGGGCAAGGAAAATACATGTTTTTTTTATTCGTTCATGGGATGTGGGCGTCGCTGGCGAGGCCGGCATTTATTGCCCTTGAGAAGGTGGTGGTGAGCCGCTGCCTTGAACCGCTGCAGTCCGTGTGGTGAAGGTTCTCCCACAGTGCTGTTGGGAAGGGAGTTCCAGGATTTTGACCCAGCGACGATGAAGGAACGGCGATATATTTCCAAGTCGGGATGGTGACTAGGGGAACGTGCAGGTGGTGTTGTTCCCATGTACCTGCTGCCCTTGTCCTTCTCGATGGTAGAGGTCGCGGGTTTGGGAGGTGATGTCGAAGAAGCCTTGGCGAGTTGCTGCAGTGCATCCTGTGGATGGTACACACTGCAGCTACAGTGCGCCGGTGGTGAAGGGAGTGAATGTTTAAGGTGGTGGATGAGGTGCCAATCAAGGGGGCTGCTTTGTCCTGGATGGTGTCGAGCTTCTTGAGTGTTGTTGGTTGGAGCTGCACTCATCCAGGCAAGTGGAGAGTATTCCATCACACTCCTGATTTGTGCCTTGTAGATGGTGGAAAGGTTTTGGGGAGTCAGGAGATGAGTCACTCGCCGCAGAATACCCAGCTTCTGACCTGCTCTTGTAGCCACAGTATTTATGTGGCTGGTCCAGTTAAGTTTCTGATCAATGGTGACCCCCAGGATGTTGATGGTGGGGCATTCGGCGATGGTAATGCCATTGAATGTCAAGGGGAGGTGATTAGACTCTCTCTTGTTGGAGATGGTCATTGCCTGGCACTTATCTGGTGTGAATGTTCTTATCGGGACGACAAACCCCCGCAAACTTTATTATCAAAATAAAATTATTCTATTTTCTTTCACAACACAGATGAGTTTAAATTCATGTTTTCTTCCATTGTGGCCCATAAGGTGTCTAGTTAGCAACTAAATCGCTAGATCAGAGTCACAGCAGCTGAGTCCCAATGGAGTAGTGTAGTCTTGACGGCAGAGAAGTCCAGGAATTTGGAAGCAAAGAGCGGCCATGGTTGGAGGATGGGCAGTGGGCCCAGGTAATTTTAAACTTGCAGCTTGAACTTGTAGTTTGGGGTAAAATACACCCACTATTCGAGCCAGGGGAACTTAAACAGTGGCAGAGAGGAGATTGGGGGAGAAAGGGCAATGGATGGCAACAGATGGCCAAGGATAGAGTTGCAGAGCAAAAAGGAGCGCCCTGGAGCTGTGTAACCTCTCACAAAAAAAGTAAAACATTGTGATATTAACCATGCTAAAGAAATATTAATACAATAAACTTTAGATATTTAGAAAGTACATTTAAACCAAGATGCTCGCTGTTCCTCAGGGATGCTGTCCTCGTGGAGCCTGCAAATCAAAGTGTTTAAAGATCACACCAAAGCATTGGACGTCTGTGCACGCATGCTGGCGTCACTGCGCTAGGGCCGAATTGCGCAGGCACGAACATGATGGCACGCCCCAATGTGCATGCGCGAATTTGGCGCAGACATGGTGCACGTGCAACGGAGTGTTCGAATGACGACTTGAAAGGAGTCTGCTGGGGGACGGATTGCGCATGCACGAACTCCATGAACTGCGGAGTTGCCCATGCACTGTATCGTTGTCAATAGTCACTGTGTTTTCTAATACATTTACCTCAGAATTGCTGATTCATGGTTCATGGACTCACGTCAAAACCTGTGGAGTTCTGGACACACATGTCACCAGCCATCATTATGTTGTCTCTGAATGAGATTGTCAATTTAATTTTATGTTGTTGGACTACAAAGCCTGCTAAATGAGTTGAAACTCCCCCAAAGTAAACGTAATTTAATTCTTTCCAGCCAGCAGAGGCAACATACACCCTATTTGTCAAGGCTGCATTCGAACCCATTTTTTAGTTAGTTCAGTAGTTAGAGTCGCCTGTGCCTAGTGGCAAATGAGGCAACCCATTGCTTCCACTGCTGTCTGACCCAGGCAAGATATTCGACTCTGATCAGAGTATCATCTTGGCCTTACATCCAGCAGATCGTGCTTTTCCACTTTTGCAAGTCTGTAACAGACTCATCGACAAGATGGATTTTAACCGCGCTGGCAATTCAATTTCCTGTCCACCCACAGCAGAATGAGCCTCGTTTAAACCCCGCCAGCCAACTTCCCTCCCGTTCCCAAGTGGGAAGTTGGCGGGAAGCTGGGGGTAATTGCACGGTCCGGAGGCCAGCCGCCAACACCAGATAGGGGACAGGTTCGGCTGCCGGGGCCGTCTCATGGGGATCTCGTGACCAAGAAGTGGGGGAGAGGGCACGATTCCGCAGGAGGGGAGGCCAAAGCTTTTCTTGTGGGGCCCGGAGGGAAAGCCACTGAGGTTACTCGCTCAGTCTGTCCAATTAAAATTGCAATTGTGATCCTGATGGTGTTATTGGGACATAAGAACATAAGGAATAGGAGCAGGAGTAGGCCATATGGCCCATCGAGCCTGCTTCACTATTCAATAAGATCATGGCTGATCTTCAACCTCAACTCCACTTTCCCGCCCGATCCCCATATCCCTTGATTCCCCCAGAGTCCAAAAATCTATCGATCTCAGCTTTGAATAAACTCAACAACTGAGCATCCACAGCCCTCTGGGGTAGAGAATTCCTAAGATTCACAACTCTATGAGTGAAGAACTTCCTCCTTATTACAGTCTTAAATGGCCGACCCCTTATCCTGCGACAATGCCCTTTAGTTCTAGATTCTCCAGCCAGGGGAAACAACCTCTCAGCATCTACCCTGTCACGCCCCCTCAGAATCTTATATGTTTCAATGAGATCACCTCTCATTCTTCTAAACTCCAGAGAGTATAGGCCCATTCTACTCAACCTCACCTCACAGGACAACCCTCTCATCCCAGGAATTAATCTAGTGAGCCTTCGTTGCAAGCCTGTAAGGCAAGTATATCCTTCCTTAGATAAGAAGACCAAAACTGTACACAGTACTCCAGCTGAGGTCTCTCCAAAGCCCTGTAGAATTGTAGTAAGACTTCCTTACTCTTGTACTCCAACCCCCTTGCAATAAAGGCCAACATGCTATTTGCCTTCTTAATCGCTTGCTGTACCTACATGCTAACTTTTTGCATTTCTTGTACCAGGACACACAAATCTCTCTGGTCACCAACATTTAATAGTTTCTCACCATTTAAAAATTATTCTATTTTTCTATTCTTCTTACCAAAGTGAATGACCTCATATTTCCCTTCATGCATATGTAAAAAAAGGCTTTGGGCAGGAGCCCTTGCCCAGTAGAGCAGGTTAAGATTGGGACCTATCAACTCCCGGCAGCACCAGGGTGGGTAAGTAACCTCTGTAAATCTTCACAGTTGTATGAGCTGCAATTGTCAAGTCTAGTTGTCTGAATGCACTGACCAACTTGACAGTTGTGCCTATTAAAATAATGAAGCAAGAGAACTATCTCTCCAAGGAGGAATATTTAAACCTCCTATCAAAAGAGTACGTGTTATTTTCATGTTCTGTCTGTAGGGTGTAGAAGGGCCTCTCACAGCTGCTGTTATCTTTCCTGCTCTAGCAAACTTTAAAAAAAATTCAAGCAAGTTGAGGTGCGTGTTGAAGATTTTTTAGAAAGAACCTCTCTGCACTGTGCGTTTTTGTTAGGGGAGAAGTCATTAGTTCACTGTATTTTAAAACCATCGGGGACTAGTTATTCTGGACATGAGTCGATGTGACGGAGGCCATATCCCAAGTAACAAAATAAAGGGCAGCCAGTTGCAGAATGCTTTAGAGTCATAGAGTCATAGAGTTATACAGCACGGATAGAGGCCCTTCGGCCCATCGTGTCCGCACCGGCCATCAGCCCTGTCTACTCTAATCCCATATTCCAGCATTTGGTCCGTAGCCTTGTATGCTATGGCATTTCAAGTGCTCATCCAAATGCTTCTTGAATGTTGTGAGGGTTCCTGCCTCCACAACCCTTTCAGGCAGTGAGTTCCAGACTCCAACCACCCTCTGGGTGAAAAAGTTCTTTCTCAAATCCCCTCTAAACCTCCCGCCTTTTACCTTGAATCTATGTCCCCTTGTTATAGAACCCTCAACGAAGGGAAAAAGCTCCATAGTATCCATCCTATCTGTGCCCCTCATAATTTTGTACACCTCAATCATGTCCCCCCTCAGCCTCCTCTGCTCCAAGGAAAACAAACCCAATCTTCCCAGTCTCTCTTCATAGCTGAAGCGCTCCAGCCCTGGTAACATCCTGGTGAATCTCCTCTGCACCCTCTCCAAAGCGATCACATCCTTCCTGTAGTGTGGCGACCAGAACTGCACACAGTACTCCAGCTGTGGCCTAACCAGTGTTTTATACAGCTCCATCATAACCTCCTTGCTCTTATATTCTATGCCTCGGCTAATAAAGGCAAGTATCCCATATGCCTTCTTTACCACCTTATCTACCTGTTCCGCCGCCTTCAGGGATCTGTGAACTTGCACACCAAGATCCCTCTGACCCTCTGTCTTGCCTAGGGTCCTCCCATTTGCCATGTCCATTTATTAAAAATGACTGGAGCTGCTTTTACCATCTATTGCTGTGAGTCTATTTCCTAAGGTAGGATCACTTGAGGGATTAAAGATTTGAAGGTTCAGAAACAGGCTCCAGAACAATACATAATGTGGAGTCAATCAGAGATTTGTGCAAAGGTTTGGGTATAAAACCTGTTGGTAAATGCAACCAGCTCCCAAGTTCTTGAGATTTAACCCTGCCGTTGACTATTATCATTCTCGCAGGCTGTTTCTTACTTGATCTTGAAATCAAAGGGGAAATTAAATTTTCTCAGGTCATTAGACGCAAGACACTGGCAAATGGGACGATGCAAGCCTCAGTTGCACCAACTCAACATTTCCTTCGAAGATGAAGCAAGATAAATTGAACAGGAAGAGTAAGGTCACTGATTTGTACGAATGGTCTATTTGTTACAGACAATATAGGATGGAGTTTTAAAAGATTTGTGCTGCTTATCTGAAAAGCAAAAATTTAATTTGCGTAGTGAATCCCTTGCGCAGCACAGAATATAAAATAATATGGGGCCTCGGAATGGCCGAGGTATTAAATGAATACTTTGCATCTGTCTTTACCAAGGAAGAAGATGCTGCCAGACTCTCAGTAAAGGAAGATATAGTTGAGATACTGGATGGGCTAAAAATTGATAAAGAGATGCTAAAAAGAGTAGCTGTATTTAAAGTAGATAAATCACCCGGTCCGGATGGGATGCATCCTCGGTTCCTGAGGGACATAAGGGTGGAAATTGCGGATGTACTGGCCATAATCTTCCAAACATCCATAGACACCGGGGTAGTGCCAGAGGACTGGAGAATTGCAAATGTTATACCCTTGTTCAAAAAAGGGTGTAAGGATAAACACAGCAACTACAGGCCAGTCAGTTTAAACTCAGTGGTGGGGAAACTTTTAGAAACGATAATCCGGGACAGAATTAACAGTCACTTGAACGAGTGTGGATTGATTCGGGAAAGCCATCATGGATTTGTTGAAGGCAAATCATGTTTAACTAACCTGATAGAGCTTTTTGATGAGGTAACAGAGAGGGTAGATGAGGGCAATGTAGTTGATGTGGTGCATATGGACTTTCAAACGGCGTTTGATTAAGTGCTACATGGTAAGCTTATCATCAAGATTGCGACCCATGGAATAAAGGGGACAGTAGCAACATGGATACAAAATTGGCTAAGTGACAGGAAACAGAGTAGTGGTGAACGGTTGTTTTTTGGACTGGAGGGAGGTGTACAGTGGTGTTCCCAGGGGTCGGTGCTGGGACCACTACTTCTCTTAATATATATTAATGACTTGGACTTGGGTGTACAGTGTACAATTTCAAAATTTTTAGATGACACAAAACTTGGAAGGGTAGTAAACAATGAGGAGGATAGTGATAGACTTCAAGAGGATATAGACAGGCTGGTGGAAAGGGCGGATACGTGACAGATGAAATTTAACGCACAAAAATGCGAAGTGATACATTTCAGAAGGAAGAACGAGGTGAGGCAATATAAACTAGAGCGCACAATTCTAAAATGGGTACAGGAACAAAGAGATCTGGGGGTATATGTACACAAATTGTTGAAGGTGGCAGGGCAAGTTGAGAAAGCGGTTTAAAAAGCATACAGGATCCTGTGCTTTATAAATAGAGGCATAGAGTACAAAAGTATGGAAGTCATGATGAACCTTTATAAAACACTGGTTCGACCACAACTGGAGTATTGTGTCCAATTCTGGGCACCGCACTTCAGGAAAGATGTGAAGGCCTTAGAAAGGGTGCAGGAGAGATTTACTAGAATGATTCCAGGGATGAGGGACTTTAGTTGCGTGGATAAACTGGAGAAGCTGGAGTTGTTCTCCTCAGAACAGAGGCTGTTGCGAGGAGATTTGATAGAGGTATTCAAAATCATGAATGGTCTAGATAAAGAGAAACTGTTCCCATTGGCGGAAGGTTCAAGAACCAGAGGACATAGATTTAAGGTGATTGGCAAAAGAACCAAAGGTGACATGAGGAAAAACTTTTTTACACAGCGAGTGGTTAGGATCTGGAATGCATCGCCTGAGGGGGTGGTAGAGGCAGATTCAATCATGGCCTTCAAAAGGGAATTGGATAAGTACTTGAAAGGGAAACATTTTCAGGGCTATGGGGATAGGACGGGGTAGTGGGACTAGCTGGATTGCTCTTGCATAGAGCTGGGGCGGACTCGATGGGCCGAATGGCCTCCTTCCGTGCTGTAACCTTTCTATGATTCTTGATTCTATATTCGGTTGACAATCTCCATTTCTTGGGTGCTTATCTGACCCAGGCTTTTTAACTCCAGGAACAATTCAAATATCCACAAAATGTGCAGTTTCAGGGTCCACCCGTACATGTACATCTAGCAGCTGTTCTCCAGTAGTGTAAAATGGGAGTTCTCAGAGATTATTTTCTGCTCTATTAGCCAAGGCATTGTCCTTGGCTAAACTTTTGTCTTGTTTGCAGAGGGAAAAGATACTGAGTGTCATCTTTCATCATGATGATGTGTCATTCACAAGTGATGCATTAATGTATTTCAAATGATTCGCACCATTGCATCATTTCTCAAAGGCTTTCTTCATGGAGAGACTTTGTTTCCTTTAAAGGGGAACAGTCATCAGGGTCAACTGCCTTCCCAAGACACTTTACAAGATCATTCATTTTTTTAAAGAAGATAAATAAATGGCTTTTATTGTTTTCATAATTGTACGGTCAACAAGAGTATATGACCCATAAGAATATCTGATCTTTATAATGTTCGTGAAGTAAAGGCACTACCTGAGAAAGTATAAAACAAGGAGAGATTTGCAATCTGAGACATTCTACATGCTAGACATATTCCTTAAGGAAGGTTGAAATGAAGAAGGCTTTTGCCTTGTCCACCAAGAGCTCATATTAGGATTCCAGTCACACACTTCCCATGATTTTACTTCCAAATAATAATGAGCTTCAGGCACCCTTTGATGCCAGTGAGTAATTTGGATGGAAAGAAAAAGCAGGAGAAGGCAGTATGAACTCTGATCCTGGGCCAGATCTCCTACTTCTCGCTCTCCTGCTTTCTCAATGGTATATCTCAGCCCAGAATTTTTTGTGCTGCCCCCTCAAATAGGTAAGAGGGCGTTGGTAGTGGGAGGCCCTTGCTGTGCAAGTTCTCTCCCTCTTGTTAAACAAGGATTCCTGCAAATAAAGTAGAAGAAATGACAACTTTAAATTGTCAGCAAGATGAGCAGCGATATCCATGTGTCAGTGTGTGGCCCATAGTGGGTGTGATTACATATATTTTAAAACATCTTGTGATGTAGGTGTCATTGGCAAGGCCAGCATTTATTGCCCATCTCAAGACAAGCATGTGGCTTGCTAGGACACTTCAGAGGGCAGTTAAGAGTGGGACTGGAGTCATATATAGGCCAGACTGTGTAAGGACAGCAGGTTTCCTTTCCTAAAGGGTATTAGTTAGCCAGTTGGGTTTGACATGCAGCATGGAGGTACTTTGCAGATGATATTGTGTGGCTAGCAGACTCACCTAGAGGGCTAATCCTCTCCACTCATCACCTTGAACATTTGAATAACCAAGGAGATAAGATCAGAAAGTAAAATACCGCAGGGAAAAGCAAAACACTGGAGAGCCAGCAATGCCACTCAAAGTATATGAGCTGAATTTTCATCCACTATAGTGACAAAAAAAATGAAGGCAAATAGAGTGGGGAGGTCTATGAATGTATCTCTTCAGGACACTTCCGCCCCCTTTAAGATTTCCTGCTCCTCCTTGAGGCGCTGTAGTGAGTGTCCTAAATTTTCCTTGGCAGCAGCGATGGGCACCATCTTTGTGATGGGGATCCAAACAGAGTTCTGCCCTATCTAATTAATGAGCTGCAACCCAGGAAAATTGTTTGGTATCACAGCTACATAGAATTAAATAGAATGTACAGCACAGAAACAGGCCATTCGCTCCAACAGGTCTATGCCGGTGTTTGTGCTCCACATGAGCCTCCTCCCACCCTTCTTCATCTGACCCCATCAGCACATCCTTCTATTCCTTTCTTCCTCATGTGTTTATCTAGCTTCCTCTTAAATGCATCTGTGCTAGTCACCTCAACTACTCCTTGTGGTAGCGAGTTCCATGTTCTAACCATTCTCTGAGCAAAGACATTTCCCTATTGGATTTATTAGTGACTATCTTATATTTATGGCCCTTAGTTCTGGTCTCCCCAGAAAATTCAGTTCTATGACTCAACCACATCCATTCAGGACATCAGAGAGGTAAAACGCAGCAGGGCCTAGAGAAAGGCTACAATCGTCAGAAAGGAGGCCGAAGGTTTGCTTGAGGGGCCGGGGGGAGCACTCCCACTTCTCCTGGCCCACAAGGAGTGCTGTGTAAAGCACCTACCTTCTGGAGCCGACAGCTCCTGCCTCCATTTCGCTGCCGGGTTTTCCCAGCTCTGGGAAACCCGGCCAGCAACTGTTAAATTTAAATCAGGCTCCCAATGGCATGTTAATGAAATGTCCCGCCTCTCCAAGATGGGATACTCGCATGCCTCGCAAATCACTGCTTTAAAAAACGGCAATGGGCGCGTGCACATCGGGCTGGGGGCACGTTCCCCGTTTTTTTAGGGTTCAAACCCCCATGCCCCGGCCTGCTCCTGCCTGTCGTGGGAGGTTTCATATCGAGACTCATGATTGTGGACACAATATTGGAACGCTGTATGAAGCAATCATCGTATGAATAAACCCACTCGTGCAGCGTTGCTAGTTGACCTGATATTATAAAACAATAAGCAAGTTAGCATCAGGGAATGCCTTGGCAGTAGTGACCACAATACAATGGAGTTTTAAGGTTGGGTTTATGATGGAAAAGAGCGTGAGTATAATAAGGACATTCAACTTTTGAAAGGGGGTGTTGAGGGGATGAAGGATGAGCTGAGGAGACTGGGCTGGACAGCAGAAGGGAAATACTGGCTGGGATTTTCCTTGCTGCCATTTGGCCCAGCAGTCACCCTGGTGGATTTCCCAGGATCAGCCTTGTTTTCCTATTTGTGACGGGCTCCTGGCGGATTCCCAGCTGTGCTGGGGGCCCACCTAGTAGTGGGGAGGAGAATGGCTGCTCCAGGTCTCAGGCACCAGTGGCAGCAAAGTGGGGCAACTAAAGGGGAATCAAACAAAAGCAAGCAATCGTTGACCAGGAACAAAGCTAGCTTTAGCACGGTGGCCCGGGACAAGTCCACAAACAAGGGGGTTCGAGATTCCGTTCGGAGCCGAGGCATAAACGGAATGGATCTCCAGACGAGGGGCTGAAAAATGGGGTGGAACCCAGTGGGGGAGAGGGGGGGTTGTGTTAATCATGCCCGTCCTCATGTCAAGGGGGCTGGTCTGGGGGGGAATTCTGCCCCTGGTAAACCTTAACAGAACTCTTACCAACTAAGGTCCTCAGCCAAGGCCCCAGAAATCTTCCAGACAAAGATAATTGATCCTGACTATGCTATTTGCAGGGACAGGGCCTATATCCTGGGCTTCGGCTGACTTACGGCCCGCTCCACTGTAGAGCAGGCTAATTGGAATTTCAGCCCCAAGGTAAAGGAGGTTAAGAAATCGGTCTGGAAAGCTTAAATAGAAAATGTGGTTAAGATAACAGGGAATATTAAAAGAAGAAGGGGCACAGGGACAACTCATGAAACTATAGGCCACTGTTGAGGGTCAAGCATTAGAAGGCATCCTGAAAGAGGGCATAACAAAATACCTAGATAGATACAGTAAGAGGGAGACAGCATGGGTTAATGGGAGGGAGGTCTTGTTTAACAAGCTTACTGGAGCTCTTTGAGGAAATGACCGACATTGTTGACAACAGGACTTCCATGCAGGGATGGTCCAGGAGGATTGCCTACAGAACACAGCAGGGCATAGGGATATTGTTAGATGGCTCACTAAAACTAACAGCGCAGTGTGCAGCAGCAGTAGGGAAAATAACTGGATCGTGGAATCTATAGTCAGAGGACAAATTCCAAGAGGTGATAATGAGCCTGTATGGGCCTTGGTCCAGCCACACCTGTAGTACCGTATGATTCTGGTCGCTCTAGTACAGCAAGGACAGCCAGCTATTGGAAGCAGTGCAGAAAAGGGCGAGCAAACTAATACCAGCTTAAGTCAACTGAGTTATGAGGGGAAGTTGAAGCACTTGGGATTGCTAACTCTGGAGGAGAAGTGAATTAGGAAAGATATTATTCAAATATTCAAGATAGTTACATTTGTGTTCACGTATTCCTAGTTAGATGCTCTGAATGGTTGCCAGATAAAGGGCCACTGACTGGCAGGTAATCTTTATCCTTTCTTAGTGTACAATAAAACTTTTGCTGAGACAAATAACTCACTAGTACTTTTTTTTTAACCATCAAGTCTCAGATATACATCTGTCTCTATTTTTGTTAAAAATATAAATTTGAGCAAAACGGCTCTCCAGTCTCTGAAGGTTGTTATTGACATCTTTGCACACAATACCTAATATTCTGAGTCAGCCATTTAATATAAGAGAATGAGGACCACACACACTATAGAAAAACTTCTGGGATTGGGAGGCCATTGTCTCTTTTTTAAACCACCAGCCATGGATCAACAGGACAAAGGCTGTAATAACACAGCTTTGCCCCCCTTGTTCTCTGAAGTACAGTAATAATGTAAAAAGGGAGTCAGCAAAGCCATGGAGGATCAGGCTGATGAGTTAGCAGCCTCGCTCAGTTCAGAGATCAGAAGACATGGAATCCGTCCAGAGATTTTGGACAGCCCATGTAACTAGAGAAGGGACAAAATATATTTACAATTAAATAATAAACCCAAATCTGCTTTTTGATTGAATTGCTTTGAGCTGCATTTCAGAAATGTAAATGTAATTAAATGAATTATTGTAGGCCAGGCCAGGACTTCAAGATTATTGAGCTCCTTGCTTCCTCCCAGTCTGCAAAGCTTCAGAACCCAAGCTTGGTGTCACTGAACCACCATTTCTTGATTTAACTTGCTCTCTCCTATTGTTTTCAGTCTTTCTGATGACTGGCACTACATACCTTGACCATTCAACTACGTTTCCCTTTAAAATGATTAAAAAAGCCAATTTTCAAGCCACCACAAAGTCTCGGTGGATTTAGCCAGTGAGTAGATGAGCCACACAAGAAGGTCTCTGGTCCGTGCTGAGTTAGCTAATCTCATGGGAGGCACTGCTTGGAGGTCTATAATTGGCATCAGCACTCCTAGCCTAGGAAGGGGGAAACTGTCCAATGTTCCTTCTCCTGGTTATTAGCCAACAAACCCTACCAGAAGGCGCCATCTATGATTGGGTTCATCTGCAATGCCCAGTGTTCAATGGTAAATAGCATATCAACACTCTCTGTCAAAGCTCACACATGATTGATGTCTAGTTGGACAACTGGTATCTAGGGAACCACATCCCAGCAGAGAGTTAACACCTTCAGGAGAAAAGAGGGGAGTCAGGGAGAAAATTGGCAACGCAAAAGGAAAAAAAACACCAACTTCTTCATTTCTTTAATTATTTATTAGGATTCTCTCAAATAATCAGAAATTTCAAATCCTACCTGATCATTTTCACACTCTTACAGCAATCACAGGGTGTGCTACACATTCAGTAATTCTAAAATCATATCAGTAATTCTAAAATCATATCAGTGATTTTAAAATGTAACCCTATACAAGATATATAAATTGGGTGGCAATTGGAATTAGAAATGGCCAAGATCGGTAACCTTCGGAATTTAATTTAGTTCTCCTTAAGGACAAGTTTTTCCAATGACTGTGAGCTACTAATAAAGATTAATTCAATATAATTCTTTAGCACCTGTTTGAGAACCATTTTAGGTTCCATGGGGGTGAAACCCGACTTCGATATTCAGTTTCATTGAAGTCAGTATGTATAACGGACAGCAGATGCGGTACTGCCTGTTTTGCGTCCCCACCCATGTAAAATTTCACTCCCCATACAAGACATCTGCCCTCTCAGATGGGCGTTAAAGATCCCATGTCACTATTTCGAAGTAGATCAGGGGAGTTCTCCCTGGTGTTCTGGCCAATATTCATCCCTCAACTAACATCGCGAAAACAGATTATCTGATCATTATCGCATTGCAGTTTGTGGGACCTTGCTGTGCGCAGATTGGCTGCCATGTTTCCCAAATTGCAACAGTGATGACACTTCAAAAGTCCTTCATTGGCTGTAAAGTGCTTTGGGATATGCTGAGGTCATGAAAGGCGCTATATAAATTCAAATTCTTTCTTTCTTAAATTTGACCAATTTGCTTTGAGTTTCTGAATCCAATTTGTTGCCTCTTATCTGCTTTTTGCAGAACAGCTAGTGTCAAGTTTATTAGATCTGCTTCTCTTATGCTCACCTGAGCTCAATGGCCCACGTCATCTCATGGTATCTGAACCTAACTAGATCTCAGCTGAGTCAATCCCAATGAGGAAAAGACTTTAGGGGTTTGCTGCTAATACAGATATTCTGATTAACGAAAGTGACCGCAGTATATTCTGGTTTTGTTTCCATTCCTCACAATAGATTTTCATTTACAAAGGAATAACTCTTGTTACTTCAAGTTACAAAGTGTGCTGTTTGCTGTAACCTGCAAGGGAAATTCATATTCAAAGTGGTGCATTTTCCCACATCTAGGAGCAGATACATGAGCTCACAAGATCTACCAAAGTAACATTTTCTCAGAGAAAGGCGAATAATAATAGCTATGGAGAATAATTACTCTATAATTACTCCACATCAAATAATGGTTTAGAAGCTAACAAGGCGTTCGCTGATGCAGCTTAATTGGCTATTTAACGAATGGTGTCACCGGGACACTTTTCAGTTAATCCCTTAATACGCAGCTCTGCAGAGTCAGAAGGCTCTGAGCAAAGGCTTCTACCTTCCATTCATTTCTGATTGTTCACTTTATACGTTTGAACATGGCTCCAGTGCTGTACCAATATTACTGTTACATGTGTTCAGTTATCAAACCACAGCTTTATGTAGTATCAATAAATATCTCTTGTTCAGATCAAAGAGTATCATTTGAAAATTTCTGCCACATACAAAAGGAAAATTATAAGGATTTTTAAGATAGAACCTGGCATCATTTTCACAGTAGTCATGATTTGAATACTTTCAAAGATTATGTACGATTAAGCCTTCAAAACTGGGTGAAGTCAGTCTGGACAGCAGTTGTCCTGTGACCCTGCCTCCAACTTGGTTTTGGCTTAGATTTTTTTGTAGGGTGAGATTGCTGAATAAGCTGGGTCAGATAGAAAGGTATTTCCTTGCCAAGTGTTATTGTGATATGCCCAGTATGTTATTTCAATCAGCTAAATTATTGCCAGATTATGCCACTGTTTCAAACATCAAGGTAAATTTTACCCTTGCCATACAAAGTTGGAAAGTATCCAGTTTTCTGCTCGTATTCAGGACCCATCAATCAAGTTGGGGGGTTTCCCTCTGGTAGTTTCACCCATAAGAAACTGGTCAATCGACACATCCCTGCACTGATGTATGGAAGTCATGATGAACCTTTATAAAACACTGGTTTGGCCACAACTGGAGTATTGTGTCCAGTTCTGGGCACTGCACTTTAGGAAAGATGTGAAGGCCTTAGAGAGGGTGAAAGAGATTTCCCACAATGATTCCAGGGATGAGGGACTTTAGTTACGTGGATAGACTGGAGAAGCTGGGGTTGTTCTCCTTAGAACAGAGAAGGTTGAGAGGAGATTTGATAGAGGTATTCAAAATCATGAAAGGTCTAGACAGAGTAGATAGAGAGAAACCGTTCCCATTGATGGAAGGGCCAAGGACCAGGAGGCATAGATTTAAGGTGATTGGCAAAAGAATCAAAGGTGACATGAGGAAAAACTATTTTACACAACGAGTGGTTAGGATCTGGAATGCACTGCCAGAGGGGGTAGTGGAGGCAGATTCAATCATGGCCCTCAAAAGGGAACAGGATAAGTACTTGAAAGGAAAAAAATTTCAGGGCGACAGGGATAGGGTGGGGGAGTGGGACTGGCTGGATTGCTCTTGCATAAAGCCAGCGCAGACTCGATGGGCCGAATGGCCTCCTTCTATGCTCTTACCTTTCTATGATTCTGTGATTCTATGATGATCAGGCTTGATATTTCTCAAGCAGCTAACGAGCTCTTTAACGGGTATTATTATCAGCCAGCTGCACTTGGACAGAAAAACAGAAGGTTCCAGCAATGGCCGCAGGCATTGGTTACAAACCCAGGTCTTCAGACTGTGCCCTGAGCATCTTCATTAACTGCCGTGCTTGATAAGCAGGATGACCTTTACAGGTCAAGAAGGTGAATCCCTAATCCAGCACAGTGATGGATGCCTGCATGTGGAGTCCGGATTAGCTTCGGCTCAGAGTATTGGAAGGACATCAGAAAAAGTTCTACCACGTGAGACAAACTAAACAGGTAAAATAAACATAGATCTGCAAATGCTTCCTGCCGAAATGTGGACTGTAAAGATATTTTATGCAACTCAACCTGTGCCAAAGGCCACTCCTCTCACTTTTTTCCAGGAAATGTTGGCTTACAACCTGAGGGCCAGCATTGCCACTGAAGGGGGTGGGGGGAGGTGTGGGGGTTGAGGGAGGTGTGAGGGGTGGTGGTCCCTCTGTGAACGGCTCTGACACTCTTCAGAGTGCTGTCCTTCACTGATGTGACAGTGGAAGGCATTTCTTTTGAGAGGCAGGTGAATTGGATGGAGATGCAGACCAAGATTTGAAAACAATGATGAGAATTTTAAAATTGAGGCATAATTAGACTGGTAGACAATGTAGGTCAGTGAGCACGGGGGTGATGGGTGAACGGGACTTGGTGAGAGTTAGGATATGGGCAGCAGAGTTGTGGATGAGCTCACATTTACGGAGGGTGCCAGGTGGGATGCCGGCCAGCAGAGCATCAGTAAGAAGTGGCTATAACATCCTCCCACTCCTCTCTCCCAGCTTGCAATGCCTACTCTTGACTCTTTGACACCTTCATCATGCTGTGGCTCCCTGTCTTCCTGCTGCCTCTCATGGATCTCCAATTCTAAGGCTTCTTGCTATTGCAGTGTTGTGAAGCATGCAGCACACAGGAAATGGAGGCAGCTGTCAGAGTGGAATTTGAGAGGAATGGGGAATATAATGAAGTCCTTCCCGTGTGCTCCAAGCATCAAAATCATTACCCCAAAAACTTGCTCTATGAGCATCCTTGCTCTTGTGTAGGCTTCATTATACGTAAATGCAGCTTAAGCACGGAAGATGAGCAGAGGTGTCGTCATCCATCAGCATATTCCTTGCTTCCCATGTGTCACCTTCCATCTTTCCTTCCCCATGAAAAATATCACAGGGGGTTGCTTCAATATGAAGGAGTCATCTGTGTTCCCTCAGTACTGCATGTTGGCATTTATAATTTTCAGTTTCAAATGGGATCATAGACCATCTAGGCATTCAGGGAGTAGAAGCCCTTCATGTTCATGTATAGCCTACATTTATGAGGAGGGGTACAAATGGCTAAGTACAGGCCATCAATTATACCCTCCAATTTGGGGAAGATAGGCAGACAAAAGAAAGAAGAAAGAAAATAAATAACTTGCATTTATATTGTGCTTTTCACAAGCTCAGCATGTCCCAAAGCGCTACACAGCCAATTAAGTACTTTTGAAGCGTGGTTACTGTTGTAATGTAACCAAAAGCAGCAGTCAATTTGCACACAACAAAGTCCCAGAAACAGCAATGAAATAAATGACTGGCCAGGACACCAAGAGAACTCTCCTGCTCTTCTTTGAATAGTATCATGGGATCCTTTACATTCACTAGAGGGCAGACGGGTCCTCAGTTCAACATCTCATCTGAATGACATTTCCTCCGACAGTGCAGCACTCCCTCAGTACTGCACTGAAGTCTCAACCTGGATTATGTGCTCAGGTCTCTGGAGTGGGACTTGAATCCAGTCGCCTGGGCTGACTGCTTATGCTAGTAATCACTGCTGAAATTTATGTAATCTTGTGCCTTCAGGGTTTCAGGCACATGCCTAATGCAGCAGTTCACTGAATAGCAGCTGACTCTTATGAAGTCTGGAATGCACCCATGGCATAAAAACTGAGGGTAGAGGAGATCTTAAAATCTGTATCTGTATAATGTCAGGATACATATCGGTAATGAAGCAATCATTTCTGCAGAGCCTGTCTACTCTGCTGCTTAAAAAGCTCTTAAAGTCCTTTTGATGAATTATATATTGGAAGTGTTGTCCTACTTTTAATCAAAATGTAACTTATAATTTCTTCCTCCGATTCTCCTCCTCCTCTGTAAAATCAGGTATCTTTATTTGGGCAGCACCATGGAGAGGAAGCTGTTCCCGTCGGTTATCTGCCCCAAATTTTCCTCTTTCCGTGCGGAGAAAGCAGTTGGATTCTGCTTAGCGAGCAGCACAGATGAAATCAGGAAATATGGGATAATGACACAGAGAACCTGAAAGGAGGAAGAGAAAAATATTTTTTTAAAGGAGGAGGGGAATCTGAAGAAGAAATTATAAGTTACATTTTGATTAGAAGTAGGACAACACTTCCAATATAATATTCATCAAAAGGACTTTAAGAGCTTCTTAAGCAGCAGAGTAGATAGGCTCTGCAGAAATGATTGCTTGATTATCAATATGTATCCTGACATTATACAGATGACAAGACTACAATAATATAATCTATCATACATAATATAATAATATAATAAATAATGAAATATCTTTTTTAAAAAATATTCCCATAAAGCATCCTACGCATTTTTAGTGAAGCCCTCGGTTTCTATTCCATGCTCAGAGCTTGTTTGCAAAATCTTTTGATCTATTATAGACACCATTCTAAAACATCATGCTGCCAGCCTTTCAAACTGTGGGGCCTGTCTTGAGACAGCCTACTATCTATCATTTTGTTATCAGAGAAGAAATGCCTTTAGATATTTTTTTTCTTTCTGACATTGAAAATATTAAAAACATTATATTCTGATTTGAGTGGTCCCTTCTGACAGCTGTGACATTTGGTCTGTCAACGTTTCTGGCTGACTGAAATTATCTAAAGAAAAATGTGTCTTCACAAAGTGAACTACGTTTGTGCACTCCATTGTTAGGTTGGTAAACACAGCAGTCACGCTGAACCAACAATATCCCACAAACGGCAACGAGATGAATGTCCAGTTTTTTTTTTGGTGGTATTGGATGAGGGAGGAATATTTGTCTTTCTCCAGGGCTTTCAATTCTGATCTTCCTCATTAGAGGACACAAGAAAAATCTTATTCTGCTTGGACATTTTAGAAGTCTTATTCTTTCAAGTGGTCAAAATAACAAGTATGAATCTGCTGTTGAATTATAAAATGATTAACAGATCAGCAACACTAATGGAGAAATGTTTTCCGGTGGCATCACGGTCCAATCATTTAAAGTGCAAATGCAGAGGCCTGACCACCCCTGTTTACTTTGCAAGTGATGGTAACCTCACAGCAGAGCAATAGACCCACTTTTACATCACCATTCACCAGAAGCCTCCACTGTTTATATATAAGAGTGAGACTGAAAGCAGGAGAACCAGGAGCCTACCGTCGGCTGAATGTAAAAGTAGCTTTAATGTGACATTAAGCCTTATTTTACAATCACAGATAGGTAATTGAACCTAACCCAGTGAATTCTGCTCGTAGGATATAGTCTTCTCCACTTCCCCCTTCCTGCTGATTCACAGCTGCATGAGAAATAGGAGTGGGATGTTCTTTTGGCAGTATTGCTATAGAGCTCCGACCAGCTTAAAAGACCAGCCTAAACTTAATTATTAATTAATTATTAAAAGTTGTATGTGATTTTTTTTATTGCTCCTCCGGCTGTGGTCTCTATTAGCTCTTGATCGCACTGTCATTTTGCAGTACCACTGGTGTGCAGTTTAGCTGTTGAACCGTGTGGTGCATGCTGCATACAGGATAACCCACGCTCTGTAGTGAGTTACACAGCAATAAGACATTGAGGGTATTAAGACACTGTCATAAAGCTCGACAGTAGTTTGTCAATGTAATGGTACATCAGTTTGCATACGAACATTTAGAGATATTCTCAATATTTTGATTAAGCAACCAGTGGAAGCCAGAGCAGAAGTAAATCAGTCTACAAGATGGAAGTCATCAGAAAAAGTTGTTTAAAACCATAATAGATCTAGGTGTTATTCCTTTATCATTCAATCTCAGCCCCAAAATCTTTACTGCCTTGAAACAAACTCCATTATTCCCCTTTTGCCTTGCACCATCATCACTTTTGTCAATCCCCCCACCCTCTCCCCACTTTCCCCTGACTCTGTAGTTGCTTAAAATCTCTAACATCGTCCAGTTCTGTTGAAAGGTCATTGACCTAAAACGTTGGGGTAAATTTTAACATATCGGCCGGATCTCAGCAGGGGGTGGACCAATATGCACCTGGGAAACCCGAAAAGATTTTTTGTGCGTTTTCTCGAGCAATCGCGACTCAATTGAAGGCCCTTAACATGACTTCCAGGTATCGCATCTCCAAGCTGCACAGTGGGTGCACTGTGCACCCGAATGACATGCTGCGAGCTGGAGTATTTAAAGGGACATTGCAACCATGAATTGAGGTTATCAATGATTGACCTGTTGCACACCTCAGGATGCTCATCGCAACATCACTTCTGCGATGATTCTTAATATTGCCGAATGTTCTCTTCCAGGGCCCTCAAGGAGTGCTGAAGAGGCACACGACATGGACGAGGGTGATTCCTCAGAGGAGCTCCACGCCTCTGAGGGCGCACCATCACATCATAGCGAGCCATGCACCAGCACATTACTCACAGCTCGGTGGGTCCTATTAGCCAAATAGTTGGGTTGTCACTTGGTGATTTACCACTCACAAGTGAGCACGAGCAGACGCTGATGGCAGGGACAGCTGTGGAGAGTCCATGTCAGTGGGCACACTCCTCTCCAAGCTCTGCTCAGCTGGACGCAGATGCTGATCCCCGAGGGCCATCCTTGAAAGAAGAATGATCGAGGTACTGATGCACCTTTGCGAGGTACTGGAAGACATGCCAAGCACACACTCCACAATAGCGGAGAGGCTGGAGGAGTCCACCTCCAGCATTATTGGAACAGTGGTGCAGGTAAGTGTGGGAATGTCTGCATTGGAGAGAATGGCAGCTCCCATTGAGCTTCAAGCACAACTCTCAAATGAGTCTATTCAGACCCTGACAATGGCTGTGCAGACTCTGGATGTCAGCATGTTTGCTGCCTTAACCGGGCAGACAGATACTTTAGCCTAGGCCTTAGAACGCATCACAGATCTGCTACAAGCTGTTGTCCATCAGGGTGGTAGGAGTGATGTGGCCCTAGCCCAGGAGAAGGGTGATGGCGAAAGGGGACATGGAAATGGGGACTCCACTCAAAGCGCTCCCACGTCTCACCCGTTGCCCCCTCCCTGAACCGGTTCCCGCAATGCTGCCTCCTCTCTCGATGGCCCTGCACCGGTACAGGTGGAGCAGCCTTTGGCAGGGCCTTCATGGGCTCCCAAACCCAGAGGGCTTAGGCCGAAAGCATCTCAGTCAGGGCAGGGACCTGAGCAATCTACCACTACCTCTGCTGAAGCCACAAGGGGTGTACTACGTAGAAGTAGTAGGAAGAGGAAGGTGAAGATTTTGTGATCACCAAAGATATGCACAAGGGTGTGTAACACAATGTCATGTTTTTCATTTCTCTTTTTTTTAACATTCACAATAAATGTCACGCTCGTCACCACCACTGCCACATCTTGTCCAATCTTGAGTCCGTTTCGTCAAAGCGCCCTTGCATGTCCCTCATCATGACCGGCAAAACTTGTTGCCACCCATTGGCCAAGTTTACAATTGGTGTATGCGTGGTTGTAGAACTGTTTGTGCAAACGGAGGGGTAGTGGGGGCAGGGGCGATGGTGTTGATGGTCATTCCAGGTGGTCAGAGTACTTCACTATCTTCAGTTTGCAGATCTCCCTGTGAGAATCTATCAAGTATGAGTGACTCCCTGGCATGATGAGCAGCCAGGTGTGCCGCTGCTCTGCCGATGGGTTGCACATCGTAATCCTCCTCCTCCTCCTTGTCTTCTTCAGCGTCGATGGCAGGTGCAGATGCTTCATGAGCACATGGGACCTCATCCACCGGTAACCCTTGTAGGGGGTGGTGGTGTGTGTCAGCTTCACCTCTGACTTCTGAGCGGTCCGAACCGCTCCCACTCCCTGGGTTCGAGACCTTGGACTTATTTGGGGGTTGTGACAAAGTGCAGCAGATAACTGGTTTTGGTGCAAGAAAAAAACTGGGTTTATTGAAGTCACAAATGAACTTATAACATTAGGATTACACTGAGATTATACAGACCTACAAAGTACATTTAGTTAAGAATGGGGAACACACGGCATAACGAGGGAAAATCACGCTACTAATCCCCTTACCCTTGTCCCACCCCCAAAACCTAACTAAATTGAACTAGGAGAGGTCAGGCATCATGCTCACCAACCAGGGTTCCTTGACAGTTCAAAATCCAGCCAGGTAAGCCGGTTGCAGTTTTGGGGTACGCTCTTTGTGTCCTCTGGGGCCTGCCGTCCCCACGTGGTCCTGGTCTGTGGAATCTGCAAAGGTTCTTCAGTTGGGTGGAGTCCGCTGATGCGGTAAGGCACGGTTGTGGGTGGTCGATCTTCGTGGAGGGCTGCGGTTGCGGCCTTGTCTTCGGTTGAGCCTGCCACGCCGTGCCCCTCTCCGTGATGTTGCCTGTGGGCCTGCAAACCTCCAGATCTCCTTCCTCCGCTTGGCTCAGCTACCTCTCCCTGCTTAAACTCTGCTTCAACCGCTTAACACCTGCTTACAACCTCTGCCTGGTGCAGGGGTGTTGGACCCCCTCCGTGCTTGGATATGAATGCAACTGAATTCTTACCTGTGTCCGCTTCTGAACACTACACCTAAAGGGGAATGCATGTTTTGGGTCTTAGATAGGTAAACTACAGGGGAAGGTTGGCTCTCGAGGATCGAGAATTTTGCTCACCTTTTACCAGTATGATACTTGAAGCAAGGTTAAAGTATCATAGGGGGGAGTGTAAGATTCTCAAAATTCACAGATCCCCTAAAACTTGGAGAAAAACCCTCAAGAAATTCACCTTTTCCCTGAGTATGGAAAACTTTGGCCATTGACCAAAATCCTAAGATGGAAGGATAGGTGAGAGGTCACCAGACGAATTCAACAACACACACAGTGGAATGTGGGAGAATTACTGCTTCAGACATGTCTCTGTTTTAATGCAAAACCTACAGCAGGTGATCAACACTCACTGCCATTGAAAGAGGCAACTGCTCCAGACATGGTGAGGCCATGTCTTTGTTTTAAAGCAAAACCGATCAACACCTAGGACGTTGGATACAAAAGGAAGCCTTGTGTGACAAGCTCTAAAAATCGGAATTAACAATGACCCATCGGGAGAAGCAATTGCAACATGATGAGGGACCATCAAAAAGCCATCAAAGATTCTTCAGGACTTTGTAAGAACTGTTTAAACAGACATGAAGGTTTTTTTTTTAAAGTGACGAAAACCATTGTAAGAGAGGGATATAGAAGTGGAAACTCGAAACCTCTCTCGCTCTCTCTCTCTCTGGCTCTTGCTTGCGCTGGTGTTCTGCTTCTCTTGTTCTGCCTGTCTCTGGAAGGAAGAGCAGCTTCTTGCGAACAACAAGGCGAGGGGGCAACAGGAAAGCAGTTCGACAGGGAAGGTCAGCAGCTCTAGAAGCAGGCCAACACACAAGAAGAAACTAGAGCAACAGTCCCAGTGACCATCAGACACCTCGCGGCAACAAGGGCCTTACGAAACAACCAACCGAATATTGCCACCAACCAACCGGGTAATATTGGGTCACCGCGACCAAAGAAAACCAACTCGGGAGAAAACCGAAGACCCGCAAAGTTTCCACTTTACAATCTATTTCTGACTTACCTCTGGGTGAATTACTGTCAAGGATTCGTTTGGTGAGCATTATCTCTGGCCCTTTAGAGTCCAACTTAGCTAGTACAGTGGGATTGGGAGGGGTAAGGTATCTTTCTACTGTAATTTCCCTCATGTGTACCGAAGTGTTCCCCATTTTATTAGAGTGTTAAGATTGTTGTGTTGTATTTTCTCTCTTGAATAAAGGTCAAAGTTTCTTGCACCAAAACCAGTTGTCTGCTGCACTTTGTCACAACCCCCAAATAAGTCCAAGGTCTAGAACCCAGGGAGTGGGAGCAATTCGAACCACTCAGAAGTCAGAGGCAAAGCTGACACACACCACCACCCCCTACACCCTCTCTGTTGAGCGATGTTGTGCAGGACACAACACACCGCTATTATTCTACACACCATCGCCGGCGAGTACTGAAGGGATCCCCCAGATCAATCCAGGCACCTGAAGCGCATCTTGAGCATTCCTACAGCTTGTTCAGTGACAGACCTGGTGGTGATGTGACTGTCATTGTACCACAGCTGTGCCTCATTGGTGGCGTTTCTCACAGGTGTCATGAGCCACATCTGCAGGGGGTATCCCTTGTCTCCAAGGAGTCAGCCCTTAAGTCTGTCTTGTGAGTGGAAGAGGGCCGGGATGTTGGATTCATGCAAATTGAAGGAATCATGTAAGGAATCTTACAACACCAGGTTATAGTCCAACAATTTTATTTTAAAATCACAAGCTTTCAGAGATTATCTCCTTCGTCAGGTGAGTGCGTGAATGAGAGGTTCTCAAATCGCATATCTTATATTAGGCTGGGGCACCATCACACCAATCAAAGGTGTCGTTGGTGTTCAGACAGGTTAGCCACGGAAAACAGTGGGTCCCAGTATACTGAATACACAATGGGTCAAATTACACAGACAGAGAGAAAGAGACCCCAAAGGCAGAAAGAGAGAGAGAGAATTTCCAGTTGTATTAAAAACAGATAACTTTGTTTTCCTGCTGGTGGGGTTACGTGTAGCGTGACATGAACCCAAGATCCCGGTTGAGGCCGTCCTCATGGGTGCGGAACTTGGCTATCAATTTCTGCTCGACGATTTTGCGTTGTCGTGTGTCTCGAAGGCCGCCTTGGAGAACGCTTACCCGAAGATCGGTGGCTGAATATCCTTGACTGCTGAAGTGTTCCCCGACTGGGAGGGAACCCTCCTGTCTGGCAATTGTTGCGTGGTGTCCGTTCATCCGTTGTCGCAGTGTCTGCATGGTCTCGCCAATGTACCATGCTCCGGGGCATCCTTTCCTGCAACGTATGAGGTAGACAACGTTGGCCGAGTCACAGGAGTATGAACCATGTACCTGGTGGGTGGTGTCCTCTCGTGTGATGGTGGTATCTGTGTCGATGATCTGGCATGTCTTGCAGAGGTTGCTGTGGCAGGGTTGTGTGGTGTCGTGGACGCTGTTCTCCTGAAAGCTGGGTAATTTGCTGCGAACGATGGTCTGTTTGAGGTTGGGTGGCTGTTTGAAGGCGAGGAGTGGAGGCGTGGGGATGGCCTTAGCGAGGTGTTCGTCGTCATCGATGACATGTTGAAGGCTGCGGAGAACATGCCGCAGTTTCTCCGCTCCGGGGAAGTACTGGACAACGAAGGGTACTCTGTTGGTTGCGTCCCATGTTTGTCTTCTGAGGAGGTCTATGCGATTCTTCGCTGTGGCCCATCGGAACTGTCGATCGACAAGTCGAGCGTCATATCCCGTTCTTACGAGGGCGTCTTTCAGCGTCTGTAGGTGTCCATCGCGTTCCTCCTCGTCTGAGCAGATCCTGTGTATTCGTAGGGCCTGTCCATAAGGGATGGCCTCTTTGACATGGTTAGGGTGGAAGCTGGAAAAGTGGAGCATCGTGAGGTTGTCCATGGGCTTGCGGTAGAGTGAGGTGCTTAGGTGCCCGTCTTTGATGGAGATTTGTGTGTCCAAGAAAGAAACTGATTCTGAGGAGTAGTTCATGGTGAGTTTGATGGTGGGATGGAACTTGTTGATGTTATCGTGTAGTCTCTTCAGTGATTCTTCGCCGTGGGTCCATAGGAAGAAAATGTCGTCGATGTATCTGGTGTATAGCATTGGTTGGAGGTCCTGTGCAGTGAAGAAGTCGTGCTCAAACTTGTGCATGAAAATGTTGGCGTATTGGGGTGCGAATTCATGGCAGCTGCCAGGGAATCTGGCACACACCTGCCGAAACCTTTTCCAGTGGTTGCAATCCTGCTGCGCATTGATGGAATGATAGCCCTTTCAGTTGATGAACAGTCCTGCCTCATGTGCAGGTCCTCAGATTGCTATGTGTGTGCAATCAATTGCACCCTGTACCTGTGGGAAGCCAGTCAGAGAGTGGAAACCCACTGCCCTCTCAGTCTGGCTGATGTCGTCGATGGGGAATTTAACGTAGTCGGATGCCCTGGCAAACAAGCCATCTGTGACCTGTCGTATACACTTATGTACAGCCGACTGAGAGATCCTGGTGATGTCACCAATGGCGCCCTGGAAGGATCCAGAGGTGAAGAAATTGAGGGCAGTGGTGACTTTAACTGCAATGGGCAATGGGTGGCCACCAGGCCCATCCGGGAGCAGCTCTGCATGAAGGAGCAGGCAGATGTCTGCGACCAACTGGCGACTCAATCTGAGCCTTCGTAGGCACTGCTCCTCAGAGAGGTCCAGGAAGCTCAGCCTCTGTCTGTAGACCCCCTCACGTGAGTAGTGCTTCCTGCGACCTCGGCCTCTCTGTTGGTCCCCTCTCTGCTCTTCTGCAGGTCCTTGTGGCGCACCTCTGTCTTGTGGAGCTGCAACTCCCAGAACAGCACGCCGTGCCTGCCGCAGATGGTGATGTGCCTCCTCCTCAGGTGTACTGCTGAATAAATCCATTGCAGCCCCCATCCTGATGGTGTCAGTTTGAGGGGGTCCAAAATGTAGGTTAATATGTCTGAACATAAGAATTCTGAGTGTGAACAAAGAAATCTCAGTCTAAACACAAAGAACTCCCAGCCAAAGGTTTGTCTGAGAGAACTGATTGCCCTGCTGCAATAACTCACTTTTTCTTCACGTCTCAATCACTGGTTTAAAGGTCCAAATGTGTGCTGGCTGCAACTCACCTCCGTTTCCATGGTGTGTTTCAGAGGTCACGGGAGACACGTTCAAAAGCAGTTAAAATGGCTTGTGTAGTTCAAACCACAAAAAATTACATCCTTAAATAGTTTAAATAACTTAATTGGCCCTTTAAATATCGTCCCGCCAGCACAGAAGTGTCTTGTCATGATGCTCCAGTCATCATGAGTGTGGGACAGGCTTGTTAGAGCAGCTGGTCTTTTCTTGCCCATCATTTGCGTATGTTCGCATGTTGGTGGCAGGTTTCATGGTGGATTGTGACAGACGGCCTTCTGCAAAAAATTGCAAAACTGATCAACATTAATATTGAACCATGTGATTTAACCAGCAGCGATGCCTGGATTTATTTCACTGCATGTCATGGCTAAATATCACACCGTACAGCACAGTATGTCACACCCCATATATATATTACAGTACAGTATATCACATCCTTTATCTATATATATTACAGTACGATGCATCACACCCTATATTACAGCAGAGTATATTACACCCTATATCTATATATATGACAGTACAGTATACCACACTCTATACATATATATTACAGTAGTGTATCACAGCCTATATCTATATCTGTTACAGTAAAGAATATCACACCCTATATAACACTACAGTATGTCTCACCCCATATATATATAACAATATGGCATATCATAGCCTCCATCTGTATATATTGTCACACAGTATATCACACCCAATATATATTACAGTACAGTATATCACACCCTTTATGTTACAGTACAGTATATCACACCCTATATATATAACTACAGTATGTCACACCCTGAAGATTACAGTATAGTATATCATACCCTTTATCTATAATACAGTAGATACCACCCTATATCTATATATTACAGTACAGTGTATCACGTCATTTTTCTATATATATTACAGTACAGTATATCACACCCTGCACTTATATATTACAGTGCAGTATATCACACCCTATATCTGTATATATGAGAGTACAGTATATCACAATCTATTCCTAAATATTACATTACAGTGCAAACACAAATTCTAATTACAAAGAAACGCCTTCAGCAGACACGTTACAGTCTTGTTACTGGAGCAAACACCTGTGGCACATCATAAATCCATCACTCATAATGTAGGTCAGTGTGAAGTAAAACATTGAATGGAGTCCTGAATGATACTCAATCTTGCAGTTTGTGCGCCAAAACTTGCCCATATAATCATTGGTCACATTGACATGTGTAACACTGAGCTTAATGAATTTTTCTATTGAATTCCTTAATGTCAGCCCTGTCAGTATGCAGTGTGGTCTGGATCCATTCCACCTACTGCCTGATATGAAACATAAAAGGGGCTGTTTTAATGTTGCCCAGCGGAAACCGGGCAGGCATTACGCATTGCCCATGGGATGTCCCACACCGATCATGCAGGCTGTAATTTGAACCTGCTCTTCTGAGCAGGCAAGAGGGACACCCACCAGAAGACAGTGGGGGTCTTTAAATATGCAGATCGCGCTCTGATGATGCCACCAAGGCCGGATTGCTATTTTAACCGTGGGCCTGAATGGGGAAGTGGTTGTGGCTTTCTCACCTGGTCAAGCTAGTGGGAAGCGGAGTCGGGGCCTGAAGAGGCCCCAAAAGGTAAGTCTTCTCATTTTTCTTTTTATTTTAACTTTCCTTGTGGGGTCAGAAGGAGTAGGACTCATCTGCCTGGCCCCACATAGAAAGTTGAGGCCCCCCAATGCCCCAGTTTTACCCCCTTCTCCCCCCCCCCCCACATCCCACCCCCCATCAACTTACCTGAGTGCAGTGGACAGTTCCTTCAATTCCCTGACAGTGGCCTCCTGCCAGCCGACATTGCGCTCCCACCCATCGGCCAGCTGTCGCTTCCCACCGACTTCGGGCGGGAAACTGACTGGGAGCACGCAGATCAGGCCCAGGAGTTAAAATCTCCCGAGCCTCACATTGCTGAGGTTAGGACAGTTCACTCCCTGCCTCAGCTCTCCCTCCGCCCGATTCCCACTCGGAGTTAAAATCGAGGCTAAAGAGTGACTGAGGCAAGAATAACGTATTTTTGGAACTTTTATTTGATCTACTGCATGTCGTCTCTCCTGATTAATTGTTAAATGATAAGATTGTGTAGATCCCGACATCTACTCTGATGGTAGGATTTTAATATCCAGTTGGGGCCTTGCTGCAGGAATCATGTTGTAGCTATGCAGAGGACGTGTGTATGTGGCAGATACACTGGTGCGTGTGATGGGACGCTGCTGGGATCACTCCTCTGATAAGTCTAAGGTCTACAGGCCATGGGACTTTGAAATCCAATTGTGCAGGTTCGTTGTGAGGATGTCAGTGCCAGGACTTGAAGTCATCACATTGCCCTCCTTTGTTGCTCTCATTACAGGTGCCCCTATCTATTGTCATAGCAAGTCCATATTATTATTATTATTATTACAAGGTGCCAATATCACCATGTCAATATGAAATTCACAGGCAAAAGATGGCTGGAGAGGCAGAGAATATAGGTTTGCTTTGCTAAGTTTAAGAACATAATTTTTAGGGAAAGGAAAAAGGCTTAGAAATGCGTTCCCTTTTTGATAGGACAACCCTAAATGCCCACTTTCTCACCATATCTCTCAATCTCTTCTCTCTCCAGAAATGCACCTAACTGCCTTTTGAACTCACTTAGATAGCCCATTCGATTGGTAATGGTCACTGTTCTTTATTGTTCTTTGCTAGGAAAGTTTCACCTGACTTCTCTTCTTACTTCAAACCTCTGAATTTTCCAAACCTTTATAACCTGGTCTTTAAACCCTTCACGTGAAAAACAATCTGTAGGATCAGCTTTGTCAATTCTCTTCATGCATCGGGAATTTCCTCGGGGCTTTCTCTGGCTCCGCCGACGCACCTTTGGCGGAGGTTCGGCAGAAACCTGGTCGGCGCCACGCAAACGGGGTTTCCACCGAAGATGTGGTGGCGGAGCGGGATAAGTCCCGAGGAAATTCCTGGTGTATCTCTCCAACGGATTTCATCAGGTCAATTCGAAGTCTTTCCTCTTTTCCAAAGAAAACAAGCTCGATGTCCTTAACCTTTTCCGATCAGTATAATCCCTGATACCCAGAATCATCCTTGTTGCTCACCTCTGCACAGTTTCAAGAGCAGTAATATTCTTCCATGGGCCAGAACTGCACGCAGTACTCCAGATGGGGAGTTGCTGTAGAGCGGAATGCGTTCAATATTCACAAAAGAGCAGATTTGGCAGTGCAAAAGGGGTAATAGTCTGGGTGGAATTTCCCAGGCCACTGAGCACTGATTTACTGTTTTGGCAGTGACAAGGAGATGGACTTTGAACTTAGCCACTGTAAGGCTTCAGTGGAGCTTTGAGTGCTTCAAGTTATTAAGTAACATGCGTATTTAAGTAATTTCCCTAATTTTTGAATTTTTTTTTAATGAAAACAAATAAACAACATCCTGGAGTAAAAGGCCTCAGTTCCAAAAAGCATGAATTAATCTCTGTTTGTGATTTGGCCTGGCCTTTTTACAGTTCTAATGCGAGCACTGAACTAACTCCCGTACACTGCTTTCAGCAATTTCCATTATTTTCAATGGGAACTCAATGACCACTTTTGGGACCTCCACGTGTCCTGTATATTAAAGAGATACAGTGATCAAGAACGTCTCTTGTGTACAAACAGTACCCAATTCAGAAGATGGAAACACCAAGCTCGACATTCATTTATTAAAAAATTCTCTATTTTCTGGTAGTTTCAAGTTGATGATTTAAACCAAAAGGAAAAAAAAACCTTTGAAAAACAACCAGGGACGTTTTATTTTATAGTTTAATTTACATCCCTGCTACCATTGCTGACAAACAGTTTGCTTTGTGTTCAGGGATTTCTGACTTGCAAACCTGAAATTCTGAGGTCTTTGTCCTTTTAAGGGCATATCGCAACCTGAAGAAAGGATAGATTTTCCGCAATTCGAAACAAAACTCGTAACTTAATACTTCCCAATTTCAAATTCCCAGGGCTGGCCCTAATTAAATATTTAGTGCAAACTCACACCAATATTGGGCCAGATACTGGAAGCTCACTAAAGGGGGCAGACGATTTGTGTAAGAGAGTAGCTCTTAAAGGGCTGCTGGGAAAAAGTTAAAGGGATATAAGCACTTAAAGGTAAATGGATGCATGTAGCGCAAAAAAGATATTTTGGCCTTTACAAAGACAGTAAGTATATCAGATGTACTTTTGGGGGCAAAAAGAGTATTTGGGGTACAAAAAGTAGCTGGCAAAATAAACGTGGAGGCAGCAAGTGGAACCCGTCAGCAAGTGGTGTAGCAAGGCAGCACCTTAATCCCCTGTTTGATGGCTGATGAAGTAAAGGTGCTACTGGATGAGGTGAGTGCAGTGAGAGGTCTCCTGTTTGGCACTTTCCTGAGCACAGCAGTGCAGCGTGCCTGACCAAAAGCGATAGCAAAAAAAGTTAATGGAGCAGGGTGACCTTGACTGCCATTGGCAATTCACTACACAGCAATGCCAACTGTTGCAGGCTGACCTGCAGACAACTCCTGGAACAGGGACAGCTCTTCCCGTAGCTGTGAAGATAACCACATCATTAAGCTTTTATGCTACCAAATCCTTCCAAGTGGGTGATATCTGCCAATTCAGCTAGTCTGATTTCCGTAGATCTACTAAGCAAGTGACAGATGCTGTGTTTGCAAAAAGTAACACCTTTGTCATTTTCAGTGCAAAATGGAGGCATCAGTTGGAGAAGACAAAGAACTTTCACTGAGTGGCAAGGATTTCCAAGAGTGCAGGGTGTAGTAGATGTCACCCCTTTGATCAGCCAACATTCCTCCTTGTCAGAATACTTTCCATTGCAGCATGCATGTAGTTTCCGTCAGTAGCATTGGTTCTGAGCATCCGTTTCATCATTTAATGTGTGATATCATTTATAGGAACATAGGAACATAGGAACAGGAGTAGGCCATTCAGCCCCTTGTGCCTGCTCCGCCATTTGATAAGATCATGGCTGATCTGTGATCTAACTCCATATACCTGCCTTTGGCCCATATCCCTTAATACCTTTGGTTGCCAAAAAGCTATCTATCTCAGATTTAAATTTAGCAATTGAGCTAGTATCAATTGCCGTTTGCAGAAGAGAGTTCCAAACTTCTACCACCCTTTGTGTGTAGAAATGTTTTCTAATCTCGCTCCTGGAAGGTCTGGCTCTAATTTTTAGACTGTGCCCCCTACTCCTAAAATCCCCAACCAGCGGAAATAGTTTCTCTGTATCCACCCTATCCGTTCCCCTTAATATCTTATAAACTTCGATCAGATCACCCCTTAACCTTCGAAACTCTAGAGAATACAACCCCAATTTATGCATAATATTTATGTGCCCTACAACTTTTTGGCGATAAAAGTCTGAAGAAAAGGGGGAAGATTGACTCCATGCTTAGCCAGATTCCTCCCTGAGGGTGCTGCAGCTCACGTTTTTGGTTTGTGCCATGCGTGCAGGGCCTCAATAGTAATAATGTGTGAAACGGTGGGCACACCTACCACTTGGCACTTCTCCTGGTACCAAACTGCTTCCTCATTTGCTCCCAGGTCCACCTCTGCTTTTAAAGGGGCTGCTCCAAAGAAGGCCACTCTTGTTTGCTGCACCAAGGAATTCAGGAACATAGGAACAGGAGTAGACCATTCAGCCCCTCGAGCCTGCTTCACCATTCAATCAGATCATGGCTGATCTGTACCTCAACTCCATTTACCCGCCACTGTTCCATATCCCTTGAAGCCCTTACCCAACAAAAATCTATCAATCTCAACCTTGTAAATTTCAATTGACCCAGCGTCCACAGCCTTTTGGGGGGACCTCCAAGGCACCATCGGTAAATGGTGCGTGCACATAACTTGCCAGGGAAAACTTACTGCAGAAACAGCAATCACTAGTTGCAGCAGAGGCAAATTTGGACCCAAAATTGCTCGGGGACGTTATCCCGGCAGTTACGTCAGGATCATGCCTGCTGGTGACCTCAGCCTTTGACCCTGCCCAAGTAGGCAGAGTTATTGGGAGGTCAACCTATTTGCATGGGTACAACATTAGGGGCACATCTCGGGTGCCTGCCTGCCTGCTCCGGGAGGTCAAAAAATATGGCTTTGGTGTCTGAGTTGAAGGAGTAAGTGGAAGGGGCCCCCTCCCAAAAACACTAGCCTGTGCCCCGAACGGCTCCATGCTAAGGGGGTTGTTTTGAATTGTGTCCTTACCTCCTTTGCAGGGGTCTAGGCTATGGACCAAGCCCTATCCCCCACACTCCGCCCCCCCCCCCCCCACCCCTAGTGGGGCTCACTTCTGCTCATCGGGAGGCCATTGCGCCAATTACACTTCTTCTCACTCAGCATAATGGCCTCCAGACTAATACTGGGTCCCTGGGAGGCATGAGGACAGGGGAAGCCCCAGTGAATAGGATCCCTGACCTCAATTCAACGGGCACAATTCTAAAAGGGGTTCAGGAACAGAGAGACCTGGGGATATACGTGCACAAATCATCGAAGGTGGCAGGGCAGGTTGAGAAAGTGGGTAAAAAAGCATATCGGACCCTGGGCTTTATAAATAGAGGCGTAGAGTACTATGATAGATTGGGAAGCTTCGTTAAAAGGCATGACAGTGGATAGGCAATGGCTAACATTTAAGGAACAAATGCATCAATTGCAACAATTATACATTCCTTTCCAGCGCAAAAAGAAAAAAGGAAAAGCGGCCCAACCATGGCTAACAAAAGAAATTAAGTTGCCAGAAAAAGCGGCAAGCCTGAGGATTGGGAGCAGTTTAGAATTCAGCAAAAAAGGACCAAGAGATTGATTAAGAGGTGAAAAATAGAGTATGAGAGTAAACTTGCAAGGAACATAAAAGTGGACTGTAAAAAATTCTACAAGTATGTAAAAAGAAAAAGATTAGTGAAGACAAATGTAAGTCCCTTACAGTCAGAAACAGGAGAATTTATAATGGGGAACAAGGAAATGGCAGAGCAATTAAACAAATACTTTGGTTCTGTCTTCACGGAAGAGGACACTAATAACTTCCCAAAAATGCTAGGGAACCAAGGGACTAGTGAGAAGGAGGAATTAAAGGAAATTAGTATTAGTAAAAAATAGTACTGGAGAAATTAATGGGACTGAAAGCTGATAAATCCCTAGGACCTGATAATCTGCATCCCAGAGGTAGCCATGGAAATAGTGGATGCATTAGTTGTCATCTTCCAAAATTCTATAGATTATGGAACAGTTCCTGCAGATTAGAGGGTGGCAAATGTAACCCCACTATTTTAAAAAAGGAGGGAAGAGAGAAAACAGGGAACTACAGATCAGTTAGCCTAACATCAGTAGTAGGGAAAATGCTAGAGTCTGTTATAAAGGATGTGATAACAGGACACTTAGAAAATATTAACGGGATTAGACAAAGTCAACATGGATTTATGAAATTGAAATCATGTTTCACAAACCTACTGGAGTTTTTTGAGGATGTAACTGGTAGAACAGATAAGGGAGTGGATGTGGTTTATTTGGATTTTCAGAAGGCCTTTGATAAAGTCCCACATAAGAGGTTAGTGTGCAAAATTAAAGCAGATGGGATTGGTGGTAATATACTGGCATGGATTGAAAATTGGTTAACAGACAGAAAACAGAGAGTAGGAATAAATGGGTCTTTTTCGGGGTGGCAGGCAGTGACTAGTGGGGTACCGCAGGGATCAGTGCTTGGGCCCCAGCTATTCACAATATATATCAATGATTTGGATGAGGGAACAAAATGTAATATTTCCAAGTTTGCTGAGGACACAAAACTAGGTGGGATCGTGAGTTGTGAGGAGGATGCAAAGAGGCTTCAAGGCAATTTAGACAAGTTGAGTGAGTGGGCAAATACATGCCAGATGCAGTATAATGTGGATAAATGTGAAGTTATGTGAAAACAAAAAGGCAGAGTATTATTTAAATGGTGATAGATTGGGGAATGTTGATGTACAAAGGGACCTGGGTGTCCTTGTACACCAGTCACTGAAAGCAAACATACAGGTGCAGCAAGCAGTTAGGGAGGCAAATGATATGTTGGCCTTCATTGCAAGATGATTTGAGTACAGGAGCAAGGATGTCTTAATGCAGTTATACAGAGCCCTGGTGAGAGTACACCTGGAGTATTGTGTGCAGTTTTGGTCTCCTTACCTAAGAAAGGATATACTTGTCGTAGAGTGGAGTGCAGCGAAAGTTCATCAGACTGATTCCTGGGATGGTGGGACTGTCGTATGAGGAGAGATTGGGTTGACTCGGCCTGTATTCACTCGAGTTTAGAAAAATGAAAGGGGATTATATCGAAACATACAAAATTCTGACAGGGCTTGACAGACTGGATGCAGGGAGGATGTTTCCCGTGGCTGGGGGATCCAGAACGAGGAGTCACAGTCTCAGGATATGGGGTAGGACATTTAGGACTGAGATGAGGAGAAATTTCTTCACACAGAGGGTGGTGAACCTGTGGAATTCTCTACCACAGAAGGCTGTGGAGGCCAAGTCACTGAATATATTTAAGAAGGAGCTAGATAGATTTCTAGACACAAAAGGCATCAAGGGGTATGGGGAGAGACCGTAATATGGTATTGAGATAAAGGATCAACCATGATCACATTGAATGGTGGCGCAGGCTCGAAGGGCCGAATGGCCTACTCCTGATCCTATTTTCTCTGTTTCTATGTGAAAGCAAGGAAGTCACGATTATCCTTTATAAAACACTGGTTCGGCCACAACTGGAGTATTGTGTCCAGTTCTGGGCACCGGACTTTAAGAAAGATGTGAAGGCCTTAGAGAGGGTGCAGAAGGGATTTACTAGAATGTAGAGCATGAGGGACTTTAGTTACGTGAATAGACTGGAGAAGCTGGGGTTGTTCTCCTTGGAACAGAAAAGATTGAGAGGAGATTTAATAGAGGTATTCAAAATCATGAAGGGTCTAGACAGAGTAGGTAGAGAGAAACTGTTCCCATTGGCAGAAGGGTCAAGAACCAGAGGACATAGATTTAAGAACCAAAGTTGACATGAGGAAAAACTTTTTTGCACAGCGAGTGGTTATGATCTGGAATGCACTGCCTGAGGGGGTGGTGGAGGCAGATTCAATCATGGCCTTCAAAAGGGACCTGGATAAGTACTTGAAAGGAAAAAATTTGCAGGGCTACGGGGATAGGGTGGGGTAGTGGGACTAGCTGGATTGCTCTTGCATAGAGTCAGCAGGAACTCGATGGGCCGAATGGCCTCCTTCCTTGCTGTAGCCTTTCTATGATTCTATGCACCTCACACCCCCCGTGAATTTTGGGATAGATGGAGGCTCCACCCCCAAAACAAGGGAAATTCCAGCATAAGTCTGGAACCCGACACATCTACGTCCCGGTGGAGTCTGCAGCCATTTTGCTCAGGACTCCCTCCTGAGTTACAACAGGAATCTGTAAGGATAGCCAAGCAATTTCAGGCCCAAACAATCTCGCTGCACGAGAAAAGCACCATCCATTTTACGTAAGCAGCAGCCCCTTAATGCACAGGAAGCCTAATAATATCTACTGCACTGCTCCTAGCACATGTACAGCTGAGCTTGGACATACACTGTAGTCTTCCACAAGCACCATGCAATACAAATGTACAATTTGTTCACATGTATGTAAATGTCAAAGCCTCAAAGGGGCAAAAAAAACCAAAATGTCAGAAGCGCACACTGCTGCAGATTTATCAGCCTGGATATTGCTGTTTGTGCATTATTCAGAGTGAAATGGTGGGTTATTAAAGGTTTGTTTTTTGAATTAACTGTCAATGTTGCTGTTTTGAGCAGCACATGCAAGTCATTCGCACACACGCACGCACACGCACACATGCGCACACACGCACGCACACATGCGCACGTACACGCACACATGCGCACACACGCACGCACACATGCGCACGCACACACACACATGCGCACGTACACACACACGCGCACACACACGCACACGCACAGACATACACGCGCACACGCACACACGCACAGACACACATGCGCGCACGCACGCACGCACGCACGCACACACACACACACACCTGGCCAACGAAATGTTGAGCACAAGAGGGCAGCTGAGCAACAGTTACATTTAAAGTTTTACATGTGCTCAGTATCACTATCAAATGGCGGTTGCCTGTATGAGGAATGTTGTCTGATGGTGCCATCCTCGAGCTCCTCCTTGGTACAGAAGGGTATCATTGTCAAAAGGAGCTGCACAGCAAACATGGCAGCGGATTGCAGGCAGTTGATGCTATCTGTATAAACCAATGGACTTGTGTGCAGGTAAGGAAGAAGAGGGCTGATCTGAGGAAAGCACAGAGACAGCAACATTGTGGGGCCCCCTCGCTAAAGAGCAATAATCCCTGAATTTACATCGATAACAGCTTATTGCAGAGTCCGACATTACAACAGCAACGACACTTCAAAAGGACTCAACACTGATTTCAATAACTTCAGATCAGAACCACTGCTCCCATTTTTTTGGACAGCAGGGGCAGGATTTTAACTTGGAAAAACGGGCGGGAGGGGGGGCAGTAAAAATTTTTTAAATCTAAAACCGGCCCTCAACTCGCCTCCTACCCGCCCATTGCCGGTTTTAATGGAGGGGAGACACCAATCTGCTCTCAGGAGGCGGGATAGTCACTACAAGCTTTCGAGGAGGCTGCGGGCCTTCTCCTTCACGCCACCTGAGAGGAGGCGAGAAGGCCTGGAACGGCAGATAAATGTCTTCATAGCACAGCCTGTGGGCCCAGAGGAGCCCGAGTGCTTTCCCCAGGCCCAACAAGCCTACCTGCGGCAAGCACCCACAATCACGATCTCCGACCCCCCCCCACATCACGATCTCCGACCCCCCCAATCACGATCTCCGACCCCCCCCCCCCCATCAGGATCTCCGACCCACCCCCCCATCACGATCTCCGACCCCCCCCATCACGATCTCCGACCCCCCACATCACGATCTCCTATCCCCCCCCACATCACGATCTCCGACCCCCACATCACGATCTCCGACCCCCCCCCACATCACGATCTCCGACCCCCCCCATCACGATCTCCGACCCCCCCCCCCCCATCACGATCTCCGACCCCCCCCCATCACGATCTCCGACCCCCCCCCCCCATCACGATCTCCGACCCCCCCCCCCCATCACGATCTCCGACCCCCCCCCCACATCACGATCTCCGCCCCCCCCCCCCCCATCACGATCTCCGACGCCCCCCCCCCATCACGATCTCCGACCCCCCCCCCCCCACATCACGATCTCCGACCCCCCCCCCACATCACGATCTCCGACCCCCCCCCCCACATCACGATCTCCGATCCCCCCCCCCCCACATCACGATCTCCGACCCCCCCCCCCCCATCACGATCTCCGACCCCCCCCACATCACGATCTCCGACCCCCCCCCCCCACATCACGATCTCCGACCCCCCCCCCCCCATCACGATCTCCGACCCCCCCCCATCACGATCTCCGACCCCCCCCCCACATCACGATCTCCGACCCCCCACATCACGATCTCCGACCCCCCCCCCACATCACGATCTCCGACCCCCCCCCCCCCATCACGATCTCCGACCCCCCACATCACGATCTCCGACCCCCCCCCCACATCACGATCTCCGACCCCCCCCACATCACGATCTCCGACCCCCCCCCCCCCATCATGATCTCCGACCCCCCCCCCCCCATCACGATCTCCGACCCCCCCCCCATCACGATCTCCGACCCCCCCCCCCACATCACGATCTCCGACCCCCCCCCCACATCACGATCTCCGATCCCCCCCCCCCCCCATCACGATCTCCGACCCCCCCCCCCCACATCACGATCTCCGACCCCCCCCCACATCACGATCTCCGATCCCCCCCCCACATCACGATCTCCGACCCCCCCCCCATCACGATCTCCGACCCCCCCCCCGATCACGATCTCCGACCCCCCCCCCCCACATCACGATCTCCGACCCCCCACATCACGATCTCCGACCCCCCACATCACGATCTCCGATCCCCCCCCCACATCACGATCTCCGATCCCCCCCCCACATCACGATCTCCGACCCCCCCCCCATCACGATCTCCGACCCCCCCCCCGATCACGATCTCCGACCCCCCACATCACGATCTCCGACCCCCCCAACATCACGATCTCCGACCCCCCCCCCCACATCACGATCTCCGACCCCCCCCCATCACGATCTCCGACCCCCCCCCCCCCATCACGATCTCCGACCCCCCCCACATCACGATCTCCGACCCCCCCCCCACATCACGATCTCCGACCCCCCCCCCCCATCACGATCTCCGACCCCCCCCACATCACGATCTCCGACCCCCCCCACATCACGATCTCCGACCCCCCCCCCCCCCCATCACGATCTCCGACCCCCCACATCACGATCTCCGACCCCCCCCCCCCACATCACGATCTCCGATCTCCCCCCCACATCACGATCTCCGACCCCCCCCACATCACGATCTCCGACCCCCCCCCCCCACATCACGATCTCCGATCCCCCCCCCACATCACGATCTCCGACCCCCCCCACATCACGATCTCCGATCCCCCCCCCACATCACGATCTCCGACCCCCCCCCCCACATCACGATCTCCGATCCCCCCCCCCCATCACGATCTCCGACCCCCCCCCCCACATCACGATCTCCGATCCCCCCCCCACATCACGATCTCCGACCCCCCCCACATCACAATCTCCGATCCCCCCCCCACATCACGATCTCCGATCCCCCCCCCACATCACGATCTCCGACCCCCGACATCACGATCTCCGATCCCCCCCCCCACATCACGATCTCCGACCCCCCACATCACGATCTCCGACCCCCCCCCACATCACGATCTCCGCCCCCCCCCCCCACATCACGATCTCCGACCCCCCACATCACGATCTCCGATCCCCCCCCACATCACGATCTCCGACCCCCCCCCCCCACATCACGATCTCCGACCCCCCCATCACGATCTCCGACCCCCCCCCCCACATCACGATCTCCGACCCCCCCATCACGATCTCCGACCCCCCATCACATCACGATCTCCGACCCCCCCATCACGATCTCCGACCCCCCCATCACGATCTCCGACCCCCCATCACATCACGATATCTGCCCCCCCCCCCATCATGATGTCCGACCCCCCCCAAAGCACGATATCCGACCCCCCCCAAGCCACAATGTCCGTCCCCCCACCACGATCTTCCCCCCCCATCACGACTGAGCCCCCCAATGACTCTCGACCCCGAACCCCTGATGACTGCGATGACTGAGCCCACTGATGTCTCTCGACCCCCACCCATGGCTCCTGACCCTGACCCCACCCTGATGTCTCCTGACACCCCACCCAACCATGGCTCCTGTCCCTGACCCCAACACCCAGCCCCCTGTCAATCCAGGCTGGCCTGTCGGGCAGGAATCCATCAAAAAAGAAAATAAATACATCCTTATGTCAAAATTGTGAGGATGTCCAGGAATCCGTACTTCCGGGTTTCCCACCAGGAATTCCCCACTACTCCCCCCGGGCAATATCTTCCCGGCTCGGAGTTAAAACTTTGCCCCAGGTGCTAGTAATACATTTACAGCTCCTCGAGACCCATCTTCTTGTTTCTTCACTTGTCCCTTTACCACCCCCTTTGTCTTGCACCATCATCCCTTTTGTCATTTAATCACTGCTGCCCTCCATCCTATCACAGACCTTCCCTTTTGTTCTTTCCTCCTCCCCCCCACCCCCCACCTTTCCCTGGCTCTGTACTTGCTTAAAAACTATTAAATCTTCATACTTCTTCCAGTTCTGATGAAAGGTCATCGAAAGCGCTTTCGGACGTCCTGAGGTTGTGAAAGGCGCAAGTCTTTTTCTTTCTGTGTGCTATCGCGCGCTGCCAGCTCAAAAACTGTACAGCAATTTCATGGCAATCGTTCACAATGCAGGAATCACAACATTTTGCAGAATCTCTCAAATTGCTGACCAGTGTGATGCAATTGCCACCAGCCAACGCGTCATGCCGACAGCAACGTTCAGGCTATTAGGGTGAATGATGCAGGGCCCTGTACTGCCAGAGGGCCCACGCACACGCGGCCCGCAACTTTCCGACACGTGACAGGAGACCTCGAAAAAAATCCATCCTACAGTGTCTGCTGCAGCGTGGACCCACCATGGCAGGTCAGGCCCTCAGCTCAGGTTCCAGACCCAGCCGTCCGTGGCTGCTGCAAAATACCGAGGCCATCCGGAAAGTTCTGTGCACTTGCTGGGGCTGACCTAGTCTCAGGATAAGGGGTCGGCCATTTAGGACTGAGTTGAAGAGAAATTTCTTCACTCAGAGGGTTGTGAATCTTTGGAATTCTCTCCCCCAGAGGGCCGTGAATTCAGAGTCGTTGAGATGGATAGATTTTTGGACTCTAGGGGAATATGGGGATCGGGCGGGAAAGTGGAGCTGAGGTCGAAGATCAGCTATGATCTTATTGAATGGCGGAGCAGGCTCGAGGGACCGTACGGCCTGCTCCAGCTCCTATTTCTTATGACCTTAGATGTACTTCACAGTAGTTTACCATTGTTTATAATTAAATGGCAGTACAGGGTCTTGCCATTTAATTTCAGTTACCAGCTGAATATTCCGAAGAAGCAGTGATGTGTTCTGAGTATTATGGTCTGCCTGTAGGAACTCAAGTAGAGATTGTGCAGCTCACTTGTTCTGCTGCCCCAGCATTCCCTTGAGGAAGCAGGACTGGATTTGCCTGGCTCCATGGCGATTGCTAGTACTTTCCTCCACTGACAGGAAATGTTGTGAGATTAAAGCCCCACTAACGAAAAGCTGTGCTGTCGGGGTGGGTGAAGGAGAGATAAGAAAGGGGGAAGAAAAGGCCAAAAAATAAAATCCCCTTTTCCTAATTGCTCATTAGGAGCCGATCCTTTGTGCTTTCCCTTTCGTGCACCCTTTCATTCTGCGCACACTAGACGTTGGCATTGTTTTTTGAGTCTGCGCCGGGGCAGGAAGGACAGAAAAGAACTGTTTTATTTAATGGAGAAGCCGATGAAAGAAGTTGGAATTCCCTCTTTGGGTTATTTTGACCATGAAGAACGAGCATAAAGGTCTACACCTGGGAAGAGGAAGTTGAGGTCGCTGATTACTTTTGACAGACCTTTCCAGCAACATTTGATTGACGTATTTTAAAGGGTTTCAAGAGGGAGAGAGTGGCACCGATGAATTTGTTTACCACATAGCCACCCATTGTCCCCATTCACGTTCACATGTCATGCTCATTAATTGGTATTGTCTTCTTGTACTTGCCTTAGCATTTCACCAGGGATTTTTTTTTAATTACCTCATCGCAGCCTAAACACGACGACGTTCCTTTCTTTCGCCTCCCTTCGTCAAATGAAAGGGAGTTCAATCCAGCCAGTGACGGAATCTGATTAAACTAATTACACTGATTGGCTTGTTCAATCCAATGCTCACGTTTAATAGGCCCTGCTAATGTAGAATGGTGTAATCCTCAACAAGTAATGTGAGAACCCGGAGACCCACGCCAGTCTGTTTGACAACGCTTAAGAAATCAGCCTTTTTTTCCCAGCCAAACAGGCAAAATTTAATAGATGCCAATCTAGGCTAAGAGGCTGAGGCCATTATTAAACTCGAGGTACTTTAAAGGAGCTCGAAGAATTAATTAAAACTACTGACAGTAAAATTCTTTCAGAAGCCAGACATAAGATTCCTCTCTTCATCTGACCTGAGTTGTGGGGCTTCTATATTATTGTCTAGAAGCAGATTTCAATAAAGTGTTGCTAGGTGATAGGGCTTAAATAATTCACTGAAAATGATTACTGTTTGTTATAGGTGCAATGATTCTTTTTGTCCTCTTTGAGAGCGGAGATTTCATTAGAAGAGTGGGGTCTACTTCCAACTTGACCTTTTTACCATTCAGAAAACATTTACTGAGTCTTCCAGCATTCCATATCACTGCCTCTAAATATTTCTTACCAATATTTCAAGCTCTGGTTTAGTTTAGATCCATGGAGAGTGCGCTCGTGGAATCATAGAATCTTACAGCACAGAAGGAGGCCTTTCGGCCCATCGTGCCTGTGTTGGCTCTTTGAAAGAGTTATCCAATTAGTCCCACTTTTCTCCCTGCTCGTTCCCCAAAGCCCTGCAATTTTCTCCCTTTCAATACATCTCCATCCCTTTTGAAAGTTACCAGCCGTCCCGGACTCGATGGGCCAAATGGCCTCCTTCCACACTGTAACCTTTCTATGATTCTATTCTATGAATCTGCTTCCACCATCCTTTCAGGTAATGCATTCCAGATCATAATAACTGACTGACTGCATAAAAACATTTCTCCTCATCTCACCTCTGGCTCTTTTGCCAATTATCTTAAATCTGTATCCTTTGGTTACCGACCCAGTTCAAGCCCAAAGGAGTGAGAGTTTTCTCCAGGATTGATGTATGTTGGCCTGAGTCAGTTCACCAGATATTAAATGAGCTGTCTGATACGCTGAGCTCTGATTTACCATTAGAGTCTGCAGATTTGCTTAGGGGCTTTGTACCAATTTGTCACAGATATGCTGCTTTGCAGCCCAGACATAGTGATTTTTATTTTCTGTGAGTCAGAATCCCATTCATTTTCCTCATGAGTGTTTGTTTATAGGTCTCTGATCCTCAGGCGCTCTGAAAATGCTTCTTAACCAAATTTGTGGTGCAAGTAAAAACAAACGAATTTTGGGCTCATTAAGGTAAACAATGACAGCATTAAGGAATGTCATATATTGCCCCTTTGTATCCAGGGACTAGAATGAGGCATTGCATAAATTTGATGCAAAAAGAAAGACTTGGATTTATATAGCGCCTTTCATGACCCCAGGACGTCCCAAAGCACGTTACAGCCAATTAAGTATTTTTGAAGTGTAGTCACTGTTGTAATGTAGGAAACTAGAGTTTTCCAACATCAAGCACATTAGTCAGCTTTGAGTGTGTGGTCAACAGGCTTTGAGATGTTCAGCAAAAGCCACTAGTTTTAAGTTTGTTCTAATCCACATGGATTTGGCCCAGTACCAGATTAGCTACGATGGTCCCTGCATACAAAAAGGTTTAAGTGTCACAGTAGCACACTGAGGTGGCTACAGTTCTCCAGACACAGAGCTTCCAATCAAAGAAGGTACCACTAGAGGCAAAGCACTTCCTCGTATGGATGGAAGGAGGTACTCTGGGCAGTACTCAACCTAAGTCATCTCCTAGAGGCCAGATCAAGAATAGCAGTGTCAGGTGCTGGGAATGTTGCCTGGGCTAGCAGGTAGCCTAAAGAGAATAGGAGATCAAAGATCTTCAAAATTGAATGCTGAAAGCCAATGAACTTCTTCCGATTGCCTGTCTACGGTGGGAGGCCAACTTCAATTTTCCATGCATTGGTCATCACTTCTCTAAGAATGAACATCTGCCAGGTTATTTCTTCATTATAGACAGTCTTGTGCTGTCTAGTTGAAGAGGGAAGTAGGCTCAAATTGGCCAAAATTTTTACTGAGGACACTTAATACTCTTCAGACAGAGAAGACTTTCATCTGGCCCTTACTTTGGGTTGGATTCAAGTCCAGCTCAGATACTTGAGCACATGGGGATAGGCTTTTTGCCTCCCAGCAGAATGAAGTGCATCATCGGGGGTGGGGAGGTGGTGTGGAACATCTACCCAACATGGAGATGCTCCCCAACCCCAGCCTACTGTCCAGCCATGAGGTCATCAGCACACCTGTGGTGAGCTCCACGGCCTCCATTAGAGAGCGCCGTCTGTTCTGACACAGGAGACCTCGGGAGGCCCATCATTAGTATGGGGTTGAACTCCTATATAAATGTTGCCATCTGTTCTGTGGCCTGTGTAAGACCACATTCCCTGAGCACTTACACAGGCCCTGGCTGTGAGGAAAACTTTTTCTCCCTCCACTGATGACCATCGAATGCTGGACACCCGAGCAGCCAGTGTTGAAATGGCAGGAAACATGGCAGAGGCTGCATTTCCCTCATTTGCATACAGTTTACATACACTCACTCATATATTGGCGGGCATGATCTGCCTCGATGGGACCAACCTCCAGGAAATCAGTTTGGGGGTTGTGGGGGGGGGCTGCAGAAAACTCGAGTTTGGAAAGCCATTGTGCCATCTAGTTCTCCAAGCCTTTCCTGCGAGTCCTATCATAATCAATAGGATTTGAATAATAGAATTACATAGAATGGACAGCACAGAAACAGGCCATTCGGCCCAACTGGTTCAATCTGGTGTTTATGATCCACACGAGCCTCCTCCCACCCCTCTTCAACAAACCCTATGGGCATAACCTTCTATTCCTTTCTCCCTCATGTGTTTATCCAACTTCCCCTTAAATGCCTCTATCTTATTCACCTCAAATACTCCTTATGGTAGCGAATTCCATATTCTAACCACTCTGAGTAAAGAGGTTTCTCCTGAATTCCCTATTGGATTTATTAGTGATAATCTAATATTTATGGCTCCTAGTTTTGGTCTCCCCCACAAGTGAAAACATCAACAGGCCTTGATTTTGACTATATCAATACAAGAATTATATTTTTCTACAAAGAGCTGAATTGTCTCTGTTCATAAAATCATACACATCAGGTACACTTTTTACAGAATTTTTTTTTCACTGAATCACAAAGATAACAAGGAATAATTTTAAAATCTGGGAATTTATCATTGCAAATTGGTTTTTAAAAATTGGAAAGAAATAACTTTAAATATAGTAACTGATGATTCTACACATTTATTTATATATTTATCACTACTTTTGCAAATAAATGGTCAATGGAACTCCACTGAGATTAGTTTACAGCAGGGCTCTGTGGCTAAGAAAAACAAACTATTCTTGAGTTACAGCCTAATGACTGTGTGGGTGCAGTGGGTTAGCACACTGTCCTTTCACCTCTGGGGCCTGGGTTCAAATCCAACTCAGAGTGACAGGATGGAAATCGACTCAGCTGGCTGTGCGACTGATATGCAAGACGTGTCTGGACAATCTCAGCCCAGTTCTTAGTTGGTGTGAGTCCAATGCTTACAAATTGGCAATTTCACTCAAGAGGCCACCAATGTGAAATTAAAGTAAACATGTATTAGGGTAAATTTGCCCCCTTGGCATAGAGCTTCATCCTCCATGAGTGCATAGCTTGAACTAGCTGCAAACTTGGAGGGAAAATCCTTGTGACGGGTGCAGACCTCTGTGTTTGAATTCCCAATATGTGCCTCCAGCATATGAGGCTCTGTGCCGGCAGTGCAAATTCAGAAAATCTACCCGATTGTTGGAACAGATTAGTGGGAGCTTCACACTGCATTTGGCCTGTGTTATACCTGACACTGAGAGTGTTTGATATCAACAGTCAAGCCCTGATTTTTCAAGACCGACATAAATGGCCTTAAGCTGACTCATGGGTCAGCTGTGCCAGCAGCCCAGGGCACAGGCTGTACTGCCCTTTCTGGTGGGGGTAGTGTAGTGGTTATGTTACTGGACTAGTAATACGGAGGCCTGGACGAATAATCCAGAGAATGTGAGTTCAAATCCCTCCCTGGCAGTATGAGAATTTGAATTCAGTTTTTAAAAATCTGGAAATAAAAGGTTGGTGTTAGTAAAAGTGACCATTGGTCACTTCTCTCACATCGGATTCATAGAATCTTAGAATCATAGAAGTTTATAACATGGAAACAGGCCCTTCGGCCCAACATGTCCATGTCGCCCAGTTTATACCACTAAGCTAGTCCCAATTGCCTGCACTTGGCCCATATCCCTCTATACCCATCTTACCCATGTAACTGTCCAAATGCTTTTTAAAAGACAAAATTGTACCCGCCTCTACTACTGCCTCTGGCAGCTCGTTCCAGACACTCACCACCCTTTGAGTGAAAAAATTGCCCCTCTGGACCCTTTTGTATCTCTCCCCTCTCACCTTAAATCTATGTCCCCTCGTTATAGACTCCCCTACCTTTGGGAAAAGATTTTGACTATCTACCTTATCTATGCCCCTCATTATTTTATAGACTTGTATAAGATCACCCCTCAACCTCCTACTCTCCAGGGAAAAAAGTCCCAGTCTATCTAACCTCTCCCTGTAAGTCAAACCATCAAGTCCCGGCAGCATCCTAGTAAATCTTTTCTGCACTCTTTCTAGTTTAATAATATCCTTTCTATAATAGGGTGACCAGAACTGTACACAGTATTCCAAGTGTGGCCTTACTAATGTCTTGTACAACTTCAACAAGACATCCCAACTCCTGTATTCAATGTTCTGACCAATGAAACCAAGCAAGCTGAATGCCTTCTTCACCACCCTATCCACCTGTGACTCCACTTTCAAGGAGCTATGAACCTGTACTCCGAGATCTCTTTGTTCTATAACTCTCCCCAACGCCCTACCATTAACGGAGTAGGTCCTGGCCCGATTCGATCTCCCAAAATGCATCACCTCACATTTATCTAAATTAAACTCCATCTGCCATTCATCGGCCCACTGGCCCAATTTATCAAGATCCCGTTGCAATCCTAGATAACCTTCTTCACTGTCCACGATGCCACCAATCTTGGTGTCATCTGCAAACTTACTAACCATGCCTCCTAAATTCTCATCCAAATCATTAATATAAATAACAAATAACAGCGGACCCAGCACTGATCCCTGAGGCACACCGCTGGTCACAGGCCTCCAATTTGAAAAACAACCCTCTACACCCACCCTCTGTCTTCTGTCGTCAAGCCAATGTTGTATCCAATTGGCTACCTCACCTTGGATCCCGTGAGATTTAACCTTATGTAACAACCTACCATGCGGTACCTTGTCAAAGGCTTTGCTAAAGTCCATGTAGACCACGTCTACTGCACAGCCCTCATCTATCTTCTTGGTTACCCCTTCAAAAAACTCAATCAAATTCGTGAGACATGATTTTCCTCTCACAAAACCATGCTGACTGTTCCTAATCAGTCCCTGCCTCTCCCAATGCCCGTAGATCCTGTCTCTCAGAATACCCTCTAACAACTTACCCACTACAGATGTCAGGCTCACCGGTCTGTAGTTCCCAGGCTTTTCCCTGCCGCCCTTCTTAAACAAAGGCACAACATTTGCTACCCTCCAATCTTCAGGCACCTCACCTGTAGCGGTGGATGATTCAAATATCTCTGCTAGGGGACCCGCAATTTCCTCCCTAACCTCCCATAACGTCCTGGGATACATTTCATCAGGTCCCGGAGATTTATCTACCTTGATGCGCGTTAAGACTTCCAGCACCTCCCTCTCTGTAATATGTACACTCCTCAAGACATCACTATTTATTTCCCCAAGTTCCCTAACATCCATGCCTTTCTCAACCGTAAATACCGATGCGAAATATTCATTTAGGATCTCACCCATCTCTTGTGGTTCCGCACATAGATGACCTTGATGACCTTGTTGTATAAATTAGGACGACGAAGAGCCAAGAATAGAACCTTGGGAGACCCCGGAGGTGATGATGTCAGGGAAGGATGAAAAGCCATTGCTGGAGGTGCATTGGCTGCCTTTGGGAGGTTAGGAACGGAACCGAGCAAAATCAGTCCCACAGATGACCATTTTTGAAGGACTCCCACTTACCAGACGTCCCTTTGCCTGCCAACAGACTCTCCCAATCAACTTCTGAAAGTTCCTGTCTAATACCATCAAAATTGGCCTTTCTCCAATTTAGAATTTTAACTTTTGGGCCAGACCTATCCTTCTCCATAGCTATCTTAAAACTAATGGAATTATCATAAAAACTAATGGATTGTCATAAAAACCCAATTGGTTCATTAATGTCCATTAGGGAAGGAAACCTACCAGTCTGGCTTATATGTGACTCCAGTCCCACACTAACCTAGTTGACTCTTAACTGCTCTCTGAAATGGCCTTGCAAGTCACTCAGTTGTATCAAACAATCCAACACTCTCTACCATCTCATCTTTAACCTCCCTTTTCTCTCTAAGGTTCTTAAGTATGTCCATCACTTCCCAGCTCCATGCCCTTCTATCCCAAAACTCTCTGCTTGGATCTCTCCAGTCCAGCTTCTGCACTTCTCACAGTACTGAAACAGTCCTAAACAAAATCATGAATGACATTCTTCATGACTGTGACTGCGGTACATTATCTCTCCTTTGTTTTTCTAGACTTTTCTACAGTATTCAATATAGTCGACCATACCATTCTCCTCCATCATCCAGCTCTGTGGGACTGATTTTGCTCGGTTCCGTTCCTAACCTCCCAAAGGCAGCCAATGCACCTCCAGCAATGGCTTTTCATCCTTCCCTGACATCATCACCTCCGGGGTCTCCCAAGGTTCTATTCTTGGCTCTTCGTCGTCCTAATTTATACGCTGCCCCTCGGTGGCATCATCCTCGGGCTTTGGAACTCATCTCTCCCACCCTGATGGTACCAATCTCTGCCCCTTCACCACTGCCTCTGTGCTGTCAGATTGTCTGTCTGAAATCAAGTCCTGGATGAGTCACAACTTTCTCCAGCTCAAACATCGAGATGACCGAAACCATTACCTTCAATCCCCACAAAATACTCCGCTCCTTCACCATTGATTGCAACTTCACCCCCAGACCAAGCTCTCAGGCTGAACCAAACCGTTTGCAATCTCGGCATCTTGTTCCACCCTGAGCTGAGCATTAAACCACATATCCTATCCATCACCAAACCACTTACTTCCACCTCTGTGACATTGCTCCTCTTTGCTGCTGAAACCCTTGTACATGCTTTTGTCACCTCCAATTCAACTACTCTAATGCTCTCGTTGATGGCCGTCCACTATTCACCCTCAATAAACTCCTACTATCTAAAACTCTGCCGTACATATCCTGTCCCACACCAAGTCCCTCCTCACTAACGTGCAAATAGATAAAATTAATGCATAAAATAAAATGAATAATAAAAAAAATTAAGAACCAGTTGGATGCTGTGTTGAGATGGGGGGGAGGGGGAATGGTGGTTACTGTAGGATTTAGCTTAGATGGGTCTTTCTCATATCTATCTTGTGATCTTGTGAATCACCTGGGCTCCCTCCTGACCCTTAAGTCATTAGCCCAAACTGATCCAACCTGGTATGTGCTGTCACACCGTGCAGCTGAGAGCCACGCAGCAAGAAACAAAGACAAACATTAAACCTCAGGCCACGCAGTCAAATTGTTATCTTGTGATTATTGGAGGAGGGTGAGAGGAGAATGCCAAGGTTTGTTTAAAATTACAAAATACTTACATTATTGAATCCTTTGTTTCAGTCAGATAATAAATCTGGTTTTATTTCCCTCAAATTATTGTGAGTCTCGCTCTGTAAATTGTTCGTGGGGTCACGACAATTTTTCTATGCTATCTGCTAACAAAAGACACTATAAATTACGTGTACTGCACAATTTCCAGCTCGGCTATGGACTTGGCTTCAAGGAATCTGCAAATTTACATTGGAGCCTGTATTGTATGAAGATGGAAATCTCTTAGCTCGCATCCAAGTCTGTCTCCATTTCTTGGGTGGCAGCCAGTTTTTAGAAGAGGCAAGATTCTCCACAGAACTGACAGAGTTTTATCTGAATCTTTTTTTAACCTTGTATTGGATTGGAATGGACACTAAGTTGCTCCTAAATTTGGTGGCCTGGTGGGCCCCAGACAAACCTGAATTGTTATTGGCTTTATTTTTGTTCGGGCTCATTTGATAAAACGTAAATATGCAACGTTTTGCACACAGTCATCGGTGATTCGGAAGAAGGTTTTAAAATTCAACAAAATCACAGCTGTGCTTGCACAAAGATCTGCAGCTGCAACTTTAAGGATGCAGAAAGCCCTCTTGGGGCCATCCAACCTGAGTATTCATTATTTGGCCATGGGATTTCCAACGGAGCCCAGTTCAGTTTGACAAAATACTAAAAACATTTCACATTCGAATTGAACTGAACCAAGCATGAGAACTAAGCTTGGTTTGCAAGTAACTACCTGATTGGCTGAGACAGTTGAGAGGCAACTTTGAAATGCCAAAAGCCCTTTCACACACAGGCTGCATGGAGCTAGAAAAAAATTGAATCCATCTTTCCATAGATCATGTGCAATCTACCTCGTTTACCTAATCCCCTGCAAGAATGTTCTATTTTCTCCTCCCTTTCCAAGCAAACTCCAGAGAATCTACTTGCAAAGGGAAAAAAATGGAAAAATTTACAGGGCTATGGGGGAAAAGCAGGGGAACGGGACTAATTGGATAGCTCTTTCAAAGAGCCGGCACAGGCACAATGGGCTGAATGGCCTCCTTCTGTGCTCTATGATTCTATGAATCTATTTATCTGCACTATTCAATCTGGTCAGTTACTTGCCACAAAAGATATTTCCCTAGTCTCAGAAGCACAGGAACCATTGTGATCCATAAAATATTTGATCTCTTCTTTTGCCTACTTAGCAACAGCCACTATTGTTACTCCAAAAAGTAATTAATTGTGTGAAGCACTTTGAGAAATTTTGATGTGATGAAGTGTTATCCATGCTAATATATTACCCCCAACGCCTTGAGCTCTTACCTTGTGCAGTAACCTTTTATGTGGCACCTTATCGAATGCCTTTTGAAAATCCAAAGGGTTCCCCTTTATCCCCTGCTCGTTATTTTCTCAAAGAACTCTAATAAATTTGTCAAACATGATTTCCCTTTCATAAAACCATGTTGACTCTCCTTGATTTTATTTTGAGTCTCTAAATGTCCTGCTACTACTTCCTTAATAATGGATTCTAGCATTTTCCCAATGACAGATGTTAGGCCAATTGGCCTATAGTTACCTGCTTTCTGTCTCCCTCCTTTCTTGAATAGGGACATCACATTTGCGGTTTTCAAATCTGCTGGGACTTTACCAGAATCTAGTGAATTTTGGAAGATTACAACCAATGCATCCACTATCTCTGTAGCCACTTCTTTCAAGACCCTCTGATGCAAGCCATCGGGTCCAGGGACTTGTCGGCCTTTAGACCCATTAGTTTGCCTGGTACTTTTTCTCTAGTGATTGTTTTTAGGTCCTCCCTCCCCTTTGCCCCTTGATTATCTACTATTATTGCTATGCTTTTAGTATCTTCTACTTTGAAGACAGATACAAAATATCCATTCAATGCCTCTGCCAGTTCTTTGTTTTCCATTATTATTTCCCCAGTCTCACCCTCTAAGGGACCTATACTTACTTTAGCTACTCTCTTCCTTTTTATATACTTGTGAAAGCTCTTGCTGTCAGTTTCTATATTTCTTGCTAGTTTACTCTCATAATCTATTTTCTCCCTCTTTATTATTTTTTTTAGTCCTCCTTTGCTGGTTTCTAAAGTTTTCCCAATCTTCAGGCTTACCATTAATCTTTGCCAGGTTGTATGCCTTTTCTTTTAACTTGATACCATCCTTAACTTCCTTAGTTAGCCATGGTCGGTACATCCTTCTCGTGGAGTCTTTCCTCCTTCTCGTGGAGTCTTTCCTCCTTACTGGGATATATTTTTGTTGAGAGTCATAAAATATCTTTTTAAATGTCTGCCACTGCTTATCTACCATCATACCTTCTAATCTGTTTTCCCAGTCCACTTTAGCCAACTCTGTCCTCATAACATTGTAATTGCCCTTATTTAGGTTTAACACAGTAGTTTCAGGATCAAGATCCTCACTCTAAAACTGGATGTGAAATTCTATCATATTATGATCACTTATGATCAATTTCGAGGACTACAGTGGTTGTACCCATTTTACCCCATTAAAGCCCCAGATTTGAAGGAAAAATATTTAAATGAAAACCTAGCACAGTTGTCTCAGATTGCCTTTTCTTCACTTCGGCAGCTATTTGGAATGGAAGAAAGGGGAACAAGCTCTGTATAGAGGGTTTTTTTTTCAGAGGTTGAATTTTTTTTAGTACTGTGTTGCTATTAGACATTTTTTCCATATTTCTGACCTTTTTATTAATACTATTCTTGGGAGAAAAAAAGCTTTTGAGAGCCTTTTTTATTGAACTCCTTTGGTAAATTTGCTTTTAAACCGTCCTAAATATAAGATGAAAGGAGGCCATCAGATACCAGACCATATCTACAGACTTTGGCACTCCTACCTACCAGTGACAAGTACCTCAGCTTGTTCAGGTCAGCAAGGAACCAGCTGCAGAACTTTGCCATCCGTAGGGAGATCACCTGCAGGTGGCGCTGCCAGTGGTTGGTAAGGTCACTACTGGCCTAAACATCGATGCCTTGTGGTTCATTCCTCTCTAGCACTGCCACACCAGATGGCCACTGTGAGAAAAAACAAATACAAAGACTTGAAAAATTGGGGTTGTTCCAATAGAACGACACAGAATCCAGGGTGATATGATGGAAGTGTTCAAAATTCTGAGAGGGTGGGACAAAATTGATAGATGCAGACTGTTTCCAGTGGTTGAAGGATATAAATTTGTCTCAGGCCTCAATGCAAAAACAGACGATAGTGAATCGCCAGCCCATTTTGAACTCCGCTCGATTTTTATTTCATTGACTTCAATGGGAAACAAAATCGGGCAGAGTGCGGACGGGCTGCAGATTCGCTATCGTCTGTTTTGCGCTGCCGGCCAAATTTATACCCTGGGGAGTGGTGAGGCTGTGGAATTCACTTGCAGGATTAGTGGTTGAGGCAGAATTTATCTCAACATTCAAGGTTAAATGGGGTAGGTGGATAGTGGAAAAGGGTTTGAAGGGATACGGGAACAGGGCGGGTAAATGTGGTTGGAACTATTTGCTCGCATGGAGGATAAACAGAGACATGGGGTTCAATTTTCAGATGGCCGAGCGGGTGCGTTCGGGGTGAGGGGGCTCCTAAAATTGGGGATGTCTGGAGCCCGGCTCCAACCTGACCACTTCCAGGTTCCCCAAAGACGCGAATTGGTGCGCACGCAGCCCCCGCATGCGGGACTCCCACCGGCAATCAAAGCCAGCGGGATCCCACTTAAGATCATTATCTGGGTACTTGAGGTCGTTTACAGAGCTCATTAGTTGGAGATTTTAGGAGGATTCGGATTTTGGACCACCCAGAGCGTGTTTCCATGCTGGGGGAAACACTCCCTGTTTAAACAGACGTGTTGCAGCCAGCAGCCAGTGGCAGCTGCAAAGGTCCATTGAATAGGTGCGGGGTGAACCCTCATTCATTGCAGTAAGGCACTCTGTCACCTCAGACAAAGTTTTGCCTACTACACCGTTGTCTCCATGCTCCAGATGATTAAATCATACCCTAAACTCTGCTGTCCAAACACATTTACCTACTTTGTGGACCCCCTCAAACCCAGACCGTCAGGATGTGGGAGGCGGGGGGGGGGACCATAGCTGCATTCATCACTCCAATGGAGGACGACCAACATCACCAGCCTCGCCAGGCATGCCGTCCACCTCCGCCACGTGGAGCTACACAACACAGAGCTGCGCAACAGGCACCTGCACAAAGTAGTCGTGTAACTACACATTCACCCACTGTAGCGTGACCCAATGGGTGGCATCAAGGGTGTTCATGGAGAACCTCATGAAAGGGCCTTATTGCACAAGCCAGTCAAGAATGGCCAAGACGTGGCAGTAGTGGTGACAATGCAATATGTAATGTGAGTTGATCAGAAATCAAATATAAGTAAAAACCATGACAAACCCTCAAACACCCTTGTGCATCCCCTTCATGCTCACGACACGTTTGCCTTACGCTTCCTACTACACATACGTAATGCATGCCCTGTGGTTGCAGCACAGGTAGTGGCAGGTGGGGTGAGGCTGACCGTGAAAGAGATGCATGAGAGGGTGAGTATGAGACAGAGCCATGAGATTGTATGATGATTGGGTTGAGTGGTAGTGGTGGGATGAGTACTGGCGAGGTGAGTAAGTGCAGGTAAGATGAGGATGAGCTTTGAGTGGGTGTGAGGAGTGATGTGATAGAGTAGTGTTGGCAGTGCAGAAGGAGATGTGCGGTGGGGGCGCTGATGTGGCAGACGGAGTTTACCTACTTAGGTCATTGAAGCGCCTCCTGCACTGTATGCAGTTGCGTGATATGTTGGTGGTGCTGGTGCCCTCCTCTGCCACCTCGAGCCAGGCCTTCGTGGTGGCAAGCCACTTCCTCCCGTCTGCCGGGGGGGAAGATCTCTGTCCTCCCCCTCCTCCTCACCCCATCCAGTAGGACCTGGAGTGAGGCATCATTAAACCTGGGAGCAGCCTTCCCCCTGGGCAGCTCCATGCTGTAATTTTGGCTCCTTTCTGCAGCATGAGTCAGTGGAGGACTGTCCCTTTAAATAGGGCTCCTCCAGCTGACAGCCTATGATGCGGGTGCGCAGTCCACCCGCTGCGCAGCTTTCCAGCGCAAAACCCGGAAGCCAAGGTAAGTGGCTTCAATTTACTTACGATCGCGTGGGAACCCTCCGATTTTACTGGGCGGGTTACCCACGCGCCCAGTCAGCCCCCCGCTAGCAACCCACCTCCCTCCTAATATCGGGCCCATGGACTAGTTGGAGCCAAAAGCCCTGTTTCCATATTGTAACTTTATGTATTTCTATGTATGTGGTGCTCACACATGTATCAAATAGGTGACTGATACATCAGTCAGCATAGTCAGCACTTTTGACTCCTTCCGCATAGGATAGCATGACACAGCTGCCCAATGACATCACATTCGTGCACTTCCCAATGATAAGGGGTCACTGATGGCTGCCATGTGCCCAACTTCAAGCCCATCAGTATCAGCATGTGACCACATTTGTGTGAGCCTTTGGAAGATGTTAGTATGGCAAGGCTTTCAATTGTAAGTCGCACTGAATCATGTACCCTGCTGAAGTGTGGGCATGCATGAAATACAATGAAAGAGCTGGAAGGAGAGTGAGGGCTTGTCATGATGAACAGTAAATGTTGGTGGGCAATATTTTGTGTCATGCAATCTTGGGCCACCTGCGTGATACACTATATTGCTGGGTATTCTTAACTTGTCAGCATGCTGACTGCCCACATCTGCTCCTGGGTCCTGCACATAAATACAAAATTGAGCCTGGCTGTCACTTCTTGCCAGATATGGTGTACTACCATCTTACGGGAAGTTGCTCTGGAGTACCAAACAAGGCAAACCCTCCTCCCACACACCTCAAGCAGCAGCACTTCCACTTTGCCGACTATCAAACATAGGAGCAGGAGTTGGCCATTCAGCCCCTCGAGCCTATTCCGCCATTCAATTAGCTGGTCAGTACCTCAATTCCATTTACCCAACTTGGTTCCATATCCCTTAATATCCTTAATAAACAGGCATTGGGGCTTTGCCAATCTGGCAGATTGCGTTTCATGCCTTGACATTGAGTTTGGCCAACCACTTTATTGGCCTCCAATAAAGCCTTAGAAAAGGCTGACAAATATTGAAAAAAATATTTTCAGCTCTTCTAAAGGCGGGAAGACTTTTTCCCCCATCTGACTACTTACCTTTAAGTCACCACATCTGGTTATTTAAATGACCTGACCTCCCAAACTCAGGTGGGTCAGATCATTTTACTGAGATGGAACTTTGGAATAGACTCCAAATTGCCTTTATCTCAACAACAAAAGAGAACTCTTAAGTGCAAGTTAAATATTACCATTTCTGCTTCTATACCAGTCTTGTGGCCTCTCTGAGTGATACTGCCAAGTTAGTGCCAGTTAAAATTGAATTATGGGAAATTTTATGCTCTGGAGTTACGCCTATTAAGAACGAGACTGTAAATGCTTAAGTTCATTTCATCTAGGATCCTTACATACAGAACAACTTATATCCTATCAGACAGTGCTGGATTCAAACCCAGGTCCCAGAGGCAAAAGGATAATTTCCCAACCTGCTGCACCACCCATTCCACAATTTATGCCTAATTGATTTCCAAATATATCAAGCAGTCATGAGTTGCCTGAGAAGAAGAATAAAAGGCACCTTTCATATTGAAGTATGAATTATTTTTGAAGTGCAGTCACTTGTGTGAGCAACTTCAGCTGTATTTGTGCACCAGAAACCTCCCATAAAATGCCATTAAATGAGTGACCAGTTAATCTGTTTTCATGTAGTTTTGCCTAAGGGAGAAATATTGGCTAGAACACTTGCAATACTCCCAATTTTGCCACTAGAACCTTGGTTTAATAGGCCTCTTTTTACAAATATACGTCAGCCGCACGTATAGAAAAATCCCAGACTCACTGTCCACGATTTCCAGATACGTGCAGCCAGAGCTCCCTATTGATAGCTGACATGTGTAGAATCAACCCTATTGTCCTATCCATAGGACCTGCAACAATGTAGCACTCTCTCAGTACTGCACTCCAGTGTGAGCCTATGTTGATTAGTGAGGGTTTTGAAATTACACACATCTGAACCAAAGGCAAAGGTGCTAAAAACTTATTTTTAAATGTATTCTCGAGATGTGGGCATTGGTGAAAAGGATGGCATTTATTGCCCACCCCCAGTTGCCCTGAGAAGGTGGTGGTGGGCCTTTTTCTTGAACTGCTGCAATCTGTGTGATGAAGGTGCTCCCACAATGCTGTTAGGTAGGGAGTTCCAGGATTTTGACCCAGCGACGAAGAAGGAACGGTGATATATTTCCAAGTCGGGATGGTGTGTGACTGGGAGGGGAACTTGGAGGTGGTGGTGTTCCCATGCGCTTGCTTCCCTTGTCCTTCTGGGTGGTGGAGGTCACGGGTTTGGGAAGTGCTGCCGAAGGAGACTTGGCGAGTTGCTGCAGTGCATTCTGCAGATGGTGCACACTGCAGCCACTGTGAGCCGGTGGTGGAGGGAGTGGATGTTTAGGACACTGGATGAGTCAAGCTGCTATAGGTTTATAATTTTGCACTTGGTGTCCTATGCAAAATTTTCAGGGTAATCCTTTGCCTATTCCAGTAGATCTTCATTCGCTGAATGTTGCTGGATGGATATATGCATGAAGTTCCAGGATGTTTGAAACTCCTGCAACAGCATAAATCTCAGGTTTGATTCAAAAACAAAAACAAAAACAGAAAATGTTGGAATCATCCAGCATGGCAGTTGGTATATGTGGAGAAAACAAACATTTTGGGTTTGTCAAAACTGAGGAATATCACCAAGAAATAGAACAAAGGAATAGAACAAAGGGAAGAGAGAGGGAAAATGCGCTCGCACGCACACACGCACGCACGCACACACACACACACGCACACACACGCACGCACGCACACACACACACGCACACGCAAACAGAAATAGAATGACTTGTAAAACAGGAGATGGCGAAAGTGATATTAGCATGAGACAATAGGAGACATAATCAAAGAAATAGAGACATATACGAGACACGGAGGATGTGTGAATAGCTTCAATAGGTGAGGGCGAAGCAAGTAAACAGAAAAACTGGCAAAACAGAGCAGACCCCTGCAGCCGAGGAGCTGGTTAAATAAAAGAGCAAGTTGGTCCCAAGGGAGAGTCCCAACCCCAAGCACCAACCTACTCCTTCCCAGGATTCAATAGGGTAGATAGAGAGAAACTGGGCCCAATATTAGCACCCGCTATCGGGTGCATTCCTGGCAGGGCGGGCTCCAAAAATCGGGGAGCCCGGCTCCAACCCGCCCACTTCCGGGTTCCCCACAGACGCGCTGACTTGCGCGCGCAGCCCCCGCTTGTGGGACTCCCGCAGGCAATTAAAGCCGGCGGGGTTCCACTTGACAGTATTTATTGTGGTATTTCAGGTCGTTAACAGACCTGATTAAGGGAATATGTCAGGAGGGGTGGGATTTTAGAAACAACTGGGACTGTTTCCCATACTGGGGGGAGCACTCCCAGTTGAAATGGACGTGTTGCAGCCATCAGCCTGTGGCAGCTGCAAAGGTCCATTTGACAGGTGGGGGGGTGGGGGAGACCCTCACTCATTGCAGGAGGCCACTCTGTCACTTGGGACAAAGTTTGGCCTCCACCACCCTCCTCCTAACAATCAAATTCACAAACTTGCACACTTACCCCGGGGTCCAGACACATGTACCTACCTTGCGGACCCCCTCGGATGTACATCTTCCGGATGGGGGCCGCCGTAGCTGCAGTCATGACCTCCTCGGAGGACGAACAGCATCACCAGCCTTGCCGGCCACGCTGTCCACCTCTGACATGTGGAGCTCCACAACACAGTGCTGTGACACATCCACCTGCACTGCAGGAGGGAGGGCAACCGCAGAGAGAGATGCTTCGCAGAGGACACTACCCTCGCCACAGGGTCCACAGACCGAGGCTCAGCTTCCTAGACCTCTCTGAGCAGCAGTGCACACGGAGGCTCAGAGTCACTCGACATGTAGTCGTGGACATCTGCAGCCTCCTTCATGCCGAGCTGCTCCCGGCTGGCCCGAGCACCATCTTCTTACCTGTTGCTGTCAAAGTCACCACTGCCCTCAACAACTTCTCCACCACATCCTTCCACTGTGCCACCGGGGACATCGCAGACGTCTCTCAGTCGTCTGCACAAAAGAGCCCTGCAAATACACCTACACCCACTCTGCAGTGACACAATGGGTGGCATCAGGTGTGGGTCTTCATTGTGATCCTCAGGAAAGGGCATTATTGCACAAACCAGACAAGATTCGCAAAGACGAGGCAGTAGTGGTGCCAATATAATATGTAAGGTGAGTTGGTCAGAAATTAAATATAAGTAAAAACCATGACAAACCCTCAAACACCCTTGTGCATCCCCTTCATGCTCACAACATGTTTGTCTTACGCTTCCTACTACACATATGTGATGCATGCCCTGTGGTTGCAGCACAGGTAGTGGCAGGTTGGGTGAGGCTGACCGTGAAAGAGATGCATGAGAGGGTGAGTATGAGATAGAGCCATGAGATTGTATGAGGATTGGGTTGAGTGGTAGTGGTGGGATGAGTACTGGCGAGGTGAGTAAGTGCAGGTAAGATGAGGATGAGATTTGAGTGGGTATGAGGGGTGATGTGACAGAGTAGTGTTGGCAGTGCAGAAGGAGATGTGGGGTGGGGGCAGTGATGTGGCAGACAGAGTGAAGGGGAATGAGTAAGTGTACTCACTTTGGCTGACCTACTTAGGTCATTGAAGCGCCTCCTGCACTGTATGCAGGTGCGCGATATGTTGGTGGTGCAGGTGACCTCCTCTGCCACCTCGAGCCAGGCCTTCTTGGTGGCAGACGCAGGCCGCTTCCTCCTGCCCGCCGGGGGGATGATCTCTGTTCTCCCCCTCCTCCTCACCCCATCCAATGATACCTGGAGTGAGGCATCATTAACCTGGGAGCAGCCTTCCCCCTGGGCTGCTCCATGCTGTAATTTTTCCTATTTGTTGCAGCATCAGTCAGTGGAGGACTGCCCCTTTAAATAGTGCTCCTCCAGCTGACAGACCTTACTGCACATGCTCAGTCCGCCCGACGCGCAGATCAGCAGTGGGGAACCCGGAACAACAGGTAAGTGGATCCAATTAGGCTGCGATCGCGCGCGGGGCAGACTGATTTCACCGGGCGCGTTACCCACGCGCCCAGTCGCCCCCCCACCGCGAACCCGCAGCCCTCCTAATATCGAGCCTCCTATTTCCTCTGGTGGGTGAGTCCAGAACAAGGGGGCATAACCTTAAAATTAGAGCTGGCCGTTCAGGGGTGATGTCAGGAAGCACTTCGTCACACAAAGGGTAGTGGAAATCTCGAACTCTCTCCCCCAAAAAGCTATTGAGGCTGGGGGTCAATTGAAAATTTCAAAACTGAGCTTGATAGATTTTGTTGGGTAAGGGTACTAAGGATTACAGAACCAAGGCAGATAGATGGAGTTAAGATAGAGGTCAGCCATGATCTAATTGAATGGTGGAACAGGCTTGAGGGGTCCTCTTCCTATGTTCCCACCCTCTCCATGTCCTCTGAATATCAAACATCTCTCTGGCCCTTTCGGCCATCTCCTCCAATGCAGCTGAATATCGGACATCTCACTGGCCCTTTCGAACATCTCACTGACCCTTTCAGGCATCACCTTCCATGCAGTTGGACAGCTCTCCTGTAAGGAAGGCACAGCATACTGGTAAGCTTCCTGCTGCTTGTCCAGCTAAGACCAACTTACCTGTTATGGGCTTAGCCTCTGGAGTAGAGTTGAAAGAATCCCAGCTCCCTGTCACAGGCCTATCCCTCCATTAGTGAGTCAGACTAGCTGGTCAATCAACTGGAGTACTGCAGGCCCACCTGGTTCAAGTATGGGCTGTGTCGATGTGCTCATCTGTATCTATCTTGTGATCTTTTAAATTATGACCATGCCTGTGTAGAATGTTTTCTTCAGCTGTCTCTTATAACTTTCCCTGAGCAATTGGTTTTGCTGTACTTGCCTCTGCTTGTGCATGTGTTGAAAGAGTGTGCTTCACTCAGGATTATAGACTTTAATGAGATGTTTGATTTGTTCTTGAGATGTCGGTGACACATTGTAACAAAGCTTGTCAGCATTTATTACCCATTCCTAGTTGCCCCGAGGACATTAAAAGTCAACAACACTATGTAGGCCAAACCAGGTAGGGATGGCAGGCTCCAGTCCCTGAAGGACATTACTGAACCAATTGGGTTTCTACGACAATGGCAGCTTTAATAGTCACTTTTTCTAAGGTCAGCCAACAAATTATGAATTTTTTAAAATTGCATTTAATTTCACAACTTGCTAGGGATGAGTTAGAACTCATAACCACTAGGGTTACTAATCTAGTAACATAACCACTAGGCTACTTTCACCTGCCTCATTCTTATCTTCAATGCTGTATCAAGAATCAAGAACGAGGGGATATAATCATAGAATTCGAGCTAGGCCATTTAGGAGGAAGCACTTTTTCACACAAAGGGTAGTGGAAATCTGGAATTCTCCCCAAAAGACTGTGGGACGCTGGGACAATTGGAGCTTTCAAGACTGAGATGGATAGATTTTTGTTTGGTAAGGGTACCATGGGATATGGATCTAAGGTGGGTAAATAGAGTTGAGGTACAGATCAGCCATGATCTAATTGAATGGCGGAGCTGGCCCGAGGGGCTCAATGGCCTAGTCCTGTTCCTATGTTCCTGTATGATTTTTTTTCACAGGAATGAAGACAGAAATGAGAGAGAAACCCAAATGATGAAAAAAGACAGTTTTGGTCACCTGTCTGGGTTCTGAATGGCTTTTGGCCATTTTCAATCAAATATTTGACATTTTTCACAACATTTCAGTCATTGCTTTAAAACATACTAGTATTTGTTGTCATTCCACATCAGCTTTCTGGTCCAAATCTATCCACATTAATGTGAAAGTACATCAAAAGTATATGGTAACTGATACGTATTCAGGCGGTCTCAGTGCAAAGTTCAATTTGTTTAGAGAGATAGAATTAATTATTAACACCATGACATCACAGCTAGCCTTCAAGGTCGGTAAAAGAGGCAAGCACAAATTACTGGGATACATTCTGCCCTTTATACCTTTCCTTACACAGTTCAGTTTCCATGGGCCTGTGTCACTTTAAATCTGACCAAGAATCAAAGTGCTGATGGTCAGTGTATGACTGACGTACCCTCTCCGCACGTCCTCTCCTTTCTTCAGAATTCTTCAAATAGAAACATAGATTATAACCCTCGTAACCACTTGCTACTTTAAAGAAATCTGCCAGGTCTTTCTCAAGCGTAATCCAATTGCACCCCCCCACCTCCCCTCACCCAGATCTCTTCGTCCAGGTCATTTTTGGTGTGGGAAAAGGTCGAGTTGTTTTTAGGCATAGAAAAAAAGTCAAAAGAAAAAGAACCACGATGCTCTATTGCCTGCTCTTTAGATTTCAGTGTCAGTGGAGAGATAAATCACTGAATGAATTCAAACAGCTTTTTGTAGGACTGCTGCTGAAAAGTATGGGTTAAAGCCCCCCAAAATGCAAGAGGTTAGCAAATTGATGTAACTTTTCTCGAGTCTATGGTGTGTGTATAATCTCCATTTTCATCATTTGGAAATTATATTATATAGAATTTACTGCACAGAAACAGGCCATTCGACCCAACTGGTTTATGCCGGCGTTTATGCTCCACATAAGCCTCCTGCCACCCGACTTCATCTAACCCAATCAGCATATCCTTCTATTCCTTTCTCCCTCGTGTACTTATCTAGCTTCCCCTTAAGTGCATCTATAAGTAACTATAGATAAGAAAACTGCATCTCCATAGATCTTTAGGAATCCACAACGATGATCTTGAAATACTCCCGACCAACTCCAGCGAAACTTTGCTAAAACGAGCAGTTATTCATTTTTGTCATTTTACTTGCAAATTCAAGTGCCCCCTTTTGCAGCTTTACATCAGGCAATGGAGGTCATAAACAAGTTCAGGTTAATTCGTTTTTTAAAAATTTCTTGTGACGAAACTTAAATCGCAGCCATTTTAGGAACTGTTAGACTTTAATGAATCCAAGTCATATCTGCAAGGCATTAAATAAAACCAAGCAACTGCCTATGTGGGAAATTTAAGGATCTAAATAGTGAAACCCACAGCATGTAGCTTCCAAATCTGAAAACATAAGAGAGGGAAAGAGGGGGAAAAAAGGAAAAATAAGAGAAACAGAAAGTTAAAGAAAACTGGGAAAGAAAAGGAAGAAATAACAAAGAAGGAAAGTAAGGATTGAAATTCTGAATGTACTAGGGATGAAAACCACATGTACCAAGGGTGGAAGGTGCACGTAGTGAGAATGAAAATTTAATGTACTAAGGCTCGAAACTCGAAGTACTAAGGATGAAAACTGCATGACCATGTCCTATCAACCTACTCCACAGTATCTTGGAGCTACAGTCCATTGTGCCATACCACTCACTCTGGGTGAGCCGGAGGAATTTGGGATGGAACCCGTTTATGCCGGACATCCAAGTTGCGGGCGGCAGCTTCCACCAGTTCCACTCAGCGTACGGCTAATGGAAAGTATGCCTGCATGATGCAGACGTACTTGCCGTACAAGTGACATGAATGGGGCCCGTAGTGCCGTTTCCCAATGGTAATCAATCTCAGAGTGACAGGTTGCTGTTGGAAAAATGGATAATCATCAAAGGAACAGCTCATTTTGCCAATTTTTATCTTCAGTCACTTCGACAAGACCAGCCCACCTCCTCCCATCCAACGGAGCATTAAAGGTGCCACCCCAAAATTCCAATCTCCCCACAGGATTTACACCCAGAGAGCACCATAAATGGCACAAGCACCTGCCCTTTTATGCAAATGACCCCATCTCTGGGCTTTGGGCTCTGCCACACCTCCAGCAGCACAGCTGCCCAACTGGAATTTCCAAGCTGTAATATCCAACCCTAACTCTTTAACAGTGATTAAACATTAGTTGTGATCCTTAAGAGCAAGCCCGGCAAAACCAAGTTTGCTTCAAGTGTCAGCTGTGGCTCAACGGTAGCACTCTTGCCTCTGTGTTAGAAGGTTGTGGGTTCATAGTCCCACTCCAGAGACTTGACAACAAAATCTAGGCTGAGACTCCAGTACTGAGGGATTGCTGTGCTGTCTTTCTGATGAGATGTTAAACTAAGGCCCTTGCAGGTGGATGTAAAAGATCCCATGATACTGTTTTGAAGAAGAGCAGGGGAGTCCTGGTCAATATTTATCCCTCAACCAACATCATTAAAACAGATTATCTGGTCATTATCTCATGTTCGTGGGACTTTGCTGTGTGCAAATTAGCTGCCATGTTCCCCTTCATTGCAACAGTGACTACACTTCAAAAGTACTTCATTGAGTGTAAAGTGCTTTGGGACGTCCTGAGGACATGAAAGGCGCTATATAAATGCAAGTCATTCTTTCTTTAATATGTATAGATTTTCCCCAGTTATTTCCAGAGCATACCATTTCAAGCATTTATTTTTTTTTTAAGTTAGATGCACTGTGCCTTCAGTGAGATAAAGCCCTGTCTATATTTGAGCTGCAAGTTGAAGTTCGTTGTGGATTTGTAGTTGACAACCACTGGTCAAGTACAAACATTGCTTGGTCATGGTTTTGGAATAGAAGCTGCCAGCTCTTAACCTCAGAGTTGGCCTGGGCGACAACAAGAATACTCACCTTCGGGTTGGAAGAGGTGGCCAAGGTGAATCTCCAGCTGATTTCTGTGGGAAAAGAAGGGTGAGCGTATGCGTCAGGCTGGTAACTTGACTCTGTCTGCTGCACGGAATGAGTCATGGTAACCCTGAGTGTAAAGACTGGGAGACTGACTGCATTCAGTGTGGGTCACCTTGATCTGAGCTGAATGTCAATCCGTTCAGAGGTGCAGCATGAGGGGGTGACCTTGCATTCCTTTGTCTTGTAATCAGCCAAATTAATCACCCATGGTCGCATAACTAAAACCTCAGAATCTATTTATAGCATGCATGCTCACAAAAATGGAAGAGAATATAATGCCCCATGTATTTTCTGTAGCACATATAGTTAGAATTATAGAATCATGGAATGGTTACAACATGGAAGGAGGCCATTTGACCCATTGAGTGCTGGCTCTCTGCAAGAGCACTCCGGCTACTCCCACTCACCCGCCCTTTCCCTGTAGCCCTGCAAATTTTTTCCCTTCTTCGACAGCACCTCCCAAACCCGCGACCTCTTCCACTTAGAAGGACGAGAGCAGCAGGTACATGGGAACTACACCACCTGCACGTTCCCCTCCAAGTCACACATCATCCCGACTTGGAAATATATCGCCGTTCCTTCATCATCGCTGGGCCAAAATCCTGGAACTCCCTTCCTAACAGCACTGTGGGTGAATCTTCACCACACGGACTGTAGCGGTTCAAGAAGGCAGCTCACCACCACCTTCTCAAGGGCAATTAGGGATGGGCAATAAATGCCGGCCTCGCCAGCGACGCCCACATCCCATGAACAAATAATAAAAAAAAGTACTTATCCAATTTCCTTTTGAAAGCTACGTTTGAATCTGCCTCCACACCCCTTCAGGCAATGCATTCCAGATGATAACCACTCACTGTGTAAGAACATTTTTCCTCATATCGCCTTTGGTTCTTTTGCCAATCACCTTAATCTATGTTCTCTGGTTCTTGACCCTTCCGCCAATGGGAACAGTTTCTCTCCATCTGCTCTGTCTAGACCCTTAATGATTTTGAAAACCTCTATCAAATCTCGCAACCTTCTCTGTTCTAAGGAGAACAATCCCAGCTTCTTCAGTCTATCCATGTAACTAAAGTCCTTCATCCCTGGAAATCTCTTCTGCACCCTTTCCAAGGTTTTCATATCCTTCCTAAAGTGCGGTGCCCAGAATTGGACACAATACTCCGGTTGTGGCCGAACCAGGATTCATAACTTTTTTGCTTTTGTACTCTATGCATCTATTTATAAAGCCCAGGATCCTGTATGCTTTTTTAACCACTTTCTCAACCTGCCCTGACACCTTCAACGATTTGTGCAAATATACCACCAGATCTTTCTGTTCCTGCACCCCCTTTTAGAGTTGTGCCCTCTAGTTTATATTGCTTCTCCTCATTCATCCTACCAAAATATATCACTTTGCACTTCTCTGCATTAAATTTCATCTGCCACGTGTCCGCCTATGCCACCAGCCTGTCTATGTCCTCTCGAAGTCTATCGCTATCCTCCTCACTGTTCACTACACTTACAAGTTTTGTGGCATCTGCAAATTTGGAAATTGTGCCCTGTACACCCAAGTTCAAGTCATTAATACATATCAAGAAAAGCAGTCGTCCAATACCGACCCCTGGGGAACACCACTGTACACCTCCCTCCAGTCCGAAAAACAACCGTTCACCACTACTCTCTGTTTCCTGTCCCTTAGCCAATTTCATATCCATGCTGCCACTGCCCCTTTTATTTCATGGGCTTCAATTTTATTGACAAGCCTATTATGTGGCACTTTATCAAATGCCTTTTGAAAGTCCATATACACTACATCAACCGCATTGCCCTCATCTACCTTCTCTGTTACATCATCAAAAAACTCAATCAAGTTAGTTAAATATGATTTGGCTTTCCTTAATCAATCCACACTTGTCCAAGCAACTGTTAATTTTGTCTCGGATTATCGTTTCTAAAAGTTTCCCCACCACTGAGGTTAAACTGACTGGCCTATAGTTGCTGGGTTTATCCTTACACCCTGTTTTGAACAAGGGTGTAACATTTGCAATTCTCCAGTCCCCTGGCATCACCGCCGTATCTAAGGATGTTTGGAAGATTATGGCCTGCAATTTGCACCTTACTTCCCTCAGCAACCTAGGATGCATCCCATCCGAACCGGATGACTTTTCTACTTTAAGTACAGCCAGCATTTCTAGTACCTCCTCTTTATCTATTTTTAGCCCATCCAGTATCTCAACTACTTCTTCTGTTACTGTGACTTTGGCAGCATCTTGGTAAAGACAGATGCAAAGTATTTATTTAATACCTCAGTCATGCCCTCTGCCTCCATGCATAGATCTCCTTTTTGGTACCTAATCGGTCCCATCCCTCCTTTTCCTATCTGTTTACTGTTTACATGCCTATAGAAGTGGAAGTTCAATCTGTGTCCCGTGTGTCTTAGACCAAAGAAAAACTTGGTTGTTTCATGGGCGATACTAACTAGTGCTACAAAATGACACCCCCTTATATCAATCCTCACAGTCCTTTAAAGCACAGAACTACTCATATGGTTATTAAAAACCTAATGAAAATGCACTTCTAATGTTTTAACAGATTGGACAGTGGTTTCCATTAAGTCTCTGAAAAGGCCTGCAAATTGCTTGCAATATGTCGAATAACACAACACTGGCTTTCAAAGTGGCAACATAAGAACTTTTGGGAACAAGAAAGAGCATTAATCCCAATAAGCTCTTTGATTGATCAACCCCAACTTCTGCGTTATTGCTATATCCTCAATCCCTTCTTTCTCCAGAAACCCATCTAATTGCCTCTCAAACCATTTACATTGTTCACTTCAGTCTCTAGTAATTTCTTCCACAATGCTATTACCCGTTGGGGTGAAAAATTTCCCCATGCCTTCCACTCTCACTCCTAACTTCCTGTTTTTAACTTGTCTCCCAGGTATCTGAACCCTTCACCGCAATAAACAATTTATCTGGATCGGCTTCTTTGATCGCATCATGATGCTAGAGCAGGGCCTAGATTTTCTGTACATCATTAATTTTTACACTAGGGTATGGTAATGTGATGGTTATGTTACTGGACTAGTAAGCCGGAAAAAATTAGTTCAAATCCCATCCTGGCAGTTTGAGAATTTGAATTCAGTTTTAAAAAGTCCAGAAATAAAAAGCTGATAATCAGTAAAAGTTACCATGTGCAAACATAGAAAATAGGAGCCGGAGTAGGCCATTCGGCCCTTCGAGCCTGCTCTGCCATTCAATATGATCATGGCTGATCCTCTATCTCAATACCATATTCCCACTCTCTCCCCATACCCCTTGATGCCTTTTGTGTCTAGAAATCTATCTAGCTCCTTCTTAAATATATTCAGTTTTTTTTGAAGGCTGTGGAAGCCAAGTCACTGAATATAAGGCATTGAAATAACCACATTTGGAAAATCTAGGCTTACATGTCCATTGAGGTCAATAGCTTGCTGAAGCCAGCGCTCTGACAATATAATCCAAGCACATTTTCCTTTCCAAAAAAATAGAAAATAATGCCCATGTGGCATAATTAAGCAATAATGCAGTGAATGAGCAGTATACATACAGGAACCTCCATTAACCTGAGAAGGAATTCCACATATAACAAAAGGGTAAATCACAACAGAAAGACCACTCACAGGAAATTAGAACCTTGGATCACCTCACAGCTCGGCAACTCTATCAGAAATGGAAACGATTGAACTTGCCAAAAAGAACATGGACCTCAGTTGAGAAGGAGAGACAAGCTGAATTTTAGTTTGGGCCGTCTGGTGACTCAGAAGAGGATGATGTCTAGTTTGTGCCACATGTCATCAGGAAGCTGACCATTAAGCTAACCTCTTCAGTCGTTTGTCTCCCCAAAACCAACTTGAACTGATACTGCCCATCAGGGGGAGGCCAGCCCACGCAGTATCTGAAAAATTTGAACTGCTGCTTCAAATAGTTTTCCAAATTTCGCTGCAGCCGTTTCGCCTATAGTGCCAGGTTAGTCTGTCAGTCCTGTCGACACAACTGGGTGTAACACAGACATGCCCACGTACCCTCCCTCCTGCAGCTTCAGGAGCACTTTAGAGAAAGCAGATTAAATGATGTCCTTGCTAGTTAATCTTGTCCAGAGTGAATATTGACACCACTGTGTCAGCCAATGAGTTGGAGGCAGGGGCGGGACTTGTGGTTTTAATTTACAGAGTCTCCGAATTCATGACCGAAACTACAGCAAACAGAGTCTCCCGAGTACAGCAGGTTTATTTTCCCAGTTTTTTGTTTCAGGAATCCCTGTTTAGAGGGCTGTGGGAACGGTCCCTTCCGTTATTGTGTGGTAGGAAATTATAGCTGAGCAGAAGTTGGTCCTCTGAAAGTGTGGTCAAATAACAGCAAAATCCACACCTCATACCCACCACGTGTGTAGTTGACTTTCGGCGGTAATGCAGACACTCTTAAACTTAGCTATATATATTGAATAAAAAAGACCGTGTAAAAGAAATGTGGTTTGAAAAAGCTGCAATGGTTACAAACATTGAAATAATTGATTAACTTGCATTTATGTAGTAAAACGTCCCAAAGCGCTTCACAGGAGCGTTATCAAATAAAACTTGAATTGAAATTAAAAATAAAATTAAAGTTATAATATCAGAGAATAGGAGATAGTAGGACAGTTTGTATAATATTACTGTGAGAGACCATCCACAATTAAAATTAAATATTTGAGATAATTGGCAAAAGAGCCAGAGGTGAGATTGCAGCGAGTTGTTATGATCAGGAATGCATTGCCTGAAAGGGTGGTGGAAGCAGATTCAATAGTAACTTTCAAAAGGGAATTGGATAAATACTTGAAGAGGAGAAAATTGCAGGGCTACAGGGAAAGGGCAGGGGTGTGGGACTAATTGGAAAGCTCTTTCAAAGAGTCAGCACAGGCACGATGGGCTGAATGGCCTCCATCCCTGATGTAAGATTCTATAATTCTACGATTCTAATATAATCTACTTTTGTCTAATAATAATATACTTGACAATGCATGGACTACTCATTAATATTTTTTTTTCTGTGGAATATTATTATAAATGCAATGGCATCCCAGAATGTGCAAACTCACTTGTAGTGTTAATTCCAAGTTAGAAACCACTAACATCACTAAAACTGCCATGAAAACCAGTTGAGCCACATTACTTTCAGTGGGGTTCAACGTTCTGGGGCTTCTGAGTCCTGCCTCCTATAGCTCCTCTCACTTGTTTGGCAAAGTTGTTTTTTGTCTGACGTTTTGACATAATTAAGCCTTTCACGGTAAGTCATCCTAATTAGATTTGTTCTTGGAAACAGCAATTGAACATTAGTTATTTCGCCCCCCCCTTCCTCCCCCCTACCCCCCTCAATATGAGCTACACAGTGTGGGCATTGGTCTGAGAGCCAAAAAACAAAAGGCTTCCTGTTGATTTAAGACTCCTTCTACCAGACGTTCCAAGTCAGTCTCTGTGAAGCGTGGTTTTCAAGATTGTTGTTTGCGACTCCATTTTCTAATTGTTACCGTCTGCAAACACACTGCTAGACTTGTTTACAAAGGTCAAGTGGCTCGCTCCCAGGTAATTGAACTGAACAATGCGAGTCATTGCAAAATGGGCATTCCTGCAGCAAATTTAACACACCGCATCCGCATTGTGGTGGTGAATGTATGGATTGCTGGTTGATTTACTACAGTTGCTGTTTTTGGTCTTGTGGCATCCCATGGATATAAATCAAGATAAATGATTTGCAAATAATTGGGTGTATGCAATAGAAATATTGGGGGTTAAATTGGGCCGCGTTGCACCCATTTTTCAGGTACTACGCAGCCTCCTAAGGCCCCAAAATAGCGGGCAGGAAGCGCGCGCATTTTTCCAACTGGAAGTGCGCTGCCCGCCATATTGGGTAAGGACAAACAAGAGGCCTTTACCCATGCCTGAAGCAGACGTTGGGCCTGTTGCATATCCAAATAAGGGGCCTATTGCCTGCTTCAGGTCCCCTGCTTGCCCCCTACAGCACCGTCTTCATTGTAATGATGTCTGAGGCTTAATATCCAGTGCTTGTCGAACTTCGCCATTTGTGGGCACTCCCGAATTTAAAATTCATTCAGTCCTGTTTGTACAAAGCTGAGAGAGCGAAAAGGGTTCCTCAGAAAAACATGATTCTCAGGTAAGTGGACAGATTGATGTCTTGTGTAGACTTGCCAAACACATTTAAATGAGACAGCATCCATTAATAGGATGCTCACAGTCAGACAGCAGATGCCAAGCTGTGTGATTGAGTGAAATGTTGGAAACGGACCAAGTCCATTGGCATCTGTAAAGAGGAGAGATGGGTCAGCGTTAGAAACTTTGTACGGACTGGTCAGAGTCCTGATGATAGGTTCCACCGAAACATTAAGTTGCCTTTTCTCTTTTCAGATGCTGACAATCCTGACATGTTATTCCAGCATTTTCTAACTGGATTTCCAGCATATCCATTTTTGATTTCTTCTTTAATGTGTATTTGACTGGATGGTCTCATGAAAAGACTTCATTTCACACTGTAATTTTGATGATTCGCTGACTTGTTCATTTATGTAACGGCCCCAGTTCTCTTTCCAACCCCCCCCCCCCCCGACCCCGACCTGGGCACAGGTCAGACAGAGTTCAGCCAAAGTGCACGTCACCTGACGTGACCTGGATTTATGATTTCAGATCATTAATATAGCTCCAAGGTGATCCCGAGATGCCCCAGTGAAGGCTTCCCCCACCCCTTACCCCCCCCCCAGCCCCCAACACGCTGGGCTCTGCACCCCAGATTCAGGGGTGGAAAACCAACCACTGCTGGAGGCCTGACCGACCTCCAGCTGCAGTAATGGCTGCCAGCTTCAAAAATAGCAGCCAGAAGGCCTCCAGCCTGGATCCGATTTCCACTGCCCCTGTAGAAGGAGACCATCTCTGGCCCCGCCCATGTCCTCTGATGCAAGGCCTAAGCCTACTCCTTCTGGGTGCCCATCGCAATGGGCACCCACCCAGGGTACCTGCACCTTAATGAGGCTCGCTAGGGCATCCACACCACCCCCCCACCCCATCACCGAATTTACATGGCTACCCAGCGCTTGCACCTGCAGAAGGCCACCCTCACGGACCCCAGCAAATCCCTGGAGAACTGAGCATTCTCAGGCACTTTGACAGGGAACACTAACACAAGTTAACAAATGGGCTCTCAAACAAATGATTTCACAATATCCTAATACGTATGTTGCATTAGATGGATGGATAACATAAGGCGAAAAATGTGTCCTAATAAAGAAGGGTCGGTAACCAGAGGACACAGATTTAAGGTGATTGGCAAAAGAACCAGAGGTGACATGAGGAAACATTTTTTTACACAGCGAGTTGTTACGATCTGGAATACACTGCCTGGAAGGGTGGTGGAAGGAGATTCAATAGTAACTTTCAAAATGGAATTGGATAAATACTTGAAGGGAAAAAATTTATAGGGCTGTGGGAAAGGAGCTGGGGAGTGGGACTAATTGGATAGCTCTTTCAAAGAGCCGTCAAGGCACGATGGTCCACATGGCCTTGTTCTCTGCTGTACCATACTATGATACGACCACAGTGATTTCAACGCTGGAGTAGCCTGTGAACGGCAGCTTGTATGAGTGGGTCACTCAATCCGATGGGTGTTCTCTCAGTCCGTAGGGTCCACCTGGCCATTCGGAGTTCTGATTGCCACTATCATATTCCGTCAGATGTTGACAATGCCAAAGTTTCCAGTTTGAATTGACATTTCAATCCCACGTTATAAAAATGTCAACGATCTCAGTAACAGATCCTGTTGCAAACACAGTTCGCAACACACAGCCCTCCTACTAAAATATTGACTGCTTTTGGCATAATTGTGCTCAGACTGAAGAAAAGCAGGTATTAAAAGCATCCTGCTTTCTAGACGGATCAGTGGGGAGATGTGCCTCGTAGTACTACACCAAACAGATCAAAATGGTCCAAAGTTAGATCCTGGTCTGTGTTGAATAGCTGATCTCAGCAAATGCAGTAGGTAGCAGCAAAGGTGCAGCAATTATACAATTAGCCCAAATGTCCCTCAACTGGAGGGTGGGAGGAATGAACCAGCCAGGGTTCTTGTTGTTGGTCCCTATCCTTCTGGAGAGTCTGCATGTGTGAACACTGGTCATGATGCCTCCACCCTCACGGCCCACATGCACTCTCTGTCTAGGTTCACGCAGCAAGAATGGACACTTGAGTGAGGTATCGGAGAGAGCTGCTGGCACCTGGGAAACCATATCCCAGCACGATACAATGATTCAGGAGAGAATGGGAGAAATAAAGAACAAAGGAAAGAAAAGAAAGACTTGCATTTATACAGTGCCTTTCACGACCACAGGACGTCCCAACCTGGAGGAAAGAAATGGTCTGATGTTTAGCAATATGCTTGATAGTGCTTGAGGTCTGAGGAATGCTACCTGTAGAATTTACACAATCTTACTGCCAGGATTGTGTCAGCAGATCAATATTAACTAAAGTTACTGTTTCCTAATCACAGTTCCAGGCATTAGACCATTCAACAATAGTTAACACTTTTAATTATTAATCAGTAAAAGTTCATTTATTGGAGTGGATTTAGTATGGCTTTAAACAGCGTGATTTCAAATTGAAAACAAAACTCTTGAAGGTTGGAATCTTTCTTGCAGTGAGGAGTATGGGGTTACCTCTGAGATGTTGCTACATGTCCCATTCTTGCTGGCCCCTCCAGCTGTGTTCTTTCAATGCTGAGGCTGTAATTGATTGATTGTCACGGGTGATGGTCTTTTCCTGGACTTCCATGGGGTGTGTGTAGAGTGTGTTTGAACAAGTGTTTTGATTCTCCAGACTGTTCGGACATTGATAGAACAGGATAATGATGGGGGGGAGGGGGGGTTTAACAGGGGAAAAAAAGAATCCTGCTCCCTGGTCCCTGTCACATTTGTTGGCAATCCATGATGATTTCTGCTTCCAGAGAGCAAACGATGAACAGCAAACTACAGCTGACACGTGTTTTTTTGTCAAAAACGCTTATTAACAGCTCTGGTGGGGAATTGATCAATCAGAGAATCTCATGGTATGGATTGAAGTTCATAGCACTCTCCCTGAAATGATTTTATGTCATTAAGTTTAAAAACTGCTGACGTGCGACAAGGTTTTATTTTTACAGCCAATATAGGCAGTTGATGATCTGCAATGTTTGAATAAAAGAGCAAAGTTGATCCTTCGCTTTTCCACGGCCCTCTTTTTTGGAGCAAAACCACTCGGCAGTGATGCTAAAGCCGTGGAGTAAATGCACCTTTTGATCTTCTCGGGGTTGGATGCTGCTACTTTATCTCAGTGAAGGTTGGAATCAGAAGCCTAACTCTTGAACACTGTGGTATCTTAAAGCTGCCCTGACCCATAGCTCCCATTCCTTTGTGCTTCATTTCACAGAAGGATTGATCTGTTTAAATTTTAAATTAAAATTGATTTTAAACAGGCACTTGTTTCCTTGGGGAAAAGTGCAGCAGGGCTTGCTTAGTTTTCAGCTCGAGGGTGTCGCACACAAGTGGAGTGATGGTGAGTTTTGGCAAGCTTAATGTCATGTGTTTGTAAACAAATGAGCAAAGCTTTGCCGAGCACTCGTATGAAATGCCGTTGTTTGCTATTTTAACATAGGCTTAAGGCCATTTAAAACAAACATTTAAAAATGCGGCAAAGGAATTTCATACGAGCACTTTAAATCTTCATACTTCAATAACACAAGGTGTTGTTTCACCCCACTTGGGATTCTCCTCCATATTCAATGCTGTAAATCATTTTTATTTTTAAAAAATTGAGTGAACACTTCATAAGCACCTTATCATAAAACCTGTAAACAATTTTACAACACCAAGTTATAGTCCAACAATTTTATTTGAAATTCACAAGCTTTCGGAGGCTTCCTCCTTCCTCAGGTGAATGTTGTGGAAATGAAATCCTCGAACCCTTCGCATTTATAAATCACAGAACAATACCTGGTGATTACAGATAGTCTTTCCAACTGCCCGTTGCCAAGGCAATCACAGTGTGCAGACAGAGAGGTGTTACCTACAGGGCCACCGAATATACAAACAACCAAAAAAAAACAAACAGAGAGAGAGAGGCAGAAACATAGAAACATCCGGAAGGAAGAGAAAGACAGCAAATGACCCGTTATATTAAAAACAGTTAACTTTTGTTCGCTGGTGGGGTTACGTGTAGCGTGACATGAACCCAAGATCCCGGTTGAGGCCGTCCTCATGGGTGCGGAACTTGGCTATCAATTTCTGCTCGACGATTTTGCGTTGTTGTGTGTCTCGAAGGCCGCCTTGGAGTACGCTTACCCGAAGGTCGGTGGCTGAATGTCCTTGACTGCTAAAGTGTTCCCCGACTGGGAGGGAACCCTCCTGTCTAGCGATTGTTGCGCAGTGTCCGTTCATCCGTTGTCGCAGTGTCTGCATGGTTTCGCCAATGTACCATGCTCTGGGGCATCCTTTCCTGTTTCCTGAAGGATGTCAACACGTAACCCCACCAGCGAACAAAAGTTATCTGTTTTTAATATAACGGGTCATTTGCTGTCTTTCTCTTCCTTCCGGATGTTTCTATGTTTCTGCCTATCTCTCTCTGTTTTTTTTTTGGTTGTTTGTATATTCGGTGGCCCTGTAGGTAACACCTCTCTGTCTGCACACTGTGATTGCCTTGGCAACGGGCAGTTGGAAAGACTGTCTTTAATCACCAGGTATTGTCCTGTGATTTATAAATGCGAAGGGTTCGCGGATTTCATTTCCACACCATTCACCTGAGGAAGGAGGAAGCCTCCGAAAGCTTGTGAATTTCAAATAAAATTGTTGGACTATAACTTGGTGTTGTAAAATTGTTTACAATTGTCAACCCCAGTCCATCACCGGCATCTCCACATCATCATTATCATAAAACAACAGAGTTACAACACAGACAAGAATCTGTCTTATTACTGTAAAGGAGTTGAATATCCACGGTGGTTCTCCCAATTGACTGCTGTAATTTCGGTGGAAGACCCAATAGTGTTTCCATTGTTTCTCCAGGGCTTCCATGGATCTTATGCCGAGGTTATGGAGGATGATCGGGAGAATCTCAGCGGAAGTTCAACCCCTTTAGTCTCAATCGTGTCATCTCATTGTTGTCCCCAAAAACAGTACCTCAGTAAAATCATTACAGTCTATTTTTATATAGCTGACTACAGGTGATATTAGCTCATAACCTGCCTCCATTTGCTACATAAGATTTTAGGGGTGGCACCTTTCTGGTCTGTGGTAATCCAACATCAACAAAAACAGGCTAACAAGGTCATTCATCTGTTTGCTGTTTGTGGGATCTTGCTGTGCACAAAATGTCTGTTATGTTTGCCTGCGGCCTCGATTTTAACCCCCCACCTGTTCGAAATTTAACAAAGACCAAATCAGGCCATTGAGGAGGCTCCCACATAAGGCAGGCAGGGACCTAGTTAGCATTGAAAAGTCTTGGCCCAGTGACATCATGATCACAATGACTAGTGATCCATCTCAGGGGGAAGGAAAAACTAGAACTCCATCTCATGGGGAAAGACAAACTAGAGCACCATCTCAGGGGGAAGGAAAAACTAGAGCACCATCTCAGGGAAAGGAAAACCAGAGCCCCATTTCAGGGGGAAAGACAAACTAGAGTTACATGTAGTATTGTGTTGAATTCTGGGCATCACACTATAGGAAGGATGTCAAGGCCTTGGAGGGGGTGCAGAAGAGATTAACTACAATGGTACCAGTTATGCGGAGAGACTAGAGAAGCTGGGATTGTTCTCTTTAGAGTAGAGAAGGTTAAGGGGAGATTTAATAGAGGCGTTCAAAATCATGAGTTTTGATAGAGTAAATAAGGAACAATTGTTTCCAGTGGCAGAAGAGTCAGTAACCAGAGGATGCAGATTTAAGATGATTGGCAAAACAACAGAGGGGGAGATGAGGAGAATTTTCTTTACAGAGGGAGTTGTTATGATCTTGAATGCACTGACTGAAAGGGTGGTGGAAGCAGATTCAATAATAACCTTCAAAAGGGAATTGGATAAATACATGAAAAGGAAACATTTGCAAGGCTATGGGGAAAGAGCAGAGTGAACAATTTGGGAGTTTGGTAAGTGTGGGTGTTCGGTGAAGTGGGGGAAGGAGGTGCTCCTTTGCTTTGCCTTGCTTTTCCTAATTTTTTCCGCAGAGCAGCAGCAGACCGATCACCGAGAGCGGGGATACAAGCAGCAGACCGAGGCCCAAGAGCGGGGATACAAGCAGCAGCAGACCAAGGCCCGAGAGCGGGGATACAAGCAGCAGACCGAGGCCCGAGAGCGGGGATACAAGCAGCAGCAGACCAAGGCCCGAGAGCGGGGATACAAGCAGCAGACCGAGGCCCGAGAGCGGGGATACAAGCAGCAGCAGACCGAGGCCCGAGAGTGGGGATACAAGCAGCAGCAGACCGAGGCCTGAGAGTGGGGATACAAGCAGCAGCAGACCGAGGCCTGAGAGCGGGGATACAAGCAGCAGCAGACCGAGGCCCAAGAGTGGGGATACAAGCAGCAGCAGACCGAGGCCCAAGAGTGGGGATACAAGCAGCAGCAGACCGAGGCCTGAGAGCGGGGATACAAGCAGCAGACCGAGGCCCGAGAGTGGGGATACAAGCAGCAGCAGACCGAGGCCCGAGAGCGGGGATACAAGCAGCAGCAGACCAAGGCCCGAGAGCGGGGATACAAGCAGCAGCAGACCGAGGCCTGAGAGCGGGGATACAAGCAGCAGCAGACCGAGGCCCGAGAGCGGGGATACAAGCAGCAGCAGACCAAGGCCCGAGAGCAGGGATATGAGCAGCAGCAGACCGAGGCCCGAGAGCGTAGATAAAATCAGCAGCAGACCGAGGCCTGAGAGCGGGGATACAAGCAGCAGCAGACCGAGGCCCGAGAGCGGGGATACAAGCAGCAGCAGACCGAGGCCCGAGAGCGGGGATACAAGCAGCAGCAGACCGAGGCCCGAGAGCAGGGATACGAGCAGCAGCAGACCGAGGCCCGAGAGCGGGGATACAAGCAGCAGACCGAGGCCCGAGAGCGGGGATACGAGCAGCAGACCGAGGCCCGAGAGCAGGGATACGAGCAGCAGCAGACCAAGGCCTGAGAGCGGGGATACAAGCAGCAGCAGACCGAGGCCCGAGAGAGGGGATACAAGCAGCAGCAGACCGAGGCCCGAGAGAGGGGATACAAGCAGCAGCAGACTGAGGCCCGAGAGCGGGGATACAAGCAGCAGCAGACCGAGGCCCGAGAGCGGGGATACAAGCAGCAGACCGAGGCCCGAGAGCGGGGATACGAGCAGCAGCAGACCGAGGCCCGAGAGCAGGGATACAAGCAGCAGACCGAGGCCCGAGAGTGGGGATACGAGCAGCAGACCGAGGCCCAAGAGCGGGGATACAAGCAGCAGACCGAGGCCCGAGAGTGGGGATAAAAGCAACAGACCGAGGCCCGAGAGCAGGGATACAAGCAGCAGCAGACCTGCAACAAGAAGAGAAAACTGCAATGTGACGTCACAGGTGAGGCAGGCAAGTGATTGGTAGTGACTGCGTGCTAAGTTTTAAGTTAACATTTGGCATATAACTAAATTTTAAAAACTAAACTTAATTTAATTAATTTAATGAATTAAACGAGGTAAAAAATTTGATTAACACTAAACTAATGAATTAAATAAATAAAATAATGGGAGAACAGGCGATGTGTTGCTGCTGCAATATGTGGGAGCTTGTGGACATTTTTTGTCCAAGGTGACTACATCTGCGGTAAGTGTCTGCGGCTAGAGGAACTTTGGCTGCGAGTCGAGGAGCTGGAGTCCGAGCTGTGGAGATTGCGAGACATCAGGGAGGGAGAAAGCTACCTGGACATTTGTTCCAGGAGGCAGCCACACCCCTTAGATTAAATACTTTAGACTCGACACGTGGTCAGGGACAGGAGGTGTGACTGCGAGTGAGGCAGGTCCGGGGGTCCAGGAGGTAGCACTGCAGGAGCTTCAGTCCCTGCACTTGTGCAATAAATTCGAGGTTCTTGCAACTCTTGTGGACAAGTGTGGGGACTGCGGGGAGGACGAGCAAACTGACCTCGGTGCCGTGGTACAGGAAGCCGTTCAAGTGGGCGGAGTAAAAAGGAAGGTGGTTGTAGTAGGCGACAATATAGTTAGGGGGATAGACACTGTTCTCTGCACCCAGGAGCATATGTTCCGAAGGCTATGTTGCCTACCCGGTGCCAGGGTTAAGGACATCTCCGGGCTGAAGAAGAACTAAGAGTGGGAGGGGGAGTATCCAGTTGTCATGGTCCAACGACATAGGAACATAGGAACACAGGAACAGGAGTAGGCCATTCAGCCCCTCGTGCCTGCTCCGCCATTTGATAAGATCATGGCTGATCTGTGATCTAGCTCCATATACCTGCCTTTGGCCCATATCCCTTAATACCTTTGGTTGCCAAAAAGCTATCATCTCAGATTTAAATTTAGCAATTGAGCTAGTATCAATTGCCATTTGCGGAAGAGAGTTCCAAACTTCTACCACCCTTTGTGTGTAGAAATGTTTTCTAATCTCGCTCCTGAAAGGTCTGGCTCTAATTTTTAGACTGTGCCCCCTACTCCTAAAATCCCCAACCAGCGGAAATAGTTTCTCTCTATCCACCCTATCTGTTCCCCTTAATATCTTATAAACTTCGATCAGATCACCCCTTAACCTCTAAACTCTAGAGAATACAACCCCAATTTGTGTAATCTCTCCTCGTAACTTAACCCTTGAAGTCCGGGTATCATTCTAGTAAACCTACGCTGCACTCCCTCCAAGGCCAATATGTCCTTCCGAAGGTGCGGTGCCCAGAACTGCTCACAGTACTCCAGGTGCGGTCTAACCAGGGTTTTGTATAGCTGCAGCATCACTTCTGCCCCTTGTACTCTAGTCCTCTAGATTATAAAGGCCAGCATTCCATTAGCCTTATTGATTATTTTCTGCACCTGTTCATGACACTTCAATGATCTATGTATCTGAACCCCTAAGTCCCTTTGGACATCCACTGTCTTTAACTTTTTACCATTTAGAAAGTACCCTGTTCTATCCTTTATTGATCCAAAGTGGATGACCTCACATTTGTCTACATTGAATTCCATTTGCCACAATTTTGCCCATTCACCTAATCTAGGACTAAGAAAAAGGTTCTGCTGAGAGTTTGAACAGCTAGGGACTAAATTAAAAAGCAGAACCATAAAGGTAATAATCTCTGGACTCAAAGATCAGTGTAGGAGAAGTGGATTTCGATTCGTGGGGCACTGGCATCAGTACTGAGGAAAGAGAAAGCTGTTCCGTTGGGACGGACTACACCTGAACCGTGCTGGGACCAGCGTTCTAGCGAATCGAATAACTAGGGAGGTAGATAGGGCTTTACACTAAATAACGGGGTGGGTGGGGGTGGGTGGGGGGTGGGGGGGGAGGGCAATGGCTAACACTTAAGGAACAAATGTATGAATTGCAACAATTAAACATTCCTTTCTGGCGCAAAGACACAAAAGGAAAAGCGGCCCAACCATAGCTAACAAAAGAAATTAAGGATAATATTAGATCCAAAGAGGAGTCATATAAAGTTTCCAGAATAAGTAGCAAGCCAAAGGATTGGGAACAGTTTAGAATTCAGCAAAAAAGGACCAAGAGATTGATTAAGAGGGGAATAGAGTATGAGAGTAAACTTGCAAGGAACATAAAAGTGGACTGTAAAAGATTCTACAAGTATGTAAAAAGAAAAAGATTAGTGAAGACAAATGTAGGTCCCTTACAGTCAGAAACAGGAGAATTTATAATGGAGAACAAGGAAATGGCAGAGCAATTAAACAAATACTTTAGCTCTGTCTTCATGGAAGAGGACACAAATAACTTCCCAGAAATGCTAGGGAACCAAGGGTCTAGTGAGAAGGAGGATTTAAAGGAAATTAGTATTCGTAAAAAAAATAATGCTGGAGAAATTAATGGGACTGAAAGCCAATAAATCCCCGGGGCCTGGTAATCTGCATCCCAGAGTACTAAAAGAGGTAGCCATGGAAATAGTGGATGCATTAGTTGTCATCTTCCAAAATTCCATAGATTATGGAACAGTTCCTGCAGATTGGAGGGTGGCAAATGTAACCCCACTATTTAAAAAAGGAGGGAGAGAGAAAACAGGGAACTACAGACCAGTTAGCCTAACATCAGTAGTAGGGAAAATGTTAGAGTCTATTATAAAGGATGTGATAACAGGACACTTAGAAAATGTCAACGGGATTTGACAAAGTCAACGTGGATTTATGAAAGGGAAATCGTGTTTGACAAACCTACTGGAGTTTTTTGAGGATGTAACTGGTAGAATAGATAAGGGAGAACCAGTGGATTTGGTGTATTTGGATTTTCAGAAGGCCTTTGATAAAGTCCCACATAAGAGGTTAGTATGCAAAATTAAAGCACATGGGATTGGTGGTAATATACTGGCATGGATTGAAAATTGGTTAACAGACAGGAAACAGAATACGAATAAATGGATCTTTTTCAGGGTGACAGGCAATGACTAGTGGGGTAGAGCAGGGATCAATGCATGGACCCCAGCTGTTCACAATATATATCAATGATTTGGATGAGGGAACCAAATGCAATATTTCCAAGTTTGCTGATGACACAAAACTAGATGAGATCATGAGTTGTGAGGAGGATGCAAAAAGGCTTCAAGGCAATTTAGACAAGTTGAGTGAGCGGGCAAATACATGCCAGATGCAGTATGACATGGATAAATGTGAAGTTATCCACTTCGGAAGGAAAAATAGAAAGGCAGAGTATTATTTAAATGGTGATAGATTGGGAAATGTTGATGTACAAAGGGACCTGGGTTTTCTTATACACCAGTCATTGAAAGCAAACATGCAGGTGCAGCAAGCAGTTAGGAAGACAAATGGTATGTTGGCCTTCATTGCAAGAGGATTTGAGTACAGGAGCAAAGATGTCTTCCTGCAGTTATACAGGGCCTTAGTGAGACCACACCTGGAGTATTGTGTGCAGTTCTGGTCTCCTTATCTAAGAAAGGATATACTTGCCATAGAGGGAGTGCAGCAAAGATTCACCAGACTGATTCCTGGGAGGACTGTCATGAGGAGAGATTGGGTCGATTAGGCCTGTATCCACTCGAGTTTAGAAGAATGAGAGGGGAGCTCATTGAAACATGTAAAATTCTTACAGGGCTAGACAGACTGGATGCAGGGAGGATGTTTCCAGAACGAGAGGTCACAGTCTCAGGATACGAGGTAGGACATTTAGGACTGAGATGGGGAGAAATTTCTTCACTCAGAGGGTGGTGAACCTGTGGAATTCTCTACCACAGAAGGCTGTGGAGGCCAAGTTACTGAATATATTTAAATAGGAGATAGATAAATTTCTAGACACAAAAGGCATCAAGGGGTATGGGGAGAGAGCAGGAATACTGTATTGAGATAAAGGATCAGCTATGATATTGAATGGCAGAGCTGGCTTGAAGGGCCGATTGGCCTACTCCTACTCCTACTTTCTATGTTTCAATAAGTGGGAATAATTGGATAGCGCTACCAAAGAGCCGGCAGAGGCACGATAGGCCGAATGACCTCCTTCTGTGCTGTAAGATTCTATGATTCTAGCTCATGGGAAAATAAAAATTAGGGCTCCATCTCAGAAGGGAAGGGAAATCTAGAGTTCTATTGCAGGGGGAAGGAAAAGAACGGTCCCCGTGGATTGGAAGGTAGCAAATGTAACCCCACTATTCAAGAAAGGAGGGAGAGAGAAAACAGGGAACTACAGGCCAGTTAGCCTGACATCAGTCGTCGGGAAAATGCTGGAATCCATTATTAAGGAGGTTTGGGGGTAATATATTAGCACGGATAGAAGATTGGTTAACGGGCAGAAAACAAAGAGTAAGAATAAACCGGTCATTTTCAGGTTGGCAGGCTGTAACTAGTGGGGTGCCGCAAGGATCAGTGCTGGAGCCTCAGCTATTTACAATCTATATTAATGACTTAGATGAAGGGACTGATTGTAACGTATCCAAGCTTGCTGATGATACAAAGACAGGTGGGAAAGTAAGCTGTGAGGATGACACAGAGTCTCCAAAGGGATATTGACAGGTTGTGTGTGGGAAACAAGGTGGCAGATGGAGTATAATGTGGGGAAATGTGAGGTTATTCACTTTGGTAGGAAGAATAGCAAAACAGTATATTTTTTAAATGGCAAGAAACTATTAAATGTTGGTAGTCAGAGGGATTTGGGTGTCCTTGTACACAAAACACAGAAAGCTAACATGCAGGTACAGCAAGCAATTAGCAAAGCAAATGGCATGTGGCCCTTTATTGCAAGGGGGTTGGAGTACAAGAGTAAGGAAGTCTTGCTACAATTGTACAGGGTTTTGGTGAGACCACATCTTGAGTACGGTGTACAGTTTTGTTCTCCTTACCTAAGAAAGGATGTACTTGCCTTAGAGGGGGTGCAACAAAGGTTCACTAGATTGATTCCTGGGATGAGAAGGTTGTCCTATGAGGAGAGGTGGAGTAGAATGAGCCTATACTCTCTGGAATTTAGAAGAATGAGAGGTGATCTCATTGAAACGTATAAAATTCTGAGAGGGCTTGACAGAGTTGATACTGAGAGGCTGTTTCGCCTGGCTGGAGAGTCTAGAACCAGGGAGCATAGTATCAGGATAACGGGTCGGCCATTTAGCACCGAGGTGAGGATAGTTTCTTCACTCAGAGGGTTGTGAATCTTTGGAATTCTGTACCCCAGGGGGCCCTGGATGCTCAGTCATTGAGTATATTCAAGGCTGAGATAGATCAAGGGATATGGGGATCGGGCAGGAAAGTGGAGTTGAGGTCGAAGATCAGCCATGATCTGATTGAATGGTGGAGCAGGCTCAAGGGGCCGTATGGCCTACTACTGCTCCTGTTTCTTATGTTCTTAAAAACTCGAGCTGCATTCCAAGGAATGGAAAAGCCAGAACTCCATCTCGGGAAAGAAATTGTCCCCCTAGTGTTTAGATTCTGGTGAAGAAGTGCTTTAGTTTGCGATACAATATATTGTTTCCCAATACTTTTAGGGACTGCTGCCACCTTTTAAACAAAGTTTAAGAATCAACAAAATGGTAATCTGGTAGTGCAAAATGTTAGTTCCCACCACTTACACCGTCCACACTCATCACGAGCAGCCGCCTATATCGGGCAAATAGCGCTAACCATTTGCCACATGAGTTCATTGCAAAAACAACGCTTAAAATGTATTAAGCACACCGGCTGTTTCAGGCAATTCAATAAATTCTTCACCCCTCGTTAATCCTCTGTACTTACCGAGTTGCACACCGTTTCACAACACCCTTCACTTTTTATGCACTGGGGATTTCTGTAACAAACTGTTCCGAGTTAAACTAGAGTTGTATGGTCACAGAAATGAAGGTATCGGGGATTAAAACATCTAAAAGAATCACTAGAACCTCACACATTTCAAAAACAGGACCGTACTTGTAGACGGGAGAACATATCCTGAGCTTACTTGACCTGGGCGTTATAGGATAGAATTTTACAGCAGAGAAACAGGCCATTCGGCAGCAGTTCAAGAAGACTGCTCCCAACCACCTTCTCAAGGGCAATTAGGGATTGGGAATAAATGCCGGCCTTGCCAGCGACGCCCACATCCCATAAACGAATGAACAAATCAGGTCCATGCCTGTGTTTATGCTCCACATGAGCCTCCTCCCACCTTACTTCATCTAACCCAATCAACACATGATAGGGTGAGATGGAGTAAGGTGGGAGATGAATGAAAATACGTTAGTGTTTTGAGTTTGATTGGTTCAGACTGTGCATATGCTGTTGGTCTCAAACATGAAGCCCTGGTGATCAGTTTTTATATAATGAATCGGAGGTTGGTTTTACCATCCATAGTTTTTTGCGGGTAGATCGGGTTGACGTGAACATGCCCCCTATATGCGATGGGGGCTGTATATAAAGACACCATGCCGTGGAGTAGTAACCATCCAGTTTCTGCAGCTGACTCCTTGTACAGCGAGTTCCTGATTTTGGCCAGGCCATTGGGGGAAGTGCTGAGTGGGAGGGCAGGCACTTCCCATGGGAGAGATGGGGAAACTCAGAGGGTGAGGTAAACCTGGGATGCTCCTGTGAAGCTTCTGTGAAAACATTGGCAGAGGCCTAGGAGCAGATCATGAGCCTACATGCTCAGTGTACACTACAAGGGGACCTAGAAAAGATTCTTCATTATTATTATTATTTAGGTGGGGTGAGAACATTTCTTTTACATTAATAAAATTGATTGATGTGAGAGAGCCTGTGTAGGCAGGAAAGTCCATTCCGACACATTTAAGATGGATTTGAAATTGGACTGTGTGCATGCCAGCCATAAAGAGAATTACTTATGAAAATATTTGCATTTAAAGTCACTCTGTGCAAAATAAATATTGCATCTCATGTGAACCTTGTTTTTGCTAAAGAATAGCTCCTCGAGCATGATTTTGAGACATTTTTTAAAAAGGATACATTAATAGATCAAAGTACCGTGCATCCAGCCTTAACATAAGAACTTTCCTGCCAATATCCCGATCTATTAAAATTGTTTGTAAGTCCCTCTGGTTTGGTCACACACAGTCACTAATAGGATAATTAGTTCTGTTATAAACAAGTCTGGTTCTATGCAGCTTTTCTTTGTCCACATTCACCTCCTCCATATAACAGGATTGCTGTGTGTTGTGCGTGTGTTGTTATACTACACACATATTAGAGGCTTTGTGAATTCAGAGCTAATATAAATGAAGTGTCAGCTCTACATTAAACACATACTTTCCCCCTATTTGGTTTTAGTTCGGACACAGTTTAGGCTTCACATTTATTTAATGTATTCTATTTAATAGGGCAACATTCCTTATTTGGCAGCCAAGGCAAGCTGGATGTGAAAGTCATTCTAAATGCGGTCTACACACTGCCTCCTTTTAATAAGCTGCACTTTTCTCTCTGTGTGTAACAGTCTTTTATTCATTAAATTTAAAAAGAAAACATCACCATTAATTTAAACTTGACTGTTATGGCTAGCTGCCATCTTCAATGGTGAGTTTGTATTATATTCTGTCAAACCATTTTTCATATCAGTGAAGCTTGAAGAAAGCTCGAAGAAGGATAGGTATGATAAACAGATTACTTAAGCACTCCTACCTCATGCCTGCTCTCCATTATTTACAGTTCCCTTGCAGGTCCCATCATGAAAGACAGTTTTTTTTTCTCTCTCCCAGTCTCAGCAAAGTAGAATCAATTCAGAAAATTAACTTCACAAACATTCTTCAAATTGCAGATCTTAGAGAGGGTACAGAGGAGGTTTACCAGGATGATACCAGGGATGAGGGACTTCAGTTATGTGGAGAGATTGGAGAAACTGGGATTGTTCTCCTTCGAGCAGAGAAGATTAAGGGGGGACCTGATAGAGCAAATAGGGAGAATGTTTCCTCTGGCAAGTGGGTCGGTAACCAGAGGTCACAGACTTAAAATAATTGGCAAAAGAACTAGAGAGGAAATGAGGAGACTTTTTTTTTCACAGAGGGTTATTAAGATCTGGAACATACAAACTGAAGGAGTGGTGGAAGCAGATTCCATAGGAACTTTCAAAAGGCAATTGGACATGTACTTGAAGAGGACTAATTTGTAGGGTCATGGGGGAGAAAGCTGGGTGTGGGACTAATTTGGACAGCTCTTTCAAAAGAGCCGGCACAGGCACGACGGGCCCAGTGGCCTCCTTCTGTGCTGTAAGATTCTATGATTCTATCTTCCAGATCAATCTCTCCTTTCTGTACGTAGTTTAGGCAGATTTAACTTTCCTAGGAATGAGTTCATACTCTATTGGACATACACTTAGTAACAATTTTACCTCTGAGTCAGAAGCTTGTAGTTTGAAGCCCCACTCTAGGGCTTCAGCACAAAATCTTGGATTGTATACTGAAGGAGTGCTGCATTGTCAGAGATGCCATCCTTTGGATGAGACATTAAACCCAGGACCCATCTGCCTTTTCTGGTGGTTCAGGTGAACATTAGAAATCCCCATGGCACTATTTGATGAAAAGCAGGAAGTTCCACTGGTGGCCTCGATAACATATCTCTTCAACCAGCATCACCAAAAACACATTAACTAGTCATTTGTCTCATTGTAGTTTGTGGGATCTTGCTGTTTGCAAAATGGCTGCCATGTTCACCTACATAACAACAATCACTGGAGCTCAAAAATAATTCATTATATGTGAAGCAATTCAGGACGTTTCTGAGAGACTTGATAAAGTACTATAGAAATGCGAGTCTTTCTTTTTAATAAAGATTGCCGGGCTCAGTGCAACTCCTGTCAGTGATAGGCATTATATAAATGCAAATTCCTTCCATGGGAAATGCCTCCTGGTGATAATGTTAATGCCGTGAACACAAAAACAGATTACTCACCAATGTCCTTTGATAAAATTATGGACTTGGGGAATTTCACCCATTTCACTCCCCCATATCCCCAAAGCCACTTCTCAAATCTCTTCAGTAATTCTTCTCTCCTCTTCCTCTTTGGTAAGCAGAATATTCCCAAATTTTCCTTCTGCAGCTCTGCCACTAAACTGTGGAATTCACTATTCAGCTCTATTCCTGATTCAATACCTATAACACAACCATTTTCCTCTCACTTACACAAGCTAACAAAGGAAAACATTGAATGGGAAACGGCCATTCGGCCCCTCAAGCCTATTACTTCTAATAGATAGTGTATAATTTGAATTGCCATTGGATGTACACTACTTATTTCATGTTCTCAGGTAAACCCTCCAGGACAATGAAGTTCTGCGAAATTTCCCCTTAGCCCACCCAAGGTAACCTAACCAAACATCAGGTATCAGGCAGATGACATTTCCACATTCAGAGCAGGACAGGAATTATTTGACACAATTGCTTTGGAGGGGATTCTAATGCACATCACTATTATTCTTTGGGAAAGGAATTCTAGATTTATAGCTTTCTCTGTTCACCAATGTTAGTTAAAAATCCAGTGTGAGTATTAAGCTCACGGGTGGAGTTCATTAGGCCATGGTTGAATCCTGGAGACGTGGGGATGGGTGAACATACTGGAGATCAGGGTGTTTTATGCAGAACTTTCCATCGAGAGATTAAATGGGCGTCGTAGAGTGTGTGATAGGGTAGATTGTACGTGGTCTGTGGCGGACTTGACATCCTTTTCATATTCCATATACTGCCTAACCCACTCAAGAGGAGAAATTTCTTCACCCAGAGAGTTGTGAATCTTTGGAATCCTCTATCCCAGAGGGCTGTGGATACCCAGTTATTGTGTATATTCAAGGCTGAGATCGATAGATTTTTGGACTCTAAGGGAATCAAGGGATATGAGGATCATGCGGGAAAGTGGAGTTGAGGTAGAAGATCAGCCATGATCTTATTGAATGGTGGAGCAGGCTCGAGGGGTCGTATGGGCTACTCCTACTCCTATTTCTTATGTTCATATGTTCTTATACTCTAGTTAAATATTGTTACATTTACATTGTTACACTTTCTCAGTGCTTTCCTGAAGAATAAATCAAGTACTTGGACTTTCTTTCCTTGTGCCCAGTTCATTTGTATGGCAGTGAAATCAACTAAGTGAAGGCATAAATATACAAATACTGGTGAAAACCACACTCGGGATCTTGAATGGGTTAAGCTGTGCTGTAGAGATTTGCACTGTTAATTTTGTTTTAAAATTAATTACTTTTCCTATTCTCTTTACAGTAGCAATACACAGATATGAAGATTAGTGTGGTCAGCTTTCTAACTGACATCATCCAGCGTAGCAATGAATTGTCTTGTTAAAAATAACCGGGCTTCTTGAAACTTTCAGGTAGGAGAGGGTTACAATTCATCCACAATGAATACAAACAGGAACTCTGTTTATGTGTGTAGCAAAAAAGCACGCATATACATATGCATACACATATATGTGCATGAATACATGTACATGCATGTATATGAACTCACATATATGTACACACATGTAGATACACACAAACATACATGCGCACACCTTCTTAAGAATTAAAGGATACAGGGTTGAATGCTGAGTGTTATGAATAATACGTCCTAACACATATCTTCAGCACTCATGAGTTTTGCTCATTTGTACCATAAATATATTAAATTAAATAGGATATACATCAAAAGTGGGTGGATAAACCGAGATTAAACTTCTATTGTGATGGATTAAAAACTGGATTTCCCTCTTTTAAGTCGTATAGGGTCTGGCCAGGACTTACGCCTGCCGCCTAGCCCAGCCGTCATCCCAGCCCAGTTTCTTGGGTCAAAGGTCATCAAGCATTCATTGTAGGCTCCCGGTGGAAGTCTACCAGTGCCCCTGAGCTAAATACAGGCAGTAAAATCTCGGACGCAGCAACACCGGAAGAGCGCTGAAAATGACATAAAATCTCCCACAAGCCTCGGCCAAGACTGAGACCTTCAGCAGATATGTGCTGGGGGCGAGATGGAGGGAGAGCAGGCCGCTACATCTCCCTTCATCAGGGCACTTTAGGCCCATCTCTCTGCCACCCCGGGGCCTATCGCTAAGCTTCGTCTGGCGATCCTGGGGAGCAGGAAAGGAAGGGCCAGCAGTGGTCCTAGCCGGGGTGGGGGAGAGGGAAATTCAGGTCTGGGTGATGAGACGACAGTAGGCCTCACCGCCCAATTTTGGCCTCTTTTCTGCCACTGTCCTGTCTGCTTTCAGGCAGGATAAGAGAGGAAAATGCAGCCCTAAAAGTCTAGTGGTAGCTTGGTGGCAACATAAACTATTGGTATATCCCAAATATAAATAGGTATTCAGGCAGAGACAATAACATTAAAGGTAAATTGTGACATATTTGAACAGGAAGGGTGTTATAGGGTTCTGGGAAAGGGCAAGGAAATGTAGGCAGCTCCAATTGAAGAGCCAGCACTGGCACAGACACAATGAGCCAGATGGCTGCCTTTTAATTCAGTAATTTCTAGACTATTTTGTGATAAATTCTCTACCTCATTGCATTTCAATATGGAGTAATGCTGGTCATCAGTTATATACAAAAACGCATAGATTCCTGTTAACAGATTCTGTTAATTTGTCCGAAATTAATTGGGGGAAAAAAAGGGTGCAGGTTCTTCAGTTTTTTTTATTTAACCTCAAGGATAAAACAAGACTGTCTAACATTTAGAAGTATGTGATCTAGTCGCTAAACTGAGTTTTCAAATAAAGGTCCTCAGCGTCACTCTTTTTTACGACCTGCCATTGAGTTAAAGGGGCATTCACCTTGGACTTCTCAACCTGGCCAAACAAATATATTTTTGTTGTTTTTTTCCAAACATTCAGTGGCTGTAATTAAAATCCATCCAGTGGAGCCTTGAATGAGCATCTGTATTTTGAACCAAAAAATTCCACAGTTGGGCATATGCCTATACTTTTAAGAAAACATTTGAGCCATTTCTCTGGCTTTGTTAGCTTGGTCTACAGATTGGTAAACAGGCTGGTGTTAGGAGTACAGGAGTGAGATACAGTCATATGTTCTGCTTTTCAGAAGAAGGGCTGTGAATGAACTTATGTCTGGATTATTTTACATTAACAGTCGTTGGAAAATCGCCCCTGTTTTCCACTGGAGAAAAGTTTTGCTCATTTTACCTTAACTGTTAGTTCCAGAAATCTGGTTGTGGCAACACTGTTGGTTTCATACTTTTCCTAGTTAAGTGTCTGTTCTATAACATCAAATGCCATTAACTCACAGATTTTTCAACTTGCTGCCCAGGCCTAAAACTGGTGTTGTGGATTGGCTGCCAACCAGGTTGAAAATCAGACGGTTTCTACAATGGCAGGTTGACCTGCATTACCAGTTTTACACCTAGGCGGCTAGTTTGAAAATCTACCGCATTGTGGTGAGACAGAAAAACAGAGGTTTAGGCCAAAATGAATTGCGAAACTAGGGGAAACCAACATTTGGATGTCCTGTAGGGCTTCGTTAATTAAAAGGCATAGTAATGATAATGACAAATTTCACAGGGATGTAAGGCATGCCACCTGAGCCAACCTGAAAACCATGGAATCTGAAGAGTATCTATTATCACTGAAGCACAAGTCAATCCTCAGGATACACACCTACAACAAAATATTTGGCCAAACACTCGTCCTCTTAGCAGCTTCTAAAGTACACATTTACAAAGCCATTAAAAGACTTACGATTGTACAATGTAACAATTAATCTCACATAGCTGAGTTATGGCCTTTTGCTCATTCAACTCCTGCGAGCTACTTCATTCAAAAGTGCAAGAAGTTGAAATTTACAACGTTATCTGCCAAATAGATCTACCTCTCCACATAATACAATGTGAATACAAAAGCAAGGATGTAATGATGGAACTGTATAAAACGCTGGTAAGGCCACAGCTGGAGTATTGTGCGCAGTTCTGGTCACCACATTACAGGAAGGACGTAATTGCTCTGGAGAGAGTGCAGAGAAGATTTACAAGAATGTTGCCAGGGCTTGAAAATTGCAGCTATGAGGAGAGATTGGATAGGCTGGGGTTGTTTTCCTTGGAGCAGAGGAGGCTGAGGGGAGACTTGATTGAGGTGTACAAAATTATGAGGGGCCTAGATAGAGTAGACAGGAAGCACCTGTTTCCCCTAGCAGAGAGTTCAAGAACTAGAGGACATAGATTTAAGCTGATTGGCAGAAGGATTAGAGGGGACATGAGGAAAATCTTTTTTAGCCAGAGGGTGGTGGGTGTATGGAATTCACTGCCCGAATTGATGGTAGAGGCAGGGACCCTCAACTCTTTTAAATATACCTGGACCTGCACCTAAAGTGCTGTAAGCTGCAGGGCTACAGACCGAAGGTGGGATGAGAATGGGAACCTGGTGGTTCTTTGAGTCGGCACGGACACGATGGGCCGAATGGCCCCCTTCTGTGCTGTATCTTTTCTATGGTTCTATAAGGAATGTCTGGCCTGATGTTATTTGTATTAAGTTATTAAAGTCCTGACTGAAGTGACAACTCTTGCTTCAGGAAATTCCCATTAAAAATAAATGCAATGAGCACCTAAAATCAGAAGATACGGTTGTATGATACTCCCAGCACCAATCCTGTAGAACAATGTGCTGATGATAGAGAAGTTCTTGAGAGGATTTCCTGTATGTGGGGACATGAGCCGCACTGTGGGATGTTTTATTCAAGATACCAATGTTCATATAAAGACCTTATCGGAACAGCTATGAATTACAACCTTGAATGTTGTAAAAAAATATATATTTTTATTTGGTCAGGGGTTGGGGCGAGGAGATGTCCAAAGAGAAACATAGAAACATAGTAAATAGGAGCAGGAGTAGGCCATTCGGCCCTTCGAGCCTGCTCCACCATTCAATATGATCATGGCTGATCCTCTCTCTCAATACCATATTCCCACTCTCTCCCCATACCCTTTGATGCCTTTTGTGTCTAGAAATCTATCTCGCTCCTTCTTAAATATATTCAGTGACTTGGCCTCCACAGCCTTCTGTGGTAGAGAATTCCACAGGTTCACCACCCTCTGAGTGAAGAAATTTCTCCTCATCTCAGTCCTAAATGTCCTACCCCATATCCTGAGACTGTGACCCCTTGTTCTAGACCCCCCAGCCAGGGGAAACATCCTCCCTGCATCCAGTCTGTCTAGCCCTGTCAGAGTTTTATAAGTTTCAATGAGATCCCCTCTCATTCTTCTAAACTCGAGTGAATACAGGCCGAGTCGACCCAATCTCTCCTCATATGACAGTCCTGCCATCCCAGGAATCAGTCTGGTGAACTTTCGTTGCACTCCCTCTATGGTAAGTATATCCTTTCTTAGGTAAGGAGACCAGAACTGCACACAATACTCCAGGTGTGGTCTCACTAAGGCCCAGTGTAACTGCAGGAAGACATCCTTGCTCCTGTACTCAAATCCTCTTGCAATGAAGGCCAACATACCATTTGCCTTCCGAACTGCTTGCTGCACCTGCATGTTTGCTTTCAATGACTGGTGTATAAGGACACCCGGGTCCCTTTGTAAATCAACATTTCCCAATCTATCACCATTTAAATAATACTCTGCCTTTCTGTTTTTCCTTCCGAAGTGGATAACTTCACATTTATCCACATTATACTGCATTTGCATCTGAGAATATGTTGGAGTCTCAGCCATAAGCTCCTATTTCAACTCCCAGACGCAGCTGACAGCTCAATTTGCCTGTCACCAGTTTTGCCAATTCTTTGCCAGGTCAGCAGATGAAATGCTCCAGTAGCCAAATATAGGAAAAACTGGTGAGAGTAATATAGTATCAGCTGAGTCAAAAGGTCGTGGGTGCTAGCCTCATTCCAAGACTTAATTGCATAATCTACGTTAACACTACAAGGAAGTTCCGCACTGTCGGAGGGTGCCGTCATTCGGATGAGATGTTAAACCGAGGCCCCTCTGCCCTATCGGGTGGATGTACAAGATCCCACGATACTATTCGAAGAAGAGCAAGGGAATTTTCCTGGTGACCTGGACAACATTAATCTCTCAACCAATATCACTAAAACAGTACAGTATGGTATTGTAATGGTTCTGTTACTGAACTAGTAACCTAGAGATCGTGAGTTCAAATCCCACCATGATCATTTGAGAATTTGAATTCAGTTCAAAAAAATCTGGAAATAAAAAGCTGCTATCAGTAAAAGTGACCATGAAGATGTTGGATTATCGTAAAAACTCAACTGGCTCACTCGTGTCCTTTAGGGAAAGAAATCTGCCTTCCTTACCCGGTCTGGCCTATATGTGACTCCAGACCCACACCAACGTGTTTGACTCTTAACTGCCCTCAGAAGTGGCCTAGCAACCCACCCATCCAGGCTTGGGCTGATAAGTGGCAAGTAACATTCGCGCCAGGCAATGACCATCTCCAACAAGAGAGAGTCTAACCACCTCCCCTTGACATTCAACAGCATTACCATTGTCGAATCCCCCACCATCAACATCCTGGGGGTCACCATTGACCGGAAACTGAACTGGACCAGCCACATAAATACTGTGGCTACAAGAGCAGGTCAGAGGCTGGGTATTCTGCAGCGAGTGACTCACCTCCTGATTCCCCAAAGCCTTTCCACCATCTACAAGGCACAAGTCAGGAGTGTGATGGAATACCCTCCAGTTGCCTGGATGAGTGCAGCTCCAACAACACTCAGGAAGCTCGACACTATCCAGGACAAAGCAGCCCGCTTGATTGGCACCCCATCCACCACCCTAAACATTCACTCCCTTCACCACCGGCGCACTGTGGCTGCAGTGTGTACCATCCACAGGATGCACTGCAGCAACTTGCCAAGGCTTCTTCGACAGCACCTTCCAAACCCGCAACCTCTACCACTTAGAAGGACAAGAGCAGCAGGCACATGGGAACAACACCACCTGCACGTTCCCCTTCAGGTCACACACCATCCCGACTTGGAAATATATCGCCGTTCCTTCATCATCGCTGGGTCAAAATCCTGGAACTCCCTTCCTAACAGCACTGTGGGAGAACCATCACCACACGGACTGCAGTAGTTCAAGAAGGCGGCTCACCACCACCTTCTCGAGGGCAATTAGGGATGGGCAATAAATGCCAGCCTCGCCAGCGATGCCCACATCCCATGAACGAATAAAAAAAAGTTGTTAGGAATGGGCAATAAATGCCAGCCTTGCCAGCGATGCCCACATCCCAAGAATACATTTCTTTTAAATGAATTGGTTTTCATCTCATTTGCTGTTTGTGAGATTTTGCTGCATGTGGCTACACTTCACAAGTAATTTGTTGGCACTGAAGCCCTTTGGAACATCCTGAAGTCATGAAAGGTGCTTTATAAATGCAAGTTCTTTTTTTTCTGCATGTGGAGACTTTCAGAGCATTAGTTCCACAGCCCAGGCCATTTCTCCACCCCCACCACCACCACCACCCCTCTCCACTGAAAGGGAGAGTATTTACGGTTATTCACATAATTATATGGACAGCAGTGATCAAACACATTCAATAATGAAAAATTCAGTCCTTGGTAACTACATAACAGCCTCAATCAATATCACTTAAAATATTGTCAGATATCGCAGTTCCAGGGGCTTAACTACAAGACCAAGTGACTTTGAGTTTAGATGAAACAAACATGAATTCTGAACCTGTAATGCTTTCTGAGCCTTTGAGAAAAATTCCATTAAATCCCCATTAGAATGCATGGCTTGAGCCAGCCAACTATTACACTGCAGAGGTTAATAATATAGAGGTGACTTGTTATGCTCACCAAAGTAAACCAAGCAGCTTTGATTTGAACTGATTTTTTTTAGAAATGATCCCTACACATTCCTTTTTTCATCCTGTTTTAAATATGTATTTTTTTCTCTTTCTAATTAACACCCCTCCCTTCCCCTGCTCTTCCGAAAGCATTGGGGGTAAAATTCAACTTCGACAGGGATGCAAAACAAGCGCTAGCAGAATGGCCGCCCATTATACAACCAGCCATGGTTTTCCTTTTCATTGACTTATGTGACTTGAGCACAAAATCTAGGCTGACATTCCAGTGCAGTACTGAGGGAGTGCTGTACTGTCGGAGGTGCCATCTTTCGGATGAGATGCTAAACCGAGGCCCCATCTGCTCTCTCAGGTGGACGTGAAAGAGCCCATGGCACTATTTCGAAGAAGAGCAGGGGAATTCTCCCCGGTGTTCTGGCCAATATTTATCCCTCAATGAACATCATTAAAAACACATTATCTAGTCATTATCACCGTTTTTATTGCTGTTTTTTGGAGCTTGCTGTGCGCAAATTGGCTGCTACGTTTCCTACATTACAACAGTGACTGCACTTCAAAAGTACTTCATTGGCTGTAAATTGCTTTGGGACACCCTGAGGACGTGAAAGGCACTAAATCAATGTAAGTCTTTCTATTTCCTTTATGCCCTGCTGCACAGTCAAATAACCTTGTGAATAACTCATATGTGAATAATATCTACTTGGGCAAGGTATCAGAGAATGCAATCACTCGTAGAATCATCTCCTAGCAAGCATTCGTTGCTTTCAGAAGTGAGGAGAGGGCGGGCGGGGAGGATGGTAAAGATTGATGGAGAGAAATGGTAAGAAAACGCAAAAGAAAAACCTCCGTCGTTTATAGAACTGTATTTTCCATCAGTAAATGCGGGTCAGATCATCAAATTAAAATGCATGATTCGCAAGGATTTAAAAACCTGCATAAAGATTATTGTCTGCAACTTAAAGTGAGGTTAGAAACTCAAACGGCCAAACCTGTAGGCCTTGGAACTAACAGCACCGTTTAATTTGGTAAATGTTCCAGCTGCACGTAAATCAGAAATGCAGGAAGTGGGCTATGAAAAATGATCTCAGACATTTTCCATACAGCATCTTTCTCCTTCTCTATCCACCCCCTCCCCCTACCCTCCCCAAGTCACACTAAACTGCCAAAACACACACACATTCATTTACGATAATATACTGCTGATACAAATTGCTGCCATCGGAGTTCATAAAGCCTGGTATAAGGAGATCAGTATTTTACCTTTCCAGGTTCCTACTGGGCACAGTTATGAATTGAGCTACTATTCTTCACAAAACAGTCTTAGGCAGCGGCCAGAACTAATATTAGCACATGTTTACCAAAGGACTTTGCATCACGGGTTAAGCTGGATCATAGCAAACAAGCTGTAACTTTACAAATTACAATACATGATATGGAAGCTCACAGACAAGATATGTGTGTGTGGGGGGGGAGGGGGGACGGGGGTCATTCTGGTCTTTGCCGGATCCTATTTATACCCAGGAATCTGAATCGCATTATCGGATGCCTGATTTCTCTTCAAATGCTGATACAGATTGTTAAATTGCGTTCTGTTTTTGATGATCAAAAAATGCTATGCTGTACAATTTTTTTTGTGTGGAAGGAATTTTGTCAATCTGATCAGCAGTAAGATTACTGGAGCAGCCACTAAGGGGAAAGATTTCCTCTGGTCCCTACAGGGATGTTGTAAACATAGTGAAGACCTTGGGCTAGATTTTCTGGCCTTGTCCCACCAGTTTTCTAGTGGATCTGGAGTGGACAGGGCCAGATATGTGCTCAGGGATGAACTCTGCCACATCTCTGCCTCCCCCCTTTTCCGCAGAGCTAAAATGCCCCCCCACCCGCATATGGACAGGTTCATGCTTATGAAATTAAAATGAGTGAAACATGGCATCCACCATGGTTCCTGCCATTTGCCCTGATTAAGCAATGGGCGCAGGAACAACCTATTAGGCACAGGGGGTACTTTGTTCTAAGGACAGCGTAGGGAGCCTTGGGGAGGGTTCAATCAAAGAGGAGCCTGTGGAAATGCTCTCAGAGCAATGGGCACGCACAGGTTCTGTCAGCAAGAAGGAACATCTCAGCTCAAAATCTGAAGAATTATTATCTTCAGGCACCTGGTACCAGTGGTGAAAGACTTCAGTTATGTGGAGAGACTGGTGAAGCTGGGTTGTTCTCCTTAGAACAGAGAAGGTTAAGAGGAGATTTGATAGAGGTGTTCAAAATCATCAACGGTTTTGATAGAGTAAATAAGGAGAAACTGTTTCCAGTGGCAGAAGGGTCAATAACCAGAGGACACAGATTTAAGGTGATCATCAAAAGAGCCAGAGGCGACATGAGGAAACATTTTTTTACGCAGCGTGTTGTTATGATCTGGAATGCACTGCCTGAAAGGGTGGTGGTAACAGATTTAACAATAACTTTCAAAAGGGAATTGGATAAATTCTTGAAGGGAAAAAAAAATTACAGGGCTATGGGGAAAGAGCAGGAGAATGGGACAAATTGGATAGTTCTTTCAAAGAGCCAGCACAGGCATGACAGGCCAAATGGCCTCCTGTGCTGTATCTACTATGATATAGTATGATACATTACAGGGAGCCTTGGGGAGGTTCAATCAAAGAGGAGCCTGTGGAAATGCTCATAGTATACTATGGTAGCTCAGCAGTTGACTTCTTCCTCTCTCTGAGACATTCCCTCGAGGCCTGCCAAACAAAGCCTCCGCCCCCAGTCTGACTCGTTCGGTGTGCAGATATCCCAGGGGGCCAGAAGCACCGCTGGGTTCAAGTAGGCATGCCTGGTGCAGGTGGAAGGCCTGTCCCACTGGTAATTCCCACCGCCCTCCCACTTGGAAAGCCTAAGCCTTTGTCTTTGTCCAGCTAAGTTTTAAGCATGTTCGAAAAAGACAGATTCTTGATATTGCCATAAATACCGAACAGGACAAATCTTCACAACAGCATTGGGGGTAATTTTAACCCCAAAGAACAGGTGGGTTGGGGGCAGGTGGGCTGTAACAAAAAAAAGTTGATTTTTGGAGCGGGACTGCACACGGCTCCAACGTGTTCAGGTTTAACCCAGGTGCATTAGGATGCACGTGCAACAGAAACCTGGAAGTCCCGCCCCCACTTAAAGCCAGCGGGCCGATACTTAAAGGGGCAATGTACCTCATTGCGATAGTTGAGGCACTTAATTTTTTGTGTATTACAAATGTCGAACGAATTTAACCTTAACCTGTTCGGGTTTCCCATCGCTTCTGATTCACGTCAGGTGAAAGCAGGCGGGAGGGGCCGGATCCATGAGGTGAGCCTTTATCGCACTGTTTGTGGGCCCGGAGGAGCAGTAGTGCTTCATCCAGGCCCAATAAGCTCACCTGGTGTGATCAGACCCTAGCGATCGGCCGAATCCCGCCCCCCCCCCCCCCCCCCCAATGGTGGATCCCCGATCTTCTCCAAGACCCATCCGTGTCGTCCACGTGCCCCACCTCCCCCCACCCCTCCTATTTCTTCCACGGCCCATGGTCTCTCTCTCCTTCAGCCAGCCGTGGGAATCCTGGAAGCACAAATACTTACCTTCAATTGAGTTGCGATCGCAGATTGCGACGCACTCACTTCACTTCCGGGTTCCCCACGTGAATATCTGTGGATGCGCTGGATTCCCAGCTCCAAGCTGAAATCGTGTCACTATACATAGTGCCCAGGAGAGTCCTTAGTCCATGGTGAATTCTTTGATATGCGCTAGTGGTTTATGCCTCCACAGGGCCACCAACAAAATCTGTTTCGTAACCCACTGCGACGAAAATAGTTTAACTTTGTGCAAACCACTCGCTCCTGAACTCATTCATTTTAACACGTTTAACACTTTCAGAATGAGCCTTTTAAAAGGCTTCTCATTAAATCCGTGCTGACGAATCCATCCAAATTCAAATTCCCACAGCACATGGGATTCTATGTAGTTGGCGCATTTTAGTTTTTATAAACCTGATTCCTAATGTGTCATCTCTGTATACATACCTGGAACGTAGGCTATTAAAATACCAGCTTGAGAATGTCTTCAATAAAAGAACTCTAGTGAGTTCTATACTACAGGATATAGAGAAGGGAGGAGAGAATCTGCCCCATGCAGTCCCAGTAATTAAGGTATTTATTTACCTTTAATAACTTGAGCAGTGGGACAGAGGAGAAAGGCGGTGGGGGAGATTTCACTGGGCGAGGGTCACATTACCTAGACGTACTGGAGAAATAGTTTATAAATAGATTACACATGTAGACCCCATACCTCCATTTTCATTGTGCTGCCTTTTGAATTCCTTTTGTGCTATAAAGCTGTTCAATTAATGTCTCACCATTCTGTACAACAATAACAACTTGTATTTATATAGCGCCTTTAACATAGTAAAATGTCCCAAGGCATTTCACGGGAGCGATTATCAAACAAAATTTGACACCGAGCCACATGAGGAGGTATTAGGACAGGTGACCAAAAGCTTGGTCAAAGAGGTAGGTTTTAAGCAGCGCCTTAAGGGAGGCAAGCAGGGTAGAGAGGCAGAGAGGTTTAGGGAGGGAATTCCAGAGCTTAGAGCCTAGGCAGCTGAAGGCACGGCCGCCAAGGGTGGAGCGATTAAAATTGGGAATGCGCAAGAGGCCAGAATTGGAGGAGCGCAGAAATGATGGAGGGTTGTAGGGCTGGAGGGCGTTACAGAGATAGGGAGGGGAGAGGCCATGGAAGGGTTTGAACACGAAGATGAGAATTTTGAAATGGAGGGGTTGTGCAGTGTGGAGTTTAGCACTCCAGGAGCAGTTATCAGGAACTCAGGCATGAGATCAGCAGGTTCCGTGGAAGTTTCATCCATTAAAATGAATCAACAGAAAATCCCATGGGGCTCACTATCCGTCTTCCAGAATGTGCTTCCAGCATGCAAAGCTTTATGCTGGGAGTATGAATTCATGTACTCTACCCTGTAAATGGCAGGGGGGGAGAACCACTTGTCCATTTTAATGACGTATGGAACGGTTTTACTCCCAGCCCTTACACCAGTTCACTGTCAGCGGAATGGGGCTTCCACCTGCTCCAACTCTGTGTCCCTGACCCCAGGGGATTTCTCAGCTCATAAATTCAGCAAGATCCCAGTCGGGATCTGTGTCAGGAAGCCTGCCTCGGAGGAGGGAAGTCACCGCTGAAGGCCTCCAGCCGGAATTGCCAGGAATGCCAGTGGATGGGAGAGATCCAGCAGAATGGCGCCCTGCCCAATTTTCCACCCCCACCCACTTGGAGTTATGCCAGGGAACCCCAGTGGAAAACCTACCCCATAATATCTTCTGAAAGTGTGTGGCAGCCTTTGTTTGTGTTGGGAGAAGAGCCACAAGACTTGATTGTAATTGTTTTTTAACCCTTTTCTCCCCTCCTCACCTGAAGGTATCAATTGCCCTTCAGTACCTCAACCAAGTGGCTTTTCTCCATCTGTGAACCTAGGCAGTGAATGCTGGTGGTCTATTTGGCAATGATGGGTGGGAGGAAGGGATGTTGGAGTGACATTTCAGGTAAGCCCAAAGCTGCCCTAATGCCACGCCCACACCTGCACACTTTCCAGCAGGTGGTCACCAGGTAGTGATCAGGAGCAGAAACGTTGGCTGATTTTTTTTCCCATTCCGAACCTGGTGCCAACTGTACTGCTTTTGGTGCTGTCCAGCTCAGATTAGATAACTCGCTCTCAGCAGGAAATCCGACGGTGCGGTCGATTTTGAAGGGCCTTAAAAGGGAGAGGTGGAAGCATCAAGAGTGAAAGGAAGCACCAGTTTTTGAGGAACTGGCAAAATATTTGCAGCATCTACAGCGGCGAGGATATCAATTGCGGAAGCCTTTAAGTCTCAAAACCCACAGGCAACCGGCATAAAAAAGTGTGCCATACCTACGTCAAGCTTCCTCTTGACTGTAGCTGAGGATCCCATTCATGTATCCTCAAAATGGTCACCTCCCGACTTCTACTGCCCATGCTTGGTCGGCAGGAGCAGGAACCGGTGGCAATCCGACAGACAGAAACGACGATGGCATCGAGGGGGGTCGTCACTACGTCTCCAGCCGCCTGGATTGAGGTCCACCGAGATCAGAATGGGCAAGAAGCAAGTTGTAAGTCAGCGTTACAACCAGTTTGGTCCCACTATCGCCCTGTTTTGAACCATGTAAAGTGCTGTAGGGTCATGGAAAGTGACCCCCTTCCCCCTCTCCACCCCCCTCCATGCTATGAAACATTCCTGAAATAAGTTTCACTTTAGTACTTTCATGGCCAAATAAATATTCATTGATATCACACTAGATTCATGAAGTTGATTATTTTTATTGCTAGTTGTTTTTTAGACTCAAATTTGATACTGCAAAAATAGTCCACGTGTCTGATGTACTGAGCATATAAATTGCACTGAGTCCTAGACACAGCCTGAATTCGAACTCTGCAATAATGGGAATGAGCAGTCAGTTCACAGCATGACAGAGAGATTTTGCAAACTCATTATAAGCACCTTGGCCTCTTCCATTTGACCTGCCTTAAAACGTTTCAAAAACAAAATCTACAAGAGTCAATTCTGCTGAACCTTCTTTAAAAAAAAAGATATAAAATTTCCATGTTACCAGAGTGAGAAATTCAGTTTGCATTTTAGTACCAGCTAATTTTTAGTGCCAGCTTTTAATGACTAATTCCATTGCCAGTTTTTATGACTTAGTCTATAAATATCATGAATCACCTTTGTACCAGCAGTCTGTTAGACTACAGTTTACTTAGAAATACTGGAGACTTTGTGAGAAGGTTGAGTTGAGGCCAATAAAGTTAGATTTGTAGTTAAGCATAGATGCGTGTTTCATTTCGCCTGACTCCTGTATCCATTTCAGTCATGACCCATGTAACGAGAGTTAAGGTTTTATATAGTAACTAGCGCTACCACTCAACAACATTAGTGCCAAATTGCAAAGACATGTTGGCGTTTAGTGACATTCAAATTATGTGCTGCATTATCTCTGATTAATGATTCACAGTGGAGGGGATGGGGGCAGTAACGTGACAGTATCAGACAAGGTCCTGCCATCATTCATTTTTCTGGTGTTATAATGTATTTTTAAGTGCCACATCATCATCGATAAAACAAGTGAACTGATTCAGCACACAGCTCGTTATCACTCAGATCTGTTCAGAGACCAGCGTGTTCCCTGCCTCTGGGACTCCTCAAATTGCACTATGTGTGTCGAATTTTCCAGCACCTGTGACCAGGTTTAATGCCATTCCAAATCACTTGCCCTAATCATCAGGCCACCTTGAAGCCAACACAGCACCAAAGCTATGCCACTATTAATAAAAAAAAATCTTTGGTTCCCAAGGGCTTTAGTTGATTCGGGCTATTTTAAATTTTGTTTGGAGGCTGCTTGACTGGTAAAGGAATGGTCCAGTGGAACTTTTCTTTGTGATGACACATTATTTCTTTCCCACTGCTCAGCTATAATACCAGCATGACATGGAATACAGGGCAGGATAGTTTCAGGTCCCGTCCTTGATCTGTGCTGAGTTAGTTGATCTCAACCAGATTGATGATAGATTTAACCAGGCAGTTTGTCTTAAACTCCGAGCCCCGAACTAGATGTCACAGGTTTAAAATCAGCTAGCCTCATGCAATTATAAAAACAACAATTTGACAGAGTAAAGCAGAGCAAACAGTTCCCTACATTACAACAATGACTACACTTCAAAATACTTCATTGGCTGTAAAGCGCTTTGGGACATCCTGAGATTGTGAAAGGCACTATATAAATACAAATTCTTTCTTTAGTGGATATGTGGAACAGATAGCCATCAAAACTGCCCAATGCTGTGTCTATTAAACCCTTCAAAAAGGAATAGGTTAAATATTTGATTGGGAATGGAATTGGAGAATTTAGGGATAAGTATAGACTGAGATGATCAAATACTCCATAGGACACAATGGTTTCTTCGCTGCTGGGATAGGGAAGAACAAGAGATTGTTAGCTGCAGAGGGCCGGCCAGAACTGAATAATGGTAATGTAAGGACGGATGAACATTTGGGATTTTTCCTTGATTACCTTTCAAGATCAGGAAGTCATTTTCCTCAGCATATTGAACAAGCGTGTTAGAATCAATTGTACATGATCTGTGAAAGGGATGGCCTTGATGCACTAAAGGGCCTATTCTTAATCCAAGCACTCTTAAGTTCTAGCTGCCCAACCAAGGAAAAATGCTATAGTCCCACAAAGATGTCCACATTCTAAGCTGCCCTTGGTGAGAGTTTTTTCAAACTGTGTTTCAGAAATAAGAGTACAAGAGCTGAGTGGTGCTGATAAATGGTCACATGGTAATGGTTAGGCCCCAGTTAGAGTCGTGTGTGCAGTTTTGGGTGCCTCATTATGGAAAGGACTTTAAAGCCATTGAGACTGTACACTGATTCACCTCAATGATGCCAAGGATTACAAACTGTAGTTTTGAGCAGAGAATTAAGATATTGGAACTATTTTTACTGAGAAGGCTAAGATGAAATTTAATTAAGGTTTTTAAAATTATGAAAGCTTTTGATAGAGTGAACAGGGATAGACTATGTCCTCTGGTTGGGGAGTCAGTGACGAGTGTTCATTAATTAAAAATTGTCACTAAGAGAGTGAGGAGAGATGTGAGGAGAAATTTCTTTGTGCAAAGGGCTGTTGAAGCATGGAGAGCTTTGCACCATGATTAAGGTAGGAACCATTTCATCTTTTAAGAGAAAATTGGATAAATATTTTACACATTGGAAGACATAGGGCCATGGGGAGAACGCTGTGCAGTGAAATTAGTTTGGATTGCTCTAGCAGCCGATGCAGACATGATGGGCCAAAAGGTCTCCTTGTGAGCTGTAAGCTTCCATGATTCTATTTAAATGCTCCCAGAAAGCCGCCAAACCAAATCAAAGTAAGTGTTGGTACCAAATGTGCCAAAGTAACTAAGAAAGTTCTGCAACCTAGACAGACACCATTCACCACCAGGTTTGATCTCTGATTTATTATTTTACTGTGATTTCAGATCCGGTGAGGACCTCCATCTTTAAATAATTCAGGTGATCCCTTGCAGTGCCAGGAACTTCACTGCACCACAAAGCACCCCACCAGGTCTCAATGTCCCATTTGAGTCAGCTAGTAGCAATGGACCTCCTGCAATCAGGAATAATCTAGCTGAACACACCTCAGGTAAACTCTGCAGAACATCAAAGTGTTTATATATTTACAGATGTCACTGTGAGTACTTTGATCCAAATGGACCAAGAGCATTAAAACTTTAGTGGGCTAAAGGTGATACTCTGCACCATGGAACGGCTGGGAGTGGTTTATGTATGACAAGGTTCCAGTATCAGTCATGCTGCCATGGCAAAGTAACAGACGGATAGCTGGCACTTTCCCGCAGGAATGGAGAGAACGTGGCCATGGACTTCTGGTGGTACTAGCCGAGCATCTCTAATGAGGGTTCTAGCCACTCTGGGATTGGTTTGTGCCACAGCTGACCAAGAAAGGCGAAAGTCAGAAAATACCTTTAAAAAGATGGAGCCTGCATCATCAAAAGGAAAGCTTATTGGGCCAAAATCTGTATGTCTATTTAAAGACAGCAAAAAATGCAGCAACACAGGAAATGCAAGTAATTTAAACGACAGGTGCAGCAGAGTGAATGAAATGTCACTCAGTGTCACAAATAATCCAATTTTCATTAAATTACCATTTCCTAAGGGGAGTTCTTTTGTAAAACATCATGTTTAAGAGAGTGGTACTTAGAAAAATGATTTTAATTATTCCTAAAAGAAAAAACTGGTGCCAGTTAATCCAGGGCTACTGTGTGGTGCTCTCTGAGATGCTTGCAGTAGATGGAGCCCCTCATCATAGCAGTAATAGGCTTGGAGGCTGTAGACCCTCTGCTATAAACTACTGCTAGAGTTCTCACATGCACTGTTACAAGTGCATGTAGTAAAATGACAACTGGTTATCGACTTACTACACTCCTAAACTGTAATGATGCCAATAAAACTTCAATGGAAGTTTAGCGTCAGCAAATGTTGACAAGGACATGAAGAAAAGCTCATTATCCTTCCTTTAAAGTATACTGAAAAGTTCATTCACCAGCAATCTGCTCTCCCCCCAAAAAATTAGAGACCCTCTAGTTTTATTTTATAATACGTGTTCAGATCCTACATGACAAGCCTTATTAGAGCTCTTTCTGACTGTGACCCTGTCGTCCTGCACCTAACTTATCTACAAGTGCACAGAAAGAGAAAGTCCAGCTCCTACTTCACTATCAGATTCATTATGACTTCACTTCTGTTTTGCCACACTTACCATGCCAGCCATATGGCATATAAGTGTTTGCAACAAACTAAAACCAATTTGCAATTTATATTAGGGAGTATTCAGTTTACTTTGTAATCTAATGGTTATGTATTCAAAGCATCTGTTCTCTGTTAGTTTGGGAATCTGTCTGAGACACGAGATGGGTGTTCTCTGCTGCCTGCCAAACTGGACTATAACATTCCATCTCTGGGCAGAAGTGGGCTTTGTAAGGCACTCAAGTTGCCAATGGTTACAAGTAGAGCTGAGTTTTTTTTTTGTTGAGAAGTTTCACTCTTTTTCCAGTGATTGTCACCATTTGTTTGATCCAGCATCGACTCGATGCGATTACAAAGAAGCTGAATGTTTGAAACTGAAGAGAATTCACATCTCTTTATAAAGTGGAGGTCGGTAACATGGTGGTCAGTCTTTCTTAATAGATTCACTGACTTGGTCTTCTCAGCACTGAAGATGACACACCAGTAACCACCCCCTATCAAATTCTGTGTATTTTTGGCTGCAGTGATTTTGGTCTGTGCTTGTCCTTCAGATGGAGACTCTTCTGCTCTGGGTACATGTCAAGGGTAATGTCATCAGCAAAGTGAACAGCATCAGTTTTGATAGCATCTGTCACGTCATTAATGGAGAGGTGATAGATTTCTGCCACAAGCACACTGAGATGCCCTGTACCAGTGTTGTGATGAATAAGTCGATTTTTAAATCATTCAAGGGGGGTCATGTACACAGTTCAGCAGCTCACCACAGAAGTCAGCTTCTACCTAGGAACTGGCTTAAATCCTAGTAATGTACATCTCCTAAGAAATGTTTGAACAAGTTGGACTAATATCACCCCATTGCAAGAACAGAGGTGTGACAGTGTTCTTTTGTTGGTGGTGAGCGGAGAGTATGGGCAATTTTGCGACGATGTACTAATTTCCGAATAATCTTGTTTTATTTTCAAGGCTTTAATAATGGTCTATGTTCCTATAACTGTTCAGTGTAACTCTCAAGAAACAAACAGTTTGGTTATGTTTAAGAGATTGTATCTAGAGTTTCATTGTCTAGAGTATTCTGAATTGCCTACAGGATTCTGATAAAGGAACTATACCGTGTATATATTTCTGAGAACTGGTGATGAGTCTTGGGTTCATGTGCATGTGTTTTTAAAGTACTTTTAAAGATTATGGTGTAAATGTTTTCTAATATTAATAAATATATGCACACTTTAGACAAAGAATTAATATAAAATAGTCCAAGTGAAGAGGTGAGATAGCCAGCAAATCAACATCTCAAGTAAACACTTTGGCACTCACTACATCTCTGAGCTACTGAATGCTGGATACCTCACAAGAGCCTTCCACCCTGAGCCAGCCTGCAGTGACATGCCGATCAACACTGGACCAATCCTGCGAGATAATGCAAAGAAAGTCATTGAGAAAGTGGCAAAGCAGCAGGATGTGGCTAGTCAATCACAGCTGAAAAATGGTAGGGCACTCATTCAGCAAACTATCCATGAGATATGCCAGCATGTCATCGAAAACAATGAGGCGCCCAAGCAGTGAAGGAGAAACATCACAGTATTGCTGCCAAAAAGGAGGCTTTCTGCTTAATCGCAAGCTCCAGAGCAAGCCATCTCATGTCAATTATGGTAAAAGCTTATAAGAGAATTCTTAAAGATACATTGCATTTGTCTGAATGGCCACACAGACCTAATTGCTATGAAACAGCGATATCTGTAAACTTTTAACACCGCTTTCTCTATTCTCTGGTTTGAAAGGGCGAATCAGAGACACCTAAAGAAAAGATAGAATTCCACTGCAATGACACCACAATATTGTATTCCAATGATAGCATCAATAGGCAGTTGAACTCACTGAGGAAAGAGAAGATAGTGAACCTATGGCCCCCAAGTTGATCCCTGTTTTAACACAGTTACAAACAGCCTGATACACACTGAGACAGGGCATTTTAATACTTTCATGTTTCATTAAAAAGGAAAAAACATCAATTAAAATTAAATGATTGGCCTTTCATTGTGAAGCTTAATGCATTTGTATAGAATTTCTTTGTTACTTTAACTGAGGTTTGAACTCATTATTTTAAATGTATTACCACCTTCATTAAAATGGCAGACAAAAAAATAATGCCAATACATTAAGATTTCACCCACTAATATTGCACAGTGTAATTTCAGTGACATTGTATTTTCATAGAACACAAATTTAGGAAGAAACAGTTCTATTATTCAATACTCTGATCTCTTACTTGATTGCCGTGTTACATTTGGGCTGCCTCCCAATACTTTACTTGTGTCCAGCACAAAAGGAAGCTGCTGTGAGCAGGTTCACACCTCTTATGAACTGAAGTCTAATCTTTTGCATGTAGTGATTGGGCTGTGGCATGCCTTGGGTGAACAACAATAACCATTTGCTATTGGATTACACCAGAGGTAGAAGAAGATCCCCACACCAAATCTCCTTTAGGGGAGAAAGCACCATACTGAAAGACCATATATTTCTTGTTAAATTACGAAATCAGCGTGGTTATAATGAGAGATTTCAATTTTCACGTAGACTGGGAGAAGCAGAACAGCTCAAGTAGTAAAGGCAATGAATTTCTAGACTGTATTCAGAACCGTTTTCTAGAACAGTATGTTTTAAAATCGACAAGAGAACAGGCCACACTGGATTTAGTTATGAGTAATAAACCGGAATTAGTTAACAATCTGATGGTAAGGGAGCAGCTTGCAAATAGTGACCATAATATGATTGAATTTGATATTAGGTTTGAGAGGGAGAAGGGAAAGTCGCAAACCAAGGTTTTAAATTTAAGTAGAGCGAACTCCGAAGGGATGAGAAATGAATTGACCACAGTAAACTGGGATGAACTGTTAATGGATAAACCTACAGACAAACAGTGGGAAGTATACAAAGAATTATTTGGTATGATACAAAACCAGTACATACCCTTAAAAGGCAAATGTTCCACTTGTGTAGTTAAGTAACATGGTCAACAAAAGAGGTAAGAGACAGTATCAAGCTAAAAGAAAAAGTCCTAGCTGGAAGGATAAATAGGGCTGTAGAAAGGACTTTAAACCAATAAAGTGAGGGAGGGGGCAGAAATAAAAATAGCCAAAAGGTTAAAAAAAAGGGTTAAGAGCGAAGTCCAAGTCATCAATAGTGTTAAAGGTAATATAAATACTTCAGGTTCAGAAACAAATATAGGTAATAACAACAAAATAACTAATAGAAGTGCTAAAAAAAAAGGAGTATGATAAGTTAAAATGTTAAAATGTTTGTTAAAAACATCAGGGCATAAGGGCATGATAGGGTCCATTACCCAGTTAAAAGTTCTGTACACTAATCATAGAATCATAGAATGATACAGCACAGAAGACCATCGGCCCATCGTACCTGTGCCGGCTCTTTGAAAGAACTATCCAATTAGTCCCACATCCCTGCCCTTTCCCCATAGCCCTGCAAACTTTTCCCCTTCAAGCATTTTCATGGCTTTACGAAGGGGAAGTCATGTCTGACAAATTTGCTTGAGTTTTTTGAGGACATAACGTACAGGGTGGATAAAGGGGAACCAGTGGACGTAGTGTATTTAGACTTCCAGAAGGCATTCGACAAGGTGCCACATAAAAGATTATTGCTCAAGATAAAGAATCACTGGATTGGGGGTAATATTCTGGCATGGGTGGAGGATTGGTTATCTAACAGGAAGCAGAGAGTTGGGATAAATGGTTCATTCTCGGACTGGCAACCAGTAGCCAGTGGTGTTCCACAGGGGTCGGTGCTGGGTCCCCAACTCTTTACAATCTATATTAACGATTTGGAGGAGGGGACCGAGTGTAACGTATCAAAGTTTGCAGATGATACAAAGATGGGAGGGAAGGTGGAGAGTGAGGAGGATATAAAAAACCTACAGGGGGATATAGACAGGCTGGGTGAGTGGGCGGAGATTTGGCAGATGCAATACAATATTGGAAAATGTGAGGTTATGCACTTTGGCAGGAAAAATCAGAGAGCAAGTTATTATCTTAATGGTGAGAAACTGGAAAGTACTGCAGTACAAAGGGATCTGGGGGTCCTCGTGCAAGAAAATCAAAAAGTTAGTATGCAGGTGCAACAGGTGATCAAGAAGGCCAACGGAATGTTGGCTTTTATTGCTCGGGGGATAGAATATAAAAACAGGGAGGTATTGCTGCAGTTATATAAGGTATTGGTGAGACCACACCTGGAATACTGCATACAGTTTTGGTCTCCATACTTAAGAAAAGACATACTTGCTCTCGAGGCAGTACAAAGAAGGTTCACTCGGTTAATCCCGGGGATGAGGGGGCGGACATATGAGGAGAGGTTGAGTAGATTGGGACTCTACTCATTGGAGTTCAGAAGAATGAGAGGCGATCTTATTGAAACATATAAGATTGTGAAGGGGCTTGATCGGGTGGATGCAGTAAGGATGTTCCCAAAGATGGGTGAAACTAGAACTAAAAATAGCCAAAAGGTTAAAAAAAAGGGTTAAGAGCGAAGTCCAAGTCATCAATAGTGTTAAAGGTAATATAAATACTTCAGGTTCAGAAACAAATATAGGTAATAACAACAAAATAACTAATAAATATATAATAGAAGTGCTAAAAAAAAAGGAGTATGATAAGTTAAAATGTTTGTTAAAAACATCAGGGCATAAGGGCATGATAGGGTCCATTACCCAGTTAAAAGTTCTGTACACTAATCATAGAATCATAGAATGATACAGCACAGAAGACCATCGGCCCATCGTACCTGTGCCGGCTCTTTGAAAGAACTATCCAATTAGTCCCACATCCCTGCCCTTTCCCCATAGCCCTGCAAACTTTTCCCCTTCAAGCATTTTCATGGCTTTACGAAGGGGAAGTCATGTCTGACAAATTTGCTTGAGTTCTTTGAGGACATAACGTACAGGGTGGATAAAGGGGAACCAGTGGACGTAGTGTATTTAGACTTCCAGAAGGCATTCGACAAGGTGCCACATAAAAGATTATTGCTCAAGATAAAGAATCACTGGATTGGGGGTAATATTCTGGCATGGGTGGAGGATTGGTTATCTAACAGGAAGCAGAGAGTTGGGATAAATGGTTCATTCTCGGACTGGCAACCAGTAGCCAGTGGTGTTCCACAGGGGTCGGTGCTGGGTCCCCAACTCTTTACAATCTATATTAACGATTTGGAGGAGGGGACCGAGTGTAACGTATCAAAGTTTGCAGATGATACAAAGATGGGAGGGAAGGTGGAGAGTGAGGAGGATATAAAAAACCTACAGGGGGATATAGACAGGCTGGGTGAGTGGGCGGAGATTTGGCAGATGCAATACAATATTGGAAAATGTGAGGTTATGCACTTTGGCAGGAAAAATCAGAGAGCAAGTTATTATCTTAATGGTGAGAAACTGGAAAGTACTGCAGTACAAAGGGATCTGGGGGTCCTCGTGCAAGAAAATCAAAAAGTTAGTATGCAGGTGCAACAGGTGATCAAGAAGGCCAACGGAATGTTGGCTTTTATTGCTCGGGGGATAGAATATAAAAACAGGGAGGTATTGCTGCAGTTATATAAGGTATTGGTGAGACCACACCTGGAATACTGCATACAGTTTTGGTCTCCATACTTAAGAAAAGACATACTTGCTCTCGAGGCAGTACAAAGAAGGTTCACTCGGTTAATCCCGGGGATGAGGAGGCGGACATATGAGGAGAGGTTGAGTAGATTGGGACTCTACTCATTGGAGTTCAGAAGAATGAGAGGCGATCTTATTGAAACATATAAGATTGTGAAGGGGCTTGATCGGGTGGATGCAGTAAGGATGTTCCCAAAGATGGGTGAAACTAGAACTAAAAATAGCCAAAAGGTTAAAAAAAAGGGTTAAGAGCGAAGTCCAAGTCATCAATAGTGTTAAAGGTAATATAAATACTTCAGGTTCAGAAACAAATATAGGTAATAACAACAAAATAACTAATAAATATATAATAGAAGTGCTAAAAAAAAAGGAGTATGATAAGTTAAAATGTTTGTTAAAAACATCAGGGCATAAGGGCATGATAGGGTCCATTACCCAGTTAAAAGTTCTGTACACTAATCATAGAATCATAGAATGATACAGCACAGAAGACCATCGGCCCATCGTACCTGTGCCGGCTCTTTGAAAGAACTATCCAATTAGTCCCACATCCCTGCCCTTTCCCCATAGCCCTGCAAACTTTTCCCCTTCAAGCATTTTCATGGCTTTACGAAGGGGAAGTATAATCTTAGAATAAGGGGCTGCTCTTTCAAAACTGAGATGAGGAGAAACTTCTTCACTCAGAGGGTGGTAGGTCTGTGGAATTTGCTGCCCCAGGAAGCTGTGGAAGCTACATCATTAGATAAATTTAAAACAGAAATAGACAGTTTTCTAGAAGTAAAGGGAATTAGGGGTTATGGGGAGCGGGCAGGAAATTGGACATGAAGCTGAGTTCGGATCGGTCAATGCCCTGTGGGTGGCGCAGAGGGCCCAGGGGCTGTGTGGTCGGGTCCTGCTCCTACTTCTTGTGTTCTTTAGATTTGTGGTTGGGATCAGATCAGCCATGATCTTATTGAATGGCGGAGCAGGCTCGAGGGGCCGATTGGCCTACTCCTGCTCCAATTTCTTATGTTCTTATGTTCTTATGTTCTTATGATTAAAGGATTTGATAGGGTAGATAGAGAGAAACTATTTCCTCTGGTGGGGGAGTCCAGAACAAGGGGGCATTACCTTAAAATTAGAGCTAAACTGTTCAAGGATGACGTCAGGAAGCACTTCTTCACACAAAGGGTAGGAGAAATCTAGAACTCTCTCCCCCAAAAAGCTGTTGAGGCTGGGGGTCAATTGAAAATTTCAAAACTGAGAATGATAGATTTTTATTTTAGGCGAGGGTATTAAGGGTTATGGAACCAAGGCGGTAGATGGAATTAAGATACAGATCAGCCATGATCTAATTGAATGGCGGAACAGGCTCGAGGGGCTGAATGGCCTCCTCCTGTTCCTATGTTCCTATGTATACACAAATGCAAAGCAAAGTAGAAATCCAGCAGACTGGGATAGCTATAAAAATCAAGAAAGGGATACAAAGAAAGTAATAAGAGGTGCAAAAAGGAAATATGGGGAAAAAAATTGCAACAGATATCAAAAGTAACAGCAAAGGTTTTTTTATGAATATATTAAGAGAAAGAGAGTTGTAAAGAGGAATGTGGGCCCATTAAAGACAGATTACATAGAATTACATAGAATGTACAGCACAGAAACAGGCCATTTGGCCCAACAGATCCATGCTGTTATTCATGCTCCACACAAGCCTTCTCCCACCCTTCTTCATCTAACCCCGTCAACATATCCTTCTATTCCTTTCTCCCACATGTGTTTATCTAGCTGCCTCTTAAATGTATCTATGCTTGTCTCTTCAACTACTCTTTGTGGTGTCGACTTCCACATTCTAACCACTCTCTGGGTAAAGAGGTTTCTCCTGAATTCCCTATTGGATTTATTAATGGCTATCTTAACTTTATGGTCCCTAGTTCTGGTCGCCGCCGCAAGTGAGGACCAGTTCTAGGGCAGGAGGGATCTGTTCAATATGGACGAGTTGCACCTCAACAGAGCTGGGACCAACGTCCTCGCGGCAAGTTTAACTAGTGCTGCGGGGGCGAGTTTAAACTAATTTGGCAGCGGAATGGGCACCAGGATGAAACATTAGAGAGACGAAACAAGGTGCGCAGAGGACTGGGAGGGACAAGGAGCACTAGAATAGTTCAGAAATAGGAGGGATCAGACAGGGGGCAAATGCAAGTCAATCTAAGCTGAGATCGGAGTGCATGTGCATAAATGCACGTAGCGTGATAAATAAGGATGGTGAGCTAGAGGCTCAAGTTGCCACACGGGACTATGATATAGTGGCAATAACAGATACCTGGCTCAAAGCATGGGAGGATTGGGTACTGAATATTCCTGGCTAACAGGTATTCAGGAAAGATAGGGAAGGAAAGAAAGGTGGCTGGGGGTGGGGTGATTGCAGTATTGATCAAATAAACTATTATAGCACTGGAAAGGGATGATGTAGTTGAGGGGTCAAAGACAGAATCTATTTGGTTAGAATTAAGGAACAACACAGGAGCTATTACGCTACTGGGTGTACACTATAGGCCACCAAATAGTGGGAAGGTGATAGAGGAGCAAGTTTGCAGGTGAATTACAGAAATATGCAAGAACTCGGCAGGAACACGATGGGCCGAATGGCCCCCTTCTGTGCTGTATCTTTTCTATGGTTCTATGCTTCTAACTATAGAGTAATGATAATAGGGGTCTTCAATTATCCCAATATAGATTGGTACAGTAAGAGTGTAAAGGGCAAAGAGGGGAAGGAATTCCTGAAATGTGTTCGAGAGAACTTTTTGGAACAGTGTGTTTGCAGCCTAACAAGGAATGAAATGGGGCAGGTGGAGCATGTTTTAGTGGGGGAGCATTTGGGGAACAGTGATCATAATATCATTAGGTTTAGAATAGTTATGGAAAAGGTCAAGGAACAATCAAATGTGAAAAATGCTTAACTGGAGGAGGGCAAATTTCAGTGAGTTAAAAAGGGATCTTGCCCAGGTGGATTGGAATCAAATGGGAGGCCTTCAAGGATGAGTTACTTCAGGTACATAGTAGACACATTCCTACAAGAGGGAAAGGAAGGGCATCCAAAGCTAGAGCTCCCTGGATGACTAAAGATATTAGGGAAAAATTGGATTGAGGCCATTTCTGGGCGTAGGTAGCGTGATGTGCTATTACCCTGCGCCCAATGACCCCTGCACAGGCAGGATGCAAGTTTCAGCCCACCCGAGGACTTACCTGCAATCAGCGTTCCATTCTGGGCCTTGCACATGGAATCAATGCAATTTGCACTTTCCACCACCAAAGGGAGCTCAATCTCTTAAAGGGAGGATGTTTCTTAGAAATCTCTTAAAGGTAGCTAGTACCTGTTATTTGCTGAAAATAACAGCCTACTGTCTGGACGGAGTCTGTACAGAGATCAGATATCACACACATAAAACATAGATGCAGGACCCATCCCTATGTTTACGCACTGATGAGTTTTGGTAAAACATTGAATAAAGGTTGCACACTACTAAATCCTACATCCTCCAGTCTGCACTCCAGACCTCACCAATTTGCCGATCTGAGTTGGTACCAGGCCTGCTCTGCTGATGCGCTAGAGACCTTGGTGCAAGAGGTGGACAGAAGGAGGGACATCCTATATCCGCATGGGGGTTGGGGGGGGCAAGAGGCCCTCCAGACATATATCCAAAAGGCAGTGGGAGGCAGCGGGGGGACAAAGTCAATGCCAGGCGCACAGCATCATGAACATGGATGCAGTGCAGGAAGAAGTTCAATGCTTTGACATGAGTGGTCAAGGTCAGTGAGGTCAACTGTCAAGTGGCGTCTCCTACCAACTACACCACACAGTACACCCCCCCATCACCCACATACCAACAAATTCACTTTTTCCATCAGTGCTCAACTCTTCCAACCAGATGCTTCCTCTCACCCTTACACATTACCACTGTTTCAAGCCGCCCACCCACAATTCACAGGCCACACACACTGGCAGCTATTAAACCATGGCAGGCACATCACCCAGAGACATGTCCCACTTTCTTGCAGGAGAAGGTGGCGCATATCAGGAGGCTGCAACTGGCAGTGGCCTTTAGCCCCTCGAGCCTGTTCCACCATTCAATGAGATCATGGCGGACCTGTGACATAACTCCATATATCCGCCTTAGTCCCATATCCCTTAATGCCCTGGTTCACAGAAATCTATCAATCTCAGATTTAACATTCACAAGTGAGCTAGCATCAACTGCCGTCTGCAGAAGAGCATTCCAAACATCTCCCACTCTTTGCTTGTGGAAGCATTTCCTAACTTCACTCCTGCACGTCCTGGCTCTAAATGTTAGGCTATGCCCCCGCATCCTAGTATTCAAGTGTAGGAGACCTTCAAAATTAGTTACAAATGTCTCGGCAGCCAGAAGCAATAATCCAGTCACTAACCTATAAATCCTGCATGGTCCCTTTAAATAGTGCTGGTGGGGGCAGGGTTAAGACTCTGTATTGAGTTGAGCGTTAAGTCCCAAAATGGATCCAATCACTTTAAATCAGCGTTGCACACTGATTGAAGCCATTTTCTCCCTACTTTACCTACAGCTGAGAGAAGCGGATCGGAGCAGAGGGAGCATCCCATAAAAAGGCGGGATTTCAGAGCGCTGAGAACAGCTGAGAGAAGCGGATCGGAGCAGAGGGAGCATCCCATAAAAAGGCGGGATTCAGAGGGAGCTGCGACCGAGTTCGAAGTGACGTCAGGAATCAGAAAGGGACGCGACACAGGGGAGGCGCCTGATTGGTGAGTAGGTTCAGGTGAGTATTTCTACTTATCTACAGTAACTAAAGTAAAAAGAAAGGGAAGGTCTACAGGTCTTATAGCAAGTAGCGTTTTCTAGTGAATCAAGGTCCCTAGTGTAGTTAACATTCTCTAAATTAAGAACAATTTAAAGGAGTAAACTCCTTAAAGGGAGTGGTAAGTAGTTTTTCTTTCCTTTTTTTTCTCTTGACATTGTAGTTGTTGTTAAGCTAACTTAAGGGTTAAGTCATGGCAGGAGATCCCAGGACCGTGTCATGTTCCTCTTGTGGGATGTGGGAATTCAGGGATCCTTCCTGTGTCCCTGATTCCTTCACCTGCGGGAAGTGTGTCCAGCTGCAGCTACTGTTTGACCGCTTGACGGCTCTGGAGCTGCGGATGGACTCACTTTGGAGCATCCGCGATGCTGAGAAAGTCATGGATAGCACGTTCAGTGAGTTGGTCACACCACAGATAAAAATTACTGAGGGAGATAGTGAATGGGTGACCAATAGACAGAGGAAGAGTAGGAAGGCAGTGCAGGGGTCCCCTGCGGTCATCTCCCTCCAAAACAGGTATACCGTTTTGGATACTGTTGGGGGAGATGGCTCACCAGGGGAAGGTGGCAGTGGCCAGGTTCATGGCACCGTGGCTGGCTCTGCTGCACAGGAGGGCAGGAAAAAGAGTGGCAGAGCAATAGTGATAGGGGACTCGATTGTAAGGGGAATAGACAGGCGTTTCTGCGGACGCAACCGAGACTCCAGGATGGTATGTTGCCTCCCTGGTGCAAGGGTCAAGGATGTCTCGGAGCGGCTGCAGGACATTCTGGAGGGGGAGGGTGAACAGCCAGTTGTCGTGGTGCATATAGGCACCAACGATATAGGTAAAAAACAGGATGAGGTCCTACAAGCTGAATTTAGGGAGTTAGGAGTTAAACTGAAGAGTAGGACCTCAAAGGTAGTAATCTCAGGATTGCTACCAGTGCCACGGGCTAGTCAGAGTAGGAATGACAGGATAGCTAGGATGAATACATGGCTTGAGAGATGGTGCAAGAGGGAGGGATTCAAATTCCTGGGCCATTGGAACCGGTTCTGGGGGAGGTGGGACCAGTACAAATTGGACGGTCTGCATCTGGGCAGGACTGGAACCAATGTCCTAGGGGGAGTGTTTGCTAGTGCTGTTGGGGTGGGTTTAAACTAATGTGGCAGGGGGATGGGAACCGATGCAGTAAGTCAGTGGGAAGTAAAGCGGTGACAGAAACAAAAGGCAGTAAGGGAGAGTGTACAGAACATGACCGGACAGATGGTCTGAGAAAGCAGGGCAAAGACCAAGGGAAGTCTAGATTAAACTGCATTTATTTCAATGCAAGAAGTCTGATGGGCAAGGCAGATGAACTCAGGGCATGGATGGGTACATGGGACTGGGATGTTATAGCTATTACTGAAACATGGCTAAGGGAGGGGCAGGACTGGCAGCTCAATGTTCCAGGGTACAGATGCTATAGGAAAGATAGAGCAGGAGGTAAGAGAGGAGGAGGAGTTGCGTTCTTGATTAGGGAGAACATCACGGCAGTAGTGAGAGGGGATATATCCGAGGGTTCGCCCACTGAGTCTATATGGGTAGAACTGAAAAATAAGAAGGGAGAGATCACTTTGATAGGATTGTACTACAGACCCCCAAATAGTCAACGGGAAATTGAGGAGCAAATATGTAAGGAGATTAAAGACAGCTGCAAGAAAAATAGGGTGGTAATAGCAGGGGACTTTAACTTTCCCAACATTGACTGGGACAGCCATAGCATTAGGGGCTTGGATGGAGAGAAATTTGTTGAGTGTATTCAGGAGGAATTTCTCATTCAGTATGTGGATGGCCCGACTAGAGAGGGGGCAAAACTTTACCTCCTCTTGGGAAATAAGGAAGGGCAGGTGACAGAAGTGTTAGTGAGGGATCACTTTGGGACCAGTGATCATAATTCCATTAGTTTTAAGATAGCTATGGAGAATGATAGGTCTGGCCCAAAAGTTAAAATTCTAAATTGGGGAAAGGCCAATTTTGATGGTATTAGACAGGAACTTTCAGAAGTTGATTGGGAGAGTCTGTTGGCAGGCAAAGGGACGTCTGGTAAGTGGGAGGCCTTCAAAAGTATGTTAACCAGGGTTCAGGGTAAGCACATTCTTCATAAAGTGAAGGGCAAGGCTGGTAGAAGTAGGGAACCTTGGATGACTTGGGAGATTGAGGCCCTAGTCAAAAAGAAGAAGGAGGCATATGACATGCATAGGCAGCTGGGATCAAGTGGATCCCTTGAAGAGTATAGTGATTGCCGGAGTAGAGTTAAGAGAGAAATCAGGAGGGGACATGAGATTGTTTTGGCAGATAAGGCAAAGGTGAATCCAAAGAGCTTCTACAAATACATAAAGGGCAAAAGAGTAACTAGGGAGAGAGTAGGGCCTCTTAAGGATCAACAAGGTCATCTATGTGCGGAACCACAAGAGATGGGTGAGATCCTGAATGAATATTTCACATCGGTATTTACGGTTGAGAAAGGCATGGATGTTAGGGAACTTGGGGAAATAAATAGTGATGTCTTGAGGAGTGTACATATTACAGAGAGGGAGGTGCTGGAAGTCTTAACGCGCATCAAGGTAGATAAATCTCCGGGACCTGATGAAATGTATCCCAGGACGTTATGGGAGGTTAGGGAGGAAATTGCGGGTCCCCTAGCAGAGATATTTGAATCATCGACAGCTACAGGTGAGGTGCCTGAAGATTGGAGGGTAGCAAATGTTGTGCCTTTGTTTAAGAAGGGCGGCAGGGAAAAGTCTGGGAACTACAGACCGGTGAGCCTGACATCTGTAGTGGGTAAGTTGTTAGAGGGTATTCTGAGAGACAGGATCTACAGGCATTTGGAGAGGCAGGGACTGATTCGGAACAGTCAGCATGGTTTTGTGAGAGGAAAATCATGTCTCACGAATTTGATTGAGTTTTTTGAAGGGGTAACCAAGAAGATAGATGAGGGCTGTGCAGTAGACGTGGTCTCCATGGACTTCAGCAAAGCCTTTGACAAGGTACCGCATGGTAGGTTGTTACATAAGGTTAAATCTCACGGGATCTAAGGTGAGGTAGCCAATTGGATACAAAATTGGCTTGACAACAGAAGACAGAGGGTGTTTGTAGAGGGTTGTTTTTCAAATCGGAGGCCTGTGTCCAGCGGTGTGCCTCAGGGATCGGTGCTGGGTCCGCTGTTATTTGTTATTTATATTAATGATTTGGATGAGAATTTAGGAGGCATGGTTAGTAAGTTTGCAGATGACACCAAGATTGGTGGCATTGTGGACAGTGAAGAAGGTTATCTAGGATTGCAACGGGATCTTGATAAATTGGGCCAGTGGGCCGATGAATGGCAGATGGAGTTTAATTTAGATAAATGTGAGGTGATGCATTTTGGGAGATCGAATCGGGCCAGGACCTACTCCGTTAATGGTAGGGCGTTGGGGAGAGTTATAGAACAAAGAGATCTAGGAGCACAGGTTCATAGCTCCTTGAAAGTGGAGTCACAGGTGGATAGGGTGGTGAAGAAGGCATTCGGCATGCTTGGTTTCATTGGTCAGAACATTGAATACCGGAGTTGGGATGTCTTGTTGAAGTTGTACAAGACATTAGTTAGGCCACACTTGGAATACTGTGTACAGTTCTGGTCACCCTATTATTGAAAGGATATTATTAAACTAGAAAGAGTGCAGAAAAGATTTACTAGGATGCTACTGGGACTTGATGGTTTGACTTATAGGGAGAGGTTAGATAGACTGGGACTTTTTTCCCTGGAGAGTAGGAGGTTAAGGGGTGATCTTATAGAAGTCTATAAAATAATGAGGGGCATAGATAAGGTAGATAGTCAAAATCTTTTCCCAAAGGTAGGGGAGTCTATAACGAGGGGACATAGATTTAAGGTGAGCGGGGAGAGATACAAAAGGGTCCAGAGGGGCAATTTTTTCACTCAAAGGGTGGTGAGTGTCTGGAACGAGCTGCCAGAGGCAGTAGTAGAGGCGGGTACAATTTTGTCTTTTAAAAAGCATTTGGACAGTTACATGGGTAAGATGGGTATAGAGGGATATGGGCCAAGTGCAGGCAATTGGGACTAGCTTAGTGGTATAAACTGGATGACATGGACATGTTGGGCCGAAGGGCCTGTTTCCATGTTGTAACTTCTATGATTCTATGATTCCAGCGTTTGTTATCTGCGCCTGCGCTAACTCCTATACCAAGATGGCGTCTGGCGCACGTCACGCTGGAAACGTGCGTGCGCATCCAAGACCCCATCTTGGATGTCGGAGAGGCCATGTAGTGCCAACACAACGGGCACCACACAGCCCAATTTAGTGCCCATTGAGATTAAAATGGAACAGAAAAAGGAGGCTTATGTCGAATGTAAGGTTCATAATACAGTAGAGAACAAGGCTGAATGCAGAAAGTACAGAGGAGATGTAAAAAATGGAATAAGAGGGGCAAAGAGAGAGTATGAGAATAGATTAGTGGCTAAAATAAAAGGGAATCCAAAAGTTTTTTCAAATATATAAATCGTAAAGGGGTCGTCAAAGGAAGAGTAGGACTGATTAGGGACAAAAAAGATCTTATTGTGGAGGCAGAGGGCATGGCTGAGGTACTAAATGAATACTTCACATCCATCTTCACTAGAGAAGAGGATGCTGCTATTGTAGCAGTAAAGGAGGAGGTAGTAGTGATATTGAATTGGATAAAAATAGATAAAGAGGAAGTACCTAAAAGATTGGCAGTACTCAAAGTAGAAAAGTCACCCGGACCAGATGGGATGCATCCTAGGATATTGAGGGAAGTAAGGGCGGAAATTGCAGAGGCTCTGGCCACAATCTTCCAATCCTCCTTAGATATGGGGACAGTGCTGAAGGACTCGAGAATTGCAAATGTTACATACCTGTTCAAAAAAGGGGAGAGGGATAAACCCAGCAATTACAGGCCAGTCAGGCTAACGTTGGTGGTGGGGAGACTTTTAGACACACTAATCTGGGACAAAATTAATTGGCACTTGGAAAAGTATGGACTAATAAATCAAAGTCAGCATGGATTTGTTGAAGGAAAATCGTGTTTGACTAAATTGATTCCGTTCTTTGATGAAGTAACGGAAAGGGTTGTTGAGGGTAGTGCGGTTGATGTTGTGTATATGGATTTCAAAAGGTGTTTGATAAAGTATCACATAATAGACTTGTTAGCAAAATTAAAGCCTGTGGGATTAAAGGGACAGTGGCAGCATTACACAAAATTGGCTAAGGGACAGAAAGCAGAGAGTAGTGGTGAACGGTTGTTTTTCAGACTGGAGGGAAGTATACAGTGGTGTCCCCCAGGGGTCAGTATTAGGACCACTGCTCTTTTTGATATATATTAATGACCTGGACTTGGGTATAGAGAGTATAATTTCAAAGTTTGCAGATGACACGAAACTCGGAAATGTAGTAAACAATGTAGAGGATAGTAACGGACTTCAAGAGGACATAGACAGACTGGTGAAATGGGCAGACACATGGCAGATGAAATGTAAAGCAGTGAAGTATGAAGTATTACATTTGGTAGGAAGAATGAGGAGAGGCAATATAAATTAAATGGTACAATTTTAAAGGGGCTGCAGGAACAGAGAGACCTGGGGGTGCACATGCACAAATCTTTGAAAGTGGTAGGACAAGTTGAGAAGGCTGCTAAAAAGCATATGGGATTCTGGGCTTTATTAATAGGGGCATAGAGTACAAAAGCAAGGAAGTGATGATAAACCTTTATAAAACACTGTTAGACCTCAGCTGGAGTATTGTGTTCAATTCTGGGCACCACACTTTAAGAAGGATATCAAGGCCTTAGAGAAGGAGCAGAAGAGATTTACTAGAATGGTGCCAGGGATGAGGGACTTCAGTTATGTGGAGAGACTGGAGAAGCTGGAGCTGTTCTCCCTAGAACAGAGAAGGTTAAGGGGAGATTTGATAGAGATGTTCAAAATCATGAACAGTTTTGATAGAGTAAATCAGAAGAAACTGTTTCCAGTGGCAGAAGGGTCAGTAACCAGAGGGCACAGATTTAAGGTGATCGGCAAAAGAGCCAGAGGTGACATGAGGAAACATTTTTTTACACAGTGAGTTGTAATGATCTGGAATTCACTGCCTGAAAGGGTGGTGGAAGCAGATTCAATAGTAACTTTCATAAGGGAATTAGATAAATACTTGAAGGGAAAAAATTTACAGGGCTATGGGGAAAGAGCAGGGGAATGGGACTATTTGGATAGCTCTTTCAAAGAGCCGGCAGAGGTATGATTGGCTGAATGGCCTCCCCCTGTGCTGTACCTACTATGATACTACGATACTATGAATTCACCCGCTCTAATTACCCTGCTTCTCAGTCCTTCCTCTCTTTATTTCTCAATCCTTAAATCTCATTGGTTATTGCGATGCATTGTTGGTCCCGTTGTTCACCAAGTTCCCAGAAGCCTCCTTGCCCTTACTGCGTTGTTATAAGCTCACACTTCCAGCAACTTACATGGCAAAAAAATGTTGAGCTCAAGGGTGCAGGGAAAAGTCTAACTAACCAGGCATGCTGCGAGATGCCCCGTTCCAACAAATTCCCGCACAATGTCTTCAACTTCTTATCATATTTCATTATAGCCCAAAAATTGTACATAAAATAATGGCGATGCTAACAGGGCTCACTGATATTTCAGGGCAGATGGAACAGCAAGTTCCGGTGAGCGCACATGTGCGGTCAAATGCGGAAATCTGGTAATTGCTCTACCATTTGCCCGGCTCGTTTGAAAGCTTCATGGGAAGGACAGCTCGCCGGCTGAATGAATGGACCAGCGCCAACTTGCTCTCCTGTCCAGCTGGAAATGAACTAATCTCTCCATAAAAAAGGTACGCTGGGTTTTTTTGATCTAAGCTAACTTTTAATGGTGTGGTAAGTCTTAATGACTGCCGAACAACCTCGCTGGCACTGAAAATTAACTGTTAAAAATGTGGCGTCTCATTACTTCCCATTTAAATTGTTGTTTAAAAAGAAATTTTTTTAATGTAATGTTCTTTTTACTTTTTCTGTCTGTCTCTTTTAACCCTGTCTTTTAATTTGATATTTCTTACCCTTTCTTTATTTTGCTTTCTCTAGCTGATTTTACAGTGAATTCACTGTTGTAGCTTTCACTTCCTGCTTCTGCCTCTGCGCGGCTTGTCAAGGATGCTTCAGGCTGATTGGTTAAATTATAGAAATTTACGGCACAGAAGGAGGCCATTTGGCCCATCGTATCTGTGCCGGCTGAAAAAGAGCTATCCAGCCTAATCCCACTTTCCAGCTCTTGGTCCGTAGCATTGTAGGTTATGGCACTTCAAGTACATATACAAGTACTTTTTAAATGTGATGAGGGTTTCTGCCTCTACCACCCTTTCAGGTAATGAGTTCCAGACCCCCACCATCCTCTGGGTGCAAAAATTTCTCCTCAACTCCCCTCTAATCCTTCTACCAATTAATTTCAATCTATGCCCCCTGGTTATTGACATTTCTGCTAAGGGATATAGGTCCTCCCTATCCACTCTATCTAGGCCCCTCATAATTTTATACACCTCAATTAAATCACCCCTCAGCCTCCTCTGTTCCAAAGAAAACAACCCCAGCCTATCCAATCTTTCCTCATAGCTAAAATTCTCCAGTCTTGATAACATCCTCGTAAATCTCCTCTGTACCCTCTCTAGTGCAATCACATCTGTCCTGTAATGCGGTGACCAGAACTGTATGCAGCACTCTAGCTGTGGCCGAACTAATGTTTTATACAGTTCCAGCATAACCTCCCTGCTCTAATATTCTTAGCCTCGGCTAATAAAGGAAAGTATCCCGTTTGCCTTCTTAACCACCTTATCTAACTGTCCTGCTATCTTCGGGGATCTGTGGATTTCACTCCAAGGTCCCTCTCTTCCTCTACACTTCTCAGTATCCTCCCATTTATTGTGTATTGCCTTGCCTTGTTTGCCCTCCCCAAATGCATTACCTCATAATTCCATTTGCCACTTTTCTGCCCACCTGACCAGTCCATTGATATCTTCCTGCAGTCTACTGCTTTCTTCCTCATTATCAACTACAAGGCCAATTTTTGAATCATCTACAAACTTCTAATTCATTAATATATACCACAAAAAGCAAGGGACCTAGTACTGAGCCCTGCAGAACCCCACTGGAAACAGCCTTCCAGTCACAAAAACACCCGTCAACCATTACCCTTTGCTTCCTGCTACTGAGCCAATTTTGAATCCAACTTGCCACTCTCCCTTACTTTACTGACCAATCTGCCATGTGGGACCTTGTCAAAAGCGTTGAGGGGAAACAGAGATCCTTTCCCCACTCTCACAGCCCACAGAAGCCTGGGAAAGATTGCTGCATGTTTTGCAGGTCTCCAGTGAAGAAGGTTGCTGCCCAAAAGCCCACGAATAGTTTGTGGGTGAGTTTATAACTAACAAGCGGTGGGCGAGGTCTGTTCACCACTCAGAGCAATTTCCGGGCCATAATGTTCTTATTGTCTTTCCTCACTAAGTGAATTTCTTTGAACAAGTCCCCAATCCTTTTCTTTTAGGTAAACAGGTTTTCAATTAATTAAAATCAAAATGAACTGCTGCCCCCCTCCCTCCATCTGATTGATTACCAGATTAATTCCTCTGGCCTGTGTAAGTAAAACAAAAGGGGCCCTGAAAGTCAATGCCATTTTCAGAGTTTCTAGGGCCTGAAATCAGGAACAATTTACTTGAGTAGCCAGCAAATTGGGGCAGAAGTTGCTTACACTGGTTTTCCACCCTAAAAACAAAGTACCTGAATTTCCAAATGCAGTTTGGCTCTTCCTGTGATCCACCTGCCAAGTCCCCATGCAGCTGATTTAAATATATTTAATTGACAGTTGCACTGCAACCCTGCATTTCTTGTATTTATACTCACAGCGCACTAGGGGTAAGTTAGAAAGGGAAACATAAGGCATCTACTGCAGCTGGGAATGATTTTTTTAAAGCCATTTTTCGGCATTAAGCACAAAGGCAGAAGTGAGAGATTGGGTTGTGTGTTATCTTGCCTGGCCTGGTCAGGGCATTGAACTTCTTGCAGCACTGGTCTACAGTTCATGATGTGGAGAGTTGGCATTCAGTGCCAGTGGCACATCTCTTCATGTGGCATGAGAGACATTTTTTGCAGCTTCATCCCATAGAGACCCAATAATCTATTACTCCCCTGCTCAATCTCTGCATGGAACATTTGGAAGTTGGTCTGCTGCCGGATCCCAAGCCCCGTTCACCCGTCGCTCCCTGTGCTCACTGACCTCCATTGGCTCCCGGTCCAGCAACGCCTCAATTTAAGATTCGCATCCTTGTCTTCAAATCTCTCCATGGCCTTGCCCCTCCCTAACTTGTAATCTCCTACAACCCTCTGAGATCTCTGCGCTCCTCCAATTCTGGCCTCTTGCGCATCCCCAAATTTCATTGCTCCATCATTGGCGGCCGTACCTTCAGCTGGTCTAGGCCCTAAACTCTGGAATTCCCTCCCTAAACCTCTCCGCCTCTCTCTCCTCCTTTAAGACGCTCCTTAAAACCTACCTCTTTGACCAAACTTTTGGTCACCTGTCCTAATATCGCTTTACGTGGCTAGGTGTCAAATTGTGTTTGATAACGGTCCTGTAAAGCGCCTTGGGACATTTTACTACATTAAAGATGCTATATAAATATAAGTTGTTGTTGTTGTTGTTGTCTCATTGAAATTGTGAGCTCATTTTTGTTCCTCCTTGCGATGCCCTTCTCTCTTCGACTAGGAAAAAAAATCACACATGAGCCATCCAGTGCAGTTACCTGACTATCAACGCAGTGAGCCAAACACTTTCCAGTCTGCTGCTGCAATTACATCCAAACCTGGCCTTCTGAAGGCTGCAATCTTATTTCCAACTCCCCCCAAACCCCCCTCCCTGGGCCCCCCACCACCACCCCACCGAGGTAGTGCTATTTTACACAGGATCTGCACTAGAGAAAAGCCAATATTTAATTGAGCTGGTCCCGCAAACATTGTCGATACAGCTCCGCACAACTCCAGACTCCCTGGCGCAAATCTGCCGCAACTTGCTGCGTGGAATTCCGCGGCCAGGTAATTTTTTTGATGGTTCAGCCATTATGTATAACGGCTACATCTCAAACCTGTAATTCTTTTACTTCTTTCTGATAGGAATCTACAAAATAAAGCACCGATTCTTCTATAAAAGAGCTGTAACGTAGATGGCAAAGTTCAAAATCTGCTGGGGTCCCAACAGAACAACACATGTATATTAGAAGCATAGAAACATAAAAAAATTACGGCACAGAAGGAAGCCATTCGGCCCATCATGTCTGTGCTGGTCGAAAAAGAGCTAGCCAGCCTAATTCCACTTTCCAGCAATTGGTCCATAGCCTTGTAGGTTACGGCACTTCAAGTGCATATCCAAGGACTTTTTAAATGAGTTGAGGGTTTCTGCCTCTACCACCATTTCAGGCAGTGAGTTCCAGACCCCCACCACCCTCTGGGTGAAAACATTTTTCCTCAGCTCCCCTCTAATCCTTCTACCAATTAATTTAAATCTATGACCCCTGGTTATTGACCTCTCTCCTAAGGGAAATAGGTCCTCCCTATTCACTCTATCTAGGCCCCTCATAATTTTATACACCTCAATTAAATCACCCCTCAGCCTCCTCTGTTCCAAAGAATACAACCCCAGCCTATCCAATCCTTCCTCATAGCTAAAATTCTCCAGCCCTGGCAACATCCTCATAAATCTCCTCTGTACCCTCTCTAGTGCAATCGCATATTTCATGTAATGTGTGACCAGAACTGTATGCAGTACTCAAGCTGTGGCCTAACTAGTGTTTTATACAGTTCTAGCATAACTTCCCTGCTCTTATTTTCTATGCCTCAGCTAATAAATGAACGTATCCCATATGCCTTCTTAACCACCTTATCTACCTGTCCTGCTACCTTCAGGGATCTGTGGACATGCACTCCAAGGTCCCTTTGTTCCTCTACACTTCTCAGTATCCTCCCATTTATTGTGTACTCCTTTGCCTTGTTTGCCCTCCCCAAATGCATTATCTCACACTTCTCCAGATTGAATTCCATTTGTCACTTTTCTGCCCACCTGACCAGTCCATTGATATCTTCCTGCAGTCTACAGCTTTCCTCCTCACTATCAACCACACAGCCAATTTTTGTATCATCTGCAAACTTCTTAATCACGCCCCCTACATTTAAGTCTAAATCATTAATTTTTTTTATTCGTTCATGGGATGTGGGCGTCGCTGGCGAGGCCGGCATTTATTGCCCATCCCTATATATACCACAAAAAGCAAGGGGCCTAATACTGAGCCCTGCGGAATCCCACTGGAAACATCCTTCCACTCATAAAAACACCCGTCGACCATTGCTCTTTGCTTCTTGCCATTGAGCTAATTTTGGATCCAATCTGCCACTTTCCCGTCGATCCCATGGGCTTTTACTTTTTTGACCGGTCTGCCATGTGGGATCTTGTCAAAAGCCTTGCTAAAATCCATGTAGACTACATCAAAAGCACTACCCTCATCGACCCTCCTTGTTACCTCCTCAAAAAATTCAATCAAGTTAGTCAGACACGACCTTCCCTTAACAAATCCATGTTGACTGTCCTTGATTAATCTGTGCCTTTCTAAATGACGGTTTATACTGTCTCTCAGAATTGATTCCAATAATTTGACTGACTGGCCTGTAATTACGATGTCTATCCCTTTCTCCCTTTTTAAAGAACGATACAACATTAGCAGTCCTCCAATCCTCCAGCACTACGCCTTTAGCCAGGGAGGATCGGAAAATGATGGTCAGAGCCTCCGTTATTTCCTCCCTTGCTTCTTTTAACAGCCTGCGATACATTTCATCCGGGCCTGGCGATTTATTTACTTTCAAAGATGCTAAACCTCTTAATACTTCCTCTCTCACTGAGTTTATCCCATCCAATATTTCACACTCCTCCTCCTTAATTACAATCCCTGCATCATCCCTCCTTAATTACAATCCCTGCATTGTCCCAGTGCCACGGGCTAGTGAGTATAGAAATAGGAGGATAGAACAGATGAATGCGTGGCTAAAGAGTTGGTGCAGGAGGGAGGGTTTCAGTTTCCTGGATCACTGGGCCTGCTTCTGGGGAAGGTGGGACTTGTACAAGTCGGACGGGTTGCACCTGAACCAGAGCGGGACAAATATCCTTGCGGGGAGGTTTGCTAGCACTGTTGGGGGGGGGTTTAAACTAACTTGGCAGGGGGATGGGATACAGAGTGGAGCTACAATAGGGGGTGATGTGCAGCCAAATATAGAGAAAAAAACAAGTCAGCTTGGAAGACAGGGCAAATATGTGAGGGCAAGGCTGGATGGCATCTATTTTAATGCAAGGAGTCTTGCGAATAAGGTGGATGAACTGAAGGTGTTGATAAACACATGGGAGTATGATATTGTTGCTGTCACAGAGACATGGTTGAGGGAGGGGAAAGACTGGCAGCTCAATATTCCGGGGTACAGAATCTTCAGGCGAGACAGAGGAGGAGGTATAAGAGGAGGGGGGGTCGCAATATTAATTAAAGAATCCATTACTGCCATAAGGAGGGATGATATATTAGCAGGTTCCTCTAATGAGGCCATATGGGTGGAGCTTAAAAACAAAAAGGGGGCAAGCACTTTGATGGGAGTGTACTATAGGCCCCCAAACAGTCAGGGGGAGATAGAGGAACAGGTATGTAGGCAAATCTCAGAAAATTGTGCAAATAATAGGGTAATAATAGTGGGGGATTTCAACTTCCCCAATATTAACTGGGATACTCAGAGTGTAAAAGGCTTAGAGGGTACAAAATTCTTAACGTGAATCCAGGAGAGCTTTTTGAGCCAGCATGTAGAAAGTCCTACAAGAGAGGGGGCGGTACTGGACCTAATTCTAGGGAATGTGGCCGGCCAAGTGGAAGAAGTGCTAGTAGGTGAGCACTTTGGTGAGAGTGACCATAATTCAGTGAGATTTAAGATGGTCATGGAAAAGGAAAGGGAGGGGCCGGAAATAAAGGTTCTAAATTGGGGGAAGGCCGATTTTAATAGGATAAGGCAGGATCTGGCCAAAATGGACTGGGACCAGCTGCTTGTAGGAAAATCCGCATCGGAGCAATGGGAGCCTTTCAGAAGGGAGATTGAGACCATACAATGGCAACATGTTCCCGTAAAGGTCAAGGGTGGTTCCAAGAACTCCAGGGAACCTTGGATGTCAGGGGATATACGAGAATGGATTAGGAAAAAAAGGAGGGCTTTTGGCAGATACAAAAGGCTAAAGATGGAGGAAGCCCTAGAGGAGTACAAAAAGTGCAGGGGGATACTTAAAAAAGAAATTAGGAGATCAAGGAGGGGCCATGAAATAACACTGGCGAGCAAAATAAAGGAAAATCCTAAGATGTTTTATAAGTATATTAAGGGTAAGAGGATGACTAGGGAAAAAATAGGGCCCATTAGGGACAAAAATGGCAATCTGTGTGTGGAGCCGGCAGATGTAGGAGGGGTTCTAAATGAATTTTTTGCATCTGTTTTCACTATGGAGAAGGACGATGTAGACATAGAAATACGGCAGGGGGACTGTGATATACTCGAACATATTAACATTGAGCGGGAGGAGGTATTGGCGGTTTTAGCAGGCCTAAAAATGGATAAATCCCCAGGCCCGGACTAAATGTATCCCAGGCTACTGTGTGAGGCAAAGGAGGAGATTGCGGGGGCTCTGACACATATATTCAGAACCTCTCTGGCCACAGGGGATGTGCCAGAGGACTGGAGAACCGCTAATGTAATACCATTATTCAAGAAGGGGAGTAGGGAAAAACTGGGGAACTACAGGCCAGTGAGCCTAACATCAGTGGTAGGAAAATTATTGGAAAAAATTCTGAAGGACAAAATTAGTCTCCACTTGGAGAAGCAAGGATTAATCAGGGATAGTCAACATGGCTTTGTCAAGGGAAGATCATGTCTGACTAATTTGATTGAATTTTTTGAGGGGGTGACTAGGCGTGTGGATGAGGGTAACGCAGTGGATGTGGTATACATGGATTTCAGTAAGGTCTTCGATAAAGTCCCCCACAGGAGACTGGTCAAGAAGGTACGAGCTCATGGAATCCAGGGTGCCTTGGCACTTTGGATACAAAACTGGCTTAGTGGCAGAAGGCAGAGGGTGATGGTCGAAGGTTGTTTTTGTGACTGGAAGCCTGTGGCCAGTGGGGTACCACAGGGATCGGTGCTGGGTCCCTTGCTGTTTGTGGTCTACATTAATGACTTGGATATGAATGTAAAAGGTATGATCAGTAAGTTCGCTGATGATACAAAAATTGGTAGGGTGGTAAATAGCGAGGAGGATAGCCTCAGTCTGCAGGACGATATAGATGGGTTGGTCAGATGGGCAGAACAGTGGCAAATGGAATTTAACCTGGAAAAGTGCGAGGTGATGCACTTTGGAGGGACTAACAAGGCAAGGGAATACACAATGAATGGGAGGACCCTAGGCAAGACAGAGGGTCAGAGGGATCTTGGTGTGCAAGTTCACAGATCCCTGAAGGCGGCGGAACAGGTAGATAAGGTGGTAAAGAAGGCATATGGGATACTTGCCTTTATTAGCCGAGGCATAGAATATAAGAGCAAGGAGGTTATGATGGAGCTGTATAAAACACTGGTTAGGCCACAGCTGGAGTACTGTGTGCAGTTCTGGTCGCCACACTACAGGAAGGATGTGATCGCTTTGGAGAGGGTGCAGAGGAGATTCACCAGGATGTTACCAGGGCTGGAGCGCTTCAGCTATGAAGAGAGACTGGGAAGATTGGGTTTGTTTTCCTTGGAGCAGAGGAGGCTGAGGGGGGACATGATTGAGGTGTACAAAATTATGAGGGGCACAGATAGGATGGATACTAAGGAGCTTTTTCCCTTCGTTGAGGGTTCTATAACAAGGGGACATAGATTCAAGGTAAAAGGCGGGAGGTTTAGAGGGGATTTGAGAAAGAACTTTTTCACCCAGAGGGTGGTTGGAGTCTGGAACTCACTGCCTGAAAGGGTTGTGGAGGCAGGAACCCTCACAACATTCAAGAAGCATTTGGATGAGCACTTGAAATGCCATAGCATACAAGGCTACGGACCAAATGCTGGAATATGGGATTAGAGTAGACAGGGCTGATGGCCGGCGCGGACACGATGGGCCGAAGGGCCTCTATCCGTGCTGTATAACTCTATGACTCTATGACTCTATGACTCTAGACGCAAAGTATTCGTTAAGAACCATACCCACATCTTCTGCCTCCACACATAGGTTTACTTTTTGGGCTCTAATAGGCCCTACTCTATCCTGGGTTTTCCGTTTGCTCTTTATGTATTTAGAAAACATTTTTGGGTTTTCCTTAATTTTACTTGCCAGTATTTTTTCATGCCCTCTCTTTGTTTTCATAATTTCCTTTTTAATTTCACCTCTGCACTTTCTATACTCCTCTAGGCTTTCTGTAGTATTGAGCTCTCGGTGTCTGACATAAACTTCCCTTTTTTGCCTTATCTTACCCTGTCATCCAGGGGGCTCTAGATTTAGCAGTCCCACCATATTCACTCATTCTTATAATTTTCAGGTTCCTTGGCCAGGGCCCTGGGCTCCCAGGTGGTCTGCACTTCTGCTGGCTGCGAGATTAGCATGTCTCCATTTATCTGGCGTACCTGGCACCCAATGGATCGGAGGCCAGGACTGAGGAAACCCCTGGCCTGGGAGGCCCTTGTCCACGACCATGCCCTTTGTGACATGGGAGAACCATGTTTTGAGGAAGGGCAGAAGTTCTGCCCCAAACAAGGCCTCACGGAAAATGGCAGTGTAGGCCAGGACCTGGCATATCGAGGATCCGGACTAATGTGCGGTCCTTGCACCAATCTCCTGAAATCTTGGGCGGGCAGTGCACAGTTCAGATCCGTGTAAATTTGAGGTCAAGATCATCACCAAAGAACAAAATGAGAGGTTAGGAATTTTTTTTTAAAATATATTCCGAGGGTTTTTAGAACATGGAGTGCCCTAACAGTGGTGGATGCAGAATGCATAATAGCTTTTAAAAGAGAACTGGCTAAATATGTGAAAAATAAAAGTGCATGGGGAAAGAGCAGGGAAATGAGATTAAGTGGATAGCTCTTTCAGAGAGCCAGCACAGATACAATAGGCTGAATGGTTTTCTTTTGTGCTGTAAAATACTATGATTCAAAAATTTATTTTACCAAATAAATTTGGTTGATTCTCAGCCACAAAACTATTAGATCAGGGGTCAAAGTGACACCTGCACCAGATCACAGTTTAATAAACGTTTCCTTCCTGTCTAAAGTAAATCACTTTAAACATTTTGTTCCTGGGAGTTTTGGAAAATGTTATTGTTTTAAAATGTCCCCATGGATAAAATTGAAATACAGTTTTGGACCTGCTGCAGATGTTACGTGGACACCAAAGATGTCAAATGTCTGATGCAAGAGAAATGAGAGACGATACACATTTCACTCAGTTCTTGCTGTGCTGTCTCTCTGCTGCTCACCTTTACTCAGATATTCAGCACTCTTGTTTCAAGATGCAATGCATTGCAGTCGTCTTGAAATTAAAACTTCCCTCAGAAAAGGTGTCCTGCGCATCGGCTATTTCTACATTATTTACTCCCTTGCACAGAAGATCCTGATTGAAGGTTTATTTGCTTACACCCTTGACCGCTGCCCTTGACCCCAGGTTCTGCTTGCCACGAATAGGAAAAAGTTGCAATGCTCAGTGGCACAAATATACAAACCCTGTTTCATTTTTTTGTTTATTTTGAACATTGTGTGGCATAACAACAGGGTACATCTGGAGACAAATGTAACAAAGGGCCAATGTTTCACCCTGATGGATACTGGGAACTGATGCATTTAATCTCCTGCATATTGGGTACAGAGGAGTAGGAATTGGTACATGTTGCGCCCGTTTTTCAGGCGTAAAACGAGTGCAAAATGCACCGATTTAGCAGTGGGGCGACCTGCGTCCAATCTGCGCAGGCATTGGTCCCACTACTAAACTCGTGGGGCCCTTTTTTTAAGCGTCCCGGGTGGACACCTAAAGCAGGTGTTCGGCCCCTTAAATGTGTAGATTAGGAGCCTGACACCGGTTGAAGGACTCCACCGAGAAATTAGTCAGCGATGAGCAGCTCAGGAGTCTACAGTGGCCCCTGCAGCCGCCAACTTCAGGTAAGTTAAAAAATAAAATTGATAAAAAACCCACCCCGTGGAGCTAGGGGAGCAGGAGTGCTCCCACGACCCCACAGGAGTCACGATGGCTTCCTGGCCCAAGCCCCCCCTCTCCGTAGTCCGCTCCAATCCCCTTTCCCAGGACATACCTGAGGACCGCTGTCCGCGAGGCAGCTGGCCCCATATTGATGTCTTTGCTCGGGCGAGCTGCCTAACATGCTGTCCATTTTGTGTGGTACACCCAATGTCCTGGAACTCCTTGAGTTCACTTTACTCCTAAAGAAAATTAAGTTTGAAACTGCTGATTTTCCTCCGTCTTCTGGACTCCAGCCTCTATTTTGCTGGCCCACTCTAATTTTTTTTTAAGAAGTTTATTAAATGATCGCTGTGAGGTCTCTCTGAGAAGCAGGGTAGGCTGCCTTCTGTTTCTTGTCCTCATCGGTGAATTTGAGGTTATCGTCAAAAATAGCAGCGTTCTCTTTGCCGATGATAATTGCTAACTGATAACGCCAATTAGCTGCTGTGATGGGGAGAGGGGAGACCGGGGCGGGCGGTGGGGGTTTGTAGAAGAGAAGCTAGACAGGACGAGTGGCTTTTCTCATCAGTACTTATCTTTATGTTGATACTATCCCTCTACAGAGCTAATTACTCATGTCAAAGACAAGCAGGCAGTAATAGAGAGAATTGGACAGTGAGTAAAGAAAAGAGCACCGAGAAGACTATGTTGATGACTCTATCGAGTCAGATTGACTGCAACATTATCCACCTTTACTTGTGAACTTACTTTTGTTCCAAACATTGAGCTCCTTTGCTTGGTAATTACATCTGGAACAAGCCACGGGTCAAGGTGACTGGAAAAGCTGCTGGAAGAATCCCCAAGAAAGCTGTTCAAAGCTCTATTGTTTATTGTTAAAAACTCCAGCATTCTACAGAGGCCAGATCTTCCAAAGAGAAGAATATTTTAACCCTCTTTAGCAGCCTGCAGAGAAAATACATTCCTGCACAAAATTGTGACTAGAGCAGTGTCAGAATTACATCCAATCTACAGCACAAAAACAGGCCTGACAGGTCTATGCCGATGATTATACTCCACATGAGCCTCTTCCCACCTCTAATTGCCTCTTCCCACTCTGCCCCACATCCTTCTATTCCCTTCTCCATCATGCATGCAAATAGTGCCATGGGGTCTTTAACATTCCCCTGAAGAATGTATTGGTTTAATGCCTCACCTGAAGGACAGCAGCTCCATCGATGCAGCACTCCCTGCATACTGAAGTGAGGCGTGCACCCATAACCTTCTGACCCAGAGGGATGAATACCACCAATTGAGCCAAGCAGTAGCGCCAATGTTTAAGAAATGCTGACGTTTAAGCCAGGGTTCGCTGTTTGCACCTGGAACATAAGAGCTCATGCAGTTACACCTGAATGTCTGTATCAATCCATAGAGTCTGCACAGAATGTCAGCAGAGAAGCTTCATACACCACTTCTGCCTGTGGATTTCTCCCTCACGTAACAACATTGTCTGGAGTTCTGGGCCTGAAGTTCCACGGGGGTTCTCTCCGTCTCCTGATCGTGAACACATCTAGAAAATATTGTTTAATATTTTAATTATGTTATCTTCCTCAATGCCTCCTTTCTCATTTAGACTGGGTCTCTAACTACTCCTTTACTGATGTGGAGATGCCGGTGATGGACTGGAGTGGACAAATGTAAGGAGTCTTACAACACCAGGTTATAGTCCAACAGCTTTATTTGGAATCACAAGCTTTCGGAGGCTTCCTCCTTCGTCACCTGTTGGACTATAACCTGGTGTTGTAAGATTCCTTACATTACTCCTTTACTGTTATTGCTATCCTCATCGAGTAGACCCTTTTTGCACCCTATAATATTCTTTTCAACTTGATTCAGCAAATTCCTGCACTCTTCCCATAACTCACCCCATCCTTTTTCCTTGTAGACTTTGTATAGTCTGTTTTTTTCCCTATTCCTGTTTTTATTGATCGATGCATCCTTCTTGAGCGACGGTCTATTTAGTTTACATGTGCTTTTTTTTGGGAGTATGGCCCTAAAATTCCACAGGGCCATTTATGTCGATGTTGTGCCCCCTCGCTGCACAAAGAGGAATGCACATGGAGGAAGAACAGCAAGAGGAGAGGACCTCCCCTCATCAGATGAGAAAGACTTGGGCAAAGGTGAGGAAGGAGCAGAAGAGGAAGGGTGAAGACACCAGCCTGCAGCCAGAAATGTTTGGGATAAGTTGATTGCCCAGTGCTTCTCGTGATCTACTCATTCCCTTCAAACGACCTTCAAACCTCCTCCGCATTAACTGTCCTAAGTATCTCCCTTACTAGTCATTCCATTCTGTAAGAACAAACTTCCACCCTCTAAGCCAACCATCATATGACATGACATTGCAGGCTCATAACCGGCTACAGAAACAAATTGCAGACAAATTTGAAAAGTTAAAATAGGTGAATTTTTTTAATGGCTAACAAAATAGCCACAACATAATTTGTCACCTATATATTTTTTATTCGTTCATGGGATGTGGGCATCGCTGGCGAGGCCGGCATTTATTGCCCATCCCTAATTGCCCTGGTGGTGAGCCGCCTACTTGAACCGCTGCAGTCCGTGTGGTGAAGGTTCTCCCACAGTGCTGTTAGGTAGGGAGTTCCAGGATTTTGACCCAGGACGATGAAGGAACGGCGATATATTTCCAAGTCGGGATGGTGTGTGACTTGGAGGGGAACGTGCAGGTGGTGTTGTTCCCATGTGCCTGCTGCCCTTGTCCTTCTAGGTGGTAGAGGTCGCGGGTTTGGGAGGTGCTTTCGAAGAAGCCTTGGCGAGTTGCTGCAGTGCATCCTGTGGATGGTACACACTGCAGCCACGATGCGCAGGCGGTGAAGGGAATTAATGTTTTGGGTGATGGATGGGGTGCCAATCAAGCGGGCTGCTTTGTCCTGGATGATGTCGAGCTTCTTGAGTGTTGTTGGAGCTGCACTCATTCAGGCAAGTGGACAGTATTCCATCACACTCCTGACTTGTGCCTTGTAGATGGTGGAAAGGCTTTGAGGAGTCAGGAGGTGAGTCACTCACCGCAGAATATCCAGCCTCTGACCTGCTCTTGTAGTCACAGTATTTATGTGGCTGGTCCAGTTAAATTTCTGGTCAATGGTGATCCCCAGGACATTGATGGTGGGGGATTCGGTGATGGTAATGTCGTTGAAAGTCAAGGGGAGGTGGTTAGATTTTCTCTTGTTGGAGATAGTCATTGCCTGGCACTTGTCTGGCGCGAATGTTACTTGCCAGTTATCGGCCCAACCCTGGATGTTGTCCAGGTCTTGCTGCATGCGGGCACGGACTGCTTCATTATTTGAGGGGTTGCGAATGGAACTGAACACTGTGCAGTCATCAGTGAACATCCCCATTTCTGACCCTATGATGGAGGAAAGGTCATTGCTGAAGCAGCGGAAGATGATTGGGCCTAGGACACTGCCCTGAGGAACTCTTGCAGCAATGTCCTGGGGCTGAGATGATTGGCCTCCAACAACCACTACCATCTTCCTTTGCGCTAGGTATGATTCCAGCCACTGGAGAGTTTTCCCCCTGATTCCCATTGACTTCAATTTTACTAGGACTCCTTAATGCCACACTCGGACAAATGCTGCCTTGATGTCAAGGGCAGTTACTCTCACCTCACCTCTGGAATTCAGCTCTTTTGTCCATGTTTGGACCATGGCTGTAATGAGGTCTGGAGCCGAGTGGTCCTGGCAGAACCCAAACTGAGCATCAGTGAGCAGGTTATTGGTGAGTAAGTGCCGCTTGATAGCACTGTCGATGACACCTTCCATCACTTTGCTGATGATTGAGAGTAGACTGATGTCAATCCATAGCACGTTTCTTAAATGTTATTTTTAACTATCCACTGGAGGAGCACTCCTACGAAGTGCTCCTCCAGTGGCTTCAGCATGGCTGGTGGAAGGATGCTGATGCTCAGCTGAGGTCCCTTGAAATGCTTGTGGTCGGCAAACTCTGGAAGTTGGGGTGCGAGAGGGGCCAACTGGAATATCTCGGCTGCTGCCAGGGCAGTGTAGACCAACTGGCTTTCTGGCACCATGGCAGGCATTGGTACCTATATGACAACACAATATCTGGTCATTATCATATTGTTGTTAGTATGCAAATTGGCTGCTACATTTTCTGTATTACAACAGTGAATACATTTCTAGAGTACATCATTGGCTGTAAAGCCCTTTGGGACATCCTGAGGTTGTGAAAGGTCCTATATAAATGCGGCTTTTTTTTGAGAAGATGGGGAGGGAGGAGACGTGTTGTCATCCTGAGACGGAGCGACACGTGCCACTGTAGTTGTGACGCTGCTGCTCCCGTGCAGCGTAGCACTCCCGCTGATCTGTAGGACAGCAGACTGCAGGAAATCGGCAACACGATTGGAGCCCCTATCCATGTGGTCCACTGGGCTTTCCAAGGTTGTGCGGATGTTGGAGCCCAGAGACTGAATGGCAGCAGTTTGAGCTTGTGACAAAGCTGCAGGAGTTGGTAACACGGACTCCTGATGTGAGGGTACGGCTGCAGCATCCATGTGTGGTCACCTCTAATGCCTATATGTGGTCACCTCCATCAGCACTCTGCAGTGAGGTAGACAGCAGAGTGCTGATGTCCTGCAACAGATGGTCACACAAGCTGTAAGCGGACTCCTCCAAACTTTCAGACATGGCTCGGCAGCCCCTTAGCTGATTTTCCTATACATCATACGGTTGCATGTGTGCAGAAAGCAGCTTTCTTTTGAAGGCTGAGCCGTCTAACGTCAGCATTTCTGTCCTTCTCAGGAGAGCTTAGAGCCAAGCTTGCCCTCCAGTGAGCTGTCTCCTAGGGTGTCCTTTCCACTACTCCCTGCTCCAGCTCACTCGTGCTGAATGCTTCACCAAGTGCTGATCCTTCTGACTTACTGTCTGACCCACCAGAGGTGCCAATCTCTGTGCTAGAACGTGGAATGGATGGAGCGAGTTATGGTGCTTCTTCTCGAAGATTGTCCTCCTTCGGGTTCTCTTCCAATGGATCCAAATGTTGAAAAGGACATAGAAAAAGGGTAAAGGAACAAGAGTTGGAATGGCACTGAGAGGCTACACAGCAGCAGATGATTGGCATCATTATGCAGCATAAAGTTGCCAAGCTGCTTGAATGAGTGATTGCTTCAGGTCAAGAAAAGGGTACAAGTAATACATAGAATTACATAGAATGTACAGCACAGAAACAGGCCATTCGGCCCAACTGGTCTATGCCAGTGTCTATGCTCCACATGAGCCTCCTCCTATCCTACTTCATCTAACCCCATCAACATATCCTTCTATTCCTTTCTCCCTCATATACTTATCTAGCTCCCCCATTAATGCATCTAAGGGGAGAAGTGCTGTGGCCAGGTGTAATGCAGAGAAATGGAGAAAGAAAGACCCTTGCTGCTCTGGTCAGATCATTGAACTATTTTCACAACTGACACCAGGGCCTGAGGCTGATGCTTTGGAAGTTTACTATCTCTGCCACCTCTTTCCATGCCTACTGCAGATTTTGATTTGCCACCTTCCTGCCAACAGCTGGGAAAAGTACTTCTCTCCGTGCCCTCATCTCCTCACCCATCACCTTCACAGCTGAGTCGGAGAACCTGGGTGCTCTATTATAACTCATCTTGCAGTAGTCCAACCTTTGCAAAAAGCCAGTCACAAATTTTAGCAACTTGAAAGCAGACTCCCTTTAAGAGGTGCATTCACGCTTAAATAGTGAGCGGGCTGCCCGCAGAAAGTCCCACCCTCCAAGTGGGCAAGCTGCCCGTCACCAATGTGATCAGGTGGGCACAGCAGTTAAAATCATCCAGGCCTCAAACTAATGACATCGAGTGGATGTTGTGCCATCCGCACCGCCCCACCCCTTCCCCACCCGGCTGAAAACTGCTGCCAGTTAAAACTGTCCGGGCCTCACACTGATGGTGGGCAGTGTGCCACTCACTCTGCCCCCCCCTCGCCCAGCCGAAAACAGACGCCAGTTAAAATCCCTACTGTATCCCCTTTCCATTTCTCCTCAATTGAAAATGTAAGATTGAAAATTAGGGGCACTGTTTTGCTGTGATTTCATACCCACTAGAAGATGGATTATAAATGTCATGTACTTTTTTTCACAGAGGTCTCTCACAGCCACCCGATAGGGGAAATTTTCATCCTATGGTCTGGGCTGGATTTAAACCTAGGTCCCAAAGGTAACTTTATACTTCTCTTTGAAGTTGCTTTTCAAGTTTATAATATGAGGTTAAAAGTTGCCTCAAAGGTTTTTCCAGTTTTCTCTTCTCCTCTCTTGAAAATTCTGCCTCATGCGGAATAGGTTTCAGGAGCAGAGGTACAGAGGTGAGCACAGGCAGCAATGTTGTGGAGGTGGAAGTAGACAGGTCTTGTGGTGGAGAGGGCATGGGGTCTGAAACTATGCTCAGGCTCGAATAGGACATCAATACTACGAACAGCTTGGTTGGGCCTCAGACAGTGAGGAGGAAGGGATCTGTATCAAGGGAGCAGAATTTATTGGTGGAGGCGAAAACAATGGCTTCCATCTTCCCATTGTTTAGCTGGAGGAACCTGTGACTAGTCCAAGATTGAATGTTGGACCAGCCGTCCGACATCGCAGAGGTAGTCAACGGTTCAAGGGAGATGGTGGAAAAGTAGAGCTGGTTGTCATCAGTATCCATGTAGACACTGACCCCCATAACTATGGATGATGTCACCGAGGGCAGAATGTAAATGAGGAAGAGGAGGGAGCCAAGGATAAATAGTTAGGGGACTCCAGGGTGACAGTGTGGAGAGGGAAGAGATACCATTGCTGGAGATGGTCTTTGGATAATAATCAAAAGTGAGAATCTTGACTGATTTTCCCCTCCATAAATGAGGAGTGCTGTGGCCAATCGTAAAATACTTCTCAACCCCAGTAGAGATCAGCTAATGCAGCAAACACAGGAGACTGATCCTTGGAAGAATAAGAATTCCCTACTGTGTTTGGACAGTCTGTGCCCAGTAGCTTGGTATAATTGTCTCTCAAAATCTTGAGCATGACTATTCCGCAGTTTCTAGTGCTTTACTGTTATTTAGCCAGGCCTCTCACATAACAGTCTCCAGAATGATAGATCACCTGATTGTTGCCAGATATCTGATTGGCTAGCAGTTAAAATAATTATTAGTCTTGCAAGTAAATGTCAGTGTCCAGGCCCGATCATCATTCAACCACATAGTTTGATAATCATAGTTAATCATTGCTGACTAGTACACCCACTGATGTCCTGCTCTATTCCCATGTTAGAGTCCATTTGGTGAGGCAGTTACTCTCAGTCTCATGCCTCCCTACAGCTTAGAAAACATACTTACAATGGGAATAATTATATTCTCCCAAAGTTTAAAAAGAAAATGATTTCCTGTGTTGTTAGCCCAGAAAAAATAAAGATATGAATTATTAATTTACGTTACATAACTTAATGGCACATCAGGACTGCAGATAATGAGTGTCTGGGAGACAGATATTTCCAGAATTCAGGCTGTGATCTGCAAAAAAATGGTTTATTGGTGTAGTTTTAATGTGTTGACTCTGAAACGATTCCAAACTTTCAGTTTTAAAGCTTGGTCTGAACTCCTGGTGCCTTTGCCTCTGCTGTGTGCGTTTCATCATAGCATTTCAACAGAAAACAGAGCTGGTTTTAATCAGAGTATATGCAGTGTTGCCCTAGGGTGAGCTGTGAAGAGATTATTATTACCCAACACTTGTTTGTTGTCCTTGAGTGCATCACAGATGACCTTCCTTTCACTTCAAGTACAACTAACCTTGGACTCTGAGCCATCTTTTATCAAGTTTGTTTATAGATGGAATGTCATCGCCCGTTTCTTAAATGCGAATGTAATTATATATATTTTTAAAATTCCTTACAGTAAAATGGACACAGGGCCACTCTCCGATACCTCGGCCAAATGACCATTCTTCACATGTGAATCTAGACAGGGAGTATAGTGGCAGTCTATGCCACTGTTGGGGGCATTACAACTCAGCCAAAGCACATCAGCGTCTACACATGCACACTTTCCAGCAGGGAATCACTGGAGAGCAATCAAAAAGCAGGAATCCTGGTTGATTTTTTATTATCCAATAAAGGATGCAAGCAGGGGTGTAGGGCTTGAGGAGGTTACAAAAGTAGAGAGAATAGGGATTTTGAACTTGGTATACCACGGGATGAGAAGCCAATGAAGGGTCAGTAAGCATTGGGGTGATAGACCAGAAGGACCTTTTACAGGATAGAAAGCAGATGGCAGAGCTGTGGATGAGCTGGACTTTCCATAGGGTAGAGTTTGGGACACCACTGAGGAAGGTGTTGGAAAAGTTGAGTCTGCAGGTGACACAGGTGTGGATGGGGGTTTCAGTGGGCTGGGGTGAGGCAGGAACAAAGGTGTGCAATGTTTTGGAGATGGGCATAGGTGGTCATGATGGTGGACTGGATATAGGCTTTGAAATGGAGTTCGGGTTGAGCAGGACAGCCAGATTGTGCAGTGCCAAGTTTGGGTGGCCATTCAGGAAGGGGTCCTGGTAGGGGCCAAACTGGTTGAATTCAGTCTTTTGAATGATGAGCTGCACACAGTTCTGGCTCATCCATGGCTGGATGTTGGATGGGCAATCTGACATCATGGAATCAAAGGTTTTAATGGAGAGGCAAAGCTGGGTATTGCTGCCGTAAATATGAAAGATGACCTCATGCTTACAGATGGACAATATATAGATAAGAAATAAGAAAAGGCCAAAGGATCGAAACCTGGGGCAGGCCAGGGGTGAATGTGTGGGTACTTGAAGAGAAATCATTGCAGGAGATGTGCTGGCAACATTGGCACCAGTAGGAATTGACGAATGAGAGGGCAGTCCTATGGACGTGGACCAAGGAGAAGAGTGTAGGAGAGCATGCCAGGAGCAGCACCAGGCGTATCTAAAAATGAGGTGCCAACCTGGTGAAGCTACAACTCAGGACTACATGCATGCTAAACAGCGGAAGCAACATGCTATAGACAGAGCGAAGTGATTCCACAACCAACGGATCAGATCAAAGCTCTGCAGTCCTGCCACATCCAGTCGTGAATGGTGGTGGACAATTAAACAACTAACGGGAAGAGGAGGCTTTGTAAACATCCCCATCCTCAATGATGGCGGAGTCCAGCACGTGAGTGCAAAAGACAAGGCTGAAGCGTTTGCAACCATCTTCAGCCAGAAGTGCCGAGTGGACGATCCATCTCGGCCTCCTCCCGGGATATCCTCACCATCACAGAAGCCAGTCTTCAGCCAATTCGATTCACTCCACGTGATATCAAGAAATGGCTGAGTGCACTGGATACAGCAAAGGCTATGGGACCAACAACACCCCGGCTGTAGTGCTGAAGCCTTGTGCTCCAGAACTAGCTGCGCCTCTAGCCAAGCTGTTCCCAGTACAGCTACAACACTGGCATCTACCCGACAATGTGGAAAATTGACCAGGTATGTCCTGTCCACAAAAAGCAGGACAAATCCAATCTGGCCAATTACCGCCCCATCAGTCTACTGTCAATCATCAGCAAAGTGATGGAAGGTGTCGTCGACAGTGCTATCAAGCGGCACTTACTCACCAATAACCTGCTCACCGATGCTCATTTTGGGTTCCGCCAGGACGACTCGGCTCCAGACCTCATTACAGCCTTGGTCCAAACATGGACAAAAGAGCTGAATTCCAGAGGTGAGGTGAGAGTGACTGCCCTTGACATCAAGGCAGCATTTGACCGAGTGTGGCACCAAGGAGCCCTAGTAAAATTGAAGTCAATGGGAATCAGGGGGAAAACTCTTCAGTGGCTGGAGTCATATCTAGCACAAAGGAAGATGGTAGTGGTTGTTGGAGGCCAATCATCTCAGCCCCAGGACATTGCTGCAGGAGTTCCTCAGGGCAGTGTCCTAGGCCCAACCATCTTCAGCTGCTTCATCAATGACCTTCCCTCCATCATAAGGTCAGAAATGGTGGATGTTCACTGATGACTGCACAGTGTTCAGTTCCATTCACAACCCCTCAGATAATGAAGCAGTCCGTGCCCGCATGCAGCAAGACCTGGACAACATCCAACCTTGGGCTGATAAGTGGCAGTAACATTCGCGCCAGACGAGTGCCAGGCAATGACCATCTCCAACAAGAGAGAGTCTAACCACCTCCCTTTGACATTCAACGGCATTACCATCGCTGAATCCCCCACAATCAACATCCTGGGGGTCACCATTGACCAGAAACTTAACAGGACCAGCCACATAAATACTGTGACTACAAGAGCAGGTCAGAGGCTGGGTATTCTGCGGAGAGTGACTCACCTCTTGACTCCCCAAAGCCTTTCCACCATCTACAAGGCACAAGTCAGGAGTGTGATGGAATACTCTCCACTTGCCTGGATGAGTTCAGCTCCAACAACACTCAAGAAGCTCGACACCATCCAGGACAAAGCAGCCCGCTTGATTGGCACCCCATTCACCACCCTAAACATTCACTCCCTTCACCACCGGCGCACAGTGGCTGCAGTGTGTACCATCCACAGGATGCACTGCAGCAACTCACCAAGGCTTCTTCGACAGCACCTCCCAAACCCACGACCTCTACCACCTAGAAGGACAAGAGCAGCAGGCACATGGGACCAACAGCACCTGCACGTTCCCCTCCAAGTCACACACCATCCCGACTTGGAAATATATCGGCGTTCCTTCATCGTCGCTGGGTCAAAATCCTGAAACTCCCTTCCAAACAGCACTGTGGGAGAACCGTCACCACACGGACTGCAGCAGTTCAAGAAGGCGGCTCACCACCACCTTCTCAAGAGCAATTAGGGATGGGCAATAAATGCCGGCCTCGCTAGCGACGCCCACATCCCATGAACGAATAAAAGAAAATGATCACAGTAACACAGAATGTCATTGGTGACTTTGACCAGAGCAGTCTCAACGCCATGAGCAGAATGGGAGCTGGATTGAAGGGATTCGAACAGGGAGCGGTGAGATAGGTGTGTATGGAGCGTGGTTGTTATAGCAATGTCCAAAGCCTTAGAAAAAAAAATGAGGTTGCAGATGCATTGTAGTCGAGACAGACAGATCAAGGGTAACCTGTTAAAAGGAGCAAGTTGATTGCGACAGTTTTGAAAGTGGGAGAAATAATGCCTGAGAAGAGGCAGCAGTTGTCAGGAGGCACTGGGAAAAGGAGGGATGGTTGAGTCATCAGGAACTGAGTCAGAAAGGGTCAAGGAGCAAGAGATGCTTCTTATAGAAAAGGCGAGGGCTGGGGTGAAGACAGCCCAGGGATTGGAGCCGAGTCTTTCCTGGTGGCATCACTCCATTACCACAAAGGGCGGTGCATTTACCCACTGAGCTGTTTGGGTAGCCACAATTTATTTCTTTAAACCAGTTATCTGCGCTGTTCTCGTGTTCATCTTTCGATGCCACATATTTGCACTGTGCTGTTCTTACATTGTAGTTACGCCAAAACCTTCCAGGAAATTCGTTGCTTTAGTCAGTAAAGGGAAGATTATATTCTAAGGGACATTTTTTTTAGCACTCCATTTTGGTCTGTTATTTTTCCAGTTGCTACCTTAGTCAGATCCCCCTGTAAGTGGTGTGAATGGTGGGTTTACGTTTCAGTCAGTTTACTGACAGGCCTGCTGTGGAGCATCTGGAACTTTTATCACTATTTACAGCCAGGAAAGAAAAACAGAGGGAAAATATTATAAAGGAACAGCAGCCAAACACAACCTGATGGAAAGCCAGGATAAGGCAACGAGTCATTCAAAACCCCCATACCTCTCCTTCCCCACCGCCCCACACATGGACACCCACCCACGCAGTCCTCAAAGTTCTGGAAGCTGTTTTTACAGGACTAACAAGGTCCTGCAGAATCACAGCAATTTTGTTTCTCAGTGTAGTTTGCAATAGGCCTACTGATCAAAATCATGTTCAGTGGCATTACTGTTACCATTAACAAATAGACAACAAAATGATATTGCAGAATAGAGAGCAAATATACACAGCTGCAGTATTATCAGAAAGTGCACTGCAACAGCAATGAGAGTACATCCTGTAACCTTTGAATGTTTCCAGATTCTCCAACTTTGCACTATCGTCCTCGAGCTTACATCTTTGTTTCACTAAACTTGCAATATCTGGCTCACATTTATGCCCCCGCATTTCCCTTCTAGAAATACACAGAAGTTACAATCGGAAACAGGCCACTTGGCCCAACCCTTCTGTCTCCGGTTATCCTAAAATAGACGATTCAGAAATTACCTTACTTTTACGCCGTACTTTTATTTTAGTGGGTTTGTGTATCACTGCAAGGGGTGAGGTGCAACATAGTTTTTCTAATAGATTGGAATTGCCTATGCTGTTGCCATGACAATCAGAGCTGGAAGAACACAATCCAAGATGGCGATAGAGTATGAGCGCCACGATTTTTACAATGATACTGTTTCCAGTGAGTTTCCAAATTATAATCTTCGTAGCTAGGACTTTAGGAGCTTGGTACTGTAAAGAACGTGATGGACTCACAAGGTGGCATTTTGTATTCTTTGAACATATTTACTCATCAAGGCAGAAATTCCTGATGACACTCCTCTTCCAAATGGAATTGTGAGGAGTGTCTCCACGACCTGATAGTTCCAGCATGAAGCCACTGTCTCTGGGAGGACAGGGTCATAGAATCTCCACTGTGGTTCCGTCAGGAATCCCACAGATGAATAGAATTGTTACCCTAACTTCTCGGTGCACAAGTTTTATCAGGAAACTCTCATCTTTGCACAGCATGAGGGCAAGTTTTGGCTAATGTGATGTTTGACCAAATTTTCCCTTCTCTTCTCTAAACCTTCTCCAGTCCATCAGAGACCATCTAAAGGTAGAGTATTCAAAACCTGCACACAATATTCCAAATTCAGCCTCAATATTAATCTGTGCAAGGTTAGAACAACAGGCCAGAATTTCCTGGAAGGTTTTGGCGTAACTACAACGTAAGACCGGAGTTGCGCCACTTTTTTCTGAGGACATTCACGCATAAACGATTTACGCCGGATTTACGTTGAAACATCGCTACATGTGAATTTCCTTAATCATTTGCGCCACTCTCGAGTTATGTCTGCTGAAATTACACATGTATCATTAACATAACTCCGCCCCCATGCATCCTGCCAGATAACGCGCGTTTCCTGCATTTACGCTAGTTCTGAAAGGGTGTAAATTTACACCCAAAATTTTAAGAGCAGCAGTTGAAGTCACCATTTCTGGCGTTTTACAGCGACTTATAAAAAATGTCACCTTATAAGACCGTCACAATCTTCAATATCATTTTATGCTCTTCTATGACATCAGAGGACTTAAAGAAGGAAGATGGTGTATTTTCTGCACTGTCCTTGAGCCTCGATTATTTATGCTGGTTTCTGCTTGTTTTATGCCTGATTTAACATTCACGAATACTAATGCAATTCTCAGGAAATTTGAGCGCAAGTTTCTGTCCACAAGATTGGCATAGAAACCGGTGTAAATTTCTGCGTCAGTGTGATGCAGGAAATTCCATGATTTTTCAATCAATAGTCAAATATCTTTAAGATGCATCCCCGTATGTAAGTGGCCTTGTTAACAACCGTTTGGTGTTGACCAGGTGCTTGCAATGAAATTACTCCCAAATGATTGAAATGTTATTAAAGTGTAAGGCAGCAATTGCAAAGGTCAATAAAGCATAAGGACCTTAGAATTTAAGTTAGAAACAATGAAATAAAAACAGACGCGGCTGGAAATACAAAAATCCTCCAGCATTTGAAAAGAGAAAAGAGAAGGTATTTTGGTTGGTGACCCACTGACAAAACTGAAAGAGGAAGGCAAGCAGGGCCCTTCATAGGACTGACAAAACAATCCTCTGAGGTCAGACATCGTAGTTAAAGTCAATCAGAGGATGGCTCATACGAAAAATGCAAAATATCATAGTGGTGCAGTAGAAGGTGCTCCTTTGAACTGGGCCAAAGAAGAGGGTTTACTTGTTTTAAGTATTAGCTTAGCTCAGTAGTAGCACTTCTGCCTCTGAGTTAGAAGGGTGTGGGGTCAACCCCCACTCCAGGTACAGACCACGTAATCTAGCCTGATTCGTTGGTGTAACACCGAGGGACTACTTCATTATCAGAGGTACAGTTTTTCAGATGCGATGTTAAACCTAGCTCCGATCTGCCTGTTCCAGTGGATTTAAAAGATCTGGTGGCACTTCTTCAAAGAAGTGTGGGGAGTTCTCCTACTGTCTTGGCCAACATTCATTCCTCAGCCAACACCGCCAAAACAGATTGAGTAGTTATTCATCTCGCTACTGTTTGTTCATAGGACCTGATGTGTGCAAATCGGCTGCCAAATTTAACTTTATAAAACAACAGCGACTACACTTCAAAAGTAATCCAGGGACTTTGGAAAGTAGGATTGAAAGTGTGATTAACCCTACCAAAATTGGAGAGTTTAAAGCAAACCTTCAGCAGCCTAACAAAACGTATGTGGTGGGGACGGTGAACGTGACACTGAATTTTAAAAGAGGTGGATTCACTCAATTACAGACAGTGTCCTGAAGCAAAGGTTCTATGAAGGAAAGAACTTGCATTTATATAGCATCTTTCACGACCTCAGGACGTCCCAAAGTGCTTTACAGCTAATGGAGTACTTTTTGAAGCGTAGTCACTGTAGGCAAAGCAGCAACCAAATTGCACCTGAGATAATATCTCATCCGAAAGACGGCACCTCCAACAGTGCAGCACTCCCTCAGTACTGCACTGGAGTGTCAGTCTAGAATTTGTGCTCAAGTCCCAGTGAGTGTGACCTGAACCCACAACTTACTGACTTAGAGGAGAGAGTGCTACCCACTGAGCCATGGCTGACACCTCCGAGTTCCCCAAATTCCACAATAACTTACACTTATACACCAGCTGAACATCTCAAGACCCTTCCCAAAAAAAGGCGGAACTGGAGAGAATCAATCCGAGCAGTGGTAAGGGAAGGTAATCAAAAGGCATGGTTGAAGAGATAGGTTTTGAGGAACATTTTAAAATAGGGGAGATGTATTGGAGAGGGGTGGTAGGAGGCGGGGTCGAGAGATAGTGTGGGGCTGTGACTGGCACTGATGGTAGAGACGAGGTAATGGGGATTCAAAGTGAGCCAGAGTGAGCAGAGTGGAGGCTGCCCCCTTGAGATTCATACACTCAAACAGGATGATGTTATTTAAACTATAAAATGAGGCTATATCAAAGAAAACTGAAATTAAACTCAGGCTCTGAAAAATCAAATGTCGCCTGCAAAAGAGTAATGAGATTCCGATTGAGTCCAAACTTCAAAGCCTGAAGGCAGCTCTGGGTTTAATTTAAAATCAGAGAAACCCTGGCATCAAACTGAAGCTCCTTTTCAAGTTATTGAAAATTTGCATCAAATTCAAAGAACCCGTATTTAATTTGCGCACTGTAACATGTCATTCACAACCGCAACTTGGTAAAAGCCCAGTCGCGTATAATTTGCAGTAAAATTACAGATCTGCCCCGAGGTGCAGCTTGACCCAGAAAAGCTTGTAGTTGTACAGAAGTTAAAGGAGAAACACTGAATGTGCCGCATTTCGTTTGAACTTTGTGATTGCACGTTTATCTCTTTGGCTATTTTTTTGTTTTGTTTTGTTTCTCCCCATTTTTCTCCTCCTCTCTTGAAGGCACTGACTCCTGCTGCACAGGCATCAGAAACCTTCCAATACCACAACCCAAGTGTGAGCCTAGATGGTGGGTGTTAAAAACTTCAGAAAGCGCCACAGGTAAACCTGATTATTTTCTAACCCAACATTTGGGTCTTTGCATTTTCCAGTAGAAGAGGAGGAGCTGGGATTGAGACATTGTACCGGATCTGAGGGGGGACCAGGGTGTCAAAGGTGGTGGCAAAATTACTAGCAGCCTAAGTGGCCATTATTGCTAGGTATACCTAAACAAACTCATTGGCTATGGAGAGCATCAGAGCTAAGCCCCAAGCCTGTCTTCACCCAGTGACCACACACTCACACTTTCCAGCACAGTTAAGTGGAATACGACTGGGTAACAATGAGAAGCTGGAACCCATCCATAGGCGTTGCTGGGCCGGGAGCCAATGTAGGTCAAGTCTTTCTTCACGTGTTGCTCAGCTGTAAACATTCGATAAGTTCATCGATCCTTTGCTCCCAGTCAGAAAATCAGTGCTACAGTATTGTAGCCCTAACTCCAGCCTTCACTCCCTTTGAGCACAGCCTCCCACTGAAACCACAGAATCAGTGAATTCACCCTATACAGTAAATCCTTTTAGCCTGTCAGTGAGTGAAATCTACACAGTAAAGGGCTGTGGGATAATGGAGATCTGGAATGTGATTAATTTGTTTTTGATAGCACATAGTTATGGTCTGGATTTTGCTTTGTCACACTTCTCGGTCAGATGGTCGAGCCCAAATCCCTGAATGAAATGGAATCTCAAATTAGTTGGTTGCAATCATCCCCGTAAAACAATTCCCCTCATTCCTGCAGATGGTAAATCACATGTATTCTCAATATTTCTTTCAACCAATGTCACAAGGCTAGAAAGGAGGCTGTTGACGACAAATAAGTTACAGAATTGCCAGGAGCCCACTGTTGTGGAAAATAGCTAATTCATAACAACATATATGGAAAAAGCGGTAGGATGAAATACCCTAAATTAAAAGAACCTGGATAGTGTCATGAAATATTTCAATGATGTGAACAAGTTTGCCACAATAAAGTCTGTATTCGATAACAACATTCGCACAGTCACGGGAGGAGGACCACCTGCAGAGAGAGAGAGAGCGCGTGTCTGTTGTCTGAAGACTATCTTTTCTATGGAGTGTTTGGAGACTGTTGGAGGTTATGAAGAACCACTGCTGATTCGCGTAAGTATTTCTCAGTATTTGTCTTAATGTAACAATTTTCAAGGTGTTTAACATGCAGGATATTAAATACAAGATTTAATACAGATGAAGAGTGGGTTGAAATAAAGAAAAAAGATAGACTTGCATCTATATAGCGCCTTCCACGACTTCAGGACATCCCAAACTGCTTTACAACCAGTGAAGTACTTTTGAAGCGTAGTCATTGTTGTAATGTAGGAAACGCGACAGCCAATTTGTGCTCAGCAAGGACCCATAAACTGCAATGAGATAATAACCAGATAATCTGCTCCAGTAGTGTTGGTCGAAGGATAAATATTGGCTAGGTGCTTGGAGGGGGAAACACCAGTTGGAACATTGTGCTGGCGAGGTGATCTGCACTCTTTGTGTCAATTGTTGTTTTCTTCTGGGATCCTGGGCCACTGAAACCTGCTCCTCTTTGCCAGTTTATTGTGTTTCCCTTTCTACCTACCGATGCACCTCTTTACTTATTCACACACTCTCTGTGTCTCTCATGATGCCTCCTATTGTCTCATGCCATTTAACCATCATCTACTATTCTCCACTTAAGCACTTTACAGGTCATCCTTTTTCGCGTGTGCGTGTGCCCTCCCCCATCCCCTTGTTTAGTTCCTTTTGAAATCCTGTTCATTGTTAACATCTTCCAGCTCTGACGAAGAGTCCACACCTGAAATGTTAACTGGTCTGTTCGGTCTACAGACATTGCCTGACCCGCTGAGAGTTTCCAGCATTTTCTGTATTTGTTACAGATTTCCAGCATCTGCAGTTTTTTGCTTGTTTTTCAACGAAGAGACGATTTTTCTTATATATTTGACCCTGAACTCTGCATCATCAGTCATCTTTGTCAACAACAATTAATATTAGAAACATTTCTTTCTTTTCTTTTAGAAACATAGGAAGACTTGTGGGGTGGGGGATAACTTTCATTTAAGGTGTTGATACTAGTGGGAAGAGGACATGGCCAGAAAGTGCCCACCTGAGTCCATAAGTGCTAACCTGAGCTGAGTTTCTGGGCTCAGCCTAATTTACATATTAGAGATATAGGCCTGCGGCAGTTTAAAGGATCATTGTTCCAAGAGTTTGGAAAAATCAAGAAGCAGGATTGCGACTGTGCAGCCATGTTTACAAGCAGTCATGTATACCTCACTTTTCTATTGTTGCTGTGATAGTTTATCAGCAAGTGGAACTGAACCTGTGGGCTGACTCTGTCTGTAACACTGATGACTGGTAAGAGGTGGTGAACTATTTCAGTATCGCTCTGAGGCATGCTGCAAATTCTCATAATCTTGCCAAGTATTTTAAGGTGGGAAACCCCACTTAAACCTTGCATTAATGAAATGCACCAACTGAAGAGCACGATCTTTACCCTGCAACCATGCAGTCTGACAATGTCCTCAGCTTGCCATCTTTGCCCACTGAAAGGACTTTTCTGCACTTCCCCTTTTGTGCTAACAGATCCCTTCTTGACAACCTGAAATGGCCCTCCTCCTGACAGCTCTTCAATCTACTGTGACATCTTGATACTTGTTCCTGTAATCACGTCCCCATGTTCTCAGTAGGCTGATTCATGCGTATGTCTGTATGTCCTCCGTGCAAAGTCAATAGGGTTGATATTAACTTTACTCGCTGGCGGAAAACAGGCAGTAGCAGGTCGCCCACATTTTATACATCCCACCCCCCCCGCCCACCCCAATTTTCCTGTCTTTGACTTCAATTGGGTAGGGGTGTATAACGGGTGCTCGTCCTCTAATGCCCATTTTTCGCCACTGCCGAAAGTTGAAATCAGCCCTAATAATCAACAAAGGAGAAAGAAGCTGCAAATAAGAAGGATCTCCAATCTCCATCCACTTACACCATTTGTGGAGGCAACCCGAGACATGCGGGGCACAGAGAATATGGAGAAAGCAGTAGCTGGGGAAGCAGGCGGCTTGGCCCCATCAGGCTATGTGCCCAACCTTTCCTGCTCTTTCTTAGCCTAATCTTTCACTGGAATCAAAGCAGGCAGTGAAGATCAATTCCTTGACAGTCATTCTGCAGGAAGTGAACTGTGACCAAGTTGCTATGAAAGCTACATCATAACCTCTGCTCCTCTTCTCTTCCTCTAGGTAGGGCAGTTGAAGTGGAGTTGGGAATCAGTTACTGGAAGGTGACCCTCCCAAAAAGGCACCATCACTCACACTAACCCTGCAGATCAGCAGCTCAAGGACATCCATCCTACAGGTTTTTGATATTTGAGAAGAGTGTAATGGACAGTACACAGAGCATGAGTGAGCTACAGCATGTGGTAATGACACAGAGGAATAGGAGCCAGTTATCTGGAGGTTCAACCCACATCCATTCTCTGCTGAGGATGTGGTTGTGGACCTCAGGGGCCCTGCTTTCTGAGCATGAACAATTGCTGCAAATATTAGAGAGTGTCTCTCAGAGCTCTCAACACAAGGCAGCTAATGTGGAGAAGTCCACAACACACTTTTGTGGTGCACAGGATAGAAACTCTGCAGTCCAGCATTGGAGCATGTGGCAACTCTAAGGCCATCTACAGTGGAGTCCCGTGTTAGGAACACTCATACTGTGCAGACCTTAGGCTCTACTGTCTCCTCCTCCTTGAGCAGACTAAGATCACATTGAGATCGATTAACAGGGGCTTCAATAACAACAAATTAGAGCCCTATAGCAGGTACGGGCACTGACGATCTCACCATCCCTCTGGATGATAACACACCCTTCCACCACTCTCACCTAATGACTGAGCACATGCCTGAAAACAAACCTCTGCCAAAGTAGTATAGACTGGCTCAACACACTGCTTGTTGACCTTTAATGATTCATCATTTATGACCCTAGGGCCCTCTTTTGATCCAGAATTTTTAGCAGATACCCCTGGTGGCACACACACATGCTGGGAGTTTGTCAAACCCAAATACAAAGCACTGCATTTATTGAAGAAAATCTGCTCAATCCTCTAACTTATCTGAATCAGCCTACAAGTTCATAATTTTGTCTAAATTCCCAACCCTGTGCTCATTTTTGTGTAATCTGTGAATAGTTCCATTGATGCACTCATCCAAATCATTAATGAAGCGGTCCCAATATGGAGCCCTACAGGTCTCCAGTGATGACCTGGCCCACTCCCACTGATGATGACCCTCTGCTATGAGTGTGCAGCCAGCTGCCTGTTCAACATAATATCTGACCGCCAATCCCATATCATGTCATCTTTCCCAATAATCGTATACGCGGCACTTTATCAAAAGGCTTCCTGGAAATCAAGTTATATAACATCTACTGGACGGAATGCTATTGACCACTTATGTACTTCCTTAATTCCTTAATTGAAGTCCATGGGAATCAGGGGGAAAACTCTCCAGTGGCTGGAGTCATACCTGGCACAAAGGAAGATGGTAGTGGTTGTTGGAGGCCAATCATCTCAGCCCCAGGGCATGGCTGCAGGAGTTCCTCAGGGCAGTGTCCTAGGCCCAACCATCTTCAGCTGCTTCATCAATGACCTTCCCTCCATCATAAGGTCAGAAATGGGGATGTTCGCTGATGACTGCACAGTGTTCAGTTCCATTCGCAACCCCTCAGATAATGAAGCAGTCCGAGCCTGCATGCAGCAAGACCTGGACAACATCCAGGCTTGGCTGATAAGTGGCAAGTAACATTCGTGCCAGATAAGTGCCAGGCAATGACCATCTCCAACAAGAGAGAGTCTAACCACCTCCCCTTGACATTCAACGGCATTACCATCGCCGAATCCCCCACCATCAACATCCTGGGGGTCACCATTGACCAGAAACTTAACTGGACCAGCCATATAAATACTGTGGCTACGAGAGCAGGTCAGAGGCTGGGTATTCTGTGGCGAGTGACTCACCTCCTGACTCCCCAAAGCCTTTCCACCATCTACAAGGCACAAGTCAGGAGTGTGATGGAATACTCTCCACTTGCCTGGATGAGTGCAGCTCCAACAACACTCAAGAAGCTCGACACCATCCAAGATAAAGCAGCCCGCTTGATTGGCACCCCATCCACCACCCTAAACATTCACTCCCTTCACCACCGGCGCACTGTGGCTGCAGTGTGCACCATCCACAAGGCTTCTTTGACAGCACCTCCCAAACCCGCGACCTCTACCACCTAGAAGGACAAGGGCAGCAGGCGCATGGGAACAACACCACCTGCACGTTCCCCTCCAAGTCACACACCATCCCGACTTGGAAATATATCGCCGTTCCTTCATTGTCGCTGGGTCAAATCCTGGAACTCCCTTCCTAACAGCACTGTGGGAGAACCGTCACCACACGGACTGCAGCGGTTCAAGAAGGCGGCTCACCACCACCTTCTCGAGGGCAATTAGGGATGGGCAATAAATGCCGGCCTTGCCAGCGACGCCCACATCCCGTGAACGAATAAAAAAAAATCGGTTAGTGAGGCCAGACCTCCATTTTCTAAGCTCATGCTGGGATTCTCTAATAACTGATGAGCTGAACAGGTAAGCAGAAATCACATCCCCGATAATGTCCCAAAAACTGACATCAAACTATCATTTAGATACCCCTGCAGGAAGTGGACCCTCCCTCTCCACAATCCCACCTCAACCACCAGCAGGTTGCCATGACACCGTTATTACTTCAGATTTCTACATTTATTATTGTGGTTCTCCAAACATGTCACCTGACTACTCACTCATCATCCTTCCTGGCAGAAGTTCATAGTGTGATAGTAACATACATATATAGGCCGACATGCAGCGCCCGTTTATCTGGCACAAAACAGCCTTCTAAACCTCTAATATGGTGGGCAGGAAGTGCACGCTCATTACGAGCCAGAAGTGCTCCGCCCGCCATATTGATAAAGGCCAAAAAATCGTCTTGCAGTGCCCACGCCTGAAACAGGCGTTTGTCCCTTTGGATATGCAAATAAGGGACCTTGTTTGAGGTCCCCACTGCAAGACTGGTTTACCCTGAGGCAGCTGATGCTGGCTGCACTCAGGAGAATCAGGCCTACATGGTCCTTAAATGGACCACCTGTTAGGCCACAATCAACAGTACGAGTTTAAAATATATTTATCTGAATGTGGAGCCAAGAGGAGCTGGACTTCTCCTCCCCACCCAACATTCAAAGAACATGGGCCACTGCTGGCCAAGCCCACCTCCACCTCTGCAATCACCGCTCCCCCCCACTCCGATCGCTGCTACCTCCCCCCATCCAACCCGCTCCCTTCCCAACACTGTCGCCCCCCTTCCTGACCCAGTCGCCCCACCCACCCCTTCCTCACTTACCTATGACGTCAGCAATGGCCCGATCTTCAATCGCGCTTCACTGGAGAGCTGCCTGCTGCTCTCTGCAGCTTCGTACTGCCAGAAACACTAGAATGAGCTGTAGCTCCTTGACAAACAAGAGGTATCATTCTAAATACTTTTCATTGTTGTTTTATTTTTCCTCCTTCCCCATCAGCTACCCCGTGGTCATAATGGATATAGCAGTGTGGTACTGCAGCATTAGGACTAGGGATGTCCAGGTTTGCTTTCCAGTCAACCCAGTCTGGGTTCCGCCAGGACCACTCGGCTCCAGATCTGATTACAGCCTTGGTCCAAACATGGACAAAAGAGCTGAATTCCAGAGGTGAGGTGAGAGTGACTGCCCTTGACATCAAGGCAGCATTTGACCGAGTGTGGCACCAAGGAGCCATAGTAAAATTGAAGTCAATGGGAATCAAGGGGAAAACTCTCCAGTGGCTGGAATCATACCTAGCACAAGGAAGATGGCAGTGGTTGTTGGAGGCCAATCATCTCAGCCCCAGGGCATTGTTGCAGGAGTTCCTCAGGGCAGTGTCCTAGGCCCAACCATCTTCAGCTGCTTCATCAATGACCTTCCCTCCATCATAAGGTCAGAAATGGGGATGTTCACTGATGATTGCACAGTGTTCAGTTCCATTCGCAATCCCTCAGATAATGAAGCAGTCCATGCCCGCATGCAGCAAGACCTGGATAACATCCAGGCTTGGGCTGATAAGTGGCAAGTAACATTCGTGCCAGATAAGTGCCAGGCAAGGACCATCTCCAACAAGGGAGAGTCTAACCACCTCCCCTTGACATTCAACGGCATTACCATCGCTGAATCCCCCACAATCAACATCCTGGGGATCACCATTGACCAGAAACTTAACTGGACCAGCCACATAAATACTGTGGCTACAAGAGCAGGTCAGAGGCTGGGTATTCTGCGGCGAGTGACTCACCTCCTGACTCCCCAAAGCCTTTCCACCATCTACAAGGCACAACTCAGGAGTGTAATGGAATACTCTCCACTTGCCTGGATGAGTGCAGCGCCAACACTCAAGAAGCTCGACACATCCAGGACAAAGCAACCCATTTGATTGGCACCCCATCCACCACCCTAAACATTCACTCCCTTCACCACTGGCGCACTGTGGCTGCAGTGTGGACCATCCACAGGAAGAATGCAGCAACTCACCAAGGCTTCTTTGACAGTACCTCCCAAACCCACGACCTCTACCACCTAGAAGGACAAGAGCAGCAGGCACGTGGGAACAACACCACCTGCACGTTCCCCTCCAAGACACTCACCATCCCGACTTGGAAATATATCGCCGTTCCTTCATTGTCGCTGGGTCAAAATCCTGGAACTCCCTTCCTAACAGCACTATGGGAGAACCTTCACCACATGGACTGCAGCGGTTCAAGAAGGCGGCTCACCACCACCTTCTCAAGGGCAATTCGGGATGGGCAATAAATGCTGGCCTCGCCAGCGATGCCCACATCCCATGAATGAATAAAAAAAAAAGGATGGCAGTAGAGAGAATCTACATCCTTGGGCTAAGAAGGAGATGGGCCAGAGAGGCTTCCTGTTTCCAAACGCTGCGCAGCAATCCCTTCTGTAAAGTCAAGTGAGGACAGAGTTGGGCTTGACTGTGATGCTTGCCGTGGTCAGGTAGCCTGCCAACACTCACTGGTTAGATAGAATGTCTTATTACCACATGACATTCCGTCAAGCCACCTTGGTGAGAGTCAATGAAATCCACTCAATAGAACTAGGACTCAAAGCAGAAGCTCATGGGAAGAAAACCTCAGGCCCAAAGGTGATGGAGAATACGTACAAAACTTAAATTAAAGTAACAGCTACCTATCGAATACGGTCTCTCCCCCAACTGCAACATAGATACTGAACTGTGTAAAGTACAGGGGTTAAGGAGTCATCACTGCCAGTGCCTATGTGCGCTGCACTTCTGTCACAATTCTCAAAAGGAATTGAGTTACACTTTCAGAATAGAAATAAGGCGTGTAACATTTTTAAAAATTTATTCATGGGATGTGGGCATTGCTGGCAAGTCCAGCATTTATTGCTCATCCCTACTTGCCCTTGAGAAGTTGGTGGTGAGGCGCTGCAGTTCAACTGAGTGGCTTGCTAGGCCATTTCAGAAGGCGATTAAGAATCAACCACATTGCTGTGGGTCTGGAGTTACATATAGGCCAGACCGGGTAAGGACAGCAGGTTTCCTTCCCTAAAGGACATTTGTGAACCAGATGGGTTTTTACGACAATCCAGTAGTTTCATGCTCACCATTATTGATACTAGTATTTTATTCCGGATTTTTATTTTAATTAACTGAATTTAAATTCCCCAGCTGCCATGGTGGGATTTAAACTCATGTCTACAGATTATTTGTCCAGGCCTCGGGATTACTAGTTTAACAACATAACCACTATGCTACCGTACCCTATTAATAAATAACAAGTCGGCTTATGTGTTAGTTGTTAGGTTAATAACCCTACCTGGCTAACACTCTGAGGAGTTCTAATCAGCCCACGGCTGCATGTCTAACAAAAGTAATGTACAACAAAACAGTCAGACTGGAATAGTTCACAGAGCTGACAGTAAACACAGCTCATGCAGCCATACTGCAATATCTCTATACAGCAGCTGTTAATGTGGCTGTACCCTGAATTGCCATGTAAATGCTGGGAGTGACGTTCATCAAGTGTTGGGTGCAAAAGTTCCTTTGGAAAGAGTCTAGACACTTTTGAGACAAAAAAAGGAATCCACCAAGTGTTTTCTGTCAATTTCTTCTGATAAAATACTCAAGTACAAGCAGCAGAAAATTAACCCTTTCCTGGACTGCAGTCAGTTCCAGGAGAATTCCTATCCTGGTCTGTTTTTTTTTTAAGTTTTGAGCTGTGTGGGTGAAACAAACCTGAATATTACATCTACTCAAATGTCAGGAGCAGCTTTACCACTGAAATATGAGAAACTAAGATCAATTAATAAATACAATTTTAAATGAAAAATTCTAGTTTGATCCCTGGTCTGCGCTGATGACAATCCCTTACTTTCATCAACCTTCCAGCTGACATCTCGGGCTAGATCAGGTGGTCCACAACCTTGGACCTGGTTTGACTCCAAGCTGGGCCTTTATAAACTGGATGTTTCCACCTCAAGAACGATGTCAACTTATGTTCCTCCATCTCTCCTTTCGCTGAAACATTATTCCATGCCTTATCACATTAAGGATTGACTTCTCAATGCACTCCTCTCTAGGCTCCACTTCCGCACCCTTCAAAAACCTCAACGGATACAAAATTCTACGTCCTTTCAGACACCAGGCCTACATTCCCATTACCCCCATCTTTACTGATTTTCAGTCCCCCAGGGTATTGATTTCAAAGTCCTGTTCCTAGTTTTCAAATCCTTCCCCAGCCTTGCCCCTTCTTACCTGAGTAATCTGCTCCAACCAGATATTCCTGCATGCACCATCTGTTCCTCTGACTCTGGCTTGCTGTTTGTTCCCCACTTCCTCTGCTCTATCATTAAAGGCCAGTCTTTCAGTTACCAAGTCCTCTGGAACTCTCCCTGCCTCAACATTTCTCTCACTTCCATCAAAAACTTTTTAAAAAACTATTTCTTCCATTGTCCCCTCAGTTCCCCCCTTCTATCTCTGTAACCTCCTCCAGTCCTACGACCCTCCAAAATCTTTGCGCTCCTGCAATGCTTGCCTCTTGCGCATCCCCGATTTGCATCGCTCCACCATTGGCGGCGGTGCCTTTAACTGCCTAGGCCCTAAGAATCTGAAATTACCTCCCCAAACCTTTCCACCTCTCTATCTCTCTCTTCTCCTTTAAGACGCTCCTTAAAACTTATCTCTTTGACCAAGCTTTTGGTCACCTGTCTTAATATTTCCTTATGTGGCTTGGTGTCAAATTTTGTTTGATAACGCTACTGTGAAATGCCTTGGGATGTTTTACTACGTTAAAGGCGATATATAAATGCAAGTTGTTGTTGTAAAATGAGTGAATATTCCAGGGTTTTCTGCAATGCTGTGACAGCTCTGCCTACATGACACTGATCCACTGTGATCCCATTCCTGATTGTGATTCCTGTCTCCATCCTGGAATAGTGCAGCATTTCTTATTGCCTGACAACAAAACTAATTCCTCACATGTTCAAACTAATTAGGTGTAATGTAGAGCCATGTATTTGTGCAGACCAATCCTTCACCATCTACTGTTTCCCTTTTTGTTATTTTATTGTGTCATTGCCTCCCAAAACTACATTAATTACATCAAACACAATTCTATACCCACAAGATCACTGAAAGACCCACTACACACAGTCAGAGTCTCACTGTTGTTACATAGTGCGGCAGAAAGCCACATAAGAAAATGAAATGGGATTGGTTAGGAAACATTGAAGCAATCATTTTATTATAAATGCGTCACATTGATTCCAAAAGAGCAAATTCTATCCACCCTATTCCAATTTATTTTTCATGCCAATTTACTCCCTTGCTCCCCCACCGATAGCTTTTACTGCCTGCTGGGGTATAGTTCCATGGGAAGTATAAGACGTCTGGGACTTTTCCTCATGTATGAGTCCAAACAGTGAACATTGGCTATCCATTCGACCGTAGTGGATATCAGAGCTGAACCCGATCCTGTTCTCACTTGAGGGCTCATTTTACAAGTGTACACTTCTGGCAGCAAGCCCTGCCCACCAACCATGCACATCAGAAATCGTGGGTGCTCGCACGTGACTTCCCAATATGTGCAAGCTGCAGGTAAGGCTTTCCACTCACATTGTATGCTGGTAAAATCAGCCTGTCCACATTTGTCCGCTTTACTGCATGTGTCACCAGATAACGGCCAGAGCAGGAAACCCAACTCATTTTCCACTGCCTAGTTCATGGTCACTGACGCCAACTAACGCCAAACCCAGCTGAGACTAGCACAGGCCAGGGAGTTTCTGGTCTGCACGGTTGAGTTATACATTGCTTTTGCCAACTAAGCCATCAGGGAGGTTCTTTGCCCATCTTAAAGGGTGACTGTCTTCATAAAAACCCTTTTTGTGCGATTACAAATGTCTACATGATGACATTACTCGTGTTGAAACGTGCCATCATATCTCTTGTGTGTGACATCACCGTGATGAAATCGACCTACAACCTCTTCCTATGAAAGAAGAATTGTCAAACATCCTTTTTCCATAGAGACAGCCCCCTTTTTTTTTAAGAAACTAGGTCACAAAAGGTGCACTGCAGGAAAGTTTTCTTTGTTATTCTTGGAGGGTAATGTTATTTGCATCGCTCAGGGACTGTTTTAAAGTACACACAGAATAATGGATATCTCTCAAGTTATCTCCAAGACAATTCAATTGAGGCCTTCATATGAGCTCATAAAGCCTGAGATTGGATTACTGTCTTAAATCGCTCATAGATACAGTATCATTTACAACAGTGAATTTTTCTTGTTAAATAGTTTCCGTATTATTAGTGCACACGTGTTTATTCAGTGCCATTAATTGATGACGTCAATTTCTCAGCCGTCTGTCACCTTTGAAGATAAACTCAGCTTCAACTGACATCAGACCTCAAATAATAGCAGTTGCCTATTTTCCCAATTCTATCTCTTCTTCTGAAGGCACTAGATTTTGAAAAAAAAATGTCTTCCAGTCTCTTGCCTCATCTGACGTTTGTTCATTTTTCCACCCTATCCTTTGGTTCTGCTGCAACGGTCTAAGTTAAATAATCTGCTTGTATCTCCATGATCCACTCCTCCTCAGCATTTTAAGGATCCTGATTATGTCTTTTCTCTCAATCTTTTCTCCAAAGATCACAAGTACAGTTCTGCCATTCTGTCTTCACAACTTAGAGCCCTAAACCTCCGAATCATTCTTATCACTCTTCTCTGCATTTTATCCAGTGCATCAATGGAATGTTGCAAATATTTGTGATTCTCAAAGGGAGTCCTGACGCAGCTTTCAAGTGGAGTCATGAGGGAGTACCAAAGTGAAGCTAAAGGATGTCTGAAAATAATCGTTCCCAAGGTCATATTGAAGTTACACAAATTTACCTACAGTATAATTATAATTCAACCTCTTCAAAAATTTATGTAATGTAATGTAGAATTCACTGTTCCTGGACACGATGAATACCCCAAGTATGAAATAAGCCAGCAAACAGATTTTCTTACCTTATCATTAAGAGCAAACCATTTGGCCGATCAAGCCCATCTCTTCAGGGTGCAAAGGCTTGAGGCCTGCAACATGCCAAAGATTCCTACCATGGCTTGATGTGCCAGTCAGCAGGAAGGGCACTATAAGCTTGTGCACAAACTGCAGCCCTTGACTGACAGCCGGTGCCCAAAATCCTACAGTAAATTTGGCCACACCAGTGAATTAACAAGTAACTGTTTCAATGTATAATCAACTGATCTTGAGATGAATCCCAGTGCTTGGTTAGCCTTGTTGATAACAGCTGCACAAGGATTAGATGCTTTCAGTAAATGATTGGTCATCATACTCAACCTTTTTCCTTTTCCAGCTTCGTACATACGTGGTTCATGTTTCCAGTGCATTATTTTATATTAAATCCACATTAAAATTAATTTGCTAATCCCGATCATTTCTTCTTAATTTGTTCAGATCCCTTTAAATATCATCAGCCTAACTTACACTAGTCATCTGGCCTAATAGCTTGGTGAGGTTGATATGGTACCGATGTACCAATCTGCTCTACGCCAGATGACTCATTCAACAACTCTCTGATCGGAGCAGTGATATAAAGGGAGGGGGTAGGCAGTTCCTTTCAATAATTAAGAAAGAACCCAGAAGGCCAGTCATCCACAGCTAGAGCCTGGATGTCCAGTGATGAAGCAGCAGTGGTAAAGGCATAAGAGTAAGTTGCAAAGATCAGCAAATCCAGCAACAAGCAAAAACTACAGATGCTAGAAATCTGAAACAAAAACAGAAAATTCTGGAAACACACAGCAGGTCAGGCAGCATCTGCGGAGAAAACAGAGAAGTTGATATTTTGGGTGTGGACTGAGAAAGGGTCAACACTTGAAATGCCAACTCCTCTGCTCTCTCCACAGATGTTGACTGACCTGCTAGGAACAAAGGAACAGGAGTAAACCATTCAGCCCTTCCAGTCTGCTCTGCCATTCAATTAGGTCATGGCTGATCTGTACCTCAACTCCATTTACCCGCCTTAGCTCCATATCCCTTGATATCCTTAGGTTTTTGAATGTTGAGTATTTTCTGTTTTTGTTACAGTAGATCTAACATTGGCTACATTAAAGCAACAACTACTAGAGGGATGTAATAGTGTGAATTTATTGTACAGGGCATTATAGTCAGAGTTTACTAGAGAGGAGTCAAAGTTAACCTACTGTAGGAGGTACTAAACTGAGGGGATACTATGAGATTGGATTACTTATAGAGAGCGTTTTGTTGGATTGGGTTATAATGACAGAACGGTGTGTGGAGCAGTGTGGAGAATGTGTACCATTGGGTTGGGTTATCGTGACAGAAAGGTGAGTAGTGCAGTATGGAGAGTATGTACTGCTGGGGAGGGATATAGTGACAGAAAGGTGAGTAGTGCAGTATGGAGAGTATGTACCGTTGGGTTGGACTATAGTAACAGAAAGGTGAGTAGTGCAGTATGGAGAGTATGTACCGTTGGGTTGGACTATAGTAACAGAAAGGTGAGTAGTGCAGTATGAGGAGTGTGTACTGCTGGGGAGGGATATAGTGACAGAAAGGTGAGTTGTGCAGTATGAGGAGTGTGTACTGCTGGGGAGGGATATAGTGACAGAAAGGTGAGTAGTGCAGTATGAGGAGTGTGTACTGCTGGGAAGGGATATAGTGACAGAAAGGTGAGTTGTGCAGTATGAGGAGTGTGTACTGCTGGGGAGGGTTATAGTGACATAGAATCATAGAATCATAGAAGTTACAACATGGAAACAGGGCCTTCGGCCCAACATGTCCATGTTGCCCAGTTTATACCACTAAGCTAGTCCCAATTTCCTGCACTTGGCCCATATCCCTCTATACCCATCTTACCCATGTAACTGTCCAAATGCTTTTAAAAAGACAAAATTGTACCCGCCTCTACTACTGCCTCTGGCAGCTCGTTCCAGACACTCACCACCCTTTGAGTGAAAAAATTGCCCCTCTGGACCCTTTTGTATCTCTCCCCTCTCACCTTAAATCTATGCCCCCTCGTTATAGACTCCCCTACCTTTGGGAAAAGATTTTGACTATCTACCTTATCTATGCCCCTCATTATTTTATAGACTTCTATAAGATCACCCCTTAACCTCCTACTCTCCAGGGAAAAAAGTCCCAGTCTGTCTAACCTCTCCCTATAAGTCAAACCATCAAGTCCCGGCAGCATCCTAGTAAATCTTTTCTGCACTCTTTCTAGTTTAATAATATCCTTCCTATAATAGGGTGACCAGAACTGTACACAGTATTCCAAGTGTGGCCTCACCAATGCCCTGTACAACTTCAACAAGACATCCCAACTCCTGCATTCAATGTTCTGACCAATGAAACCAAGCATGCCGAATGCCTTCTTCACCACCCTATCCACCTGTGACTCCACTTTCAAGGAGCTATGAACCTGTACTCCTAGATCTCTTTGTTCTATAACTCTCCCCAACGCCCTACCATTAACGGAGTAGGTCCTGGCCCGATTCGATCTACCAAAATGCATCACCTCACATTTATCTAAATTAAACACCATCTGCCATTCATCGGCCCACTGGCCCAATTTATCAAGATCCCGTTGCAATCCTAGATAACCTTCTTCACTGTCCACAATGCCACCAATCTTGGTGTCATCTGCAAACTTACTAACCATGCCTCCTAAATTCTCATCCAAATCATTAATATAAATAACAAACAACAGCGGACCCAGCACCGATCCCTGAGGCACACCGCTGGACACAGGCATCCAGTTTGAAAAACAACCCTCTACAACCACCCTCTGTCTTCTGTCATCAAGCCAATTTTGTATCCAATTGGCTACCTCACCTTGGATCCCGTGAGATTTAACCTTATGCAACAACCTACCATGCGGTACCTTGTCAAAGGCTTTGCTGAAGTCCATGTAGACCACGTCTACTGCACAGCCCTCATCTATCTTCTTGGTTACCCCTTCAAAAAACTCAATCAAATTCGTGAGACATGATTTTCCTCTCACAAAACCATGCTGACTGTTCCTAATTAGTCCCTGCCTCTCCAAATGCCTGTAGATCCTGTCCCTCAGAATACCCTCTAACAACTTACCCACTACAGATGTCAGGCTCACCGGTCTGTAGTTCCCAGGCTTTCCCCTGCCGCCCTTCTTAAACAAAGGCACAACATTTGCTACCCTCCAATCTTCAGGCACCTCACCTGTAGCGGTGGATGATTCAAATATCTCTGCTAGGGGACCCGCAATTTCCTCCCTAACCTCCCATAACGTCCTGGGATACATTTCATCAGGTCCCGGAGATTTATCTACCTTGATGCGCGTTAAGACTTCCAGCACCTCCCTCTCTGTAATATGTACACTCCTCAAGACATCACTATTTATTTCCCCAAGTTCCCTAACATCCATGCCTTTCTCAACCGTAAATACCGATGTGAAATATTCATTCAGGATCTCACCCATCTCTTGTGGTTCCGCACATAGATGACCTTGTTGATCCTCCAGAGACAGAAAGGTGAGTAGTGCAGTATGAGGAGTGTGTACTGCCGGGAAGGGTTATAGTGTGAGGCTGGTTTCCTTTCAAAATATTTTTTCCCAAACTATGATTAGTAACATCAGTAATATCTGGGTATTACAGTAACCGGTTTGCCACCAGTGATCGGTCCTGTTGCCAAATTTTATTCCCAGGTAAACAATGGCTTCACGGCCAATCACCACATCCGGCAGCAAAAGGCAGAGACGAGGGGTGGGCGATAAATATTGCACTGCCAGCGTTGCCCACATACTGAGAACAAATAAAAAGAACACACGTGCGTAGAGAGCACCAACCTAACTGGTGTCTGCCAGCTGTACACCCATCTACACAGGTGCCCATCTGTAGGCTAACTGACCCCTTAAAGACCTAAACACTATATAGTTAATCATTTTTAAAAGTGGACTAAATAAGAGCAGCCAACAAAAATATTTACAATTGGGAACTTTAAATATGTATTGATATCATCCAGGAATTTTCTATGTGACTTCTGTTTAAATATCATACTCTAAGGCTGCATTTTTCTGTTTTTTTTTGGGAAGGGGGTGGTTTGAAATACCGCTCGTATTATTGTGGTGACAATCGTTATGCATTTAAATTCCAATGCAGTAAGAGGCAGGGGTTCAGATTGGCGACAGAAAGTATAACATGAAAACAATAGGGCCTGGGATTGAGGACTCCGGTTCACGGCTATCCAAGGATGGGGGCTGCAAGTTTCCTGCTCACATTCCCGTCACCTTAGCGATGGAAATGGTGGAAGGGAAAGTAAAAGTTTATAGAAAGAAAAGAGACTGGATTGAGCTGTGTTGAACTGTTAAGAAAAGGGATCAGCTATAACAAGAGGGCCTATTGAATGGCAATGGATTCTGGAATGGAGCCATCAAAAGTGCTAGAGCTGAATGCTAATTAGGCTGATTGTCTCTGGGCACCTGATTTTCTTCATATAACTAACTGCGTGCTCGGCCTCGGAATTTGAACTTGACTGCTGGTGTCCTAATTGTTTTGTTAAAAAAAAAACGACTCCTCTAAATGTGAAGGTTACACAGTGGAATTTCACCCCCAGGTTCACAAGAGTCAGGGTCACGACAACCAACGTTTCACTGCGGAGGGAAGGAGGGGCCGAGGAGATTTTCATACATCAGGCGCTTCAGAAAGCAGACGTGAGTGCCATCAAAATTTTTGTTTTCAGCCAGGGTTAGTTTTCCTTTTGATGCCTTGAGTTTATGGTTCAATAGCACTTTTTTTTTCTTTCTCTTCCCTATTGGTTTCATTCCAATCCAAACAATTTGAGTTACATATGATATTCAACTTCTGTCTGTCTCCCTGTGTTTTAGGATGGTTTATTTCTAACTAAATTCTTTTTTTTTCTTTTAGTCAATCTGGGCTGTGGTTCAAACTTGTCAACAAAAAAAACAATCTTTTTTCAAACTTGTCTCATCAAACCACTTAAATCAACTAATTAAGTCTCAGGCAAAGCATTTTATTTAAAATGAAACTTTAATTCCAGAACTTTTCTTAGGCATTATTATCTATCTATATATATATATATATAGATAGATAATAATGCCTAAGAAATAGATATAATATATCTCTCATATATATATTATATATATATAAAATGCCTAACAAATAAAAGATAGCTAGATATCAGCTGTTATCTGTTGCCCTCCTTTTTTTCCTCTCACTGCATTTACTGAAAGTGATTTCAACATTCTGGTCAGCAATGCCTATGAGATGTGAAAGAAATTGCTGTGTGTTTTATTTATTTTAATTCCAGGTCAGGAAAAGGGCACCTGCTCGAAACAGAGCATGTAGTCAATACATTTTGTGCTGCTTGTGTGGTAGGACAAATCTACATTGATTCATAAGAGTGTTCTTTTTTTTAAATAAAAACAGATTGGGTCTCTTTGAGGGATGAGTTAAGGCGTCTCCCGACGAGAGACAAACTGCTGAAAATCATTATTCCATCTTCCAGCCATTGGATGCCGTGAAAACTTGGCAGAGCTGAAGATTCTAATTTTGCTGGAATAAAAAGAAAACGACAACCAGCAGCTTGGTGAAGTTTTTAGATTCACTGAAACGTTTGTTTTTTCCGGCCCTGATTCGTTGGCTGTTCACGGTTTCTTTCACATCACTTCTTTCTGGAGCAAAATAACTCGGCATGTCTTCAATCACATGGTGCTGTCACACTGTGTTCAGAAACTTGTTTATAATATCTGAGGAGACCCAAAAGGAGGGGAAAATATTATTTTTTTTAAATGGAGGGGGTAGTCTCAATTGATAACTGCTCATATGTGGTATGATACTGACTTTTTAAAAAATTCATTCTTGGGGTGTCGGCGTCTCTGGCAAGGCCAGCATTTTATTGCCCATTCCTAATTGCCCTTGAGAAGGTGGTGGTGAGCCGTCTTCTTGAACCGCTGCAGTCCTTGTGGTGAAGGTTCTCCCACAAGGCTGTTAGGTAGGGAGTTCCAGGATTCTGACCCAGCGACGATGAAGGATCGGCGATATATTTCCAAGTCAGGATGGTGTGTGACTTGGAGGGGAACGTGCAGGTGGTGTTTTTTTTTTTTTTATTCGTTCACGGGATGTGGGCGTCGCTGGCAAAGCCGGCATTTATTGCCCATCCCTAATTGCCCTCGAGAAGGTGGTGGTGAGCCGCCTTCTTGAACCGCTGCAGTCCGTGTGGTGACGGTTCTCCCACAGTGCTGTTAGGAAGGGAGTTCCAGGATTTTGACCCAGCGACAATGAAGGAACGGCGATATATTTCCAAGTCGGGATGGTGTGTGACTTGGAGGGGAACGTGCAGGTGGTGTTGTTCCCATGCGCCTGCTGCCCTTGTCCTTCTAGGTGGTAGAGGTTGCGGATTTGGGAGGTGCTGTCGAAGAAGCCTTGGCGAGTTGCTGCAGTGCATCCTGTGGATGGTGCACACTGCAGCCACAGTGCGCCGGTGGTGAAGGGAGTGAATGTTTAGGGTGGTGGATGGGGTGCCAATCAAGCGGGCTGCTTTATCTTGGATGGTGTCGAGCTTCTTGAGTGTTGTTGAAGCTGCACTCATCCAGGCAAGTGGAGAGTATTCCATCACACTCCTGACTTGTGCCTTGTAGATAGTGGAAAGGCTTTGGGGAGTCAGGAGGTGAGTCACTCGCCGCAGAATACCCAGCCTCTGATCTGCTCTCGTAGCCACAGTATTTATATGGCTGGTCCAGTTAAGTTTCTGGTCAATGGTGACCCCCAGGATGTTGATGGTGGGGGATTCGGCGATGGTAATGCCGTTGAATGTCAAGGGGAGGTGGTTAGACTCTCTCTTGTTGGAGATGGTCATTGCCTGGCACTTATCTGGCGCGAATGTTACTTGCCACTTATGAGCCCAAGCCTGGATGTTGTCCAGGTCTTGCTGCATGCAGGCTCGGACTGCTTCATTATCTGAGGGGTTGCGAATGGAACTGAACGCTGTGCAGTCATCAGTAAACATCCCCATTTCTGACTTTATGATGGAGGGAAGGTCATTGATGAAGCAGCTGAAGATGGTTGGGCCTAGGACACTGCCCTGAGGAACTCCTGCAGCAATGCCCTGGGGCTGAGATGACTGGCCTCCAACAACCACTACCATCTTCCTTTGTGCCAGGTATGACTCCAGCCACTGGAGAGTTTTCCCCCTGATTCCCATTGACTTCAATTTTACTAGGGCTCCTTGGTGCCACACTCAGTCAAATGCTGCCTTGATGTCAAGGGCAGTCACTCTCACCTCACCTCTGGAATTCAGCTCTTTTGTCCATGTTTGGACCAAGGCTGTAATGAGGTCTGGAGCCGAGTGGTCCTGGCGGAACCCAAACTGTTCCCATGTGCCTGCTGCTCTTGTCCTTTTAGGTGGTAGAGATCGCGGGTTTGGGAGATGCCGTCGAAGAAGCTTTGGCGAGATGCTGTAGTGCATTCTATAGGTGCGCCAATGGTGGAGAGGGTGGATGTTTGAGGTGGTGTATGAGCTGCCAATCAAGCAGACTGCTTTGTCCTGGATGGTGTCGAGCATCTTGGAAGGTCCCAGGTTCAGCTGTCCTCAGCCAGGTTGCGCAAATTCGGGATTGGTAACCGCAGGTTAGAAGAGGGGGAGAAACTGACCAAGTTCCCCAGTCCTGATCACTATCCATCAACTCCTGCTGGAAGCTGTATGCAGCCAGGTGGAGATGGGATCAAGATTGATTGTGTTGGCCTCTGTTGTTCAATAGTCTGTTGCCATTCACAACCCAACTTCATAAATTGAAGGCGGAAAAAAAGCTTAATACCTTGCCATATCTCATATACGTCTTAAAGCACTTCGCACACAATGAATTACCTCTGAAGTGCAGTAACTGTTGAAGAATAGCCACTTGGGTGAGGTACCGGAAGGTTGTTCTCTGATGGAATCACAGCCTGGCATGTGTTGTGGACTGTATGAGAGAAAGGGTAAAGAAAGTTACTGCAGGAGAGGAGGGGTAAAGGAAGGCAATCAGTGACCTTTTCTTAAAAACAAAAAGGAGATGTAAAGAAAAAAAAATGTGATATTGTACCTTTCACATCCTCAGGGTTTCCCAAAGTGCTTCACAGGCAATTAAAGGCTTTTGACGTGTAGTCACTGTTATAATGTAGGGAAAAGCAACAGCAAATTTGCGCACAGCAAGGTCCCACAAACAGCAATGAGTTAACTCTTTTAGTATGTTAGTTGAGGGATAAATATCAGCCAGAACACTGGGAAAACTCCGCTGCTCTTCTTCAAATAGTGCTATGAGGATCTTTTATGTCCACCTGAGAGGGCAATCCTGGCCTCGTCATTTTAACATCTCGTCCAGAAGACAACACGTTCAATAACAAAGTGTCAGCTAAGGTTATATGCTCAAGGGTCTGTAGTGAGACTTGAACCCATGACCTTCAAGAGGTGAGAGGCTACCACTAAGCCAAGCATGGGAAATAGATTTAAAACATTATAAACAGAGGATAAATCATGGTCAAATAATTTTAAATTACTCCTCCACCTCTTTCCCCCCCCACCAAAAAAAAAGTAAAAGATGAAGATTTTAAATTGATTAATTTAATTTAATCAATTTTTAATTTGAATTCCTCAATATGATATTTAGGAACTCAAATTAAAAATGGATCAATCAGAGTTCTCAGCACCACCCGCCTTCCATATGCCCAGCAATAGTATTAACTTGCCAATCATCCACGTCTGTGCAAAACAGGAATAAAGAAAAAAACCTTTTAAAATGACAAGCAAAAAGCAACATATTTTTAAAGTGAAAGCACTGGGAGGTGCAGAGTAAAAAGGGTAAGTATAATAATGGTTTATGCACCCATGCATTACACCCATGTGACACAGCGAGTAAAACTCACGTGTGCTTGTGATGCTTATGACGTACGCTGCCTAATAACACCTGTTTGTTTATTTCACATTTATCAGCAGTACAGAGGCAATCTACATCCACATTGACAACAGCCTGGGCTGAAAAAAACTCAAAACTGAATAAAAATACTCCAGCAAATTAACAGTGTGTATTTATAAACAAATAAAGTACCCTGGAGTAATTTCAACTCATTGGAGCAGAAATCACTCGCGGAATAACGGAGAGCTCTACAGCGCTCACCGTTGTTAGTGGCGAAATCGAGGAGCAAGTTCTGGTGTTTTCACATGCGCAGTCAAACGCGGAAATCCAGAACTTGCTCCTACTGGTTCGCCGGCGATATGACAGCTTCGAATTAGAGGGATATCGCACGCTGCAATCAGAGAAATCATTGAAAAAAACGCCAACTTGCTCATCTGCCCAGCTGGAAAGTAACTAATTATGCCACAAAACAGATACACTTAAAAATACAGGTCTAAACTAAGTCTTAATGATTGCCAAACAACTAAAAATTAACTTTTAAAAATGTGAAGTCTCATTTCTCTTTATTTTAATAATATCTGGTCATTAAAAAAAATAATTTAAAATGTTATTCCCTTTTCTTTATTTAATTCAAGTATTTCTTCCCCTCTGTTTTTTCGGCTGTCTATAACTAACAGACTGGTGAAATGGGCAGACACATGGAGGTGAAATTTAACACAGAGAAGTGTAAAGTGATGCATTTTGGTAGGAAGAATGAGGAGAGGCAATATAAACGAAATGGTACAATTGTAAAGGGGATGCAGGATCAGAGCGACCTGGGGGTGCACAAACACAAATCTTTGAAAGTGGTAGGACAAGTTGAGAAGGCTGTTAAAAAAGCATATGGGATCCTGGGCTTTCTTAATAGATTGTAAACAATTTTACAACACCAAGTTATAGTCCAGCAATTTTATTTTAAATTCACAAGCTTTCGGAGGCGTCCCCCTTCCTCAGGTGAACGATGTGAAAAATCGTTCACCTGAGGAAGGGGGAAGCCTGAGGAAGGGGGAAGCCTCCGAAAGCTTGTGAATTTAAAATAAAATTGCTGGACTATAACTTGGTGTTGTAAAATTGTTTACAATTGTCAACCCCAGTCCATCACCGGCATCTCCACATCATTTCTTAATAGAGGCATAGAGTACAAAAGCAAGGAAGTTATGCTAATCCTTTATAAAACACTGGTTGGGCCTCAGCTGGAGTATTGTTTTCAGTTCTGGGCATCACACTTTATGAAGGATGTCAAGGCCTTAAAGAGGATGTAGAAGAGATTTACTAGAATGGTACCAGGGACTTGAGTTATGTGGAGAGACTGGAGAAACTGGGGTTGTTCTTAGAACAGAGAAGGTTAAGGGGAGATTTGATAGAGGTGCACAAAATCATGAATTGGTTTTGCTAGAGTAAATAAGGAGAAACTATTTCCAGTGGCAGAAGGGTCGGTTACCAGAGGACACAGATTTAGGGTGATCGGCAAAAGAGTCAGAGGCGACATGAGGAAACATTTTTTTACGCAGCGAGTTGTTAAGATCTGGAATGCACTGCCTGAAAGGGTGGTGGAAGCAGATTCAATAGTAACTTTCAAAAGTGAATTGGATAAATACTTAAAGGGAAAAAAAATTACAGGGCAATGGGGAAAGATCAGGGGAGTAGGTTTAATTGGATAGCTCTTCCAAAGAGCCAGCACAGGCTGAATGGCCTCCTCCTGCGCTGTACCTACTATGATACTATGAAGTAGAAGAGAAGACAAGATAAATCAGGAAGTACTGATTGAGGTGACACCAAGTTTGGGTTAAAGTCATAGGAGGAACTAAAGACTGAGGAGGGTAAGGAATTCCACAGTTTTGAGTTCCCAGGAAATAATGAGTTAGGAGTAGGAGACCATTCAATGGGGGTCATTTTAATTTTGAGCGATATCGGATTGGCCGCCCATTATACGCCCAGCCTGACTTTTCCTTCCGTTGACTTCCATGAAAAGGAAAATCAGGCTCGGTGTATAATGGGCGGATAATTCAATATCGCCCAAAGTTAAAATTGCCCCCAATGAGTCTTGATCTCAACACAGGCCACAGACCTGTGGGGAGAGAGAATGTAGAGAAGGGTGTCGGAGAGACAAGAGAGGAAAAATGGCGCACTGACCATAATACTGAAGTATTGATAAAGAGCCAAGAAAGGCTATAACATAGAGTTTGGATGGTAGAGGTGAGAGACCGTTATCGGACAACAGACTTTTTCCCTTGTCGGAGAGCAGATCCACCACATGCCATCTCGACCATTGCCAGTGAGAAAAGGCCAGGAACGACAAATAAATTAGGGGGAAAAAAGAAAGGTTTTGATCCTCACAGAAGAAAAAGCTGTGATCACCCATCTCAGTCCCTAGGTGATTACTCTTTAGTATTCTTAGCAGACCCCAAGTCCTGCTGCCCACTGGGACAAGATCTGCATGTTTCAACAAATTGGATGTCAGCTGGTGAAATGGGCCATGTTTGTGACCTGCTTCTCAAGGGCATCAGCTGGGTTTGGAGCTGACAGCTATTCAAATCATTTCTACTCCATTTGGGGTCTGACACTGACTGAATGAAGCTCAGCCAGAAATGAATCATCTCCAATATGAACATCTGATGTATGACTGGTAAAGCCAGTTGATTCAAGAGGGCTTCGAATGTTCTTGAACTCTGCATAAAATCTTATCTCCCCTTTGTTGCATATCTTCTAAGATATCTTACATGTTATAAATTCCCAAGAAAAACATTGCAGATTATGGTATCCTTGAAATGCGAAACATAAATAAATATTTTAAACCTAGGCCTATATCTTTTTCCTTTTTTTAAAATCCCTCCAATTCTGAAGATAATGACTGATGTTGGTGAATTGTTCCATGGGTACTGGCTGTCTTCCAGCTCCTCACCTAGTTTGCAATCCTTAATGTGTGACCATGGACAGTGAATTTTGACAGGTTATTTAACCATGGAGGCAACACAACTCAACCAAATCCTGCCCTGATCTGACGTCCATGCTTGTGGACTTTCTAGTGGAAGTCACTGGATATCGATGAGGAGTAAGGACTCTGGTTGTGTTTCATTTTAAGGCACGTACTATTTTAGCATATACCTAAGAAACCCAGAAGATGACTTGCTGTGGCTTCAATCAGTGGTTAATGATATACTCGGTGAGATAGGCATGTATCTGACCTGTGACATCAGGTTAGGAGGTGAAGTACAGCACAGCAATGAGCATAAATTTTCTCTCTTGTTTTAACAGACTCAGAAATGGTGAAAGGTGACTGATACAGATCTCCACTGTTACCTTGGATGTTTCACCCATGAACAGCAGTAAAGTTGGCCTCATCAGTAAGTTACTTCTGGATGTGTTAACAGCAGCCCATGTAATGTGGTCCTGTTGCCAGTACATATTCTCATGTGGTAAACGATCTGTCAGTGGGTTGTACTTGTCAGCTCATACTACAGGAAAGGTTTGGGCTACTTACTTTTGTTGACTTGTGTTTAGTAATTCATAAAGTGATTAAAATCCAATCCAGTTGGTTAAATCTGGATATTAAATAATAGCTGTGTTGCTTAGTTTGAGGTGATCTGGTCCAGTTAATGATGGTGTGTTGAATTGAGACATTCTTGTGCAGGAGATATTTCAGAACTCATATTCTGCTCTTTTTTAACACTGAGTATTATAAAGGAATCTGTGGAATCAAAGGATGGTAGTCGGTGGAGAGCCCACAGACCTGCGCCAGTTTGTAAATTCTTGTATACATTTCTAGTGATGAGTATCAGACAATAGACACCACATTTAAAGAAATTTATCAAGTTCCAGAGCGTTCCTTTCCTGCCATTCTGAACACTTCCTTGCTGCTCCTAATCTTTAAGTACACTGCCCTTCATGCTGCTCCTCCTCCCTACATCTTCACAAGTGTTGAAATCAAGCCCATAGCACCATCTCCTTCTCTACTCATTCTATCCCACATAGACATTGACTTGAGTGAAATTTGTGGGAGCAGCGCTGAGGGGCAGTCGGGGGCCCCAGTGGCACCTGTAGGCAGGTCTCTCGGTGGCAGTGTATGAAAAATGAAAACAGTGGATTCAAATTTCCTTCCATTCGTGGTGCTGTGGTAACTGATGGCAGAGCTTCCTGGAATGTGGGAAATTCGAGTCTGCTGATTAAATGGACCTTCAGCCGGAATGTTCAAGCAACTTGTGGAATGAGCCAGCTTGAGCAAGGCCAAGGCTGAAATCCAGAATTTGGAATGATCACAATTACCTCACTCGGAACAGGCTCGTTGTCAGAACTTTCCAACCGACAGCCAGCTTGTCTGCATTTAGGACCACTTATGTCAGCAGATTCAAATTTCTTGTGCTCTAGGAAGTTGAGGTGACTCATGGCTCCACAGAACGTGGGAAATTTGAAACTACTCATTTAACTGGCCACAGGCATGGGTAAGGGGGACTGCTAAACGGCAAGTATTGCTCGGTTTGGCTTTGCACGAACGCTTCATCTTGTTTTTTGCCTGGTTGTGGCGGTTTGCTTTTTCTTAATCCAATTTTTTTGTTCCTAATCTTGAACTATTAGTTGATTTTGAAATTGTTTTGACTTCATAAAAATGTACATGAAACGGAAAATTTTATCTCAAAATGTTCATTGATAGTCAGCTCAGTAGTTTTTCGCTTTTTAAAGTCATAACATAAAAAGAAAATGCATGATCCACAAACATCCTTTCAGATGATGTCTGGCTGTTCCCTCGTCGAGTGCCCAATTTTGGGCATAATTTCAATTTGTCTCACTGTATTTGAAGGAAAAGAGTTATATTTGGGCACAGAGGAGAGCAATCAAGATTCTGAGATGTATAAGCAGAGCACAGGTTATGTTTCTTAAGTGTTCCATAAGCAGTCTCTGAATTTCAGCCCAAACTTGCACTTGAAAGGTGCACTGCATTGCCTATCTTTTCCCTTGTATTGGGTTCCAAATAACCTCTTGTCTAATGGAAAATGGTAAATATCTTATAGGCTGGGATTTCTCCATTAAAACACAAACATTATCAAAAGGTGATAATGGGCATGATTTTTGACCCCGAGCCGGGAAGGGGGCGGGGGGTCAAATTGCGGATGGGAAGTCCGGAAGTCCGGGTTTCCCAGGTGTCCTTACGATTTTGACTTTTTTTTTTGTCGGCTTGCCGTCCGACCGATCGACCTGATCGGCAGGCTGGTCTCAGTCAGACGGGAGAGCAGCCAGGAGAGGACGTCTTCAGGTAAGTCTTTGATTGTATGGATGGATTGGGGCTGGGGGTGGGGCGCATGGGTGGGCATGGGGGCATGGATGGGCACAGGGGCATGGATGGCATGGGGATCACGGGGGTAGGGGGAATCAGTCATGGGGGGGAAATCAGGGGTCAGTCACGGAGGGGTGTGTCGGGTTCGGGGATCATCACGGGGGCCGGCGATCATTGGGTGTTGGAATCAGGGGTCATTGCAGGGGTCCGCGATTGTTGGGGGGGAAAATCAGGGGTCACTGTGGGGTTCTGCGATCGTTGGGGGGAGGGGGGGAAATCGGAGGTCATCGCGGGGGTCCGTGATCGTTTTGGGGGGGGGGGAAATCGGAGGTCATCGCAGGGGTCCGTGATCATTGGGGGGGGGGAATCGGAGGTCATCGCGGGGGTCCGTGATCGTTGGAGGGAGGAAATTTGGGTCATCGCGAAGGTCCATGATCATTGGATGTCGGGATCGAAGGTCATAGCAGGGGGCGGGGGGGATCGGTCAGAGATCGGTGGGGGGGTCTGCGATCGTTGGGGACCATTGCAGGTAGGCTTTTTGGGCCTGGGGAAAGCACTCCTGCTCCTCCGGGCCCACTAGCTGTGCCAGAAAGGCACTTACCTGTCGGTTTCAGGCCTTCTTGCCTTCTTTCACATGGCATGAGGGAGAAGGCCCGGGAATCCCGGCCTCCAAGGGTTGAAATTGGAAACTGCAAAAATGGAGACCCACAGCCTCTTTGAAAGGTTTTAATCACCAACCTGCTTCCTGGGAGCAGGTTGGTCACCCGCCCCTCATCCCGGGTTGGAGGCGGGTCTGAAATGGTTACGATTTTGAATGCCTTCCTCCCCTGCCCCCAACCCACCAGTTTTCAATGTTAAAATCGTGCCCAATTAGCCTGTACTAAGCACTGCTGTGCAGTCACCTGGAGTACAGCATCTGGTCCATATAAATGTAAGTTGCTATTGGTCACCATATTACAGCACGGATATCCAGACATTGGTACCTAGCTTGAGGTTATCTGAAACAACATCTGCAGTTTGTTGCTTTTTATTTAAGGCTATCTGAGTTATAAGGAGGAATTGAAGAGTCTGGAATTGCTTACTCTGGGGAAGAGAAGACTCGAGGTAGATATTATTCACATATTCTAGATTCCCATGAAGCAACACTCTGCAGCAGGTGCCAACTCAAAAATTACCGCATAGTTTCCAATTTATTACAACTGTATTCCAAAGAAACTGTTCCTCTCTCAATAAGAGGGATATTGGACAAAGGTGGCTTAATCTTGCTGAGTGCAAAATTCGATGAAGTTCCCAATCCAATTTTTTTGAGACCACTATGATCAAGAACAGTGGGGGGAGGGGATTTTAACCCTGCCCACCTGGCAGAAACTGGGCTGATGAACCGTTAAAATGCCCTGGGACTCACTCGTCAGAAAGCTGCCCGAATCCTACCGTTTATAATTTTTAATGAATGCTTCTGGGCAGGCAACTAAGCTGCTTGCTCAAAACCTACGGGGTCCTAACTCACATACGCTAATCAGAATCCAATGACGTCATCAGGCTCCCACAAAGATTTTGAACTTTGGCCTGAGCGGGGAAGAGGCCGTAGCTGTCCGGCCAGGTGAAGACCAGCGTGAAGAGGATTGGAACACTGAAGAGGCTGCTTCCCGCCCACCTCCCACCTTACTAACCCACACACCACTGCCATGTCACCATGTCCTTCTCTCTCAGATCCTTCTTAAAGGGCGTTGCTATGCCAAGAAGGTGATCAGATGATCAGCGTAGTTATTGTGGTATATTGAAGACTGTGTCAACAGTGCACCATCGACTGCAGGGCTGAAAACACATAATCTTTTGTGATCTGGAGGAACACACTTCATCAGTGAACAATCTATCATGCCACATAACGATCCAGCAGTCCGCAAAATATAATTATTTTTACACTCTTACCCTTACCAAGACAGAAAAACAAAATCAATAGCAATAGAGTTTTTCTGAAATTGCAAAGTATCTATTGGCATTACATTATAGAAATACATTATTCAGAATGGCACAGAAGTATTACATGTTTGCAGTGACCACATTTTTATGGAGAAAATAGTTTGCATTTTCCAACTGGCACAAACCAAACCACCTGCGATTAAAATCTCCGAAAGCTGGTCATGCTGTCCCGATCCAATCCATCGAAATCAATGAGCAACACTGCAATGGTAACACCTGTTGTTCTTGCTTTTTCCAGAGGTGGCACTGCAACCTTTCTCGGCCTGTTACAACAAGCACAGGTAGAAGAAGTGCCATTTCCTTTGAGTTAACTGTGAGCAATGCTACAGAAGATTCACTTGTATCTATGTAAAAGTTGAGAGTCCATTGCACTTCAGATGTAACGCATCTGTATAAAATAATAGTAAATTGCAACATTCTTTGAAAGGAATATACAAAAAAAGAGAAAAGGGCAGTCATTTACCCTTCACTGACCTCAGGATATGCATAGTGACAGTAATTGGACATTATGGCCTTTAAGGTACAGGACAATTTAAACACTGCTTCACCGAAGCAACAGAATAATAGATTACACATTACATGGTATAGTGCTGCTTTCATTACAAAACAGCATGTTGTCTGACTCATCGTGAGTGATGCCATGGGAGATGCACTTTTATAAATGAAAGCAGTACCCACAAGGTACATGTGACAGAATGTCCCAGAAACTGTAACAGCTGCAGCAAGCAGGAAACACATTTTGCAAATTTTTAAATATACATTAAATATTTGTAATTGCTTAGGAGGGTGTCGACCAACAAGATCGACATGTTGGTCCACAAAACTAATGGCTTGTACGCCGAGAGCAGGAGCCATTCTCAACACAGACCCAAGTAACCCAGTGAACAATCATAATGAAGTAGTATAATCATAACACAACACGTAAAGGTATGATTGAAATAGTGAGAGGGCTCCGTGCATCGTGGCTTCCAGAACGCAGGGCAACGTGTTGACAAAAGATGAAGATTAAAAAGGAAAAAAAACTGCAAATGTTGGAAAAGCAAAATAAAAACAGAAAATGCTGCAAATACACAGACTTTTTTTTTTATTCGTTCACGGGATGTGGGCGTCGCTGGCGAGGCCAGCATTTATTGCCCATCCCTAATTGCCCTCGAGAAGGTGGTGGTGAGCCGCCTTCTTGAACCACTGCAGTCCGTGTGGTGAAGGTTCTCCCACAGTGCTGTTAGGAAGGGAGTTCCAGGATTTTGACCCAGTGACGATGAAGGAACGGCGATATATTTCCAAGTCGGGATGGTGTGTGACTTGGAGGGGAACGTGCAGGTGGTGTTGTTCCCATGCGCCTGCTGCTCTTGTCCTTCTAGGTGGTAGAGGTCGCGGGTTTGGGAGGTGCTGTCGAAGAAGCCTTGGCGAGTTGCTGCAGTGCATCCTGTGGATGGTACACACTGCAGCCACAGTGCGCCGGTGGTGAAGGGAGTGAATGTTTAGGGTGGTGGATGGGGTGCCAATCAAGCGGGCTGCTTTATCTTGGATGGTGTCGAGCTTCTTGAGTGTTGTTGGAGCTGCACTCATCCAGGCAAGTGCAGAGTATTCCATCACACTCCTGACTTGTGCCTTGTAGATGGTGGAAAGGCTTTGGGGAGTCAGGAGGTGAGTCACTCGCCGCAGAATACCCAGCTTCCGACCTGCTCTCGTAGCCACAGTATTTATATGGCTGGTCCAGTTCAGTTTCTGGTCAATGGTGACCCCCAGGATGTTGATGGTGGGGGATTCGGCGATGGTAATGCCGTTGAATGTCAAGGGGAGGTGGTTACACTCTCTCTTGTTGGAGATGGTCATTGCCTGGCACTTATCTGGCGCGAATGTTACTTGCCACTTATGAGCCCAAGCCTGGATGTTGTCCAGGTCTTGCTGCATGCGGGCTCGGACTGCTTCATTATCTGAGGGGTTGCGAATGGAACTGAACACTGTGCAATCATCAGCGAACATCCCCATTTCTGACCTTATGATGGAGGGAAGGTCATTGATGAAGCAGCTGAAGATGGTTGGGCCTAGGACACTGCCCTGAGGAACTCCTGCAGCAATGCCCTGGGGCTGAGATGATTGGCCTCCAACAACCACTACCATCTTCCTTTGTGCTAGGTATGACTCCAGCCACTGGAGAGTCTTCCCCCTGATTCCCATGGACTTCAATTTTACTAGGGCTCCTTGGTGCCACACTCGGTCAAATGCTGCCTTGATGTCAAGGGCAGTCACTCTCACCTCACCTCTGGAATTCAGCTCTTTTGTCCATGTTTGGACCAAGGCTGTCATGAGGTCTGGAGCCGAGTCGTCCTGGCGGAACCCGAACTGAGCATCGGTGAGCAGGTTATTGGTGAGTAAGTGCCGCTTGATAGCACTGTCGATGACACCTTCCATCACTTTGCTGATGATTGAGAGTAGACTGATGGGGCGGTAATTGGCCGGATTGGATTTGTCCTGCTTTTTGTGTATTCTGAAGAGAAGGGACAAGATAATGTTTTCGGTGTGAAGCTCCGACTAATATCGTTTTTGTCTACAGGTGCTGACAGCTGAGCTGTTGTGTATTTCCAATATGTTGTGCTGATAAAAGTGTGACCAAGATAATACAGTTTCTACTTTGACATAAAGTGGTAAACATTATAATTAAATACATGAAAGGAAAGCTAAGCAATCTACTAATCCATTTTATTGACTTTCTGTGAAATATGATTGCTTCATAAGAACATAAGCAGGAGTAGACCATACGGCCCCTCGAGCCTGCTCTGCCATTCAATCAGATCATGGCTGATCTTCGACTTCAATTCCATTTTCCCGCCTGATCCCCATATCCCTTGATTCCCTTAGAGTCCAAAAATCTAACCATCTCAGCCTTGGATATACTCAACGACTCAGCATCCACAGCCCTCTGGGGTAGAGAATTCCAAAGTTTCTGCGTGAAGAAATTCCTTCTCATCTCAGTCTTGAATGGCCGACCCCGTATCCTGCGATTATGCCCCCTAGTTCTAGACTCTCATATTAATTAGGCCCCGAGTAAGAAAGGCGCAGAAACATTGTGATTTCAATCTGTCTCATGAGTGAAAATAAATGGCTCAACTGGTTAAAGCAGTGAGCAACTAAACCATAAAGAGCAGGTCGGTACCAGGATTCATTCCTGATCTTTGTCAAGCTAGCGGATCTCTGATGTGGTGGCAGTACTGGTGATACAGTTAGCTCCAACCGCCCTTAGTTATGGAGGAGAAAATCTGCCCGGGTGGGTTCCTGCTCCTGACCACCTGGACGTGCTTGCGTGCGAATGTCGGGTGAGGAGAGATTGGGCTCGGCTGTGAACCTCCCACTGCTGGAATAGCCTTTCAAACCTCACTGACTACACTCACATTTGAATGATGGCCACCTAGCAGAGATAACAGAAAGTATCTGATGCCTAGGAAAACATATCCTTGCAAGGAATTATTGTTTTCGGAAGAGGAGGATTTGTGGGAAAAAGAGGAAGGAAAAATGACTGAGACAGAGTTTCTACTGCAGTGATTGAGAAACACTAGAAAAAAGCAAAAGGTTCTCCCTTAAATATGCCTAACTTGCAGTCATTAAATTTCAAACTGATCCTTGTTTTCCATTTAGTGCCTTTTTTTCCCAAAAGGCGGTGACTGATGTTGGGTGGGGGAGGGAGAGGGGAGGAGTTATCCTCTGTACGTCATAGGCAACAATTGTAAACATCATCTTTATAAACCCAATTATGATTTTACTACATATAATGCACATAGGAAACCTTCCCTGAGTATCTTCTTAAATGGTCTGTTGTCTTTCTTTGTCTCAATCAGAAATCATATTTGTTTTTCTTTCATCTCTCTATCTTTTTAATGTACTTTTTCTTTTTACATCTCCCTGTTTCACAAAACCATCCTGTGGGCCCAAGGGTAGATGTTCGATGCACTCTCGGATTGGGCATTAGGAATGGTAAACTCATCCTTCAGTTTTGACTCTTGTGTATGTACTCAGCACCTCCTCCTCCTCCACCTCCTTTCTCCACAGGATAAGGCTAAACTTGGGGAATTATGGCTATGACCCACATCCTACAAATCAGGCTGGCAAAGACAAAATAAATTAAAGTTGCAAAGATTATATTGATACTCCAGGAGAGCTGAAGGGGTAGTACTGAGGGAATTAGTGTTATTTTTACAGCTGTCCTGCTGTTCCCGAACATTGGCAGATTTTACATCAAATCTGCTGGTCTGTTGTTTTTTTTCTTTTAAACTATAGGAAATCGCCAAATCTACCCTTTAAATTTGTCCCCTTTTTCTCTTCCTCATCGCCTCTTGGCTGTGCGGACCGGACTGACTCCTCCAGCGAGATGGTGATCACTTTTACCAGGGCCTCTCTGCAGCCAGCTGGTAATAGACGCTGAAATGAGACGTGAAGTGGAGCCCCTGCTGAGTTTCACCCTCTCCTATTGGAAAGGTACTTTGCTGTCACTTGATCAAAGAAAGAGCATTTATATAATGCCTCACCTTCTCTCAGAAACATTCCAAATTGCATTTCATACAAGGAGTGATTCCATGATCCAATGCTTGAAGGGAGAGCATCTCCAGAAATTGAAGGCATGTAGCCTGTGATTTTCCATCTATCCATCTGGGAGTGCCGAATCATGGAATCACCCTTAGAATGAATTGCTTTGAAGTGCAGTGAATGTTATGTAGATGCTATGAGAAGTATAGGTGTCAGTTCTCATCAAGGTGATGGAAGCCAATGCCGGGAAACGGAAGTTTTCCACATTTTGCAGTCAATGTCAACATTACGCACTCCTGAATCTGGTATGGGACACGTCGGGTTCTTTTAAACCCGTTACACACATTGGTCATCAGTTCCATAAGCCTTAACCTTTAAGAGTCTTATGAAGAATTCTCCCAAAGGTTCAGGTAAAGTCTCTGTCTCTGAGTCACACCAGTCAGAAAAGTCCAGGCTCAATCCTTAGTCTGCGGTCGGTTAGCTCGGAGGCATCCAAGCATTTGTCTTCATGGGCCATGTTGATGTATACTATAGAGTCTCGGGAGGCCACAAGTAAAGTTTAAATCCATGTTTCCATTAATGGGCGTATATCCCAAGTTGCAGATATTAATAGATCTTGGTGTTTTGATTTATGATTTATCCACCAATGAAACAACGGCATTAAAAACAGGTTCTTCCAAACACGTTCAAACCAGACAAATCAGCAAATCAGAACTAAGTGTAAATAGGACTGAATTGCCTGGGGTTGCAGGGCTGGATTGCTTGAGGCCAGATGTGGCTCTGAACATCTGAATTAGCTGATCTCGGTAGGGCAGTAGTAGCAGCAGTAGAATTTCCCTCAGCGACTCTGGGTTAGAGAAGGAGAATTGGCTAGGGTCCTTGCTCATCACTATTACAGTGATCCCTTGGAGAGGTGAATGTGTGCAGAAGACTAGGTGAACACAGATCAGATTGGGCTTTGATGCCCTCCACAGTCAGATTGCTTGCCAGTGGTCACTATTGAGGATTGCCCATGAATAACGGCCAACTTGGGCAAGGTACCCGGAGGCTGCTGACACCTGTGGATCTACCCCCAATGAGGAGTCGACAAAAGGACGGATGGAAGGAAGGGAGAGAAAAATTGGGGAGAAAAAAAGGTCTCAAGTCACAACTTTTAAAAGTCTCAGATACAGAAGTTTATCAAATACCTTCCAAAAATCTGAGTACAATATGTTTAATTTAGAATTATATATCTATCTGGGCTCTCCAGGAAATGGCAGTGTTACTTGACAGTACTTTAAAATCAAAAAGAAAAGATCTAAGAACTCTTGATGCAGTACTGCTCGAAAGCTTCCTGTGTGGAAACACCAGTGATATTATTAACTTTCAGGCAAATTATTATATTCATGATCATCGAATGTTAATTAAGACATGCTTATCTGAGCGAGCAAGATGAACTGTTAAAACGGACTAAATGAAAACGTAACCAGATGTCTATGTCAGTGGCAACTCCAGTGTCTCACCCAAATGGCCATCCCTCACGTGTGTGAGCCTAGATTGTGAGCATTGCCAGGTTACGATTTGGATCCAACTTGGCTGCGATGCTCCCGTAATCACAAGCTTCTTTTAATATTAAAATGATTTTAAATACGTGCAAGTATGGGGTAGTGTGATTTCCCATCCATTTAGGATGGGATCATGGTATCCATTCTGCTTACCCATCTGGGAGCTGTGCATACTAAGTGAGGCCAACCCCAGAAGATCTGGTGGGGTCAGCTTTTCACCATTTATAAGAAAACTTGCAGTACTCTGTTCCTGCAATTTCAGCTCCAGGATCACAATATATGCTTACTGGTACTGGCAGTTAGAAAAGAGTGGCCTTAAAGAGGAGGTGTGATTTTTTTTAGTTTAAATTGTGTATGTCCTTGTACTTATCTGGTTTCCCTAGTAATCTAAGAACACCATACATGTAGGTAACATTTAATCTCCTTGCAGTTCAGTGAGGTTATCAGATTCTAAAGCATTCCATTTTCTTAGTCACCTCATTGCACCTATCTGACTTGTTGGAATCTCATTGATCTAATTGGTCTACTTGACTCCTGGAATGCAATTTTCTTGGTGGTCTAATTGAGTTAGCTGGATATCAGCAGTATGGAATTTGCTTGGTGGTCTAGTTGGGTCTTCATGACTTACAAATTCTTTGGCATCGAGCTGGATCCACACGCCTTATTCAGAATGCAATTTCCTTGATGGCCTAGTTGAGCCTGTGCCTCTCAGAATCAGATTTATTAGTTGTTCTTGTGTGCCTTGATCACATCTAATTTCCTTCCTAGTCTAGTTAGGTCTAGATGACCTCCAATTTCCCTAATGATTTAGTTGGGTTCTACATACCTCAGTGGAATTGCAATACCTTAGTGGCCCACTTAGGTTTGTTTGGCCACTGGTTTCTGATTTGCCTGCTGGTTTATTTAGGTCTACAATGCTTCAACTGTCTGAAAGACTAGCAACTCTTCCCCAGGTGAAGGGTTTCTCCTTGTGATTGGTTGTAGTTTGGAAAAATATATTTTATGTTTGCAATATGTTGAAGGGAGTTTTAATTGTGGGTAATATTCAATCTATGTCTCAGTTTAAAGTAAATTTTAATTGGTTATTGACTTGAATGTAATGGAGATACAAACAACAGGACCAAGTCAGTGTGATGAAGTCAAAGCTTACTTCTGTTGTACATAATCAGTTTCATCTATAAACACAGCTTCTCACAAATACTCCTCTTTACTCCTATAGGAGATATTGATTTCATACAATTTTTTGTGCAATCTATCAGGAGTAAACATTAGGACAATAACATACAGGAAAAATATTTATGCCTTGCTCACTGAAATGCATACTTATACACTGAGCTCACATATACATTATGTATGAAACTGAGTCCGATTGACATCACATTGCAGTGATAGGAGAAAGTGAATACTAAAGAGGATATCTGTGAGCAATATCATCAATTTGGGACAGTGTATGGCACTACATAGAAAGAAAATGTTAAGATGATTCATAATTCACAATCAATATATCATACAAAATAATAGGGTAAAGATGAGAAACAGAAACCACAAGAGTTAAGCTCCTTTTGAACCTGTAGTTCCCAGAGAGGTATCTGTCTTCTGTATATTGGAAATATGTGCACAGACTTTGAATTATGTCCCTAGTGGCCCCTCATGGTGAACTGTAAAACTATCCCTCTAAAAGAAATGAGTCTTTTATTTTTATACACAGACTTCCATAGAAATGAAGAGGGAACAGTTTGCTATGCACAGCAAAAAATCTATTTCAAGCAGCAGGGTGCTCCTGTGCAATTGTTTGAAGTGGAAATGATTGAAGCAAAATGCTTCGCGTTTCTCTTCATTTCATGGCAAAAGACTCTGCGCTGACTGCACTAATATGAATCTAATATAATGCTAGTAGGGTTGGAGATACTTTGTTGTAAAGAGGTCTTAAGACTACATCATCATCACTAATTCCTCATGTAGATAAAACATTTGTTTGGTAGAATAAGTCCACAGCAATCTTTCCAACTGTGCTATTTTTGAAGAGTTTCCAACACTGCTTTCATATGAAAGTTCCAAGAGGAAGATCTCTGCATTCAAAAAAGCCAATATTGGGCTAGTAGGGATACATTCAGCCAGCATTATCCTACAAGCATCCTAACTGCTACTCATGCTCTCATTGTATAAGACCATAGAACGACTTTCAACAGTAACTTTCAAAATTTACAGGGCTATGGGGAAAGAGCAGGAGAATGGGACTAATTAGATAGCTCTTTCAAAGAGCTGGCACAGGCACGATGGGCCGAATGGCCTCTTCCTGTGCTGCACCTACTATGATACTAAGATACTATAACTTCTGTGATGTTAGGTGGGGGGGGGATAAACTCTGCCTCCTATTGTGTAACTGTCTTGTCTGAAGATGTAGCAGAAGAGAAAATAATGGTTAGAACAAGCTGAGACAGAGAGGGAGAAGCAAGGATAGGACTATCTGAGAATTTTTCGATGGTCTTGAAGAAGAGTCAAATTTGAATACACTGACCCTCAGTGACTCATCCAGCACCCAAACAAAATGCTGTACTTTGAAACCAAGCTATTTCACACCAATTTTGTCAGACAATTCTTCTCTCCTTCATCCTCCTCATCCCCCATCTTCATGGTGGGACAGTTCTACAGGCCCTGGCCAACTTCCAGTGCCTTGTCCAAGTGGCCATAATTCAAGTTTGAGCCTTGACCGTGAGGGTCATTGGGCTATTGAATCCTGAGAGGACTTCAGAGCTGAGCCTGAACCCCTTCTTCCCCAACGTTCACACATGTACTTTGAACAGTGATGAGAAGTGGGAGCCTTGGCTAATTTTCTCCTCCCTAATGAGGGGGGCTAATTGTGCTGCTCTGTGCCAGACAGATTGAAAGCTTTTGCTTGATTCTTTGGCTGGTGGTGCCTGGCTGTGGAGTAATTTGCCTGGTTAATTCTGAGAAGTCTCCTTGATGCTAAACTGGGAGAAATGTAGAGACGCCAGCTGTTCTATTGTTCTTGCCACTGCCCAGCTGTGATCAACTAGCTTAGCGCGTACCAGAGATCAAACCTGGGAGTCTCTTGGTCAGTTTACCTCAGTTACCCACTAGATAAACTCATAGAGCCATGGAGGTGGAGGGGGGTGGGGAGTGGTGGAAGGCCTATAGCATGACATTTAATTAATCAATCGGTTGACTGTCATGAAGCATCAAAGTTGTGGCACAATAGGTTGTCGGTGTCCATAATGGCCACCATTAGTAAACAAAAGGACCTGCAACCAAATAAAAATGCTTCAACGTACTTCATAGTGCATAGCCCAGGCTGTAATCTTATTTTACGGCTCAGATGTCAATTACAAATTTCATGAACGTCTGTCTCTCAGTTTATGGAGTCTCTCTGGTTTAAGATGTCATCTGAAGCCCCGGATGAGATTACTGCCTTTTAATCAATTCCAGGCGTTTGATGTTATCCAAATATTTAGTTTGTTATTTCCTAAAGAATGTTAAGAAAACAGTACCGAGGACTAAAAGTATGGGAGAGAAACTGGACATTGATGCCCCATTTCTCAGGCATTTTATAGGCAAGACGGAGTCCAGGATACGGTCACCATCTCCCGTGCCCAATTGACCCCTGAAGTGCACCTTATGCAAAATTGAATCAAGCAACTTTTAGTCAGCCAGGGCGCCCACCTGAAACAGGCAGCAGGCTGATTTGGTTATTCAAATCGGGGTCCTATGTCGGTTGTAGGACCCCGATGTGAAATTGGACAACAACTAGGCAGAGCTTGTGCTGCACAAGCACCAACCAGTTTTTCTGGGTCTGGAGCAGCTTTACCAGCAGTCCCTTTGCTAGAAGCCACTGAAACATGCCCAAAAATTTTGACATTTGTGTATTTTGTGGAGTTGGAAGGAGCAGGAACGCTCCTCCTGGCTCTGCAAAACAACTGCGGGACACTGCCGGCCCGGACTCAACTCCTCTCAGCATCCTCTATTCCCTCCCTTCTTCCTCCCAAAGGACCTACCTGGGGGCCGCTGCCAGCATCGCAGCTGCCTCAAATTGCTACCATTGGACCGGCGAGCTTCGGGATGACCGCTTGGCGGCCACAGCTTGCCGGTTAAATGCAGAATTTAGCACGAGCCTCGCCATGGCACGGACCGCTAGGTGGAACGGTCTCTCCGCTGACTTTCCACTCATTTTGGGCCCAATTTCTCCCCCATAACTTTCCTAACCAAAGCAGCTAAAATTGGCTGTGAATTCCTCCTGAAAATAATGGAAATGCAGCAACAAGAGTGTTAGTTGACCTGAGTTTCTGCAAGGAGAGGAAAATGTAACTGGGTTCCCACTCCTGCCTTATTGATTGATACCCAGTGATCTCCACTGGAAAATGTGTATATGTGGACATTGGATGAGGGCAGTTTCTAGCTTGGTTGTGAGGTGTTCCCTCCCCCGCCACTACTGTCAAGTAACCCACATTCACTCACTGTCCAGGCTTACACATAGAGTGATCACTTGGCTGATGTACCAGAATCTAGAGTCAGACTTCAAGGAGATGAGAGAAAATTGTTGGCAGGTTGGGGATGTTAATACGGGGAATTTAGTGGGCTCTCCTTTCTTTTTCCTCTGTGCCCTCTCACCCCTTCCCTCAGCCCCACTACTTATAGAAGATAAACATACTACTTGTTTGATATGATGATCAGGAACAGATTCGATCAGGAAGAACCAACTGTAAGAATCTATGCAAATACTGCGCAGGTCTCAATCTGCAGACTCCAGTCGGACAAATAGCTCATGCATGTCAACCTATTCAACTGAGTAATAATAATGGGACAGTACTCTTGACTTTAGAGACAATCAAATAGGTTCTGCAATTAAATGGGTGGTACCTGCACTAAGGTTTTATTACAGGTTCTCTGGAATCAGAAAAATGAAATGTCAAGCATACATCAACATATTTCAAAACACTTTTGCCTTCCTCCTGAGATGAATGGGATGTAGAATCTCCAGTTTTGTCACATTTATGTAAGGAGTTACTTACAGGTCTTTTATAGGTGCAAATATAATGTCCGCCTGAGATGAATTCTCCCCCACTATCACCATATTTTATCAGATTTCATATCTGATTCCTTTGCCAGTACAAATGTTGTGACTAATACCCCAGCTGTCAGTTGCACCATTTGGGATTGTGTGTTGATTTATCTTTTGTTAACTATCTCGATAATCCTCAATCCTTTATTTCAACAAACATTGATCCAGCACCTTTTTAAAGGTGTGAGTTGAGTTCGAATCAACTACCTTCCCTGGGAGTTTGTTCCACATGCCCACTTGGGCAAGAATGGTCACTCAGGCAAGGTACTGAAGGGCAGTGGACATATGAAGAACTGTATCCCATCATGAGTAACCACCTTCAGGAGAAGAGGGGAAAACAGTTTCTGTTTCTAATCAATTGAAACATTATAAACAGAAATAAGCATTTGATTTCTTCTAGAAAATAGTAAAATACATCTAATAGAAAAAAAATCTGCACAGTTAATGACATCAGTATTAACAAAGAAAGAGCATGTTTGCATCTGGTTACAGATTTTTTTCTCTCTAAATCTTTTTTCTTTTCTCTCTTGTTGACTGACTGACTAAAAGCTCATTGAAACTGTGCAGACTCAGCACACCCTCAGATGCCAGGCCTACTGCTGTCACTTAAATTACAACATCATATGTGAGGGAACGTAGTCACTCCTTTCATGTCAGCCCATGTCTGTCCCCAGCAAATCCACTAAAAACAAACACTTTACGTCATCATCACACAAAACAAAAAGGGTATGGAGAAGGCTTGTGATTTCTAATGTCTACAATATACAGCAAATGAAAAATTCTATAATAGTATGTCTATACTATTGATGCCAAGCATTATTGTGCCAATACATTTTAATGCTTGTGGTTAGTTGGTCTAATGAGTGGGAGTAATGATTCCAGCCTTCAGCTCTGACAGAGTAAAATGGTGGCTTTATCTGGCCTAAGTTAAGCCATCATTTCTGTTGTGTATCAAGAGCTGTGAATCATACTTTAATCCCCGCCTAGTCTCCACTTCTTAACGCCCTTTTGAAGGGCAGACTGTTCCAATCATCGCAGCCAACATTTTCTCTTGGGAGGTCTCATTCAATTGACTTGGCCCTCGCTGAGCTGTATTCCCACAGCATTTGCAGTTATCCTACAGAGACGCCTATATTTACATAAAGTAAACCCATGTGGCTTAGTCTCTGTGTCTTTGAGCTGAGCAATTACACTGATCCTACAGCCAGCACAACTGGATTCATCTGTGTTGTCAACAGTACCTCTTCAGCTGGGTACGTCATCATGAGTTTGTGGCTTGCAAACCAAAAATTCTTGCCTGCGTGTCCGTAGAATAGAATCATAAAAGTTGCAGGACAGAGAGAGCCCATTACATCTATGCCAGTCCAAGTTCTTCAGCTGGTCCACGGTTGGTTTAGGGAAATGGAAACAGACCTGCAGATGTGTTTTACAAAGTTCCAAAGAGTCAGTCAAGATCATTCGCTGTGTTTTACAAGAGATTAGAGATATACACCGACAAGATGTAATCTGAGGGCAGATGATTTTGGGCAGGCTGGGGAATAATGTTCTCATTTTAAACTTGTTTTAGGTTCTTTTATAACCCAAGATTGATTGGGGGGAAAGAAACTGAATAAAAAAGGAATAACTTTATTCAGGCCTAAAAGCATTAGATACAACCAGTAGTTAATAAAATTCCATCTTCAATCCTTGAGCTTGAACTGTCCTACAACAGTTAGCCAATTGAAATATTGACTGATTGTTAAGGGAATGTCTCTACATTAATAAACTGACCTGAATGCTGACAATTACATAGAATTACACATAGAAAACAGCACAGAAACACGTCATTCGGCCCAACTGATCTATGCCAGCATTTATGCTCCACACGAGCCTCCTCCCTCCCTACTTCATCGAACCTTATCAGCATATCCTTTTATTCCTTTATCAATAAGAAAATAAAGTTTTAAATCATGACTTTCAAACAATAGTTGGCACACAAACATGTGTTTGCGCAGTTGTTTATCTATTACAGATCTCCAAGCAGTTCCATAATATAAATGCAATCTAAGAAGATCTGAAAACCCACACATGTACAGCTGCAATTCTTTACATTTACAACAGTGTGGGTGGAGCAGAGCGTAGGAGTGCATCATAAACATGAAAGCTAAGGATGGATCTTTGAGGCCAACCAATTACTGTTGCAAGAAGCAAAAAATAAATTCCGTGGAAATGCTAAGAATTATTCATTGCTTCCTGCTCCCAGAATCTGGAGTCAGCATTCACTACAATCAGATGGAGGACTTTTTGGGGAAGGTGGTGTGGTGGGAACAGCAAAGGCAATAGCTGGCTATCAAATGGAAGCCTATGCATGAAGGGAGGGAAGAATCAGCGGGAACCCACTCCCAACTGCTCTTGGCACATCTCAGCATCCAGTTTCAAAATGGCTTTTGTAGAATAAAGGTCACCCACCCTCATGCTCGGTGGTCATGGAATGGTGAGGGGTGCAGAGAGCGAGAACAGAAGAAAAGTAACAGGATCTCAAGATGTTTAGAAATAAACATGATCTGAAATTGGAAAATAATTTCTGAATTCTCTTTTTTCCCCCAAATGTTATAGTCCTATTTGTCCAAATGCACACTGGTGGTTTTCTGGAGAACCTGGAATTTTTATTCCACAGTTTTTTTTTTAAACCATATTTGACAGCCCCGATTTTGCGCTGAGTGGTGAACGAGCGGCCCCACCACTTGTTAGATTTAAACTTACCCGCAAACTATCCACCGGCTTTTGGGCGGCAACATCCTGCAATGGGGAGCTGAAAAAAGAGCAGGATCCTCTCCCGGGCATCTGTGAGCTGTGTGAGCGGGGAAAGGAACTGTGTATACCCATAGCCAATCAGATTGAATCATCGTTAGCAAGCCGCGCAGACACAGAACCAGGAAACATTAGTTAGAACAGTAAATTCAATGTAAAATCAGTTACAGAAAGTGAAATAAAGAAAGGGTATGAAATGTTGAAAGTCAGAGACAGAAAGTAAAAGTAAAAAAAATGACAATTTTTAAATGTCCAACAACAATTAAATTTTGAAGGAATGAGACTCCACACTTGTAAAAGTTAATTTTCAGTGCCAGAGTGGTTGTTTGGCAGCCATTAAGACTTACCACACTGTTAAAATTTGAGCTAGACTTTAAAAAACTGGACATACCTTTTTCTGGCGAAAATAATTAGTTTCCATCCAGGTAGGAGAGCAACTTCACGCCTTTGGAACCATTTGACCAGTAAGTCAGTTGCCGAGATCTCCTTCCCACGCAGCTTTCAGAGGAATAGGGCATCTGGTAGAGCAACTTCCAGATTTCTGTGTTTAACTGTGCATGTACGCTTGCCGGAAGCTGCTCTTAACATTTGCCCTGAACTAACGACGAGCCCTGTTAGGATTGCCAATCATTTTCAGAGCAAATTCTGAGCAATTATTTCTCAATCTCTTTCATTGTCAGTTTCTAGGAGGTATGGCAGAGGGATCAGGGATGTCTCACTCTGGTTCTCAATCAGGAAATGCATAGTATCAGCTCCATGCGTCCAGCTGACAGCATATTTGAATACTCCTGTCAATTGATTGTATAGGGAGTACACAAATCTGTGCCACTGTGCCATCTGATAGAATCACTGGGTAGGGAATGTACCATGCCTTCTCCTATCTGCACAGTAAAACCGTAGGGAATGCACCATGCTGGCCTATCTGATACAGTAACACTGTAGGGGATGCACCATGCTGGCCTATCTGATACAGTAACACCGTAGGGAATGCACTATGCTGTCCTATCTGATACAGTAACACTGTAGGGGATGCACCATGCTGGCCTATCTGATACAGTAACACCGTAGGGAATGCACCATGCTGAGCCAATGTGCCCTCTGGTACAATCACTGTATGGAATGCACCATGCTAGAGTGTGCTATCTGATGGACTTTTTTTTCTGTCTGCTTTTCTCCTTTTGTTTTCTGAAGGCACTGTCTTATGCCAAGTGCTTATGCACAGACAGTGACAGTACTCCAATATCTCACCTTTTCTTCATTCATCAAGATGTGGCAACGCTGCCAAGGCCATATTTATTGCTGGTCCCTAGTTGCACTGAAAAGAGGGTAACGGGCAGCCTTGAAACGCTGCAGTCCTTGTGGGGCTGGTTCTCCCACAATGGTGGTAGGTAGGAAATTCCGAGATATTGACCCAGCGATGATGAAGGAATGGCGATGTATCTCCAAGTCAGGATAATGTGGAGGCTTTGAGAGGTCAGGAGGTGAGTCACTAATTGCACAGGATCCAGCCTCTGTCCTGATGTTGTAGCCATATTGTTGATATGGCTGGTCCTGTTAGGCTTCTGGTCAGTAGTGACTCCCAATATGTTGATGGTGCAGGACTTGGCAATTGTGATGCCATTGAAGGTCAGGGGTAGGTAATTGGGTCTGTTTTGTTGGAGATGGTCATTGCCTGGTACTTATGTAGCACTAATATTATCTGCCATTTATTAGCCCTCTCCTGGGTATTGTCCCCAAGTCCTGCTGAAAGCTTACGCAAGCTGCTTCATTGTCGGAGAGTTATGAATGGAGACAAACATTGTGGAATTGTCAACGAGCACCTCACTCCTGACCTAATGACAGAAGGAAGGCCATTGATGACCCAGTTGAAGGTGTTTAGGCTGAGGACGTTTTCCCTAAGGAACTCCAACTGCAATGTCCTGGAACTGTGATGACTGGCCTCTGACAACCACGACCATCATCCTTCATATCATGTATGACTCCAGCCATGGGAAGGTATTCCCTTTGTCCCCCAACAGCCTCTGTTCTGCACTATTTCCTTGGTTTAACAATCAGTCAAATGTTGATTAATGTCAAGAGTAACTACTCTCACCCCTCCTCTGACATTCAGTCCCTGTCTGGATCAAGGCTGTTATGAGGTCTAGACCCAATTGGTTCTGCTGGAACCCAAACTGAGCATGTTATTTATGAGTAGAATGCTCTTACACTTATACAGCATCTTTTTGGTTTTAAGGATGTTCCAAAATGCTTCACGGTCAATGAAGTAGTTTTAATGTGGAGTCACTCTTGTAATGTAGGCAAATGTGGCAACCAAACTGCGCACAGCAAGATCCCATAAACAGCAATGAGATCAATGACTAGCTAATTTATTTTAATGATAGCATTCATAATGTTGAAGGTCAGGACACCATGAGAGCTCTTCTCCTTTTCTTTGAATAGTGCCATAGGATCTTTTACATACACCTGAGAGGGCAGACTCAGGGAACAATACCTTATGTGAAAAATGGCACCTCTGATATCACAGCACTCCCTCATCACTGTAATGTAACTGTCGGCCTAGATTATGTACCGGAGTGGGACTTGAACTCAACCTTCTGATTCAGAGGCTGAGTACACTGAGCCAAGGCTGATGGGTCGATGTTGTTTGGTGGCATTATTGATGACTCCTTCCATCAATTTATTGATGATTAGGAGGAGGCCGATGCGTAGAAATTGGCCTATTTATTTGTGGATAGGACAGGCCTGGACAATTTTTGACATTGTTGGCTAGATGCCAGTGTCCTAGACATGTCACTCATCTGCCACTTATATTAAAGCAGTGCTGTATAAAGCACAGGCTTGTTGGCTATGGCAGAGATTATTATAATCGTGGGCTATCTCATTGCTGCAGGACAAAGAGAATGAAGAAACTGGCCTCAGATAAATCAATAGACCCTACCTAACTCGAGTATTTTAGTACCAGTACATCAGGAGGTTCAACCTCATGGCCCATGAACCATTAAAGCTGTCTGCCAACAGTTGCAGGAGCATTTGAAGTGCAACTAATAATTACTATAGCCCACCTGGTTCCACTGCTGTCCTGAAGATTGTTGCTGCCTCCTGACCGCCTGCCTCCCAACAACCCCCCCCCCCCCCCGCCACCGCTCCAGGACCTACCTGTCAGCTGGCCCAACTCCGTCCTCATGGAACCGGTGAGTTACTGCTTGACACCTGATTGGCATCCACACCTCGCCGGCAATATGCTGATGAAGCCCAAGGCCCAATTCCGGGTGAGCTTCCGGCTTCTGGCGCGAGCTCCAATCGCGCACCTACCCCTAAGGCCCGAAAACTGACCTAAACAAATTTCCACCCCTAAATGTCCGCTGACTTGGCCAGCTTCCCTGCACTCCTGGAGGACAGCAGTTGCACAGATGTTGAACTTTCTGCACTTTAGTTACTGAGGCTGTTTGTGACAATTGGAACTAACATCTAAGTGTGTGATACCAAAATCTCACCAGGTACGTGCCAGCTAAGTACATTGGACCTCCTCTCATCAGTCTCTGGGGTTTTTTTGGCTCTGTCTGTCAGATGTATGAGTGGAACAGGAGATTCCTGGGACTGACTGGTGACCACCATTAACAGACTCTGATTCTCAATCACATAATCCTATGCAGGAAAAATAACAAATTCATCTTACTAGTATGTGGATTAGCAAAACTCCAGATGCATTGGTGGGTCTTTACAGTGTAATTCGCCAAAATTCAAGCCAGCATGAGATCTACTTCACAATCCTACTTGCCCCTCCTCCCACCCCCTCCACCCGAGGTCCTCACCATCATAAGTGCCAGTGTCCGGCCAATTAGGTTCACTCTACATGACGTTAAGAAGTGGCTGTCTACACTGGATACAGCGAAGGCCGTGGGCCCTAACAACAGCAATGATAAAGCGCTGAAGACTTGTGTACCAGAACTAGCTTCCCCCCAACCAAGCTATTCCAATGCAGCCATAACATTGCTGGCATCCACCCATCAATGTGGAAAATTGCCAAGATATTTCCTATCCACAAAAAATAGACCATAGCTAGGCTGGCCAATTATTGCCCTATTAGCATCCTCCCAATCATCAGCAAAATGATGGAAGGAATCATTAATATTGCCATGGCACCTAATCACTAATCACCTACTCACCAATACCCGATGCTCAGTTCAGATCCTATTGGAATCACTCCAGACCTCATCAAGTCCTCGATCCAGATAATGATGCAAGAGCTGAATGCCAGAGGAGAGGTGAGAATAGCTGCTCTCGACATCAAGGCACCATTTAACTGGGTATGCACCAAGGAGCCTCAGCGAAACTGAGGTCAGTGGGAAAACTCTTCAGTAGCTGAAGTCATACCTTCCATATGGCAAGATGGTAATGGTTGTCAGAGGCCAATCATCGTAGCCTAGTATATTGCTGCAGGAGTGCTTCAGGGCAGCATCCTCGGCCCCACTGACCGGAAGCATAACTGGACCTGGCATGTAAATACAGTGGTAACAAGAGCAGGGCAGAGGCTGGGCACTCTGATGAGTGGCTTATCTCTTGATCTCTCCACCACTTGTCTGTACCCTCAAAAACATTCTAGAGGCTGAATACCATTTAGGACAAAGCAGTCCTCATTATTGGTGCCCCTCTCACTGGAGTTAATATCCACCCCTCCATCCCTGGTGCATTGTGGCTGTGCGTATGTACAATGTAAAGGATGCAATGCAGCAACTCACCAAGCTTACTTCAACAGCACCTCCCAACCCTACAGCCTTGACCACCAAGATGGGCAAGAGCAGCAATGTCCAGGAAACAAAAACACTTTCAAGTTCCCCTACAAGTCACCTGCCATCCTGATTTGGACATATATCGCCGTCCCATCATTACTAGGTCAAAATCCTGGCATTCCCTATCATGGAAGCACCATCACCACAAGGACTGCAGTGATTTTTTTCATTTGTTCATGGGATGAGGATGTCGCTGGCAAGGCCAGCATTTATTGCCCATCCCTAATTGCCCTTGAGAAGGTGGTGGTGAGCTGCCTTCTTGAACCGTTGCAGTCCGTGTGGTGAATGTTCTCTCACTTTGCTGTTAGGTAGGGAGTTCCAGGATTTTGACCCAGCGACGATGAAGGAACTGTGATATATTTCCAAGTCGGAATGTGTGTGACTTGGAGAGGAACGTGCAGGTGGTGGTGTTCCCATGTGCCTGCTGCCCTTGTCCTTCTAGTTGGTAGAGTTCGCAGGATTGGGAGGTGCTGTCGAAGAAGCCTTGGCGAGTTGCTGCAGTGCATCCTGTGGATGGTACACACTGTAGCCACATTGCGCTGGTGGTGAAGGGAGTGAATGTATATGGTGGTGGATGGGGTGCCAATCAGGCGGGTTGCTTTGTCCTGGATGGCGTCGAGCTTCTTGAGTGTTGTTGGAGCTGCACTCATCAAGGCAAGTGGAGAGTATTCCATCACGCTCCTGACATGTGCCTTCTAGATGGTGGAAAGGCTTTTTGGAGTCAGGAGGTGAGTCACTCACCACAGAATACCCAGCCTCTGACCTGCTCTTGTAGCCACAGTATTTATGTGGCTGGTCCAGTTAAGTTCCTGGTCAATGGTGACCCCCAGGATGTTGATGGTGGGGGATTTGGCGATGGTAATGCCGTTGAATGTCATGGGGAGGTGGTTAGACTCTCTCTTGTTGTAGAAGGTCATTGCCTGGCACTTATCTGGCGCGAATGTTACTTGCCACATTTCAGCCCAAGCCTGGATGTTGTCCAGGTCTTGCTGCATGCGGGCTCGGACTGCTTCATTATCTGAGAGGTTACGAATGGAACTGAACACTGTGCAATCATCAGCGAACATCCCCATTTCTGACCCTATGATGGAGGGAAGGTCATTGATGAAGCAGCTGAAGATGGTTGGGCCTAGGACACTGCCCTGAGGAACTCCTGCAGCAATGTCCTGGGGCTGAGATGATTGGCCTCCAACAACCACTACCATCTTCCTTTGTGCCAGGTATGACTCCAGCCACTGGAGAGTTTTCCCCCTGATTCCCATTGACTTCAATTTTACTAGGGCTCCTCGATGGCACACTTGGTCAAATGCTGCCTTGATGTCAAGGGCAGTCACTCTCACCTCACTGGAATTCAGCTTTTTTGTCCATGTTTGGTCGAAGGCTGTAATGAGGTCTGGAGCCGAGTGGTCGTGACGGAACCGAAACTGAGCATCGGTGAGCAGGTTATTGGTGAGTAAGTGCCTCTTGATAGCACTGTCAACGACACCTTCCATCACTTTGCTTATGATTGAGAGTAGACTGATGGGGCGATAATTGACCGGATTGGGTTTGTCCTGCTTTTTGTGGACAGGACATACCTGGGCAATTTTCCACATTGTCGGGTAGATGCCAGTGTTGTAGCTGTACTGGAACAGCTTGGCTAGAGGCGCGGTTAGCTCTGCAACACAAGTCCTCAGCACTATAGCCGGGATGTTGTTGGGCCCATAGCCTTTGCTGCATCCTGTATTCAAAGAAAAGGCCCACCACCACCTTCTCAGCAAATAATAGTGCGAATGACTCGAACTCCAGAGACCCGACAGCATTGGAGAGACTCACATTTTCCCGGGTCTCGTGAGTGGCCACCAGGTCTCCAGTTAAACCCAATGCCATGGAGCTAGATTCCCTCACAGCTCTCATTTGAAGGGACTGCTGGGGGAAAAGTATATAGGGAAGAGCAGCATGGGTCTCTATTATAAGTGTGCTGCTCCCTCATGACCACTTTGGTGCCTTAAGACAGAAGCATCACCGGTGATGCTGTGTTACGTTCATACCAGAAGAGTTAGCCCACACTGACCGTCTGACTGCCACTCAGAATATTGCCCATAGACTTTCTGAGGTTCAGCAAACTAGTGGCACCAACATAAGACAACAAGGCAGGTATCGTAACAATGATTGGAATCTCCACGCAGACCCACCTCCCTCATCATTAAGTAAATGATGATTGGATTTACTTACGACTCAATGAAACCAAATGGACCCAATCTACCTGCTTGTGTAAATGAGATTTCAATTGCTTATCCCTGCAGGAGACCCAAATAAACTGAACACCAGAAACCGAGCAATAGGAAACACATGGGAAAATGTAGGCTACTTATTAATTCCTTGTCCCACAAAAAGAAGGCGTGCAATGATTAAAGGACCCAAGTTAACACCTTGAAAGCATCTTTTTTTTAATAAATGATAACCGAAGGGCGGGATGGAGTTGAATGTGAAACTGTGCGACGGATTGTTTGCTTGTACCTGTGTTTAGAAGTGTTGCCGGGGTGTTTTTAATTATTTTCCGGCGGTGGTATTTGACACCTGCTGCAGGATGATGGCGCGATGCCATAAAGGGCCAGCTGACGAGAGCTGGCCAGATCGCTCTGCCTGTTTGTGCAGTTTTCAGCATTTTGCCTCCGGTCACAAAACCAATTATTCAGAGCGGAAAAATCAAAAAACCTCCATCAGCTCAGCAGCTTTCACCTCAGATTTAAAAAATGTTCTGGGTGTGGGATGTGCTCAGATCACAAGGTACATACCAATGCGGGAGCCCATTCAGCCCATCCTCGTCATCCATCCAGAAAAAAAACCCGATCGTATGCACTTCCCTTCCCACCGCCATCAAAAAAACCTTTCTGTCTCTCTCTATCTGTCTCTATCTCTCTCTCTCAAATGATTTGTCTTTCTGTCTCCATTGCCTTACCTGGCAGTCCATCGTTTGCACTTTGGCCATTTTATATTAGCTCTGAGCCATGCTGGTGCTACCAGCCCCCACACATTCGTATACTGCAGATTTTTTAACATTTGCAGCCGGCCTTAGTGAGCTGCTCGCATTTTATTCACTTATTAGTGGTTTCTAAACCTTTAAGATTTACTACTAAAAAAAATAAAACTTTTCTCCCTCGTAACCACATTAAGGTTCAGTTCCACTGACACCGGCATCCCTCCAGGCCCCTCACCCAAGTGTACAATCCTCATATACGAGCCTCGACAGCGATTATCAAGGTGCTATTTAACCATGGCGGGGTATCAAGGCCAAGTCCAGACTTGCCCACAACCACTGTCCATGCAAGTGAACTTTGCAGCATGGGATCACTGCAGAGCAATCAGGAGTGGGAACCCAAGGTCACGGGGGGAAATAAAAGATTTGCACCTCACGAAGTCCAAAAGCACTTTACAGCCAACAAAGTACTTTTTTTGAAGTGTGGTCACTGTTGTAATGTAAGAAACACAGCAGACAATTTGTTCACTGCAAGTGTCCCACAAACAGCAATGTGATGATGACCAGATAATCTGTTTTAATGATGTTGATTGAGGGACAACTATTGGCCAGGACACTTCCCTGCTTTTCTTCAAATAGGGCAGTGGGATCGTTTATGTCCACCTAAAAGGGCAAACAGGGACCCAGTTTAACCACTCATTTGAAAGACAGCATACCCTTAGTACTGCACAGGCAGTATCAGCCTAAATTATGTGCTCAAGTCTCTGGAGTGGGACTTGAACCCACAACCTTCTGAGGCAAGAGTGCTACCAACTGAGCCACAGCTGACACTGTACTAAATGCACATTGTACTGTTCTCACTACTGCCCTGGACGAGATTTGCTAACTCCGTACAGACCAGAGAGCCTCCCGGTGCAGTATCACAACACATGAGCCATCAACCACTTCTTTCAAATGCACAATAAAATTAATTTCTACAGTAAGAAAAAGCATTGCTGTCGGATGTGGGATAGAATCCTTTAAATGGCATGGCCAGCTGGCCAAACTGCTCCAGTGTAGCACAGTACAAAGCTGAAGGTGATCTAATTGAGGTATTTAAAATGATAAAGGGATTCGATAGGGTGGATATCGAGGAACTTTTTCCTCCGGTGGGGAATCCAGAATCGGAGGGCATAATCTTAAAATTAGAGCTGGGCCATTTAGGAGTGAAATCAGGGAGCACTTTTTCACACAAAAGGTAGTGGAAATCTGGAACTGTCTCCCGCAAAAGGCAGTGGAAGCTGGGTCAATTGGAGCTTTCAAGACTGAGATAGATAGATTTTTGTTAGGTAAGGGTATCGAGAGATATGGAGCAAAGGTGAGTAAATGGAGTTGAGGTACAGATCAGTCATGGTCTAATTGAATGGCGGAAGAAGCTCGAGGAGCTGAATGGTCTACTCCTGTTCCTATCGTTCTATGTTCCTGTCTGACTAAAATAGTTTCACTGTTTTAAACGGGGTGGAAGGATGGATACGAAAATGTAGCAAGTGCTGAATTTTTGATTAGTTCATTATTTATTTTGGTTTTAATTATAGTCGGGACAAGGAATAATTAATTATCATCAGATCAGTCAATGACATGGAACTTGGCATTTGGCACTTCCCATTAACTCAAGAATACTATTAATGCCAAGTGACAGCTCTGAGATCTGTCGTATAATAATAGCAATGAACAATTATGGTCAGAGTTACCTGCTTGAGAGACTGTTCAGTAATTTCACTTGCCAGAGACACGTAGCCATGGTATTGGGCTAAGTATATAGATGCAGCTCTCGGTGTTTAATACTGCTGTTTATATCACAAACCTGACCTCAGGGGCCCCTCGAATGTGTACGGCCAGGTTACTTGAAGCCAGGAAACATTCCATAGCAGCAAGCTATGTCAAACATCATAGCCTGATGTTGCTAGAGTACCCTCAACTTCACCCACCCGAAAAAAAAGTGCCACAAAATAATAAACATGGCCAAGCAGTGATACATGAGATGTTGGCACTTCAGCCAGACCTCCATGTTTATGTCAGGAACTCATGAGCTGCTGTAGAAGGTGCCTCAACGCTTTGCATCAGTCCAAAATATCTGCACAGAATGCAAGTGGCAAATGCTCAACGCCCTGCTGCTTCTCGCCTGGAACCCTGAGCCCTGTGTGCACAATTTTAAATATAGTCACATGAGGTAGGAGAATGCCGCTGGTGTCTGCAGTACACCCAGCATGAGTCAGCAGCTCCAGGAGTGAAGGCAAGACAAATAGAACAAAAAGAATATACTTGAGAAGGAAAAATTTGCAGGGCTATGGGGGAAAAGAGCAGGGAAATGGGACTAATTGAAAAGTTCTTTCAAAGAGCCGGCAGAGGCCGGCTGGGCCGAATGGTCTCCTCCTATGCTGTATGATTCTGTGATTCTATGATAATGGAAGACTGCTGGAGTTTGCTGCACAGCAAAAGCAGGGCAAGAGCCATACTGTAGAACCATACTGCACTTTTAGTATTGGCATACCAAAAATCTATAATTTAGGGTAACAGTTGCCGTTCTTACGCCCCAAGGCCACTGGCCCACATTAGATACCAGCTTGATAGTCACTTGGCTGCACGTCTAAGTCAGTGATACTATCGTTCTTCTTGCAATTACTGGTCTAAAAGTGTTGATTTTCTTTACTTCTACAAGTGTCCAAGAGCTCCAACACTTTGGGGAAAGATTTCCTCTGTCCACTAGTTGTAGCAAAAGCATCAACACAAGTACTAAACAATTTAGCTCGTTAACAAAGCAGCAAAAAAGATATGGAAAGAGGTTCCAACTTAAATTCTTTCTCTTCCTCCTCCCCCACGCCCCCCCCCCCACTTCCCACCCACCCTCACCCCGTCCTAGATTATGCTCATTTCCTTGTAAAAGATGTGCAAATGTTTATTAAAAAATAGTCAAGATTGTTGCCTTATTACCACATTAGACTTTAAACTCTGTGCCATTTTATTTCACAGCAAATTGAATTGCTGTTCTGTGTACTTGCAGTAAAGCAGGAGGCATTAAACTCTTTCACCACCAAAGAGACACCACCCCTTGTTCTTCCTGTGGTGCCTGATAGTACAGTGGCCTGCTGGGAATCTGTAATGAATGAAAATAATTTTTCAAACAATGTGTGGTTAATAAAAAACAGACCTCTGTGTGGTGGTAGGCCACACAATGAGTTGATGCTGTCAGCCACGGTCTCGAGGGAAGGAAGGTAACAGAAGCAAAGCACTTACCCTCAGGGAAGGAGCAGCAATAAAAGGTTGAGTTACTTTAGCCTGCTCTCATGCACCTCCTGTCAGCTGAATACAGAATCGGAATTGAGAAAGCCTGGGATTAGATCCGATGCCTACTGTCATGGATGGGACATAGGAACAGGAGTGGGCCATTCAGCCCCTCAAGTCTGCTCCGCCATGCAATCAGATCATGGCTGAACTGTACCTCAACTCCATTGACCCGCCTTTGCTCCAGATCCCTTGATACCCTTACGTAATAAAAATCTTATTGATCTCAGTCTTGAAAGTTCCAATTGTTCCAGCATCCACAGCTTTTTGGGAGAAAGAAGTCCAGATTTCGGCCACCCTTTGTATATAAAAGTGCTTCCTGAAATATCATGTGTACTTCAGCAGAATATATAAAAGAATGGAAAAGCCAACCACTTCACTTTTTTAAAAAAAGTAAATCGGTTTTATCTAGAAGCATTCTAGAAACCTGCATAGCACAGCTAGAGAGGACAAATAGTCCCATGGTGAGTTTAGTGAGAAGCCATTTCCTTGTTACAGTTGCCTCTGGAGAAGAGAGCTGTCTAAAAATATCTTTGTTGTTTAAAAAGAAAATTGCACTGATCCCACATCCCTCCTGCCACCTTTGCTTTTACGGATTCAGTATGAAAGCTGGAATAACTGATTAAACCAGTGTAAGATGTTACAATCCACAAGATGGCTCCCACCCTGCCTGTGAGACAACAACTTGTTAGAATATCATTGCTATGGAGCTACAATGTTAGCGAGTCTCAAAGGGATAATCCAGGTTTTAAAAAACTAGCTGACGTGAAACTGTTTACCAGCACTTAAAGAAAGCCATGTTTCACTGACTCGGTTAAGGCTCGAATAGTTGTTCTAAGTATGAGGAACTGTTCAGAGATTGTGCATGCACCTTTTCAGAACTGAACCCCACCTTGAATTTGTTAACATGTTTTCTGAATACAAAACGAGGCACATATGCAGTATTGTTTTATTAAAGGGAAAACTTTACACAGCAAATTTATCCAAAGTCACTGACTCCAAAATAAACTGCTCCTTTCCGCCCTATTACTTGTATTCAGGTCCAGCCTAGATAGATCGGGATGAAAATTTCCCCCTTCCTTTGTAAAAGTCTTTAAGTAAAGGCCATTATTGAGCATGGAGCCTAGAAATCCAGTGCTCTTTTTGTTGGCAGAGCTGGTGTAATCTGGGCAGGGGCAAGGAATTTGGGTGAACCCATTTCCACCTGGTATCCGCCCCTTTCTGGCATCAATGAAAAATTTTAATGGACGGGTGTGGGTGCTCCTTCCATCCACTCCGCCCCCTCCCCCTGTCACTATGCCACTTTTGTAGGCAGGATTGCGGGATGCAAGCTCCTTCAGAAATCCCACCAGTTCTTCCTATCTTCCGGCCAGCGGTGAGTACATCTGTATGAAGGAGGCACATTTGCCATACAAGGGCTGTAAGTGGGTTCCCACAATGCTGTTTTCAACAGCAATTGATCTGAGAGATTGATTAAAGATAGCAAGGAGCCAATGGTGAGTTTAAATGGCACAGTCTTAACACCTGGCCCAAAACGACATGCACGGTACCCCCCTCCCCACCGAGTGACAATGAACCGCTCCAAGATCTGCTGCCTCCACAGGTCAAACATCTTACATTAAATATAATAAATATACAAATATGTATATTAATACAGGTGTTAATATTTGTCAAGCTCAAAATGCTTCAATAAATAGCAGGCAACCAAAACCACTCAGCAACATTAGTCAAACAGCAAGTCCTCGTCCATTTCTTCTTCAAGTAGGTTGGCTGGTGCATCCAAATGGCGTATCCTACGACCTTCCTGTTCTTTTTCCCTCTTTTCTTTCAACTGCTTTTTCTTTTCCACAGAATAACTGATCGCTCTGGTCCAGTCGGCCTTCACTTCTGAGGTGTAAGAATTGCCATAAAACAAATTAGAGTAAGAAAGACAATGGTCACCATGTGTTAGAAAAGGCTTCATGAAAATTTATTTTATACAGCCTTTCTAGTATGTTTGTGAAGTCTAATTATTTTGATGCTTTTGCTAGAAATACAAAACAAAGGCGATCTTCACATATATGTTTACAATGTTACTACATATAGTGACCAGAGGAATTCTTACCCCAATGTTGGGACAGAGTAATGTTTACTTTACATCTAATTCTGTTGTACCTGATTTTGGAGCACTTGATGCTGCCTCTGCATACAAAAATGTGGAAAACCTTCCATTAACCCCCTTTCACATTAATAACTGGAGAAAATCGACAGGGCTAATGTGTAGATCTAGAGCACCTGCTGGCCACTCTTCATGCCAGTGAGTTGGTAAGGAAAAGTCAAAGAAGTCAGGAAAGGTTGTTCATATGGGGTGTCTTGAAGAGAGCCTCGCTGTTGGCAGATAAAACAAATCAGAGTAAATTGACAACATGATTTTGTCACAAAGTCTATTCATCAATTTTGCGACTGCATCTGAACGACAAAGATGTGAAGGAGCTACGTTCCAGAGGAAGGTAACTATGGGAATGGAGTAGGGTGCAAAGTGACTGACACAAGACACATAGTAGCATTCAATTGAGTATCCACCAGCTGTGCAATGTAGCGCCTCCACAACAAAACAAAGGAGATCATTCAACCCTATTTTAATGGAGGGGATTTGTCCCCATCAGCAAGAAATTTTTTGGAAAGTAGAGATGGGAAGAAGGAACAATTATTAATCTCAGTACCCCTCACCCATCTAGGCCATCAACTGCCATGTAAGTTATTATTTACTTTAAAGAAACAATAAAGTAAATAACATGCTTGCCAGGCTTCAGCCCCAGTTGACAGCCATTCTTCATCTGCCAATACAGCCGAAACATATATGTCAAGCTATATAGAATGGCAATGAATGTATAAATATTTTTATTAGCAAGCACCTCATGAGTTTATATGCCCAAAGCTGGGAATTACCCCCATTTCTTTTTGAAAGTGAGGAGAATCCTTTCTCAAGGAGTTTTCTCCCAATAGACACCTTGGGATGCCAGAAAGGGGCGGATACCAGGTGGAAATGGGTTCACCTTCTTCCAATGTTGTACACCATTTCCGATCAAGAGGACCAGCAGGCAACCTGTTCCCAGGTCTCTTCTAATGCCACTTTGACAAGACGTCCATAAGCAGCACCAAGTGCACAAACAGTTTCAAAAGGCGTTTGATAAAGTGGCACATTATAGACATGTTAACAAAATTAAAACCCATGGGATTAAAGGGGCAATGGCAGTGTGGATACAAAACTGGCTAAGGGACAGAAAGCAGAGAGTAGTGGTAAACAGTTGTTTTTCAGACTGGATGGAAGTATACAGTGGTATCCTTCAGGGTCAGTGTCAGGACCACTGCTTCTTTTGATATATATTAATGACCTGGACTTGGGTATAGAGGGCATAATTTCAAAGTTTGCAGATGACACAAAGCTTGGAAATATAGTACCACTGCTTGAAAGGGTGGCGGAAGCAGATTCAGTAATAACTTTCAAAAGGGAATTGGATCAATACTTGAAGTGGAAAAATTTGCAGAGCTACGAGGAGAGAATAGGGGAGTGGGACTAATTTGAATGGCTCTTTCAAAGAGCCAGCACAGGCATGATGGGCCAAATGGCCTCCCTCTGTGCTGCATCATTCTATGATTCTATAGAAAACAGTGAGGAGGATAGTAGCAGACTTCAAGAGGACGTAGACAGACTGGTGAAAGGGGCAGACACATGGCAGATGTAATTTAGCACAGAGAAGTGTGAAGTGATGCATTTTGGTAGGAAGAATGAGTAGAGGCAATATAAAACTAAATGGTACAATTTTAAAGGGGTGCAGGAACAGAGAGAGCGGGGGGTGCACATACAGAAATCTTTGAAATGGCAGGACAAGTTGATAAAGCTGAAAATGCTGGAGAAGCTCAGCAAGTCAGGCAGCATCTGTTGAGAAAGAAACAGAGTTAATGTTTCAGGTCGAAGACCTTTCCTCAGTTTGAGGGATTTGTGGTTTTCAATTTGGTTCCAGTATTTCTGAGCTACACAACAAATCTGTTGTCTAAAGTTACCAGGCAAACCTGAATATGACCACAAAGATTCTGAAGTTTAATCTTGCTGCTGTACTTCTGAACTATTCTGTGTGTATATCCCTTTAGAATAGATTGTGCTTTATTCCCAGCTTTAGGTACTTGGAGTCTGGAAACCTATGAGGTGCTTGCCAATAAAAATAATTACTTATAACTCTAGATTACAGAAACATTCCTTCATAAATGTTGTCACAGACACTGATATAAATATTATAGGAAATTAGAAGCCATTTTTAAGCAAATTGAAGTCACAGTGACTCCGGCTCCCCCCGACTCTCGAGCCCCCCCTGACCCCCGAATATCGAACCCCCGACTCCTGACACTAAAGCCCCCCCACCTGACCCCCGACCACCAAGCCCCCGACTCCTTACACTCAAGCCCCCCTAACTCCTTACTCTCAAGTCCCCCTAACTCCTTACTCTCAAGCCCCCCTAACTCCTTACTCGCAAGCCCCCCTAACTCCTTACTCTCAAGCCCCCCAAACTCCTTACTCGCAAGCCCCCCTAACTCCTTACTCGCAAGCCCCCTAACCCCTTACTCTCAAGCCCCACTAACTCCTTACTCTCGAGCCCCCCCCACCCGACTCCTAACCATCGAGCCCCCGTCTCCTGACGCTCAAACCCCCCCAACTCCTTACTCTCGAGCTCTCCCACCCAACCCCCACTTATCGAGCCCCCGACTCCTGACGCTCAAGCTCCCCCACTCCCGACTCTCAATCTCCCCTTAAACCTGATCTCCCCCTCCCCCCGACACCCCCACATCCCAACCAGAGGAAACAAGCTTTCCCTATTCACTCCAACAAAACCCTTCATAATTTTAAAAACCTCTATTAAATCTCCTCTTAGCCTTCTCTGCTCCAGTGGAAATAGTCAGTATCTTAAGTCTCTCCTCAGAAATATAATTTCCAATCTGTGGCATCATCCTAATGAAACTAAGCTGTATGCTCTGTATGACCATAATGTCCTTTCTATTTTGGTAAGGTGAGCAATTTTTTTATCAGAACTCATAGTAAATTATAATATCATTGAAAAGGGCTGTTGTGTTTCCTGCTGTGGGGAAGCCTCATTACATTGTGCTCACATTGATCATCTTTGAGTTTAGATCCATAAAGTAACTGCTCAGTGTAATACATCTGTATTTAAAAGTTAGATGGTTATTAGCATTGAGACGGGCTAAACAGTCACAAGATCACAAGAATGCAAAACAGCTCTGAATGAGAAAGGTCATTCAGCCATCTTATTTCATCCATCTAGGAAAACTGACACCCCTCTCCCCCACTGCAGTATCCAGATGCCTTTACATGGCTCTAGGGTTTTTGCCTCCAGTACCCTCCTCAGAATTTCGTTCCATGTTGATCACCTCTTGAGCTCAGTACTAAATTTGCCTTTCACCAGCTTGATCCATTATCCCCTTGTCCTACTGTCACCTTGAAACAATGCCCAGGATTTACCTTTCCTATAACATTTTTTTTTGTCATTCATTCTCGGAATGTGGGCATCGCTGGCAAGGCCAGAATTTAACGCACCACTAGTTTCACTGATGACTTGAGTGGATTTCTAGGCCGCTTCAGAGGGCAGTCAAGAGTCTACCACATTGGAGGGGGACTGGAATCACAAATAGGCCAAACCGGGTAAGGACGGCGGGCTTCCTTCCCAGGGGACATTAGTGAACCAGTTAGGGTTTTTATGACAATCCGACAGCTTCACTAATTCACTTTTACTAAAACTGACTTTTTGGGCTATAAATTGGGCCATGTAGTGGCCGTTTTGTAGGCGCTACGCAGCCCCCTAAGAACCCAAGATGGCGTCCAGAATGCACAGACTTCTAGCGTGACGTGTGCCGGACGCCACCTTGGTAAAGGCGTTTGCGAACGAGCAGATAACAAACGCCGGCAGCATGTAAAGTAAGGAGATTGCAATGCTGATTTAAAGGGACAGGTGCGATTTTGGAACTCAATGCTCCAGCTGACGCATCGTCTTAACCTTGCACAGCTGAACAGGTCGTAAACAGCATGGAGGACCCCCCCACCCCACCACCACCAGCGCTATTTACAGGTTAGTTGCTGGATTATTGCTTCTGGCTGCTGGTGCATTTGTACCTGTTTTTGGAGGTCTCCTATACTTGAATACTAGGACTAGGGGACATAGCCTAAAAATTAGAGCCAGGACTTGCAGGAGTGAAGTTTGGAAACGCTTCTACACGCAAAGGGTGGTAGAAGTTTGGAATGCTGTTCCGCAAACAGCAGTTGATACTAGCTCATTTTAAATCTGAGATTGATAGATTTTTGTTAACCAAAGGTATTAAGGGATATGGGGCAAAGGCGGGTATATGGAGTTAGGTCACAGATCAACCATGGTCTCATTGAATGGCGGAACAGGGTCAAGGGGCAAAATGGCCTACTCCTGTTCCTATCTTCCTATGTTCTTATAATAAAGTTTCAATACTCTACAGGGAGTGGCTAGCTGACAGGTGACAGCAAGGGCACTAGCAAAATGGCAGAGGTGGGACAGGAATCCTGTCATTCTGAGAGAGGACAGCAGGTTCATGTTCCATAGAGCCACTGCCACTTGCTGCCTCCTGTTATGCGCCACCTTCTCCTGCAAAAAAATGGGACGTGTGTCGATGAGTGTCCTGCAGGATGTTTGGGTGATGTGCCTGTCATGGTTAAATAGCTGTCAGTGTGTGTGACCTTTGATTTGTGGGTGTGTGGCTTGCAACAATGGTAATGTGTGAGGATGAGAGGAAGCATCTGATTGGAAGAGTTGAGTACTGATTGAAAGAGTTTGTTGGTATGTGGGTGATGGGGGATGTGTGTGGAGCAGTGGATATGGCTAGTGATACAGTTAGTAGGAGATGCCACTTGACAGTTGACCTCACTCACCGTGACCACTCGTGTCAAAGCATTGAACTTCTTCCTGCACAGCATCCATGTTTGTAGTGCTATGTGCCTGGCATTGACTGCATCCCTTACTGCCTCCCACTGCCATATTTTTGGAGAGCTTCTTGCCCCCCCCCCCCCACAACCTGCGGATATAGGATGCCCCTCCTTCTATCCACCTCTTGCACCGAGGCCTCTAGTGCATTAGCAGAGGCTTGGTGCACGCACTCTCGCAGGCCTGATACAAACTCAGATCGGCAGATTGGTGAGGCCAGGTGTGCGATTGGAGGATGTGGGATTTAATAGTGCGCAACCTTTATTCAACATTTTAACATAACTCAACAATTTGTAAACATAGGGTTGGGACCTGCATCTGTGTTTTATTTGTGCGATGTCTGATTTCCGTTCAGACTCCGTGCAGACCCATATCTTATATTTTTCAAATAAGATGCGCAGGCTGTCTTTAAGTGGTGCTAGCCACTTGTGCGATATCGGGGCCCCCCTGCTGGTGAGCAGCCACTCAACAGCGCAGCGAGGCCTGGCTGCTCGCAGATATCAGGTAAATGACCAGGCAGCACAAATCTTACATGCTGCCTGCATCTCAACGACCGGGTGCGGGTTAATCATGGACCGGACCCCCGCGCCCAGTATCAGGGGTTATCCAATTTAACCCCCCTTATTTCCAGGTTTTTTTAAAACTGAATTCAAATTCTCAAACTGCCACTGTAGGATTTGAACCCATGTTCTCTGGAATGCTAGTCTAATAACATAACCACAGTGTAGTCGTAGTCTGTAATGCATTTCTAGCACAATTGAGGCCATTCTTTTAGATATGCTTACAATTTCCTTAGAGATAACAAACCGATGAAATCTTCATCTACCCATTTATGATGTTATTACAATTAGGGGTAAATTCAGCAATACTCTGCTTCCAAAGGGGAACTGCACCCCAAAGGAGCAAGGTTAGAGATTACCCTACAACATTATAGTGCCTACTATTTTCCTATTATTAATAATAATCACAATAACAAAATTAACTTACATTTCTATTGCGATGATTACATACAAAGTGGTAACAGAACACTTTACAGAGTGAGTAAATTGGGGCCGATTTTCGGATGGCCAAGCGGATGCGTTGGGGGTGGGGGGTCTCCTGAAATGGCGGAATCCGGAGCGGGTTCGGAGCCCGGCTCCAACTCGCTGACTTCCGGGTTCCCCAGTGACGCGTTCGGGTGTGCGCGCAGCTCCTGAATGCGGGATTCCCACCGGCAATTAAAGCCGGCGGGATGCTGCTTTAGATAGTTAGGTTGATAGTTGAGGTACTTGACAGACCTCATTGAGTGGAGATTTTGGCAGAGGTGCGATTTTGAAGGATCCTCAGCGTGTTTCCCGTGCTGTGGGAAACACTCCCTGTTGGAGCAGACGTGTTTCAGCCAGCAGCCAGTGGGAGATGCAAAGGATTATTTGACAGTTGGGGGGAAAACCTCATTTATTGCAGCAGGGCACTCTGTCATTTCAGACAAAGTTTTGGCTGCAACACCTTTGTCTTTCCACTCAAAATTCTTAATTTATACCCTAAACTCTGCTGTGCAAACACATTTACCTACTTTGTGGACCCCCTCAAACTCACATCGTCAGGATGGGGGGCGCCATGGCTGCATTCATCACTTCATCCGAAGACGAGCAACATCACCAGCCTTGCCAGGCACAGCGTCCAACTCCGCCATGTGGAGCTCCACAACACAGTGCTGCGCCACAGGCACCTGCACGAAGCACGGAGGACAAAAACAGAGAGAGCGATGTCGCAGGAGGCACTACCCTCGCCACAGGGTCCACAGACCGATGCTCAGCTTCCTGGACCTCTCTGAGGAGCAGTGCATATGGAGGCTCAGAGTCAGTTGCCAGGTAGTCGCGGACATCTGCAGCCTCCTTCATGCCGAGCTGCTCCCGGCTGGCCCGAGCAGCATCGTCTTACCTGTCGCTGACAAAGTCATCACTGCCCTCAACCTCTTCACCTCCAAATCATTCCAGGGTGCCACTGGGGACATCGCCAGGGTCTCTCAGTCGTCTGCACACAAGTGCATAAGGCAGGTCACAGACGGCTTGTTTTGCAGGGCCTCGCACTATGTCAACTTCTCCATCGATGACCTCAGCCAAACAGAGAGGGCAGTGGGATTCCACGCTGTGGCCGGCCTCCCTCGGGTGCAGGGTACCCAAATAGCAATATGAGCACCTCCACATGAGCCAGGACTGTTCTTCAACAGGAAGGGCTATCACTCCATCAACACTCAGCTCATCTGTGACCATCGCAAGAGATTCCTTCACGTGTGCGCCAGATTCCCTGGCAGCTGCCACGATTCCTTCATCCTCCGGGAGTCCAACATCCGGCCCCTCTTCCACTCATCGAACATCCACATGGGCTGGCTCCTCAGGGACAAGGGATAACCCCTGCACACATGGCTCATGACACCTCTGAGGAACCCCACCACCGAGCAACAGCGTCGATGTAACGACAGCCACATTGTTACCAGGTCCACAATCGAGCATGCTACAGGGCTGCTCAAGATGCGCTTCAAGTGCGTTGATCATTCTGGGGGAGCTCTTCAATATAAACCAGACAGAGTGGACGCATTATAGTCGTCTGTTGTGCCCTGGACAACACGGCACAACAGAGAGGGATGCTGCTGGAGGTGGCCCCATCCACATCTGTCACCCATATTGAGGAGGAGGAAGAGGCAGAGGAGGACGAGGACGAGGAAAAGGAGGCAGAGGAGAAGGAGGAGCAATCCATGGGCAGAACAGTGGCTCAACTTGGCCACTCGTGAGGCCAGGGAGTCACTAATATGTGAACGGCTCTCCTAACATCAGTCAGTGTGAAGAGTCCAGTCCTCACCACCTGGACAGAGCAGCGGCCACACCAGCACCCCCTCCCCCCCAGCTCCCTGCACAAAATAGTCGTGCAACTACACGTACACCCACTGTAGAGTGATCCAATGGGTGGCATCAAGTGTGGGTGTTCACGGTGAACCTCATGAAAGGGACTTATTACACAAGCCAGCCAAGACGTGGCAGTAGTGATGACAATAATGATATTTAATGTGCCATTAAGAAAAATCAAATATAAATAAAAAACATGACAAACCGTCAAACACCCTTGTGCATCCCCTTTGTGCTCACAAAACCTTTGCCTTATGCTTATGAGTACTCTAACGTGATGCCTCCCCTGTGGCTGCAGAAGAGGTAGTGGCAGTTTGCTCTTGTTCATGCCCTGACCAATTAGATGCTTTGGGACTATGCCCTCTGGGTTTCAGTGCCCATGAGGGCCCCTCCAAAGATTGCTCCACCTGCACCTGTGCAGGGGCAGACTCAGCCACCTGGAGAGGAGGCAGCATTGCAGATACTGGTTGAGAGGGGGGCAACGGGTGAGACATGGGGGCGCTTTGAGTGGCGTCCCCTCTTCCATGTCCCCTTTTGCCATCTTCCCTCCCCTGGGCCAGGCCCACACCATTCCTACCACTCTGCTGGACGACAGTTTGGAGGACATATGTGAAGCCTTGTAAGACCAGTGCCAGATTATCTGCCTGCCTGTTTAAGGTGGCAGAATGTTGCTCACCCTGAGTCCGAAGGGCCGTTGTCAGGGCCTCAATGGACTCATTGGTGAGCTGTGCTTGAAGCTCCATGGAGGCTAGCCTTCCCTCTATCGCAGACATTCCCGCACTTCCCCGCGACACTATCTCAGAGATGCCCTCACGTCCCTGTGACAGTATCTCAGAGATTCCCTCCTGTACCTGTGCCACCATTTCATTCATGCAGGAGTTGGACTCCTCCAACCTCGCGCGATTATGGAGAGTGTGCGTGGCACTTGTTCCAGCACCTCGCAAATGTGCTGCTGCCCCTTGATCATTCTCCTTTTCATGGATGGCCCCCAGGGTTCAGCATCTGTGTCCAGCTGAGCAGAGCCTGGAGAAGAGTGCTCCCACCAACGTGGACTCTCCACAGCTGCCCCTGCCACCAGTATCTGCTCATGCTCACATGTGTGTGGTGACTCACCATGTGCGACCCCAAGTAACTGAGGACGGGGACCCACCAAGGTGTGTGTATCAGCGCTGGTGGATGGCTCACTCAGATGTGACAGTGTCCCCTCAGAGGCTGGCAGGTCCTCTGAGGAATCGCCCTCCGCGGTAGGCCCTGTAAGAGAACAGAAGGCAATATTAAGCATGATTCATACTTAAGAAAAGACATACTTGCTCTTGAGGCAGCACAAAGAAGGTTCACTCGGTTAATCCCGGGGATGAGTGGGCGGACATATGAGGAGAGGTTGAGTAGATTGGGACTCTACTCATTGGAGTTCAGAAGAATGAGAGGCGATCTTATTGAAACATATAAGATTGTGAAGGGGCTTGATCGGGTAGATGCGGTGAGGATGTTCCCAAGGATGGGTGAAACTAGAACTAGGGGGCATAATCTTAGAATTAGGGGCTGCTCTTTCAAAACTGGAATGAGGAGAAACTTCTTCACTCAGAGGGTAGTAGGTCTGTGGAATTTGCTGCCCCAGGAAGCTGTGGAAGCTACATCATTAAATAAATTTAAAACAGAAATAGACAGTTTCCTAGAAGTAAAGGGAATTAGGGGTTATGGGGAGCGGGCAGGAAATTGGACATGAATTTAGAATTTAGATTTGAGGTTAGGTTCAGATCAGCCATGATCTTATTGAATGGCAGAGCAGGATCGAGGGGCCGATTGGCCTACTCCTGCTCCTATTTCTTATGTTCTTATGTTCTTATGATGACAGATTTTGAGGTGCTAAAGATGGCAAGGCATGTTACCATCATTTGCTATTGTGAGTGCTGAATGTTAAAGTTCTGTCACCAGCCATTTGTCGGGTGGCAGTATTGGCGTCCCGGGTGTGCGACTTAGTTATAGAGCTTCCTGCTCCGCATCAGTGAGGACGACCAGATGTTGCGGCTCCCTTCTGGTCTTTGCCCTCTCCCGTGCATTCTGGGCTCTCTTCTCCTATAAGGGAAGAAAGTAGAGAGGCGTGAGTGAGGGATGGTGACGTGGCCAACCACTGAATGCATTGGTTTGGGTGAGGCTGACTGTGAAAGGCATGCATCAGTGGATGAGTATGAGACAGAGCCATGACATTGTATGAGGATTGGGTTGAGTGGTAGTGGTGGGGAGGTGAGTAAGTGCAGGTAAGTTGAGGATGAAGTTTGAGTGGGTGTGAGGAGTGACGTGATAGAGTAGTGTTGGCAGTGCAGAAGGATTTGGGGAGTGGGGGCGGTGATGTGGAAGACGGAGTGTAGGAGAATGAGTAAGTGTGCTCACTTTGGCTGACCTAGTTAGGTCATTGAAACGCTTCCTGCACTGGATCCAGGTGCGGCAGATGTTACTGCTGCTGGTGACCTCCTCTGCCACCTCGAGCCAGGCCTCCTTGGTGGCAGAGGCAGGCCACTTCCTCCCGTCCGCCGGGTAGAAAATATCCCTCCTCCTCCTCACCCCATCCAGTAGGATCTGTGAGGTATCAGTAAACCTGGGAGCAGCCTTTCCCCTGGTCTGCTCCATTGTATAATTTTGGTTGTTTGCTCCAGGAGCAGCATTGGAGGACTGTCCTTTTAAATAGGGCTCCTCCAGCTGACAGCCTGTGATGTGGGTGCGCAGTCCGCCCGCTGCGCAGGTTGACGACGGGAAACCCGGAAGCCACGGTTAGTGGCTTCAATTTACCCGCGATCGCATGGGGAACGGACCGATTTCACTGGGCAGGTTACCCACCCGCCCAGTTCCCCCCCCCCGCCCCCAACCCCCGCTGCAAGATAGTTCAACACTTAAATTGTTTTGTTGGTTGCCTAGTCTACTCAGCACTTATCTGTGAGTTCAATAATAACACAACAAAAGGACTAGGGGACAAAGGTAACAGGCCGGATGTAGGTGAAGGAGCTGATCTCAGGGTTGTTCAGTGTACCAAGAGATATACTCCTTTGTTTTATAATCATCCTACTTCTTGATTGTTTTAACTTCTGTCCTACTCTTTTCAACTTTAATGGAGCAATCTTTTTATATTTGTTCTCGGGATGTGGGTGATGGCGAGCAAGGCTGCATTTACTGCCCATCACTGGCTGCCCTGAGAAGGTGGTGGGCCGCCTTCTTGAACCGCTGCAGCCATTATGGGGATGGTGTCCCCACAACAGTGTTAGTGTTTCAGGATTTTGACCCAGTGACGATGGAGAAATGGTGATGTATGTCCAGGCCAGGAAATTTGCAAGTGATGATGTTCCCGTGATATTGCTGCTCTTGTCCGTCTCGGCTGGGATGTGCTGTCCAAGTCATCTTGGTGAGTTGCTGCAGTACATCCAGTATATGGCAGTGGTGGAGGGGGTGGATATTGAGTCGGGGGAACCGATCAAGCAGACTACTTTGTCCAGGATGGGTGTCGAGCTTCAAAAGCAGCTATACCCATCCAGGCAACTGGAGGTTATTCCATCACAGTTAAGCCTTGAGGGGTGGAAAAGCTTTGAGGAGTTGGAAGGTACCTAGCCTCTGTCATGCTCTTGTACCCACAGTATCGAGATGGCTGGTCAGTAGTAACCTCCAAATTACTCATGGTGAGGGACTCTACAACGATGGTGCTGTTGAACGTTGGGGAGGTGGCTGGGCTTCTTCTTGTTGAAGATGGTCATTATCTATAATTATGTGTCACAAATGTCACTTGTCACTTTTCAGCCTAGGCCTGGATGGTGTCCACCTCCTGCTGTAGGCTGGCATGGGCTGCTTCATTATTGGAGGAGTTGTGAATTGAGCTTGACACTGTAGAATTGGCAGTGAATAGTCCACGCCTGACCTTAGGACAGAGGTCATTGATGAAGCAGCTAAAGATGGTTGCACTGCCCCGAGGAACTCCTGTAGTGATGTCCTGAGGCTACAATGCTTGACTTCCAACAGCCACAACCATCATCCTTTTGTCAGATATGACTCGGGTTACATTAGAACAAAAGAACGTAAGAAATAGGAGCAGGAGTAGGCCATATGGCCCCTCGAGCCTGCTCTGCCATTGAATAATATCATGGCTGATCTTCAACCTCAACTCCACTTTCCCGCCCGATCCTCAATGGGTTTTCCCATTGAACTCAGTTTTACTAAGACTCCTTGGTGCCATACTCGATCAAATGCTGCCTTGCTGTCGAGGGCATAAACTACAAGTTATCCAGAATGCCATTAATGTAGCATCTTTGACATAGAAAAATGTCTCAAGGCACTTCACAGAGATGTAAGAAAAAAGAACGGTCTAAGATTCTCGTTCTTGCTTTGAATTCTTTCAATGGCGTCGCCCTTCCCTACCTCCATGATTCTCTCCAAATCTATATTCCAGCATACATCCCCCAGTCCTCCCAACACCCTCCCTCAGCATCTCTCCTCACGCCTTTAAGAATGTCTGAGATCTTCCTGTGTAATCTTGCTTTTCCCCCTTCTCATCCTCTTCCTCCTCCCCCCATCCCCCACCACACTATTTGCTCGGTGTCCACCAACTCACTCTGTAAAGTTTTCCGACACCTCTTTATATGTAATGATTGCAATAGAAGTGTAAGTTCTTTTTGTTTTTTTGATTGTTACTAATAATAAATGGAAAATAGTGCAAGAATAGCCTGGTAACCACCCCAATAAACTGTAGAACGTATATGAGAGATGGCTGGAGTACTAGCCCAGGGGACCCAGGAAAACCTACCATCATGACATAATGCTGACTGCTCACATCTCTATCAAAAAATGCATGGGTGGCTTTGCAGTGACATGGCCCATGTTTCGGCTTCATAGAAAGGTTACAGCATGGAAAGAGGCTATTCGGCCCATCAAGTCCACGCCGGCTCTATGTAAGAGCAATCCAGCTAGTCCCACTCCCCCGCCCTTTCCTCGCAGCCCTGCAAATTTTTTCCTTTCAAGCACTTATCCAGTCCCATTTTGAAGGCCATGATTGAATCTGCCTCCACCACCCCCTCGGGCAGTGCATTCCAGATCCTAACCACTCGCTGTGTAAAAAATGTTTTCCTCATGTCACCGTTGGTGCTTTTGCCAATCACCTCAAATCTATGTCCTCTGGTTCTTGACCCTTCTTGCCAATGGGAATAGTTTCTTTCTATATACTCTGCCAGACCCTTCATGATTTTGAATACCTCTATTAAATCTCCTCTCAATCTTCTCTGTTCCAAGGAGAACAACCCCAGTTTCTCCAGCCTACCAACGTAACTAAAGTCCATCATCCCTGGAATCATTCTAGTAAACCTCTTCTGCACCCTCTCTGAGGCCTTCACATCTTTCCAGAAATCCAGAACTGGACACAATACTCCAGTTGTGGCGGAACCAGTGTTTTATAAAGGTTCATCGTGATTTCCATACTTTTGTACTGTACGCCTCTATTTATAAAGCCCAGGATCCCGTATGCTTTTTTAACCGCTTTCTCAACCTGCCCTGCCACCTTCAACGATTTGTGTACATTTACCCCCAGATCTCTCTGTTCCTGTACCCCTTTTAGAGTTGTGCCCTCTAGTTTATATTGCCTCTCTTCGTTCTTCCTACCGAAATGTATCACTTCGAATTTTTGTGCATTAAATTTCATCTGCCACGTGTCCACCCATGCCACCAGCCTCTCTATGTCCTCTTGAAGTCTATCGCTATCCTCCTTACTGTTTACTACCCTTCCAAGTTTTGTGTCATCTGCAAATTTTGAAATTGTGCCCTGTGCACCCAAGTCCAAGTCATTAATTCATATCAAGAAAAGCAGTGGTCCCAGCACTGACCCTTGGGGAACACCACTGTTCACCTCCCTCCAGTCCGAAAAACAACCTTTCACCACTACTCTCTGTTTCCTGTCCCTTAGCCAATTCTGTATCCATGTTACTACTGCCCCATTTATTCCATGGGCCGCAATCTTGATGATAAGCCTACCGTGCGGCACTTTATCAAACGCCTTTTGAAAGTCCATATACACCACATCAACTGCATTGCCCTCATCTACCCTCTCTGTTACCTCATCAAAAAACTCTATCGGGTTAGTTAAACACGATTTGCCTTTAACAATTTCATGCTGACTTTCCCTAATCAATCGACACTCATCCAAGTGACTGTTAATTCTGTCCTGGATTATCGTTTCTAGAAGTGTCCCCACCATTGAGGTTAAACTGACTGGCCTATAGTTGCTGGGTTTATCCTTACACTCTTTTTTGAACAAGGGTGTAAAATTTGCAATTCTCCAGTCCTCTGGCACCACCCCCGTACCTAAGGATGTTTGGATGATTATGACCAGTACCTCTGCAATTTCCACCCTCAGCAACCTAGGATGCAGCCCATCCGGACCGGGTGATTTATCTACTTTAAATACAGCTAACCTTTCTAGTCCCGCCTCTTTATCAATTTTTAGCCCATCCAGTATCTCAACTATATCTTCATTTTCTGAGACTCTGGCAGCATCTTCTTCCTTGGTAAAGATAGATGCAAAGTACTCATTTAGTACCTCGGCCATCCCCTCTGCCTCCTTGAGTAGATCTCGTTTATGGTCCCTAATCGGTTCCACCCCTCCTCTTACTACCCGTTTACTGTTAACATGCCTGTGGAAGACTTTTGGATTCCCTTTTATGCTGGCCACCAGTCTATTCTCATACTCTCTCTTATTTCCTTTTTTACTTCCTCTCTGACCTTTCTATATTCTGCCTGGTTTTCACTTTGAGTGTAAAAACTTCCCCCAAAGGTCTAAACATGGACGATATATTGACAGAGCATTCACTTCTAATATATTTGACTGACGGAGCTATGTGTGGTGGAGAGCACAAAGTGGTAGTGTTTTTAGTCCATTTTGTAGGTGTGTGAAACATTATACGGCACTGCACTGCCCTACACGATCAGGTATCGTTTTCGAGACCCACATGTAGCAACAGAAATGTGACACGGGACATTTGCAGCATGTAGTTACAGTAACACACAAAGGTCAAGCAATCATAAAAGCAAAATGTTTTCCAGATGCTTCATTAAAGTAAATGAGCTTCTGGAAGAAAAATAAAATCCCCAAAATGATTCTGTTTAGTTTTATAGACGCAAGGTTTTAAAATAGCAAACTGCAATCAATTGATCGTGACTGTCCTGGATGAATGCAAGAAAGTCCAAGTCTGTTGGGCTGGGAGCTAATTGTCTGTATTTATAATAATTATCCTTTAATTCTGATCCCAGGCCACTGCCAACATTTCCAAAATGAACGCCACATGGAACTTTATTTGTTTATTGTGCAGGGACAGAGGTGACAAACGGTCTGTATTAACTGAAGTTTGTGAATGATGGAGTTAGGGAGGTCAGTGACAAGTGCATATGACTTCTTCGACAGCACCTCCCAAATCTACAATCTCTACCATCTAAAAGGACGAGGGCAGCAGGCGCATGGGATCACCACCACCTGCACTTTCCCCTCCAAATCACACACCATCCTGACTTGGAATTATATCGTCGTCTCTGGGTCAAAATCCTGGAACTTTCTATCTAACAGCAGTGTGGGAGAACCTTTACCACACGGACTGCAGTGGTTCAAGAAGGCAGCTCACCACCACCTTCTCAAGGGCAATTAGGAATGGGCAATAAAAAATGAAAATGAAAAAAGGTGGTGCATTATTGGTAAAAAGTATTGATTGTATTTGTCCATTGCTACCACTGATTTGAACTGTCGAACTATAGAAGTCTACAGCACAGAAGGATCCTATTCGATCCAAAGTGTCTGTGATGGCTTTTTGCTACAGCAATCCAAAACTAACCCACTGCCCTGCTCTCTCATCATCTGCTTCATCTTTATTCACTGTTCCCTTTAAAAATGCAGCACTCTCTCCATCAACTATTGCCTGTGGCAAAGCAGTCCATCCTCTCTGGAGAATCTATGCTGTACTCTTTAGAACTTTAATGGTCTTTCTATAATGGGGGTGCCCGAAACTATACACAGGTCTAAGACTGTGGACTAATCATTGCCTTGTACAAACTCATTCTAACCTCTTTACTCTTGTACTCTATGCTCCTATTTATAAAACCCAAAATGCCATTGGCATTTAGTATGGCTCCATCCACTTGCACTTGCAAAGAATTGTGCATCTGAACCCTTATGTCTTTCTATTTCTCCACACCCTTGAGCATCTTTCCATTGAGTGTATACTCCCATCCCTTGCTTTTCCCTTCAGTATTCCTTCTTCTCCAAATATAGATTAACAAAAAAAAGGACAAAAATTTCAGAAAAAGCAAATTTGTTTTTGTTAAGGCATTTTTAAGGCCAGTAATTGGAAAATCATGCAGCATTCTGCAGCTCCACAACTTAATGGAAAAGTGAGCATGTTACTCTCAGGAAAAGTAAGTATGTTACTCTCGGGAAAAGTAAGTATGTTACTCTCAGGAAAAGTGAGCATGTTATTCTCGGGAAAAGTGAGCATGTTAATCTCGGGAAAAGTGAGCATGTTAATCTCAGGAAAAGTAAGTATGTTAATCTCGGGAAAAGTGAGCATGTTACTCTCAGGAAAAGTAAGTATGTTACTCTCGGGAAAAGTGAGTATGTTAATCTCGGGAAAAGTGAGCATGTTACTCTCAGGAAAAGTGTAAGTATGTTACTCTCAGGAAAAGTAAGTATGTTATTCTCGGGAAAAGTGAGCATGTTAATCTTGGGAAAAGTGAGTATGTTACTCTTGGGAAAAGTGAGCATGTTACTCTCAGGAAAAGTGAGAATGTTACTCTTGGGAAAAGTGAGTATGTAACTCTTGGGAAAAGTGAGCATGTTACTCTCAGGAAAAGTGAGTATGTTACTCTTGGGAAGAGTGAGTATGTAACTCGCGGGAAAAGTGAGAATGTTATTCTTGGGAGTAGTGAGCATGCTATTCTCAGGAAAAGTGAGCATGTTACTCTTGGGAAGAGTGAATATGTAACTCATGAGAAAAGTGAGCATGTTACTCTTGGGAAAAGTGAGCATGTTATTCTTAGGAAAAGTGAGCATGTTACTCTTGGGAAAAGTGAGCATGTTACTCTTAGGAAAAGTGAGCATGTTATTCTTGGGAAAAGTGAGCATGTTACTCTCAGGAAAGGTGAGTATGTTACTCTCAGATCAGACCTGGCATCAGTGCATTTAATGAATGGGAAGATTTGGAAGTATACACCACCACAGTGACAGAAGTGAATAGTAAAAGCCATAGTTTGGATCGGTTGAATGAACCCCTGAATTAAACACAGTTTCTATAAGGAAAACAAAAGCCAGAAAAGCCAGAGATGTGAGCCATCTGGGGCCTTTATTTCTCTTTTAATTAGTGTAGATACTCAATCAGAGCTGCTCTAAACCATGCACTGTTTTGCACAAGCGTGCAGGATCCCATAAACAAGAAACACGCTTGCGCGGGGAAATGTTTTGCAAATTGACACTCAGCCTCCTAGGCAGTTTGATTATTTACTGTAGATGCTGTGTGGGCAGGAAACAAGGTAAATGTGAACATTTAAAGGACTAAGAAATAATGGACATTAATGGACATCTAAGAACATAAGGACTTAAGAAATAAGAGCAGGAGTAGGCCATGCAGCCCCTCGAGACTGATCCGCCATTCAATCAGATCATGGCTGCTCTTCGTCCTCAACTCCACTTTCCCACCAAATCCCCATATCCCTTGATTCCCCTAGAGTCCAGAAATCTGTCCATCTCAGCCTTGAATATATTCAACGACTCCGCATCCACAGCCCTCTGGGGTAGTGAATTCCAAAGAATCACAATCCTCTGAGTGAAGAAATTCCTCCTCATCTCAGTCTTAAATGGCCAATCCCTTATCCTGCAACTATGCCCCCTAGTTCTAGACTCACCAGCTATGGGAAACAACCTCTCAGCATCTACCCTGTCAAGCCCCCTCAGAATCTTCTATGTTTCAATGAGATCACCTCTCATTCTTCTAAACTCCAGAGAGTACAGGCCCATTCTACTCAATCTCACCTCATAGGACAACACTCTCATCCCAGGAATTAATCTAGTGAACCTTCGCTGCACTGCCTCTAAGGCAAGTATATCCTTCCTTAGATAAGGAGACCAAAACTGTACACAGTACTCCAGGTGAGGACTCACTAAAGCCCTGTCCAATTGTAGGAAGACTTCCTTACTTTTGTAGTCCAACCCCCTTGAAGGAAAGGCCAACATTCCATTTGCTTTCCTAATTGCTTGCTGTACCTGCATGCTAATTTTTTGTGCTTCTTGTTGGAGGACACCCAAGTCTCTCTTTACAGGCTTCATTATAATAATAACAAAAGATTTGGAGATAAATCACACCAGGCATTATTTATACATAAACCTGTCGGTGCAACCATCTCACACCATCCTTATTAGGTAACTTCAGTTCTTTTATTGATGTTTGTCGGAGGTTTTCATTTGGTGAAAATGTTCTATAAAAATATCACACACCACTACCCCCAGCCAGTTCAGTTCAACTTTCACATTTCTCAGCAGAGGAAAGACCAGATTTGGTGCAAATTGACCCAGCCCCACCCCCTCCCCCGCACATGCATTTTTGACCCACAAGCAAAACTGTCTTGCCTAGAATTGTCACAATGTTGGCAGGCTCGTCTTTCGTTCAGAGAATGGTGTAGGCAGATTTACAAACGGAAAAGAAATAAAAAGTTGAGTGGTTAACATGTAAAAAAGGTGAGGTAAAGACCAGCTGGTCCATCGAGCCTGTCCTATACTGTCATGGTGTAACTTTTGCACACCACCATCCCCTGTCCACCCCATTCACCAGCCACATGATCTCCTTGGAGAAACAAAAGAAAGAGAGAAAGCTTTAGATCAATTTAGCAAAAAGCTTTGGGAAATTCCTCTCTGACCACTGAAGGTGATCAAACAAGATCCAGGATCTATTCTATTATAGAGGGATATGGGCCAAGTGCAGGCAATTGGGACTAGCTTAGTGGTGTAAACTGGGCGACATGGACATGTTGGGCCGAAGGGCCTGTTTCCATGTTGTAAACTTCTATGATTCTATCTATGATTCTAGGATACCATGGTGACTAGGAGAGACATCTCCCTCAACCCACTTACCTTCTATTTGCTGTCATATTGGCAGCTCTCGGGAGCGTGTGGAGCTCCCTTTTGATGCTTGCAGCAAACCCGCACTCTCTACATGTGCCAGCAACTTGTTCCAGAGGTCAACGAATCTCTGTGAAATGAAGTACCTCCTGGCACGTAACCTGGTTCCATGCTTACAACAATAACATGCATTTATACAGCACCTTTCAACGATGAAAAATGTACCAGGGCACTTCACAGAGGTGCAATCTAAATAAATGGATGCCAAGCTAAAGAAAGAGGGGTAACAAAAAACTTGGTCAAAGTGGTGAGTTTTAAGAAGGTCTTAAAAGGAAGAGAGGAAGATGAAAGAGGTGGAGGGGTTTAGGGGGAGGATTCCACAGCATGACGCCAGGCCGGTTGAAGGTGAATGGAAGGATGGATGCCAGAATCAGAGGAACAGAGAGTTTGTGTGGGGGGGGGGCGGGGAGGAAAGCGCGGGTATAGGGCTGGAGGAGGTTACATAGGGAGATTTAAACTTGAGGATGATCATTTTATATTTGTGGCATTGGAGGACTGAAAACCAATTTGGTTCAGCAAAGGTATCATTAGACCATAAAGAGATAGGAGCAGGAGTAGGCCATTCAGCCCATCGAGCCTGCTCCGCCATTTAATGAGATCATGGCTGATCTGATTTTTACCTCAACTCCACTTTCCCGCCTTTTCCCCATATCCTTTGACTCCCTTGCTGATCAAAAAATTTGTCTAACACAGCCTTGAATGTCTCAGCCTCCACAGCTTTTTGAGGTAAAGAATTCCAAAGATTCATGATCCTCTGGAAAAAGAAATTCCTCCTCATTTCCATCTTAAATGGGCGACCCCTTATTCTGAGACTATGGGCCCGATATTACCATGGTGGCGGGGGGTAGATTGGGCGCGTGGGTAACGCGCCCGGTGAAATCAGTCTGCTCCACACGCGATCGCAGGCTGATTGGATCCACTTACCTGTCCTTCCGGGTTCCCCGCTGCTAAGCTACGCGGCGGGTGGACTGCGCATGTGCAGTAAGGTCCTTCAGCTGGAGGAGCCCTATTTAAAGGGGCAGTCCTCCACTGACTGATGCTGCAAGAAATAGGAAAAATTACGGCATAGAGCAGCCCAGGGGGAAGGCTGCTCCCAGGTTTAATGATGCCTCACTCCAGCTCTTATTGGATGGGGTGAGGAGGAGGGGGAGGACAGATATCTTCCCCCCGGCGGGCGGGAGGAAGCTGCCTGCCTCTGCCACCAAGAAGGCCTGGCTCGAGGTGGCAGAGGAGGTCACCTGCACCGCCAACATATCGTCCACCTGCATACAGTGCAGGAGGCGCTGCAATGACCTAAGTAGGTCAGCCAAAGTGAGTACACTTACTCATTCCCCTACACTCCGTCTGCCACGTCACCGCCCCCACCCCACATCTCCTTCTGCACTGCCAACACTACTCTGTCACATCACCCCTCACACCCACTCAAACCTCAGCCTCATCTTACCTGCACTTACTCACCTCACCAGTACTCATCCCGCCACTACCACTCAACCCAATCTTCATACAATCTCATGGATCTATCTCACACTCACCCTCTCATGCATCTCTTTCACAGTCAGCTTCACTCAACCTGCCACTACCTGTGCTGCAGCCACAGGGCATGCATCACATATGTGCAGTAGGAAGCATAAGGCAAACGTGTCGTGAGCATGAAGGGGATGCACAAGGGTGTTTGAGGGTTTGTCATGGTTTTTACTTATATTGAATTTCTGACCAACTCACATTACATATTATATTGGCACCACTACTGCCACATCTTTGCAAATCTTGTCTGGTTTGTGCAATAATGCCCTTTCCTGAGGATCACAATGAAGACCCACACCTGATGCCACCCATTGTGTCACTGCAGAGTGGGTGTAGGTGTATTTGCAGGGCTCTTTTGCGCAGACGACTGAGAGACATCGGCGATGTCCCCGGTGGCACCCTGGAAGGATGCGGAGGAGAAGTTGTTGAGGGCAGTGGTGGCTTTGACAGCGACAGGTAAGAAGATGATGCTCGGGCCAGCCGGGAGCAGCTCGACATGAAGGAGGCTGCAGATGTCCACGACTACATGTCGAGTGACTCTGAGCCTTCGTGTGCACTGCTGCTCAGAGAGGTCCAGGAGGCTGAGCCTCTGTCTGTGGACCCTGTGGCGAGGGTAGTGCCCTCTGTGACGCATCTCTCTCTGCCGTTGCCCTCCCTCCTGCTGTGCAGGTGGATGTGTCACAGCACTGTGTTGTGGAGCTCCACGTGTCAGAGGTAGACGGTGTGGACGGCGTGGCTGGTGATGCTGTTCGCCCTCTGAGGAGGTCATGACTGCAGCTACGATGGCCCCCATCCGGAAGATGTACATTTGAGGGGGTCCGCAAGGTACGTAAACGTGTCTGGACACCGGGGTAAGTGTGCAAGTTTGTGAATTTTATTGTTAGGAGGAGGGTGGTGGAGGCCAAACTTTGTCCAAAGTGACAGAGTGGCCTCCTGCAATGAGTGAGGGTCTCCACCCCCCCCACCTGTCAAAAGGACCTTTGCAGCTGCCACAGGCTGATGGCTGCAACACGTCCATTTGAACTAGGAGTGTTTCCCCCAGTACGGGAAACAGTCTCAGTCAGTTGCAAAATCCCATCCCTGCTAAAATAACAGGTCAATCAGGTCTGTAAACAACCTGAAGTACCTGTTCAAGTACTTTAAGTGGCACCCCGCTGGCTTTAATTGCCGGCGGGAGTCCCACATGTGGGGGCTGTGCGCGCATGTGAGTGCGTCAGTGGGGAACCCGGAAGTGGGCGGGTTGGAGCCGGGCTCCCGACCCGCCCCGGGAATCCCCGATTTTCGCAGCCCCCCCACCACGAACGCACCCAATCGCGGGTGCGAAAATCGAGCCCTATGTCCCCTAGATTTAGATTCCCTCATGAGAGGTAACATCCTCCCAGCATCTACCCTATCGAGTCCCCTCAGAACCTTATATGTTTCAATAAGATCTCCTCTCATTCTTCTAAACTCCAATGAGTATAGACCCAACCTGTTCAATCTTTCCTCATAAGACAACCCTTCCATACCTGGAATCAACCTAGTGAACCTTCTCTGAACCACCTCCGATGCAAGTTTATCCTTTCTTAAATAAGGGCACCAGAACTGTACGCAGTACTCCAGGTGTGGTCTCATCATGCACCCTGTACAGTTGTAGCATGACTTCCCTGCTTTTATACTCCATCCCCCTAGAAATAAAGGCCAATATTCCATTTGCCTTCCGGATTACCTGCTGCACCTGTATGTTGACTTTTTGTGTTTCATGTACAAGGACACCCAGATCCCTCTGTACCGCAGCATTTTGTAGTATTTCTCTATTCAAATAATATTTTGCGTTTTTATTTTTCCTCCCAAAGTGGATGACTTCACATTTTCCCACATTATATTCCATCTGCCAAATTTTTGCCCATCCACTTAACCTGTCAATATCCCTTTGCAGACACTTTGTGTCCTCAACGCAACTTGCTTTTCCGCCTATCTTTGTATCAGCAGCAAACTTGGCCACAAGACACTCTGTTCCTTCATCCAAGTCATTGATATATATTGTAAATAGTTGAGGCCCCAGCACTGATCCCTGCGGCACCCCACTAGTTACAGATTGCCATTTTGAAAATGACCCTTTTATCCCGACTCTTTGATTTCTGTTAGTTAGCCAATCCTCTATCCATGCCAGCATATTACCCCCAACACCATGAGCTCTTATTTTGTGCAGGCTGATGGATGAGCAGAACTTGGTGTGGGATGGTCAGCAGAATTTTGGATGAGCTGAACTTTATAGAGGGTGGAGGATGGCAGGCCGGTGAGGAGAGCATTGGAATTGTCGAGTCTGGAGGTGATAAAGGCATGGATGAAGATGTTAGTAGCAGATGGGCTGAGGTTGGGGAAGAGGCAGGTGATGTCACACATCGCTGTGAAAAGTGCATGTACAGCATTTAACAACATTTCTAATGAAAGAATGAGTAGAATGGGATTGTGGGACTAATACAGTTTGTGTCAAATCATTTCCAACAATACTTGTCTAACTTGACTTTCATTGGATGCAAAAAATGTTGTTGTTATCCTATAAGGGATTCAAAAAACCTTTCATAGTTTTTGTTTCATATTAATAATTTTAACAAAAAAGGGGTAGATTTTCTGGGTCCTTGCCTGCTGCAAAGCCCTTCACCTGCTGCCAGCAAAATTCAGCCGATCGCAGGCAATATGAGTTGGCGATGGGCAGGTACTCAAAAAATCTACATGATGGTGTGCAGTGGATGAATTTCTGGGAGTGTGCAGCCTTCATCGAGTGGGAACTCTCAGTGACTCCTTTCACAAGACAATGGACACGTACCTAGAATCACAGCCTCTTCTGGGTAAATTGGGATCTTTTTTCAATTTTAGTTGAGTCAAGTCAACCAAAGTTTTTGCATTCCACAGCTAAAATAACGAAATTTCCAACATTTATTACCGTTTAAGTGCTTAATAAACATTAACAGATCATTTCAACAGGTGCATTGTTATTGGTTGATTTTTCCTGCAAACTGAATTGCATTTTCAGGAAGAGCACAATTCAAACTATGTGTTCCCGTTTTTTTCTCCCAGTTGTTTTTCAGAACAGTGGAAAGCATAGCCTCCACTGTTCGGAAAATCCTTAAAGCAATGTGTGTATACCAATAAATATATAAAATAGAAAAACGAACGTGGATTCTGTGAGAAAGGAAAGGAGTTGATGTGAAGCAGAAACACAATGGAAAATAACTCCTTAACTGACAGTTTTGAGTGTAAATCCCAGTGACTAAAACAGATGGATGGATGGACAGACGCACGGACTCCACAGTTGTGCCTGTGCCCTGCGATGTACTGAGATGAGCATCTCCGATTTCCTTCACCCCGCTATTGGCTGCTTAGCCTTCGGCAGTCTAGGCCCTAAGCCCTGGAGTTCCTTCTACCTCTCTAAACTCTCTACTTCTCTCTCCTCCTTTAAGGGGAAGCTAGATAAACATATGAGGGAGAAAGGAATAGAAGGATATGTTGATAGGATTAGATGAAGGAGGGAGGAGGCTCGTGTGGAGCATTAACACCAACATGGACCTGTTGGGCTGAATGGCCTGTTTCTGTGCTGTACATTCTATATAATTCTATGTAAAAACACTCCTAAAACCTACCTCTTTGACCAAGCTTTTGGTCACCTGTCCTAATATCTCCTTATGTGGCTCAGTGTCAAATTTTGTCTGATTCCGCTCCTGTGAAGCGCCTTGGGATGTTTTACTATGTTAAAGGCGTTATATGAATGCTAACTGTTGTTGTAAAGGAATTATTAGAAGTCAACTGAAGTGACCTGCTGTTTTCATCAACAAACCTACATAAAATCACAGCAGGGTATTGATCCAAACACAGTAAGCATTCATCCATTAATATCGCCAATTGACTTGTTTGAAATGCTGATCAACATCTAGAAGGGGAAAAGACAGTTAGTGTTTGGGCGTGATACTTCATCAGAACTTAGTTTGTTTCGATGATATTGACTCACTTTTAATCTTCCTGAAGCTACTTAAAAATAAAATTTGTATGTATGCCATAGTTAAAATCAGTATATCCTCAATCTAATAACACACACACACACACACCTTTATTTGGTTTGGTCTTCCATGGGGCTCAGGATAGAAATCCGTGAGCCAGTTTTGAATGCAGTTTCTGTTGCTTTTATTGTTGGTGTGTGTTGCAAAAGTTTTGGTTCGCAAACCAACATGGGGTTAAATTGCCTGCAAAAGGAACGAGACCCTGGAAAATTGGATTGATGTTTATAAACTGTTTGATTTTAATCTCTAAATTGTCCATCTCTTCCATTAAAAATTCTTTTTGGCTGAAAGGGCAGAATTATTGGAGACTCCAAAATGCTGGAAAATGCACCAAAATCAAGTGTGAAAAGTTAGTGCTTACAAGGGCGCCGTGCCCACATTCACCACTAGAAAATAAACCTTCTGTGCTCATATCCCCTTTAACCATTTCTTAGTCAGCTATTTCTGTAAACCGTGCATTTGTGTTTTTACTCTTTTTCAGCCTTAAATGCAAACGAATATTTGGTACATCTGTAAATTCAGTTGTGACAAGCCTGTTTCCACTCCATATTCGGTTTATTTGTTTTCATATGTCATGCACCTTTATTCAAAGTTGTCAACTTTTATCAAGCTGTGGCAGCTCTTTTAAGTGTTCATTGAATCATAGAAAGGTATAGTACAGAAGGAGGCCATTCAGCCCATCATGTCTGTGCCGACTCTTTGAAAGAGCTATCGAATTAGTCCCACTCCCCTGCTCTTTCCCCATAGCCCTGCAAATTTCTTTTTTTGCAGTACTATATATATATCCAATTCCCTTTTGAAAGTTACAAATGATTCTGCTTCCACCACCCTTTCAGGCAGTGCATTCCAGATTATTACAACTTACTGTGTAAAAAAATTTCTCCTCATCTCCTCTCTGGTTCGTTTGCCAATTATCTCATATCTGGGACCTCTAGTTACCGACCCACCTGCCAGTGGAAAGAGTTTCTCCCTATCTACTCTATTAAAACCCCTCACAATTTTTAATACCTTTATTAAATCTTCCCTTAACCTTCTTTGCTGTATGAAGAATAATCCCAGCTTCTACAGTCTCTCCACATAACTGAAGTCCTCATCCCTGTACCATTCTAGTAAATCTCTTCTGCCCCCTCTCCAAGGCCTTGACATCCTTCCTAAAAGGTGGTCCCCAGAATTGGACACAATACTCCCTTTAAAATTGTACCATTTAGTTTATATTTCCTCTCCTCATTTTTCCTTCCAAAGTGCATCACTTCACACTTCTGTGCGATAAATTTCAATGGCCATGTGTCTGTCCATTTCACCAGTCTGTCTATGTCCTCCTGAAGTCTGCTACTATCCTCATCTCTGTTTACTACATTTCCAAGCTTCGTATCATCTGCAAACTTTGAAATTCTGCCCCTTATACCCAAGTCCAGGTCATTAATATATATCAAAAAGAGCAGTGGTCCTAATACCGACCCCTGGGGAACACCACTGTATACTTCCCTCCAGTCCGATAAACAAACGTTCACCACTACTCTCTGTTTTCTGTCTCTAAGCCAATTCATATCCATTCTACCACTGCCCTTTTAATCCCGTGGGCTTCAATTTTGCAAACAAGTCTATTATGTAGCACTTTATCAAACGCCTGCGCTGAAAGTCCATGTACACATCAACCACACTGGCTTCATCAAATCTCATCGTTATTTCATTGATCAGCTTTTGCTCACCATAACTAAACTAATAAGCCCCAGGTTCAATTCTCATTCTGTTAACAGGAGTGGTAGTAGTGGCACTACAATTGACCTCAGTGCACCTTAACATTCAAGGGTAAAATCAGTCAGGATTGCCAATCCTGACCACTATACGACAATTCCAAGTAGATCACCAAGGCTTCATTCTTCATCTGCTGCCCACATCCTTCTAGCTAGTGAAGGTCGAGGGTTCACTAGCTAGAAGGACGTGGGCAGCAGATGAATGGGAACACCATCACCTCCAAGTTCCCCTCCAAGTCACACACCATCCCTATTTGGACATACATCGCTGTTCCTTCCTCGTCGCTGGGTCAAAATCCTAGAACTCGCTACCTAACGGCACTGTGGGGGCACCTTCACCACACGGTACTGCAGTGTTTAAGAACAAGGCTCACCACCGCCTTCTCAAGGGCAATTAAGGAGGAGCTAGATAAGTACATGAGGGAGAATTAAATAGAACTATATGTTGATAGGGTGAGATAAAGTAAGGTGGAAGGAGGCTCGTGTGGAGCATAAACACCAGCATAGAACATTAGGCCGAATGGCCTGTTTCTATGCTGTAAAATTCTATGTAATTCTATGTAACTAGAGATAGGCAATTAATGCCGGCCTTGCTAGTTACGCCCTTAACTCAAGAATTAATTTTTTTTAAATAGTGTACACGTGTAGATCTCAGTGAGGGACAGATATAAGTTCGAGAAAAGATTATTTTGAAAAAAACAACCTGTAGATTATAGCAGGAAAGAAAGAACTTGCATTTATATAGCGCCTTTCACAACCTCAAGTCATCCCAAAGCGCTTTACAGCCAATGAGGTACTTCTGAAGTGTAGTCACTGTTGTAATGTAGGAAACACGGCAATCAATTTGTGCACAGCAAGGTCCCACAAACAGCAATGCGATAATGACCAGATCATCTGTTTTAGTAGTGTTGGTTGAGGGATAAATATTGGCCAGGACACCGGGGAGAACTCCTATGCTCTTCTTCAAAATAGTGCCATGGGATCTTTTGCATCCACCTTAGAGGGTAGACAGAGGCTCAGTTTAACGTCTCATCCAAAAGACAGCACCTCCAACAGTGCATCATTGGATTGTCAACCTAGATTATGTGTGAAATCTCTGGAGTGGGACTTTGAACCTACACCCTTCTGACTCAGAGGTAAGAATGCTACCAACTGAGCCATGGCTGATTCCAGAAGGGAAGGAGTTCCACGGTATTGAGTTCCTGGGACAGTGCTATGGTTCTTGATTTCAATACATGTGGGTAGGGGGAAAGATGAATTATTTTCAAGAAGAAGAAAAAGATTGTGGCCTGTTGCATGATGATATGAATGGTATTTGCATATTTGTTAACTGAACACTCGATGACCCCCTGATGGGAATAAGCACATTGTAGTAATTATACTTCTCTTGTATTACTTTTGTTATTCTTTGACAGGAATGTTCTTGAGGTTCTGGAAATAAAAAAGCAGTTGGTTAATACCACCAATTTGAGTGTTTATTCAATCATAACACACAGGAGACTGAGGCAAATTCACTTGTCAAATATCACTTATTAAGCATAAAACAGCTCCTGACAACAGCAAAATAAAACTTCAGGGCTCGTTAAATATTTCCTGAGGGTTTGAAGCACAAAGGCTCTAAAGTCACACAAAAATATAACGTTAGGAGGTGCTGAGAATGTTAGAGCTTTCATAACCCACAAGTGGCTATAAACCAAAACAAAATAGAGGCCCTACATATTTACAAGTGTGGTGTCAATTTAGATTCAGCTTTATCAGATAAAAGAAAGAACTTGCATTTATATAGCATCTTTGACAACCTCAGGACCTCCCAAAGTCCTTCACAGCCAAGGAAGTAGTGTTGAAATGTAGTCATTGATGTAATGTAGGCAAACGTGACTATTCCAATGCTCTCCTGACCAGCCTCCCATCCTCTACCCTCTATAAACTTTAGCTCACCCAAAACTCTCTGCCCATATGCTATCCTGCACCAAGTCCCGCTCATCCATCACCCTACTGCTTGTTGACTGGCCCCCCCAATGCCTCAATTTTGAGTTTAAATCCCTTCATGGCCTCACCCCTCCTCTGTAATCTCCTCCAAACCTACAACGCTCCAAGAACTTTGCGTTCCTCCAATTCTAGCATCTTGTGCATCCCCTACTTCCTCTGTCCCTCTATTAGCAACTGTGTCTTCAGTCTTCTAGGTCCTAAGCTCTGGAATTCCATCCCTAAACCTCTCTACCTCTCCTCCTCCCTTTCCTCCTTTAAGATGCTCCTTAAAACCCATCTGTTTAACCAATCTTTTAGTCAATCCTAATAAAAGAAAAAAGAAAGACTTGCATTTATATCACGCCGTTCAAAACTTCAGGACATCCCAAAGTGTTTTGCTGCCAATTAAGTATTATTTTTTTGAAGTGTAGTCACTTTTGTAATGTAGGGAAAAGCAGCAGCCAAGTTGCGCACAGCAAAGTCCCACAAACAGTAATGAGATAAATGACCAGATAATCTGTTTTTAGTGATGTTGGTTGAAGGATGAATATCGGCCAGGGCACTCCGTCTTTGGTCGGTGTCCGTTTTTGTTTGATTATGCTTCCGTGAAGCGCTTTGGAATGATTTTTCGACATTAAAGACTCTTATGTGGTGTATTTGCACACATCACGATCCCACAAACACCAATGAGATTGATCTGTTTAAGTGATGTTGGCTGGGGAACACAGGGAAAACTCTCCTGTTCTTCAGTGAATAAGGCCATGAGATTTTTTACATCCACCTTAGAGGGTAGAGGGGGGCCTCAGTTTAATGTCTTGTCTGTAAAACAGCACCTCTGAAATGCAGCCCTCCCTCAGTACTGCGCTGAAGTGTCAGCTTGGATTATGTGCTCAAGTCATTGGAGTGTGGCTTCAACCCACAACCTTCTGACTCAGAGGCAAGAGTTCTACCATTGAGCCAAGGCAGGTCCATCAGCATCTGAAAAGACAAGAGACGGGTTAATTCATTGGCAGTGAAGCACTTTGGGACGTGCTGAGGATGTGACAGACACTATATAAATGCAAGTTCTTTCTCTCTTCAAAGTAATTCACTGTGCGAAACTTTTTGAGACATTTTGACAAATGGTTCAATATAAATGCAGACTTAATTATTATTTACATGCACAAGAATCACGGTATAATCCAGGCACCCAGCTGAGGTTACTAGACGGCCCCAGTAATGTGGGTTGCGACTGATTCCCATTGGTGAAATGGTTATAATCTCATTTTTAAAAATTATTTCATGGGATGTGGGCGTCGCTGGCGAGGCCGGCATTTATTGCCCATCCCTAATTGCCCTTTAGAAGGTGCTGGTGAGCCGCTTTCTTGAACTGCTGCAGTCCGTGAGGTGACGGTTCTCCCACAGTGCTGTTAGGAAGGGAGTTCCAGGATTTTGACCCAGCGACAATGAAGGAACAGCGATATATTTCCAAGTCGGGATAGTTTGTGACTTGGAGGGGAACGTGCAGGTGGTGTTGTTCCCATGTGCCTGCTGCCCTTGTCCTTCTAGGTGGTAGAGGTCGCTGGTTTGGGTGGTGCTATCAAAGAAGCCTTTGGGAGTTGCTGCAGTGCATCCTGTAGATGCACTGGATGGGCATTCTAGATGGGTGTTCAGGTTCATTGGCTGATCCATGCTGAGTTAACTGATCTCAATTAGAGCAACAACTGCACATTACAATTGACCTCAGTACCTGGGCTCACGGGGTAGAATATCATCCAGTTTTTCTTCCCTGATCAATGTCCAGCAACCTCTGCTGAAAAACACGTGCGCGCGATTGTCGATTGAGAATCGGCCAAGGCTGTGGTGCCCCTAACAGCTGAACAGCCTGCCAACACTGACTGCCAAGGGGCAAACAAGGAATGGTCACTTGAGCATGGCAATAGAGAGAAGCTGTGTCACCGCATCCCAGCAAGGAGTCAACACATCCAGGAAGAAGGGAGAAAATTGGTCGAAAAAGGAGGAAGACAAAAAACAAACATTTTAAATGAGTTGGAACCTGACTGAAGAGAATCGTTCATCATTATTTTTAAATAAGACTCATTTTTCATTTTGGAAGCCCTGAGCTCCAGTGCCACCAAATCACCATTAGCTGTTCTCATTAACATAATGTGGCGATGCCGGTGATGGACTGGGGTTGACAATTGTAAACAATTTTACAACACCAAGTTATAGTCCAGCAATTTTATTTTAAATTCACAAGCTTTCGGAGGCTACCTCCTTCCTCAGGTGTTCACCTGAGGAAGGAGGTAGCCTCCGAAAGCTTGTGAATTTAAAATAAAATTGCTGGACTATAACTTGGTGTTGTAAAATTGTTTACACTCATTAACATAAACACTGCCAGCTCATTCTGTTAAGATCTGTGACAAATGAGTGTGTTAATGACATAGATTCCCTCCTTGTCAAGTACAAAGACAAAGGATAATGCAACGACACACCGTCTCCCAATTTAAAATTAATCAAAAGACTGGTCTGCATTGAAGGCCGGGCGGGATCGCCAACAGGTTCTCTGCACATTCCACCACAGGGTAAATGGAATGCGAAAAGACGGCTTCTCCCTCATCCCAGCCCCGTTGCATAACATGTGAAATGCAGATTGCACCGAATCCAGTATCCCTGCCCACGCCACTGTGATCTCACACTCTGCGGCAGCAGCTCTCACAATGGGTGAGTGACTGGAGGAAAGTTTGCTGTGAGAAGAGGGGAGAGCCGAGCAGGCTGAAAAGCTCTTCTGTCAGAGGGAGCTGGCTGAGAGGAGGGAGAGAGAAAGAGAAAGAGAGAAGCTTTAATTGCCAGAGTCAGGTTACTATCACTTGACTGCTGAATTCTGCGGAGGATTAGCACGTTTGATTCAACTTCAGACCACACAGCGCTGGAAGTGAGGTAGGATTCCGTGAAACCCAATATCTAACTTTTTTTTAAATCGTCTGTTTATGATTCCCCCCCCCCAAAAAAAAACACTTAAGGAGCTGTAGAAGCTTGGGGCTTTTTGCCTGCTGGTAGTATTGAATGAGAACAGTATTCTGGTTTATTTTGACATGTGAAAAAAGGAAGTGATATTTTGGTGGAGAGTGGCAGAGGCAGCCTTCAGTACCATCAGTGTAAAGCAGTGAATTGATGGTGTGCTTTCCTTCAGTTGTAAAACGGTAAATTTCTCTTTTAAAATCTCTTAGTCCATTGAGAGTAGGGATAAACTTGCTTACAGATTTGTAATTTATTTGTGTGTGTGAGAGGGAGTGTGTATTTGTGTGTGTGAGAGGGAGTGTGTGTGAGAGGGAGTGTGTATTTGTGTGTGTGAGAGGGAGTGTGTATTTGTGTGTGTGAGAGGGAGTGTGTATTTGTGTGTGTGAGAGGGAGTGTGTATTTGTGTGTGTGAGAGGGAGTGTGTATTTGTGTGTGTGAGAGGGAGTGTGTATTTGTGTGTGTGAGAGGGAGTGTGTGTGAGAGGGAGTGTGTATTTGTGTGTGTGAGAGGGAGTGTGTATTTGTGTGTGTGAGAGGGAGTGTGTATTTGTGTGTGTGAGAGGGAGTGTGTATTTGTGTGTGTGAGAGGGAGTGTGTGTGAGAGGGAGTGTGTATTTGTGTGTGTGAGAGGGAGTGTGTATTTGTGTGTGTGAGAGGGAGTGTGTATTTGTGTGTGTGAGAGGGAGTGTGTATTTGTGTGTGTGAGAGGGAGTGTGTGTGAGGGGGAGTGTGTATTTGTGTGTGTGAGAGGGAGTGTGTATTTGTGTGTGTGAGAGGGAGTGTGTATTTGTGTGTGTGAACTTGTATGTCTGAGTGAGTACATGTGTGGGAGGGAGTGTAAGAGAGTGTGTAAATTGTATTTGCAGCAAGTTACTGTGCAAACTTCTTCCCCATCCACCTCAATACAGTTTCCTTTGCAGCTTGATGCCTATTTATAATGTTTTTACAATTATTTATTATACTTGCAATTTTCCATTGTATAATGTCTCACTATTGTGTAGGGTCTTGTTGACAAAATAAAACTCTAAATGAAAGCATGTTATCATCCAACTAAACCCTAGGCTGTCATGGTGTAGTGATGTTGCCATAGCAACAAAGGAGTTAAAATTATGCGCTGTTGACCTGCAAAGGGCTTAACCTGAGGTTTGTGAAGTCGATAAATAATCATCCAGAAAGGTAAATAAAACGAGTGCTTTTTAAAAAAATCTTTTTGGTTCACTTTTAAAAATAATAACTTTATTAAGAGAGACACAAATTCACCATTGCACTGAACTCTGGGAACAGTACGGCCTATGGGTAGGACATAAAATGTGAAGTTCTGATATATTTTGGTAAATAGGCTAGCTGTTCAGTCCTCTCCAAAGAAATAAAATGGGTTGAAACAGAGACACGCTAATTATTAGAAGTGAATTGACCTCTTGGACCTTGTAATGTTGGATTAGAATAAAAATATTAAACGATTGAGTGAATCCGACACTGGAGAAACTATAAAGAATGCATTCATTCGATTTGATCCCCGATCCTGAACCTGAGGTAATTATGTGCGACCCAGATTCCACTCTAAAGCTGATCCATTTTATGAGGCAGATAGATGTGGGTTTAATAGAGTGGAACGTGGGTCTGAGCTCATACTGGTCCACTGGTTCTTAACACCTGGTAAAAGTTCACTTCACTTCTCCAAAATCTGCATAACAGCACAGAAACAGGCCATTCGGCCCAACTGCTCCATGCCGGCATTTATGCTGCACACAAGCCTCCTCCCACCTTAATTCATCTCATTCCATCAACATAGCCTTCTATTCCTTTCTACCTCATGTGATTACCTAGCTTCCTCTTAAATGCATCTGTGCTATTCGCCCCAACTACTCCATATGGTAACAAGATCCACATTCTCACCGCTCTCTGAGTAAAGAAGTTTCTCCTGTCAGTCAAATAAAAGGTGAGACCATTGGGAGTAGTTCAGGAACTTTAGCTAACATGGCAAGGACAATCCAATGAGGTACCTCAAAAGGATAGCAAACAGAAGATTAAATCTGCCCAGAACACTTCATATTAATATAGTCAACCAACATGTTAGCAATTTTTTTTTAAAACACAAAACACTTTTAGAATAGTTATTTGCAACAGTTTCTGATTTAAGCCATGCCTGAGGTGAAACAATACTTATTATATTCTTTTTTAAAAAATTGCAGGTTGTTCTGCGGAAACATCACAAGCCTGGAAATGAGTGCTGGCCATATCAGCAGACGACGCTTAACGCTTTTGTATAACAGTCCTCTGTTTTGGCAGAGGAGTTAATCCACTTAAAATAAATGGGTAAAAACCTGGGTTTCAATAGTTGAGCATGCTAAGCGTTCGTCTACAGATGTGGCCTGCAGTAATTTCCAGGCCCTTGCGATAATAGTCGCACCATCAATGCTGAGACGAGTTTGATTAGCTGGATAGTTTCCTACTCTCTTCTTGTGTTATGCGTTAAACTTTTGATTCTGTTGCTTGGCAGGGTGTGATTGCATTTTGATGGAAGGAGCGAAGTAAATCTCATTCCACGCTCCCATAGGGAGTGGCAGGCCACGTGGTCACATTATACAAAACATCAGCTAATAGAAACACACATGTGACAACCTACATGCCTGCCTCAGTTAATTATACATCTCATCACCTGGTAGATTGAACGGGTGGCCGAGCTGCGGTTGTGTGCACATACTCACAGTATGTATGTGTGTCTGCACCATTGTGTGCACGTCTGTGTCAGTCTGTGCTGCATGTGTGATACTTGCACTTTTCTTAGTGTTGCCAGAAGTCCTGACTTTGGCCGATCACCGTGAGGAAAATGGGGGCTTTGCTATTGCCGTGCTCTCTGTCGTCACAAGGTATCACCTCGAGAGGTTGGTCCTATCGTCACGCCAACGGCTGGTGACATCAAACATTAGCTGATTCCGGTTGGATTTCATTGTAAATCTTGGTGTGTGGAGCGCTGTGGGACGCCCTGAGGATTTAGTGAGGCGCTACAATAAATGCAAGTTTTTTTTCCTCCTTTCCTGCTTGGGTTTGTGCCAGTGCCGCAGATGTGGCACAGCTGGTGACAACCGCCAAGTGAACTTGCCACATTTGCTGAGTCCAGCTAGTGGGGAAGACCTGTTTTTTCCTTCTCTCCCGCATCTCACCCGTCTTATTGAATCTGGCAAGTTTATTTTGGATTTGCCACTGACTGTGTCAAACTTGCACATTCAACAACAACAACTTGCATTTATATAGCGCCTTTAACTTAGTAAAATGTCCCAAGACACTTGACAGGGGCGAAATCAGACAAAAATTTGACACTGAGCCACAAAAGGAGGTATTAGGACAGGTGACCAAAAGCTTGGTCAAAGAAGTAGGTTTTAAGGAACATCTTAAAGGAGGAAGCAGAGGTGGTAAAGTTTAGGGAGGGAATTCCAGAGCTTGGGGCCTAGACAGCTGAAGGTACGGCCACCAATGCTGGGGTGAAGGAATTCAGAAGCTGATGACACTGGCATGGCATGATGTCAATATAAAGGCAGTTATAAATTGCTGCTGATGCAGGGGCTGGACACTTGGCTTGCCCATGGAGGCCAATGATCATTGTAACCAGAAAACGAAACATCGCCATAGCAACTTTTAAACAACTGGACATGTGCAAACTCATGACTATTGTCAGCAGTACTTTAGAGCCACAGTCCAACATAAACAGCCAAGGCAGGCTCACTCCTACCTGAACATAAGAACATAAGAAATAGGAGCAGGAGTAGCCCGTACAGCCCCTCGACCCTGCTCCGCTGTTCAATAAGAACATGGCTGATCTACCTCAACTCTACATTCCCGCCTGATCCCCAGATCCCTGAACTGTTTCTTTACAATGTAAATGCAGTTTAATATTTTTTATTCATTCATGGGATGTGGGCGTCGCTGGCAAGGCCAGCATTTATTCCTAATTGCCCTTGAGAAGGTGGTGGTGAGCCGCCTTCTTGAACCGCTGCAGTCCGTGTGGTGAAGATTCTCCCACAGTGCTGTTAGGAAGGGAGTTCCAGGATTTTGAACCAGCGACAGTGAAGTAACAGCGATACATACTCCTGCTGCCCTTGTTCTTCTTGGTACTAGAGGTCGCGGGTTTGGGGGTGCTGTCGAAGAAGCCTTGGCGAGTTGCTGCAGTGCATCTTGTAGATGGTACACACTGCAGCCACTGTGCACCGGTGGTGAGGGGACTGAATGTTTAAGGTGGTGGATGGGGTGCCAATCAAGCAGGCTGCTTTGTCCTGGATGGTGTCGAGCTTCTTGAGTGTTGTTGGAGCTGCATTCATCCAAGCAAGTGCAGAGTATTCCATACACTCCTGACTTGTGCCTTGTAGATGGTGGAAAGGCTTTGGGGAGTCAGGAGGTGAGTCACTTGCCGCAGAACACCCAGCCTCTGACCTGCTGTAGTAGCCACAGTATTTATGTGGCTGATCCAGTTAAGTTTCTGGTCAGTGGTGACCCCCATTGTCTATTTAATACCAATGATGTGCATGTGACTAGATTTACACTACTAGAAAGCAGGTTGCTTTGTGAGTACCAAGCAAAACTGGCAGCTTAAAGCATTGGAAACCTATTTTCCCAATATTCCTCAAGAGTACAACTGTTGTTACACAACTAAGGTTGGGGGTAATAGCTTCTAAGGTCACAGAGTACCAGCATTGTAAATGCATCAGTGCAGATTTCTTCTGGTGTTTCTAGTGAAATCATGAGCTGAAACACGTGCTCATGATTCTGCCAAAAATATTGTGCTGCAGAAATCTTCAATGACATCGCTGCCTGTAGCAGCTGGAGGAACTCTTATTCCATGAATTTGATTTTAGGAGTCAGTGAGCAAAAGTATATTAGGGCCGAAATTCCGACAGCCCCGCTCCACCGGGGGAAATGTGGCAGAGCGAAGCCGAAGTCTGCTGACTCTGAGGGGACAGGGTCAACAGTGGGCCTCACGGAGAAAGAGCTACACAACTCTCTGGCTCCTAAAGGAGCTATCGCACTGTCTTTACGAGGTCACTGATCCCCTTTGGAGCCTTTCAAAGGCTTGTAGCAGAACCTACGAGTGCTCTCAGCTGGCTCATCAGGTTGTATACTGGGGAGAATTTCAAGAGAAGCCTGGGAATTCCCCCAAACATGTCTCCTTGATATAGGAAGGCTCAGGCAGAGGATCTACCCCTCTACTCTTCCCACCAGCTCCCCTCCCTCCACTGGAATTTCCTGGCCGCCTCTCCTGGCTGAATCAAGTTCCGCCCTATTTCCTGCCAGTGATAGGTCCAGGAGCTCGATGGGAATTTTAGACCCCATTATCCATATAATTCTGCTATTTACATTCTTACCAAAATGTAGTTCAGGTTTAACCTCCTGGAAAACAAAACAACTTTCATTTTAAGTAGTGCCTGTTATTGTGGAAAAATGCTTGAGAGTTGGGGTTGCAGTACCTGCCCAGTATCTATCAGGTGAACGTGGCTGTTTGTTGATCATTCATTATTTCTGTAAACACCAGAGGTTCCAGTCTGTGTTGAGTGAGCTGATCTCAGCCAGGCCAGCAGTGGGAGGAACTACAATTGGCCTCTGGAGGGAGGGGAAAAATCAGCCAGTGTTCCCACCACTGACTGCTGTCCAGTGGCCTCTCCTGGAAACTGTGCTTCCCCTCTCATAGATGCATTTAAGGGGAAGCTAGATAAGCACATGAGGGAGAAGGAATAGAAGGTTATGTTGAAAGAGTGAGATGAAGCAAGGTGAGAGGAAGCTCGTGTGGAGCACAAACACCGGCATGGATCAGTTGGGCCAAATGGCCTGTTTCTATACTGAAGATACTATGTAATACTATGTTTGTGTGAACATCAGGTGAGAACGAGCCCTCCATAGTCAAATAGCCTGCTCACCATCTGGACTGGCACATAAAGGATGGCCATTTGGTTGAAGTAGCCATGAAACTGTACCTGAGCAAGAATTGACACCTTCAGGAGACAAATGCAAAAGCGATTTAAAAAAAAAGAAAAACCCTTCAGAGTTTCAACTGAAATCAAACCTGACACACTTTCAAAGAAATATCCTGTTTCCTGTCACTAAAATGACTTCATGAGTTAAAAGAAAGTGGGTGGAAGAAATAAAGAAAATCTAATCGTAATGTTTCACGGAACCGGCAGACCAGTGAGTTGGTGGCATCTGGCAGTGCAGAAATTCACCGGAGAATGAGAGCAGATTCAGCTGAGTTCAATATGACCTTTCAGTGCACGAACTAACAGCAATTATCTGGCCTTCATAATAATACCTGGATTAGAACAGATTGGCATTTAACTGAAACAATACCGCGATACCTAGAGATTAACCTTCCCCTGCCTGCATTCCCATTGTTTGTTAGCAAAGTGTGTACTCAAACACAGGATAAGATTAAATGAGGCCTACCCCTTTAAAAGAATGTAGATGAGAAGATAAAATAAGCGGCCATTGGATTGCTGAAAATTGTGTTGCCATAGTTATCTCACAAACTCTGTCCATAACCAATATTTTTTTGGGGGGATGAAGGGAGATCAGCTCTGCGAGTGGAGCAGTTCCCCGTCCAAGCACTTTAAGTGCTCCAAGGTCAGGCATGGCACAGATTAAAGTTGCCTCTGATTATCCCCAACTGAGCCCCAACCTTAACAGAGCACCCTCCTTACCGCTGCGCCAATGTGAAATCTCCACTTCTGACACGCAGTGGGCTGGCCATTTTATGCTGTGAGCTCACATCCATCAAGAAATGGGCCGAGGCAGCCCAGGTTCGCTTCATGCTGGAACCTGACGACCAGCAGAGAGGAGAGGCATACATCCCATAAACCAGGGATGAATTCAAACCCGGGATCCTGAGATTCAGCAGGAGATCCAACTTGTTGCAACCATACAGTAGCTGAGGTCATCGTGTTAGCCAAATGTGAAATAAAAATGAAGACAAAAAGCAGGCAAGCCACTGCATAGTTCACTAATGGCCAACCATCATGTACTGTGGTAGAAGATATCTTTACATCAAGATGCTTTTATCATTGTTACAAGTGGTTTTGGCCTATTGAGTGCTCTTCTTGCACTTGAAGTCTGTTTGCAGGGGAAAAAAGAGATTTGAGAAATTAGTGAAAAATCTGAGTATACAGTTGGCATTGTAAATGTGTACACATTAACTAAATGTTGTAACTTCTATGTGTACAATGTATATGTATACAATTTTTGTATGTATATGCAATGTATATGTATATAATTTATGTATACAATTCTTTATACATAATTGTAGCTTCCCCCATTGCTCAATTGGTAAAAGCAGAGTGTAAATGGCACTATACGGACCAGAATATTACAAGTTCAGTTCCCCAGTCTGACCTGAGTGAGCTGATCTCAGTCAGGGTGATAGTAATAGTAGGGACACTACAATTAGCCTTAGCACCTCCTGTGTTAGGGAGGGGGGTGGGAATCAAACAGGTTTCTACTCTTGATGCTATCTGGCCTCTAACTGATTTTGCCGCGTTGGAAGTGTGGGCATCAGGGGAGTGCGAATGGGCCCCCCCTCCCCCCCCAAGGTCAAATAGCCTACGAATGGGCACTTGGAGGAGGTAATGGAGGGCCCAAGGAATCAAATCTGGAAGAAGACAGTAGTCATAGAGTTATACAGCACGGATAGAGGCCCTTCGGCCCATCGTGTCCGCGCCGGCCATCAAGCCCTGTCTACTCTAATCCCATATTCCAGCATTTGGTCCGTAGCCTTGTATGCTATGGCATTTCAAGTGCTCATCCAAATGCTTCTTGAATGTTGTGAGGGTTCCTGCCTCCACAACCCTTTCAGGCAGTGAGTTCCAGACTCCAACCACCCTCTGGGTGAAAAAGTTCTTTCTCAAATCCCCTCTAAACCTCCCGCCTTTTACCTTGAATCTATGCCCCCTTGTTATAGAACCCTCAACGAAGGGAAAAAGCTCCTTAGTATCCATCCTATCTGTGCCCCTCATAATTTTGTACACCTCAGTGAAGAGCAGAAAATAGGCAAAATTAAAATCAGAAAAGTTGAAAGAAAATGTAAAATGGCACCGTATAGTAAGTAAGTTGTTATAATTGACTGAAAGGTCACTGTTAGTGAAGGTTGTTACCTGATATATATAGATATATATAATATTGCAGATATCATTATGCCTTATGCCCTGTCGATTCCACGCTGGTGTATAAGACTGAGAGCTGGTCAAGCACAAAGTACTGGCTCTCACTTTCCTGACAGCTCAGTGGGTAAATGCACTGTGAGGTGTGGTGCTTACCCATACAGTCAGGAACATGCTGGCTCTAGGCTGACACTGCAGTGCAGTACTGAGGGAGTGATGCACTGTCTGAGATGCCTTCTTTTGGATGAGACGTTAAACCGAGGCCCCCATCTGCCCTCTCAGGTGGTTGTAAAAGATCCCATGGCACTATTTCAAAGAAGAGCAGAGAAATTCTGCCCGTTGTCTTGGTCAATATTTATCCCTCAGCCAACATCACTAGAACCTGTGATTACATGGTCCATTCTCACGATGCTGTTTGTGGGACCTTGCTGTGCGCAAATTGGCTACCGCGTTTCCTACACTACGACAGTAACTACTTCAAAAGTATTTCGTTGGCTGTAAAGCGCTTTGGGACGTCCTGAGGTCTTCAATCTCAGCCGGAGCTATGGCAGGGGCACTACAATTGGCCTTGAAGTCCTTGGGATAGAGAAGTCAACCGAGGTGACTGTTTTTGACTGTTGTCCCTCCTGGGATATACACGTGTAGACGTCAGATGAGGATTGGACTGGGCTTTGTTGTAATGAATCCAGTACCATGCATAATGTTCACTATCTAAACTCACACATGAAGAATTGAGCAGGAAGGAGCCCTGGCTCAGTTTATTCCCCCCCGCCCCCCCCACCAACTAAGTTGTGCGCGCTGAGAACAATTGTTACTCCATTGTCACACCTTGGCTGAGATCAGTTAACTCAGCACATTTTCTTAGTCTGCACGGCTCGGGTCTTTGGTGGAGAATTCATTTGCCGAGCTTTGTTACCTTTTAATATTAAAGCAAGCTAAGGCAGTATGTTACACAGTGGGTAAAGGCCCCACAAAGTGGTGGACTGTAAATCGATGGTTACTGCGCCTCCCCCGAGGGAGGAAGGGCGAGTCGCCCTGTGCTGGTGGTCGGTATTGGGAGAGGCCCTGGATCAAGTCTTCAGCTATCGGCCTATCTGAGGACGGCATGTATGTGGTGCAGGAAGGCTACGGGGGAGGGGCGGAGAGGAAGAAGCTTAATAAATATAAATAACCATTAAATTATGAGAACTAGCTGGATCGCTCTTGCATAGAGCCGGCACGGACTCGATGGGTCGAATGGCCTCCTTCTGTGCTGTAACCTTTCAATGATTCCAGTCCTAAAAGCAGCCGTGAGTCTGACGTGAGGAAGCTCCCAGAGGATTCCTTCATTAAAATAGCTCCATCAAACCAAAATAGCATCCACTGAACACAGTGACTTTGGAAATTCAACGTAATGATAATCCAGTCATATTTATACAATAATTAATTGTATAAAAGCCACCAAGTACACTCAGAATATTATACAACAGCTTGTTGACCAAACTGCACCCTCTAGTGGACAGAGGTGACATTTTCTCACCAGGAATTAAAATAGAATCATCTTTGGGAAGCTTATAGAGCCTGAAGAGACTTTTTACTTCACTGGAACCTCATGTTTTTTCGCTTTGTTAGAACCTGAACTCTTATGACAGTTTCATTCCGAAAAGTAGGTGCTGAAAATGGGTTAAGAATTCCATCTGCCTCTGGCCTGAGTGTGAGCTCTTCATCCACTTGGAGATAACAGGAGTGGACTCGAGCTGGTCCCTGAGGAGCAGGGTCCCAGCTGAGAGGGTGGGGTGTTTTGTAAAGGAGTTGTAATTTATGTTTTGCCAACAATGGCTGCTTAATCCTACAGAAAGGCTTCCCTGGGAGAGGCAATCCTTTGTCTCTGGGCTTCAGATTGCAAAGAAGACTTAGTTCCCCCCATGTAATTTATGGTCTGGAGGAGGGGGTAGTTTAGTTCATAGCCTATCCTGCAGTTATCTGATTAAATTGAGACCCTGGTCACTTCCCAGTTGCACACAGTTTGCCTTTTGTTGCTGGTATTTAATTTTTGGAGGGAATGCTTCGTGGCTGTTATTAGTGTCTCTTTAGTTACTGATTAGTTGATAGTTCAAGTTGTGACGAGACATTTCGTCATGATGTTAGCAGGAGCCAAGCTGGCTGTTCATTGTGGAGATGCTTTCTGTTTTCCAGCTGTTAATATTCCGCTTTGCAAATTGCTGACTCGACCATCTCGGGCTTAGTCTTGCCAGAAGTTACAAACTTTTACATTTTATTTTCTTTCAACAATGGCACAGATTTTTAAAAAATTATTTAGTCCAAGCTAATCACTTCAAAAAAGAGAATTTCAGTGAAATTAAAAACAGACTGTGGGGATTTAACATTCCCCTGTCTCCCCACATCCCCCCCAAAGGGCCTGGGCCCCAGTACTTTTTATTTTGTTGTTTGTTTAAATGAGAAAATACAAAATTATAGCCCAACGCTGCATCTCTAACTCTAACTGTGGATAAATCAACAACTTAGTTTTTCTCAATGAAGGTGTTGCTAAAACTACAGGTAACAGTTTGAGACTGTTCAGCATAATGCAGGGCTGGCTCTCGCGTTGCTTTTTGTGGAGGGGCGACCGAGCTCACCAGTGTCTGAACACCAGTTAAATTTCAGTGTTAGAGGAGAGCTGACTCTGGTTCAGGAAATCAAAAATGGTTTTTAAAAATTCTCAGGCGGAACGTTTTAAACATCACTTCACAGCTGGAGTCATACTGGAAATGATCTCACACCACTCGCCTGAATCGGAATCATAGAAACATAGAAAATAGGAGCAAGAGTAGGCCATTCGGCCCTTCGGGCCTGCTCCGCCATTCAAAATGATCATGGCTGATCGTCTAACTCAGTACCCTGTTCCCGCTTTTTCCCCATAGCCCTTGATCCCTTTAGCATTAAGAAATATATCTATCTCCTTGAATATAGCTAATGACTTGGCCTCCACTGCCTTCTGTGGTAGATAATTCCACAGGTTCACCACCCTCTGAGTGAAGAAATTTCTCGTCATCTCGGTTCTATCCTGAGACTGTGACCCCTGGTTCTGGACTCCCCAGCCATCGGGAACATCCTCTCTGAATCAGATCTTGCAACCGAATTGGACCTTGGTGATATCGCATTGATACAAACTGCATGGTATAACTGACCAAGGAGACTATTAGAAACGCTCCAAAACAGTGTGAGAGGTTTGCTAATAAACTCACTTTTTCCTCAAAATGATTGGAATCATAGAATCATACAGCACAGAAGGAGGCCATTCAGCCTATCATGCCTGTGCTGGCTCTTTGAAAGAGCTGTTCAATTAGTCCCACTCCCCTGCTCTTTCCCCATAGCCCTGCAAATTTTTCCACTTCAAGTATTTATCCAATTCCCTTTTGCAAGTCATTATTGAATCTGCTTCCACCACCCTTTCAGGCAGTTCATTCCTGATCATAACAACACACTGAGAGTAAAAAAATGTTTTCCTCATGTCACCTCTAGTTCTTTTGCCTATTACTTTAATTCTGTATCCTTTGGTTACTGACCCCTCTACCAATGGAAACAGTTTCTCCTTATTTACTCTATCTTTGAATACCTCCATCAAATCTCCCCTTAATCTTCTCTGCTCTAAGGAGAACAACCCCAGTTTCTCTAGTCTCTTCATATAACTCTTCAGTCTTTCATCCCTGGTACCATCCTAGTAAATCTCCTCTGCACCCTCTCTAAGGCTTTGACATCACTCCTCAAGTGTGGTACCCAGAACTGGACACAATAATCCAGCTGAGGCCTAACCAGTATTTTGTAAAGGTTTAATATAGTCAATAGTAAAACTGTCTCTACACAACTGTTTCGGGGAAGCAGGAGCACAGATTTAGAAAAATCGGTAAGTATATTCACTGGCCTTCTCTCTAATTCTTGCTGAGGTTCGGCACCATAGACACCAGCAGCCCGCCGCCATCTTGCCCCTAGTGGCCATCCTTCTTGTGTGACTCTAGACAGCGAGTGTTGGCAGGTTATTGAGTTATGGGGGGGACATGAAATACAGAGCAGGAATTGAATCTAGGACCCTCCCAGTCTGTATGGGTCGGTATCAAACTGGTCAGTGAACATACACATGGGCATCAAGGGGAAATGGAGGATTTTTGTAAACATAGGAAGGAATACGGAAACAGGAGTCAGCCATTCAACCTCTCGAGCCTGCTTTGCCATTCAATTAGATCATGGCTGATCAGTATTTTAACTCTATCTACCCGCCTTGGTTCCATAACCCTTAATACCCTTGCCGAACAAAAATCTATCAACCAAGACTTTAAATAACAAAAATAAAATCAGTAAAAATATGTGAGTTGGTTGAATCCATTGAATACGTTCTCTGGTTCTATAAATCTCTCTTTCCCCCCCACCCCCCAAGTGCAATAGAGCCTCCTCCTATTCATGCTCCTGGCTGAGCTCCTGTTATTACAGTAAACTGCTGCTACAAAACATTCTCAGAGTTTCAAATCCAAGCGTCTGTGTTTCAATTATGCTGGGAGCCACAATTCTGCTTAGCCAGGCAGCCCCGCGGTTTCACGAATGTCGTTCAAATGCCACAGAATCGAGACCTATATTTTGTAACGAAATCCATGCCAAAGAGAGCTAGCAAATTGAGCTCAGCAACAGTACAGCTGAATTCTATCTCAGATTTCAGCTATTGAGAGGCAATTTTCAAACCATACCAGGCAAATGTTTTATTTATTTTTAAGTCAAGCAAAAAATAAAGCAGTTTTAAAAAAAAAATGCTTTTTTGTTATCTCAAATATTCCTCTCCATGTTGGAGCGGTTGGGGGAGGGGGAAAGAAATGGGACAAGCAGCAGACTGTGCCACACTCCACGGCAACGCCATTAGAGACTGGCCAGTGCAAAGCACAGTCATAGCAAAAGGAAAAACGGTAAAATCGGTGACAATGGCAAGACCGTTGGAAACTTTACCTCAACGGCTGAGTAAAAAAAAATTCTCCTCATTTTCCCCCTTGGCTTTTTTGCCTATTATCTTAAATCTGTGACCTCTGGTTACCGACCCTCTTACCAGTGGAAACTATTTCTCCCTATTTACTCTATCAAAACCCCTCATAATTTTGAACACCTCTGTTAAATGTCTCCTTAACTTTCTTTGCTCTAAGGAGAACAATCCTAGCTTCTAAAGTCTCTCCACATAACTGAAACCTCTCAGCCCTGGTACCATTCTAGTAAATCTACTCAGCATCCTCCCCAAGGCCTTGACATCTTTCCTAAAGTCTGGTGCCCAGAATGGAACCCAATTCTCTAGCTGAGGTCTAACCAGTGATTTATAAAGGTTTAGCATAACTTCCTTGCTTCTGTACACTGTGCCTCTGTTTATAAAGCCAAGGATGCGATATGCTTTTTAAACAGCTTTATCAACGTGTCCTCCCACCTTCAAAGATTTGTATATGTGCACCCCCAGGTCTCTCTGTTCCTGTACCCCCTTTAAAATTGTACCATTTAATTTATATTGCCTCTCCTCATTTTTCCTTCCAAAATCTTTTTTGTGGAATTTATCAACGTGCCATTACTAGTTACTAAGGTGGTTAGCTTTCATAAAATTAACAACAATTTTCAGGTAAATACCTCTTCACGGCATATTTCATGCCACCTCTTCCGGAACTTTCTTCAGTCTAATTTAAGCCCTGTGTTTGGTTTTCACCAACCACTCCCTTCTTTACAAAGTGCAATTTCTATTTATCAAAATCCTGACAGCACCAGAGCTTTAATTAAACTAGAGGGCCGAGTATTTTACATCGAGGTACGTCAAAACTACAGTGCAGAAACAGGCCATTCGGCCCAACTGGTCTATGCTGGCATTTATGCTCTACATGAGTCTCCTCCCTCCCTACTTCATCTAACCCTATCAGGAGGCCCTTCTATTCCTTTGTCTCTCATGTGCTTATCTAACTTCCCCTTAAAGATAAAAAGAAAAACAATCTAAATTTCCAGCATTTTCCGATTTTAATTTGCAACAGGTTAATTGGCATATGAGAAAAGGGTTAACATGTTGAGTGTACACCCTGCATAAGTTCTGACACACAGTATATAGAATTACATAGAATTTACAGCACGGAAAACAGGCCATTCAGCCCAATTGGCCTATGCCAGAATTTGTGCTCAACGCCAGCCTCCTCCCACCCCTCTTCATCTAACCCTATCAGCATATCCTTCTATTCCTTTTTCCCTCATGTACTTATCTAACTCCCCTTTAAATGCACCTGTGATATCCCCTTAAATGTATCTATGCATTCTGACAAAATCCTACACCTAAAGGGTCCTGTCTTTTATTCCTCTTTTCAGCTATCAGTGGGCCTGCTGCTTATTTCAAGCATTATTTGTTTTATTTTCTTGGTTTTTAAGCACTAATTAGCATCGAACGCAGTTACTTTCTCTCCATTTCTTCGGCAGCAGGTCTTGAGTTGGGCCAGCTGAACGTTTGTAGCACCTCTCTCTGAGTAGTGTTGTCAACAGTGCCCCGGACTCTGTAATGTGGATTGGTAACATCTTAATCAACAGTGGATCAAATTCTTTTCATGGTGTAGTCTAACAACATGCTTGGATGCTTTAGCCTCAGAATAGCACCTCTGAGCCTCTCAGTGTTCGGTGCGTGAATGGGCCACTCGGGGGCTTTGTGCTGTTTGTTTTCCGCCCTATTCTGCCCGAGTCAAATCTACATGCCAATAGAAACAGAACAGGATTTTTTTTTTAATCATGCACGTTTGGATTTTTTTTTGTTATAGAATTTTTTTTATGCTGTATAAATCATTCACCCTGTTGTAACGCTTTTTGTCGTTTGAAAAACTGAGTAGAACTGGCAACGGAGTGTAGTACTTTAAATTCTAGCCTTGATCGAAAGCAGTAATGGTACTTGCTGTGTTTTTTAATTGGATTCCATTTGCACGAGTCGTCAGTAAAACAGTGTCAGGAATACTCACTGAAAGACAATATTTTTGTGTTTTATTTTTTACTTATGTCTGGGAGGTTTTATTATTTTTGTAGTAGAGTCTGAGATCCTGAGCCTTATGTTTTAGTTACAGATCCTGAGCCAGTTCCTGGTTTTTGCCCCATTTATGTGAGTGGCAGGGCTATTTCCTGTTTCTCTATCTCCTCTCCAGAAACTGCTGACTCTTATCAATGTGCAGTCCCCCAGGCACCATCAGACCTCCTGGTACCTTGGCCAAGTACATATCCTTTATGTGTAAACCTTGACATTCGAGAATCATTGTAGGATTACATTGAGTCTACAGCACAGAAACATTTATGCTCCAAATGAGCCTCTTTCCACCCCTCTTCGTTTAACCCTATCAGCATATTCTAGCTTCCCCTTAAATGCATCTAGGCTATTCGTCTCAATTATTACTTGTGGTAGCAAGTTCCACATTCTTGCCACTCTTTGATTAAAGAAGTGTCTCCTGAATTCCCTATTGGATTTATTAGTGACTATCTTATACTTATGACCTGTAGTTTTGGACTCCCCCATAAGTGGAAACATTTTCTCTACATCTACCCTATCAAACCCTTTAATTATCTTTAAGACCTCTACCAGAGCACCCCCCCCCCCAGCATTCTCTTCTAGAGAAAAGCGCCCCAGCCTGTTCAGGCTATTCGACCACAGTTGTGAGGGTAGGGGAGGGGGTGCGGGAAGGAATCATAGTTGAGCCTTATCACGTATTCACCCACATATACACTTTCAGCAAGGGTCACAGAAGAGTGGTTAGGAGCCCTGGTTAATTTTTTCCCCCCTCCCTCCCTCCCTCCCTCCCTCCCTAGCCCCAGGGCATCATGGCCTATTTGTGGCTCCTTCCCCAGAAAGTTAGATCTGAAAATCCTTGTGATGCTAATGTCCCTGATAACGCCATTTGTGAGACTGGCAGGTGCACATTCCTACAGCTGCATATACTCCACCTGACCGGTGACTTATCAAGGTATATCAGTTAAGGGAGGGGGAGGGAAAAAAAGGCAAGCCGTTCCAACAGTTAATAAGTGCACCAGAAGGCATTATTATACCATTAGTACTTCAAGATTCATTTTGGCACAAGACAAAAGAGAATCCTTTTGTGTAAAAACGCATGAAAATGCAGCTTCGCTTCGGCAGAGACAGGCTCCAGGACAAGAGATGCTTCAGTTAGATAAACTAAGAGGGCCAGATTAAACCCCCATGTGATGTTGCATTAGATAATAATCCCACAATAACGCCAGCTAGTGTCAGCTGCGGCTCAGTAGGTAACACTCTCGCCTCTGAGTCAAAAGGTTATGGGCTCAAGTCCCACTCCAGAGACCTGAGTGCATAATCCAGGCTGCTGCTGTAGTACAGTACCAAGGGAGTCCTGCACTGTTGGAAGTGCAGTCTTTCAGATGAGACGTTAAACCGAGGCCCCATCTGCCCTCTCAGATGGATATAAAAGATACCATGGCACTATTCAAAGGAGAGCAGGGGAGTTCTCCCCGGTGTCCTAGCCAACATTTATCCCTCAACCAACACCTAAAACAGATTATATGGTCATTTATTTCATTGCTATTTGTTGGACTTTGCTGTGTGCAAATTGGCTGCCGCGTTTCCTACATTGCAAAAGTGACTACACTTTAAAGTACTTCATTGATTGTAAAGCGTTTGGGGGTGTCCTGAGGTTGTGAAAGGTGTTATATAAATGCATTGGATAAATACTTGAAGGGGAGAAAATTGCAAGGCTTAAGGTATGGGGAAAGAGCAGAGGAGTGGGCCTAATTGGATAGCTCTTTGAAAGAGCCGGCACAGGCATGCCAGATGGCCTCCTTCTGTGCTGTAAGATTCTATGATACAAAATCCTTCTTTCTTCTTCTTTCACCTTATCACCCAGTCCAGAGGCCAGTCTAGACCCAAAGAGATTCTACTTTCAGCTTGTTCTAGGGAACTAGGCTAACCCAGCACAGTCCTGGGATCTTCCTGCTTTATAAGGTTTAGCTGCTCACTGGATAAACTTGCTGAAACATCAGGTCAGCTCCAGTTAAAGTAGTTTAAGTTTGACCAGTCAGTGTTGATTTTAGCTGATCTCAGCCAAGGTGGCAGTTTGGGCATTACAGTTGACCTCAGTATCGCTGGGATGGGGAAAGGGAGAAAAAGAAATCAGCCAGGGTTCCCGCTTCTCATGTGACCCAGTGACCTGTGCTGGAAAGTGTGTAAACTTTGACTGACTCCTCCCTTGCTCAAATAGTCGCCAGCTCACATGATATATGGTCACTTGGATGGCAGGCTACATCTATAGAGCCATGGACCTATATTATTCAAGAGGAAAGAGGTGCCAATTAGAGGGAAAAAGAAATATTTTAATCAGAATAAAACATCTTCTGAAGGATTTCTAAATAAATTAAATCCAAACCAGTTTCACAGTGAAGTAAACTTGCTGCATAAACTGGATGTTGCATTGGATGGGATGGGCACTTTGCTCCATTTACTGTCTGATAGAGGTCAATTCTGAGGCTAGTTTGGAGGGAGGGGGTGGGGTCTGACACATTATTTTCCTTGCACATTCTTGGTAAATTTTCAATTTTGTGGAGAAAAAAAAAACAGGTTACAAAGAATCTAAAATAAGACCTGGAGTCCCTCACACACCCGTCGTGTCTCCTTGGCTTTTACCCAGCCTGCAGACAGTATTTAAGAAAACCAATCACAAAGATTTATTTATTTGCCCTCCATTGGCGGAGTTACGCAGAGGAATTTCTGTTTTGTGTTTCTGGAATATCGGCCCGGGTCGATGAAATTCTGGAAATTTCCAGGACACCGTTTTGTAAGCTTTATACAAACCTTCTTTATATATTTTGGAACACAGTAGTGCTCAATGTAAGGCCGCTGGTGATTGTGCGAGGGCCTCTCTGAACTAACTGAAGTGTACGAAGGGAGTGAGATTTGCCCGCGAATGGAGCTGTAGAAGCCGGGTTCGAGTCCAGTCAGCCCTCCTGCCTGTTGTAATTTCTTATAAGGGGCCACTTTGTTGATAGATGCACCAACAGGGTCTCAGTGATACATGCTGATAGGATTTTTAAATTTCCATAGAAAGTTTTCAAACTGTTGTCGTTGTTTCTGTTTACCTCACCTATCCCTTGACTTTGTGCTCGCCTCGGATTAGATTGTGTCACCACCGCCCCACCCCCCCGCCCCCCCCCAGACCAGATGTTTGCAGCAATGTGTACTTTGGGCCCAGAAACATCTGGACTGAAAGATGAGGCAAAGCGTTCCCACCTGAAGGGAGATAGCCCAATCTGCGGCTTCTCACTGCTGTGCTCTGATAAGCGTTCCAAGGGTTTGGTTAATGATCTCAAGGGTTTGGAGGTTGCCTTTGGGTTTCTTTCCCCCCCAGGTGCTTTCTCAGCAGGAGCAGCGTTTGTAGACAGGAGGACGATAGTGGAGACCTTTGTTTACTGATTAAAAACTCCCTTTGATGTGAAGGACATAAACCAGGACCTCAGCTTTCGACATAAACTGTGGTAGAAAGTGACTGCGACCCATCGGTTACAATATTAATAGGGAAAGTGAGTCACGGAATAACATTTGAAAGAAGAATTAAAGTTTTAAAAACAAACATTCAGAAACTGAAGTATTATTTTAATATCAGCCCAGTTTTCTATTTTCATCCCCCTCCCCCCTCCAGTGTTTCCTTCTGATTTTCAATAAACTCCTGTAGATGTTGACTCGTGCTGGGATATGATTCCTTGCTCTTCGGGTAGTTCTCCAGTGCCTCGCCCAAGCGACCATTCTTTAGGTGTGAGCCTGGTGTGGGCTATTTACCTTCCGAGGCAATCCTGTCTTTATCTACTGGGATAATAATATTATAAGGGGCAAAGAGGGAGAGGAATTTTTGAAATGTGTTCAAGATAACTTTTTTGACCAGAACGTTTCCAGCACAACGAGGAAGGAGGCATTACTGGACCTGGTTCTAGGAAATGAGGTGGGCCAAGTCGGGGAGCATTTAGGGAGCAGCGATCATAGTATCACAAAGTTTAGAATAGCTATGGAAAAAGACACGGACCACTCTAAAGTAAAAATACTCAGTTGGAGGAGGGTCAATTTCAATGGGATGAGAACAAATCTGGCCCGGGTAAATTGGAATCAAAGATTGGCAGGCAAAACTGTAATTGAACAGTGGGCGGCCTTTAAAGAGGAGATGGTTCCGGTACAGTCTAGGTACATTCCGACGAGGGAGAAAGGTAGGGCAATTAAAGCCAGAGCTCCCTGGATGACAAAAGAGATAGAGAGTAAGATGAAGCAGAAAAAAGGGGCATATGACAGGTGTCAGGTTGATGACAGAAGTGAGAACCAGGCAGAATATAGAACATTCAGAGGGGAAGTGAAAAAGGAAATAAGAGGGGCAAAGAGAGAGTATGAAAATAGACTGGCAGCCAACGTAAAAGGGAATCAAAAGTCTTCTACAGGTATATAAATAGTAAACGGATAGTAAGAGGAGGGGTGGGGCTGATTAGGGACCATAAAGGAGATCTACTCATGGAGGCAGAGGGCATTGCCGAGGTACTAAATGAGTACTTTGCATCTGTCTTTACTAAGGAAGAAGATGTAGCCAGAATCTCAGTAAAGGAAGATATAGTTGAGATACTGGATGGGCTAAAAATTGATAAAGAAGAGGTACTTGAAAGGCTAACTGTACTTAAAGTAGATAAGTCACCCGGTCTGAATGGGATGCATCCTAGGTTGCTGAGGGAAGTAAGGGTGGAAATTGCAGAGGTACTGACCATAATCTTCCAAACATCCTTAGATATGGGGGTGGTTCCAGAGGACTGGAGAATTGCTAATGTTACACCCTTGTTCAAAAATGGGTGTAAGGATAAATCCAGCAACTACAGGCCAGTCAGTTTAACCTCGGTGGTGGAGAAACTTTTAGAAATGATAATCCGGGACAGAATTAACAGTCACTTGGACGAGTGTGGATTGATTAGGGAAAGCCAGCACAAATTTGTTGAAGGCAAATCATGTTTAACTAACCTGGTAGAGTTTTTTGATGAGGTAACAGGGAGGGTAGATGAGGGCAATGCAGTTGATGTGGTGTAAATGGACTTTCAAAAGGCGTTTGATAAAGTGCCGCATTGTGGGCTTGTCAACAAGATTGCGGCCCATGGAATTAAAGGGGGCAGTAGCAACATGGATACAGAATTGGCTAAGTTACTAAGAAGTTACAGAGAGTAGTGGTGAACGGTTGTTTTTCGGACTGGAGGGAGGTGAACAGTGGTGTTCCCCAGGGGTCAGTGCTGGGACCACTACTTTTCTTGATATACATTAATGACTTGGACTTGGGTGTACAGGGCACAATTTCAAAATTTGCAGATGACACAAAACTTGGAAAGGTAGTGAACAGTGAAGAGAATAGTGATAGACTTCAAGAGGATATAGACAGGCTGGTGGCATGGGTGGCAGATGAAATTTAACACACAAAAGTGATACATTTCGGTAGGAAGAACGAGGAGAGGCAATATAAACTAAAGGGCACAATTCTAAAAGGGAACAGAGAGATCTGGGGGTATATGTGCATAAATCGTTGAAGTTGGCAGGGCAGGTTGAGAAAGCGGTTAAAAAAGCATATGGGATCCTTGGCTTTATAAATAGTGGCATAGAGTACAAAAGTAAGGAAGTTATGATGAACTTTTATAAAACATTGGTTCGGCCACAACTGGATTATTGAGTCCCGTTCCGGACACCGCACTTTAGGAAAGATGTGAAGGCCTTAGAGAGGGTGCAGAAGAGATTTACTAGAATGATTCCAGGGATGAGGGACTTTAGTTACGTGGATAGACTGAAGATGCTGGGGTTGTTCTCCTTGAAACAGAGACGGCTGAGAGGAGATTTGATAGAGGTATTCAAAATCATGAGGGGTCTCGACAGAGTAGATAGAGAGAAACTATTCTTATTGGCAGAAGGGTCAAGAACAAGAGGGCATAAATTTATGGTGATTGGCAAAAGAACCAAAGGTGACATGAGGGAAAAACTTTTTTACACAGCGAGTGGTTAGGATGTGGAATGCACTGCCCGAGGGGGTGGTGGAGGCAGATTCAATCATGGCCTTCAAAAGGGAACTGAATAAGTACTTGAAGGGAAAAAAATTGCAGGGCTACGGGGATAGGGCGGGGGAGTGGGACTAGCTGGATTGCTCTTGCATAGAGCCGGTGCGGACTCGATGGGCCGAATGGCCTCCTTCCGTGCTGTAACCTTTCTATGATTCTATACGTGTATGTACTTCCCAGCACGAGTCACTGGAGCAAGGTACAGCCTTGGCTGTTTATTTTATTCCCCTTCCCTGATTCAATTAATATTGCCCCCATCACTTCAATTATCAGTCTTAGCTTAGTTGGTAGCATTCTTGACTCTTAGTCAGAAGGTTATGTGTTCAAGACCCACTCCAGGACTTGAGTACATAATCTAGGTTAATATTTCAGTGTAGTACTGAGGGAATGCTGCATTGTTTGAGGTGAGATGTTAAAGTGAGGTTCAGCCTGTGTAGGAGATCCTGTGGCACTATTCAAAGAAGAGCAAGGCAGTTCTTTTTTCGGTCAGCTAGTGCTGGTAATGGTTCTGCTGTTGCCATTTACAGCTACTCCTGACCAATCTCTTTTGTTTCTTAACTTGTCCCATTACCACCTCCCTTGCATTGCACCATCATCCCTTTTGTCCTCGTGCCTTCTACCCTATCACAGACCTTCCCTTTTGTTCTTTCCTCCCCTCCCCCCCCCTTCCCCTGGCTCTGTACTTGCTTAAAAACTTTAACTCTTCAACGTCTTCCAGTTCTGACGAAAGGTCTTCGACCTGAAACGTTAACTCTGTTTCTTTCTCCACAGATGCTGCCTCACTTGCTGAGCTTCTCCAGCATTTTCTGTTTTTATTTCAGTTCTCCTAGTATTCTGGCCAATGTGTATCCCTCAACCAACACCACCAAAATTATTTGGTCATTTATCTCATTTACTGTTTGTGGGACCTTGTTAGTGTGCTGTGTTTTCCCTAAAAAAACAATAGTGACCACACTTTGAAAGTACTTCATTGGCTGTGAAGTGCTTTGGGGTGTCCTGAGGATGTGAAAGGCGCTATATAAATGCAAGTTGTTTCATTCATTTAGATCAGCTAACTAATCACATGCCAAGGAGCCTAGACCTCCCTACACTCTATGGCTAGGTGCCACAGAGCCCAGTGCATTTACTCATTGGGGAGCTTACATGTCAACACAAATGAAGCATACTCCAACTTCTGGATAGCCATTATGTTTGAGCTGGGGTGGACCCTTCAGAAACAATGTACCACAGCTTCTTAGTAACTGTATAAAGTGAAAAGGGGAGGGTCCATTTTACAGATTCATGCTGTCAGCATGGAGCTTCTCACGTCAGGAGTGTACATCAGGAACTTTAATTTTAATGGAGCCTGCTGACCTCCATGTCCAAATTCCTGACATTTGCTGCAGATTTGTGAAACTGCGGGCCATCAGTAGGACTTCATAAAATATACTCTTTGACCTTTTAGTAATTTCCTAAGCTCAGCTTTAAAGGGTGCATTTTCCAAATCCTCAACCATGTCGAGACACCTGGCATGCTGCGAGCGCGTGACAGAACATTGGGAAAAGCCACTATCTACCCTCGACTGTAAAGTTTCCTCTGGAACATATGGATCCTGTAACTTCTCATTCAACGCTAGGCGAGAGGGAACCGCTGAATTTTTTTGTGCTTGTTAAGGTGAGAGATGGCAGTGCTGAGGAAAGGAACCTTTTTTTGGGCTATTTCAGGGGTATGTTTTTTTCCCCCAGATCAGGTGGGTTATGGGCGGGAGGGCAGAGAAAATCAATGTTTTTGGGAGCGGGCAGAAACCCCGCCTCCAACCCACCCATTTTTGGGTTTAACCCAGGCAGATCTGTGTGCATGTGGAGAGCAGTCACCAGGAAGTCTCGTCCCCAATTAAATCCGGCGAGCCAATACTTAAAGGGGCAATGTATCTCATTGAGAAAGTTAAGATACTTTATATTTTGTGTATTGGACAATTAAAATGATTTTAACCTTACCTGTTCGAGTTTCTCATCGCTTCCGATTCACGACAGGTGAAAGCAGGCAGGAAGGGCCGGATCCATGGGGTCAGTGCCATTATTGCTCTGCTTGTTGGCCTGGAGGAGCAGGAGTGCTTCATCCAGGCCCAACAAGCCGACCTGGCGTGATTGGACCTCCGCAATCGGCTGGCCCCCTCCCCATGTCCGAACCCCAACCTCCGATGTCCGACCCCCCCGAGCCCCGATGTCCGACCCATCTGATGTCCGACCCCCCCCCCCCCCCCGATGTCCACTCTCCGATCTCCAGCCCCCTGATGTCCAGTCTCCGATGTCCACTCTCCGATCTCCAACTCCCGATGTCCACTCTCCGATCTCCAGCCCCCTGATGTCCAGTCTCCAATGTCCAGTCTCTGATCTCCAGCCCCCAGATGTCCAGTCTCCGATCTCCAGCCCCCCGATGTCCAGTCTCCGATGTCCACTCTCCGATCTCCAGCTCCCGATGTCCACTCTCCGATCTCCAGCTCCCGATGTCCACTCTCCGATCTCCAACTCCCGATGTCCACTCTCCGATCTCCAGCCCCCTGATGTCCAGTCTCCAATGTCCACTCTCCGATCTCCAGCTCCCGATGTCCACTCTACGATCTCCAGCTCCCGATGTCCACTCTCTGATCTCAAGCTCCCGATGTCCGCTCTCCGATCACCAACTCCCGATGTCCACTCTCCGATCTCCAGCTCCCGATGTCCACTCTCCGATCTCCAGCTCCCGATGTCCACTCTCCGATCTCCAGCTCCCCGATGTCCACTCTCCGATCTCCAGCTCCCCGATGTCCACTCTCCGATCTCCAGCTCCCCGATGTCCACTCTCCGATCTCCAGCTCCCCGATGTCCACTCTCCGATCTCCAGCTCCCCGATGTCCACTCTCCGATCTCCAGCTCCCCGATGTCCACTCTCCGATCTCCAGCTCCCCGATGTCCACTCTCCGATCTCCAGCTCCCCGATGTCCACTCTCCGATCTCCAGCTCCCCGATGTCCACTCTCCGATCTCCAGCTCCCCGATGTCCACTCTCCGATCTCCAGCTCCCCGATGTCCACTCTCCGATCTCCAGCTCCCCGATGTCCACTCTCCGATCTCCAGCTCCCCGATGTCCACCAACTCTCCGATCTCCAGCTCCCCGATGTCCACCAACTCTCCGATCTCCAGCTCCCCGATGTCCACCAACTCTCCGATCTCCAACTCTCAATGTCCATCTACTCTCCGATCTCCAACTCCTCCATGTCTGAGCCCCTGATGACACTCCAATGACCGCCAACACCCCCCCCCCCGCCCCCGTGTTGTCCACCTCCCCCTCCCCTCCAATTTTTCCCAAGCCCCATGAGCTCTCTCTCCCCCGCCCCCTCCCTCTCTGACTTGCAATTCCTTTCTCTGCTGACAGGCAGCCAATCGGTCAATCTGGCTGCTTGTCGCAAGGGAAATTCGGGAGCCACATTAAAGGCCTCCAATTAAGTCGCGATCGCGTGAAGAGAGGTAAGAATTTTTTCCCCGGGTTTCCCATGCACCCTTTGACCCCGGCCCCCCACTATGATAAAATCATGCCCCTAATGTCAGCATGAATAACTATCATGTCAGGAATAGCACAAGCAGCCCCTAACAACATGCCTTGACCCAACTTCTGAAGAGCACCCTCCGATACATTAGTGATATTTTTTTCCTTGTGGCTCCCAAGTAAAGTGACCATTTTACCACCCATTGTGCTGAACTGTATGCTGTAAGGCCCACTGGGAATTTCGTAAATGTAATGGCCATCGTTTTGCTTTAAGAATGTCCTTAGATTGTTGCGTCCTGTCAAGTTGTGTGTTCAGTTAAACCAGTTGCACAGGAAATGCAGAAAGTAAAATTTCCAACCTGCACAACTTGCTCTATGTAGTTTCTTTATTAATACATCTTAATAGAAGACGCACAAACAAACATTCAATTGACACTGTCATTTCACGTTGCACCTTTTAAGCCGACAAACTCATTCCATCAGTAATTCGTTCTTTTGTGAAGTGTGTTTGGGTATCCTGAGAATGTGAAAGGTGCTGCATCCACCTTCGTAACATTGCCCACCTCCATCCGCACCTTAGCCTACCTACCCATCCATGTCTTTGTCATCTCCAGACTCCATTATTTCAATGCTCTCCTGGCCGACCTCCCATCCTCAGTAAACCTCAGCTCATCTGAAACTTTGCCGTCCATACCCTACCCCAGATCAAGTTCTGCTTGCCCATTACCCCTGTTCTCACCAACCTATATTTTTCTATGTTGAGGCGCTACATAAATGCAAGCTATTTCTTGTGCTGCACTTGAATCCAGAGGTGAAAGGACAAGCTACTAAGCCATCCTGTCCACTCCAGCAGGCAGATTGAGTAACTCGGGACTGCAGATTCATCATTCAGTTGGACCAGCTGATTCTCAATTCCCCTTTATCGTAGAGGTTCTGTGTCATTACTTAAATATACAAGGATCCATTTACCACAGAATGTGAAAGCACACATGTTCAGATATAGACACACCCACGTCACGTTTCCTACATTACAACAGTGGCTACACTTCAAAAAGCACTTCATTGATTGTAAAGCACTTTGGAACGTTCTGAGGTTGTGAAAGGCACTATATAAATGCAAGGCTTTCATTTCTTTCTAAAAGCACACACATACCCACATCCCTTATCTATACTACAGATATGTAATTATTCCTAAGTCATGACAAAAGAAAGTTGCCCTTGCACTATATTAGTTTCTTTCCATCTGTTTTCTTCTCTTTCCTCCTGCTCTCCTGAAGGCACTGGAGCACAGTTCCGTTGGCACCAGTAGCCCTCCATTGCCTCGCCCATTCTTCACGTGAGCCATGACAGTGATTGTTGGCACAGTTTTTAAACTGTGGAGAGCATGGCAGCAAAACCAATACAATTCTAAAAGGTCCTGAAACATTAACTCTGTGTTTCTCTCTCCATAGATGCTGCCTGACCCGCTGAGTATTTTACAGCATGTTCTGTATTTATTCCCGTTCTCACCTGATCCTTATACGTGCACTTGCTTGCTGACCTTTTTACCCCCCTCACCAGCCCAGGGACACAGAAGCTAGTTTAAGGACCTCTTCTGCTGCCCCGGCTGAGGTCAGCCAAGTTAGCCAACAGGGGAGCATAGTCGGGCATTTTTTGGAAAGAAGCTTCTGTATTAAGATCACACTGTTTAAACTCTTTAGAAACCACATATTGAAAGGATTGTGGGCACCTTAAACTCAGCTGTTATATTGGAAAGTAATTTAAATCGCCATGGTGACAGCTTAGGCCGATTTAAGCTGTCACCATAACAGTTTACCTTCACATCCTGCCCCGAGGCAGAACAATGCCTCTTTAATGAAGGAATATTCCTGATCTGAACTGCTCCAGAGATACCGGATTAGTTTGATTCAGTGACAGTTTGGATAACCACAAGGTGATTGATTACTAAAGGGTTAAATATCAGGTGGTCGGTTAACATCAAAATGATTAAAAAGTGCATTGGTTCTGAGTGATGGAAATCTGGTCTGATTCAAGAGCTTAGCTAAATCTCCTCTCCTAGGACTGTGCATTCAAACTTTAAAAAGTTATTGTAGAAAAAAATCAAATAAAATGATTTGTCACAGTGACAGTAATATGTAATTGTACTTTACCTGCCATAACAGATTCCTATTGAAATCAATGTTAGTGCAAATCTCCCCTAAATGGCACGGTGAGTAGCTGAAACATATACACCACGAAAATCCCAGATTTGATGCCCAACCTGTGGCAAGTTCACTGATCCCAACCAGAACAGCAGTCGGGGCCCCACAATTGGCCTCAACATTCCTGAATTAGGGAGTGGAGAATCGGCCAGGATTCCCACTCCTGATTCTTTTCCAGGGATCCGGGCTGGAAGTGCTGAGTTACTCCCCTGACTTATTTTTAGGTTCCGGTGCATCGCTGGTATTTTGTCCTCTTCCTCCACTGTGAAAACAGATACAAAGTACTCATTTAACATGTCTACCATTTCCATATTGTCCATTATAGTCTTGCCTGCATCTGTCTTTAATGGGCCCACATTCCACTTTACCACTCCCTTTCGCTTAATATTTTTATTAAAACTTTTGATGTAAGCTTTGCAAGTCTTATCATATTCCTTTTTGCACCCTTATTACTTTCTTTGTATCCTTATGTTCCTCTTTATAGCTCTCCCAGTCTGCTGGATTTCCACTTTTCCTTGCCTTTTCTTTTAGTATGATACTGTCTCTTACCTCATTTGTTGACCATGGTTAATTACACAAGTGAAGCCTTTGCCTTTTAGAGGTATGTACTGGTTTTGTATTGTACCAAATATTTCACTGAATGCATCCCATTGTTTGACTGTAGATGTTCCCTTACCATCAGATTGTTAATTAATTCTGGTTCAGTACTTATCATTAAATCCAGTATGACCCGTTCCCTTGTCAGTTCTAAAACATATTGTTCTAGAAAACTGTCCCGAATACATTCTAGAAATAGATTGTTTTTACCACTTGAGCTGTGAAAATTAAAATCTCCCGTTATAACAACATTGTTTTTGTTACATGCTTCGCTGTTCTGCGTATTTACACATCCTCCCATTACATCACTACTATCAGAAGGTCTGTAGACAATTCCTACCAGAGTCTTGCATCCTTTTCTGTTCCTTGGCTCTATCAATGGTGTTTCCCAATGCCTGATCCTTACTGGAATCCCATCTCTCTACTGTTATAACTCCAACGAATATAATGATTTATTTTCTCCACCTCCCCATCCCCTAATTCCTCTAATCCTATTTTATCCTGAAGGCCTTTATTCCATGCTGAGGAACAATTATCCAGGTGGCCATTCTTCATGTGTGAGCCTTGACGATGAATGTTGGTGGCCTGTTCAACCGTGGGAGGATACCACATCTGAGCCTGATCCTGTCCTTACCCAATGCCTATACACGCACACTTCCAGCAGAGTCTCTGATTAGTAATCTGGAGCAGGAACCAGGAATTTAACTTTTGCCCTTAATCCTGAGGCACTGAGGATAATTGTTGCAACCTTGCTGCAACTGAAATCAGCTAACTCAACACAAACCTGTGATTGAATGTGGAACATTTCGTGTCTGAATATCTGTCACTCACTGAATAAATGTATTGAGCCATCAGGAAAGTCTTTACAGTGACCATGAGTGTCAGTTTGGCTCAACTGAGAGCCCCACTCCAGGATGTCAGTATATAATCTAGGCTGGCACTTCAGTGTAGTATTGAGGGAGTGCTGCATTGTCAGGGGTGCTGTCTTTAGGATGATATATTAAACTGAGGCCCCTTCAGCCTGTTAAGGTGGATGAAAAAAATACCATAGCACTATTTGAAGAGAAGGGAGTTCTCCTATTGCCCTGGCCAACATTTATCTCTCAAAAAAAAAGATTAATTGGCCATTTATCTTATTTTGTTTGTGGGACTTTGCTGTGCATATATTGGTTGCTGCGTTTGTCTATAAAACGGTGATGACACTCCAAAAAATAATTCACTGGATACAAAGCACTTTGTGATGTCCTGAAGATTTAATAAGGTGATATGTAAAGACAAGTTCTTTCTTTTAGTACTATACTGTGATCAGTCTTTAGGAGGACATTAAATGTATACTTATGAGTCATCAACAGCCTGCTGTGATGCAAAAGCACCTAAAATTCTATCACTCAATTTCAGACAGAGAGTGAGATCCTGAGAGGATAGGAGTGCATGGAGTTTACAAACAAAGAGTAAGTGTTAACCCTGTCACATATGTATTTGGGTGGAGAGAGATTTCTTTATTACTCAGCAGGTTAATTTAAGGAGTATTAGTTGGATCCTATAACTTTCCAATTAGGCAGGTTCTGCCATCCTAATGAGGGACAATGAGGAGATTATGGGACCCTTTTGTCTTGCAAAGCAGTGCCTTTCTTCTGCGGGTGTCACAAAGGTGTTTCTCAGCCCTCAGAATGGAGTTACTGTGGCTGATAAGTTTATTCAACCAGCGGAATAGTGTCGATGGGGAAAAGAAAGAAGAGAGCTAATGCTCGCCGGAGCGGTAGGGGGGTCAGAGAAGCGGAGCGGCCTAAATTAGTCTCATCAATCTGTCCATTAATGCAAAGCTTCTCTCCATTGTTGAGTAGCCTGTAAAGCTGTCATTTGGTGGCAGTTCAGAGTTTTAATGCCAAGCTGTCTGTGACACTCTCTCCTCTCTGCACTGCCACCTCTCGCACCCCCTTCATCTGTAGGGAAAGACACCGCTTGCTCACAGTAGTCTGGGTAATTAGGCTTTACCCATTGTATGCTCAAAAAAGAAAGTAAAAGGAAATGAAACCATGTGCATTCATTTTTACATCCCCCCTCCCAAAAAAAATAAAACTAGCAGCACTATTTTGTTTTATTTTAAAATTGTTAGTCTAATTTTTTTGATTTACCTACTGTGTGGTAAGATTGAGTCTAGATCCTGACACTGGGGTGTTCTAAGTGAAAAGGGAATGAGTTGTTTGAATGACGGCAGTTGCTGGAATGCTTTTCTTCCTTAGGTCATTGCTGCAAACAAGTCCAGTCGAGGAGTATTTTATTTGCAGAGGGGCTGAGGCCATCTGCCTTGGTTTTGAGGGAAAGGGGGGCTGTCATTTACAATCTGTTTGTCAGCGAGCTCCTCCGACCATTGCACGTTTGCAGATTCTATACTGTGCTGGATGAATTCTGCAATTTCATTTAGCACTCCTTGTACTTCGCTCCTAACTTGGATGAGAAAAAGTACCCATTGTTAGATATTTCAAAAATGTCCCTTGTCCAAATTGATATGATTATTACTCTAAAATTAAGTTCTGGGCAACTATTAACTGTTACTGCTGTTACTGGAGAAACACAGGGCTATTTTAATGCAATTTGATTTCTATATCATAAAACCAACCATTTTAATTGCAATTAGTAACTCATTCATTAATGATTCATGACACAACCTCTATGATATTTCAGGTCAAGTACAGATCAAACTGTTGATCGTATAATTCAATGCTTAGTGAATTTTTTTCTAATTGCTATGTGAAGCTGAAAGCATTGTCAGATATTTATAATGAAAAGAGCTATATGCATCACCCAAAGGAGCTCCCCATCCAGGCCCGTTTCTTTCCTGAGTTCTTAAAAAGATATTCTTGCCTGGTAAAGTGTTCTGCAAGTCAAACTTTACCTGGTTTAAAACTCCACAGGTGTTTGCAATGGCATCATTGAGATGCAGTAATATCATCACTTTGCCATTCAGATCTGCTGCATTTATAACTTTAGTTTTGTCCCTCTCCTCCTTGTTTTAGTTTCCCGTGTCCCTGTACCGCACAACATTTTCTGGTTGAGTAGGTTGGAAGATGACCCTCTCCCTGCCAGGTCTAGCCACTAGGAGACACACCAGAGCAGCTTAAGATATTGTGCACTCCAATTTATACTATGTCCCTAAAGAGAAACATCTAACCTTCCCTGGGGTACCCATGTAGGAACTACATCAACAGGCACTGAATTAATGGATGCTATCTCAGCAGGCACAATATTAGAAAGCACTGTATCAGGAAGCACTGTATTAATGGGCAATATATCAGCACACAATGGGCGCAATATCAGGAGGCAATGTATCAGCAAGCATTGTATTAATGGGTGGTATATCAGCATGTGCTATATCAGCAGGTGCTGTATTAATGAGCGATGTAACAGCAGGCACTGCATCAGCATGTACTGTATATTGGGCACTATATCAGCAGGTGTTGTATAATGGATGATAAATCAGCAGGAACTGTATATATAGTCACTGTATCAGCATGTGCTGTATTGGGTGCCATATCAGCACACAATGGACACTATATTAGCAGGCATGACAGAAAGTGATGCTATATCAGCAGGTGCCATATCAACAGATGTTACATGAATAGGCAGAAGAAGAACAGACACTATATCAGCAGTTGCTATATCAGTAGAAGATACATCGGCATATGTCACATCAGTAGGCACTGTATCAGAAGCCATATAAGCGGTATATGTGAAATCACTATATCATCAAGCATTTATTGCAACGCAAACTTTTTCAGTGCATTTGTTTGTTGCAGTTCTTTAACTAAGAGTCCTGCAACATAATTTTTCGCTGACCACTGTCCTTTAGCCAAGCTGGAAAGCTCACCCACAAGTTCTGAATTTTTAATTTTTGTTATAATTATCAATCATCATAAACTGATCCAGCAAATCAAAAATTATCTTTACGTTCTAAACCAGAGACAGACATTTAAAAGATCCCGGGATCGTGTTTACACCAGTACTATCGGCACAATCCGGGCGGAATCAGCCGGACCAGCCCAAAAGTGGTTTTGGGCGTAACTCACTTACGTTAAAATTAGAATTTTAACGTAAGTGAGTTACGCCCAAAACCACTTAACTTTGAGTTTTCCACGATCTTTTACGCTGAGTTCAAGATTCATTTCGCCCGGATCAGGCCCTGCCCGCAAAACTGGCCGCACTCCCAGGTCAAAATTGTGAGATTCCGCCGGTTGTGCTGGTTCGGGAAGGCTCTTCGAATTGTGTTCATTTTCTTAGGCGCACACCCACTGGTAGGCACGCTTTAAAAGTTTTTCATCTCAAAAAATATTTAATTTACTAGGAAGCTGACTAGTGTACACCAATAAAACTTTTAAACGGTTCATTATAGTTTTTTTTAAAGTCATTTTCAGTGATTTAAAATCAGGTGGAGGACTGGATACTTATTAAAAATGCTTATTTTTAGTGATAATCCCATTTTCAGCTGCATTAATAAAACTACACCAGGTTACCACTCTTAAATACATCAAGGAATACTTTATTAATGGAAAGAGAAAAAAATAGAAATGATTAGGTTCTATTACGCTGCCCGATTGCGCTGGTTCATGGAAGATTTTACATTTGAGATTATGCAAATGAATTTTAGCAGTAATTTGAACTGTAACCTAACCAGCACAATTTCAAGCGAATTTTGGGTCCCAATTGCGCCCAAAGCGGAAACTCTACCGTCGTCCCATTCCCCCCCCACCACCATTTCAGGGTCCCATGGCAGATCTGTTGTCCCTCAGGTCACTGCTATCTAAATATTCCAGGTGTATTTATGCACTTGGAGCATTTTATTGAGGTTCTTTGGAATTGGGTACAAAATATTCTTGTGCATGTCTGGTGCTCTTCTTTTGGCAGTTTCAACAGTGGACTGAGATTCAAGACAAATTGGGAATAAATCCTGTAAGGATGATCGGAATCTATGCAGAAACAACTTGATTTTTTTTAAAATGAAGGCACTGAACAAAGTGAAATGCTTTTTTAAAATGCTACTGATTATATCAGTTGTTACAAGGTTCGGGCAGCTCTGCGAGCAGAATGGGGAGGAGCTATGCGTTGTAGTTGGTAGTTTGTATACCCTGCCCTCCCACTAAACCTGCCTACATTTCACTGGGGGGCTGGAACTCGCGCGTCACTGCAGAGTGCTCTAGAGGCTGAAATCTGATCTCCCTTAATTTTTTCTCTCTCTCTCTGCCACAGGCTCTCCTCTGGCAGTTCAAGTCTACGAGCCAAGCTTTCACACACACACACACACACACACAGAGCGCAGCCAGCAAAGTAAAAGTGCTACTACACACACACACAGGACGGACGGAGCCAAGCTGCACTTCTGGAGGACACAGTGTACAACCGTGATACAAAAAAAACCTCCAGCCCTCACAATCCAGCAACTCTCCTTGGAGACAAGCAGCAGCACTGGGCAAAAAAAAATATTTTTGTATAAAAACCGAGGCGCAGGAGGGAAAAAGAAAGAAGAGAAAATGCAAACAAATCATTGGTAAAAAAAAACTGATGAGGAAAGGATTGGTCTCCCAGGCTCGAACAGGCTCTTAAACTGAATTCAAGAGATTGCCATTTTTGGATGCGTTGACAAGCACCTCTTGGGTTTTTCATTACTGTGCTTCATGCTGGATTTACAAATGACTTGAATATTCTAAGAAAGTCTTTATTTCTCATCGTTTTTAATCCACTCGAGGGAAACCTTGAACTTTGCTGTGAGGACCTGAGGGATTTCTGACTGAGTCGAAATCGGCACCTTTTAACTTGGGAGCATTATTTTGCCACCACTGGTCAGTAAAGCTTTCGATCGCTTTTTCTCTCTCTCATTTTAATTTTAGTAGAATGACGATTCTAATATCAGTTCAGCCGCCTTGTATTGGGATGAGGGGGGTCCGTGGAGCATCCCTTGAGGTAGGATCTATGGGCCAATTAGAGATGTATGATATATGGAGACAGGCGTGTGGAGGGGGCTGGGAGCTGTGAAATTGCTGCACGTTTTCACTCAGAAACCCAGCAGGAAAGAGGGAAGATTGCAAAAAAAGGAGAGTGCGAGAGATTGTGGTTCAGACAGGCTATGATTGATGAGTGGGTTCTCTGTGTGTATATATTATATATATATATATAAATACACACACACGCTATTGCAAACTTTGCTCTGTTGAGTCGAGCTGTTAAAATCGAACTCATAGTATTGAACTGGTTTCAAACCAACAGACAAGTTTGTCCGCTTACGTTACCATTGGCGGTCAAAGCGTTAAGTGTGTATCATTTTTCATTTGATCCAAGTCGTGGGCAGTTTTCTGAGTTATATTCGGTGGTTGAATGAAGTATGTATTTTGTGGCATCCATATTCCACCTCTCCCGAATAAGCAAACAAAATAACTTACAAAGTGTTGCTGTCGAACATCTCCAAGAGGACTGTACAATGATTAACTCAAATGTGTGAGCTGCTGGCTGATATGATCCCATTCTAACACTGGGCTGTAGCTCCCCCATTGATTTATTTACTGAACGTTAAAGGCGGCAGTCTAATGGAAACCCTAAACCGAGTGAACTTTTTTCTAGCTGATTTTTGAAAGCGCTTGTGTTTCAAAGTGAAGAGCCTCTCTGTGACTTCTGAAGCCCCCGACGGTGTGTGAGATATGGTTGTCCTGGCGGATTAGTGAATAGATTTTGTAAATGGATATTGTTTACCTTGCTGCTCGCAGGTTCACGCTGACCCAGGTTGCGGTCCCCACCCCTTCCCAGTGTTAGTATCTGTTTGTCAGGTTACTGTACTGCACAAGTAACCATTTGAGAGTCACTGTGGGTCTTTCAACCCCCTTCTTGTCTCCATTTTCCATGTACAGATAGAAGTGGGTTTAAAACGTGATTTGAAAATATTCTGGGAATTCAGTTAATTGTCATATCGTTTACATTCCACCACCAGATGCCTCAAACACTTGACAAATGTTACTGGAGCTGAACACGTTTGTTTGAAACTTTCAGTTGCAGAATTCTGTTAAGTTGCTGTTTGATTTAAAGTCGCAGTAAACAGTGATTTCAAAGCCGCAGTGGTGCGGGTCCCCTGTAGGCACTGCCATGCTTAAGTCCTTTACTGGGTTCAGAGTGAGCTCTTGCTAATACCCGTCATCCTGTCTTTTTAAAAGTGTTGTACATCACAGAAGGGAATTTCTTTGGGAACCATTGCAACATGTTTGATTTAAAAATAATTTGAAATATCCAAATTCCTTGAGTTTAATGGATATCTAGAGAGTGATATTAGACGATTTTAAAACAAACAGGATCAATCTCGCAGGTCCTCCCCCCTTGCTTCTAAGTGGTCTTGTGCTATTCACTCACGATCGGACCCACCGGTGTACAGATAACACTGGCTCTGCCAGCGGTTCTAGTTCAGTGAACTGTAAACTGCTGTGTGTCCGGGACAGTGCGGAGGATTGAGGAGCAGAACTGTTTGCTCTGAGCGTGAATTCCCCCACATCGTGGAGAGGAATCAGCAATATCCCTTTCTGAAAACGACCTATTGTCGTTTACAAGGTGGTTTGTTTTGTATCAGCGTAGGTGGCGAGCTCATTAGGACCTCGATACTGTCATTTGAGCCGGGCTGGAGAAACACTCTTCCATTGATTCATGATGTGAACACGTTGGCGATATCAGCCTTTGGAGACTCTTATCACATTGAGAGCAATGTTCTTTCTATTGAGAATCAAATATTAACCCTTTCGGCACTCTGATAGGGTTAATGCACATCCATTTTTCGCAAAAGTTGCAACTGGTTTATAATCAGAATCCTGCTGGAAATAGCAATCTTGCCCCTTTCAGATGCCAGTCCAACATCTGAAAGGGGCAAGATTGGGGAATAGGTTCGGGTGTAAACCCTTCAGGTTAATAATGGTAAGTCAAAAGCAAAATACTGCGGATGCTGGAAATCTGAAATAAGATCAGAAAATGCTGGAAATACTCAGCAAGTCAGGCAGCATCTGTGGAGAAAGAAACAAGAGTTAATGTTTCAGGTCGATGACCATTCGTCAGAACTGCTGGTTAATAATGGTCTTGGGTGGGTGATATGTTCTGAGCCGTGCACAGTTCTCTTAATTATATTTTCAATATTGGACGGAAAAAATAAAAAAGAGAACACGTAAAGCGAATATCAAAAATGTGAGAAAACAAATGGAAAATGCTGGGACGTTCAGCTTCTGAAAAGATTTCAGGTATGACACTGACTCACAACACTTATCATCCACCTAAAACCATTAAACTTGAAAGGTTTATAGCTGAAGGATTCACCGATCTTTCCTTTTCAGATGTTGGCCCGACCTGCTGTGTTTTTATTTCAAGAACTGTACAGAATCTATGTGTTGTACATGCTTTGTGTGATGGAAAATGTATGTTTAGAAACTTGAAAAAGGGAGCTCAGTGTTGAAGAGACTGAAGACCTATTTACCCTGCTCAGCATATTTCAACTCCCTAGTGTAGTATTCAGCCCTACAGTTACACAGAATGCCATTCTTCTTGATGTACAGTGCACTCCTGTGAGACTTTTTCTACAATATTGTACCTATTTAGTAGCTATATAGAAAAATGGATGTTGTGTGCTGTAAGGTAGAAAATGAGGCATGTGTGTTGAACAAAAAAAACTGCCATAGTCACAAAAATGAGACAGTTTAAGCCATCTGAGATTAATGGCATTAACACCAGTTAGACTGAGCTGGCAAATGAATAGTTAGCCAGTTAGCAGTTCGCAGTGTGCGGATCAAGGCTAAAGATTGTAGAATGAGGCACCTCAGAAGAAAATGACCCATGTTATTATACATTTAGCTAAAAGCAGCCTTCCAGAGGGTGAACAACAGGCAAACTTTTGTTTTAAAAAAACAAATCTGAGGTAAAGGACTTTACATCGCAAAAAGGATTTTCGCTTTTTAAAAAAAAATCAACACTACTTTTCAAGATTGATTTTTCTTTCCGTTATGAATGCTTATTTGTTATAAACTGGATTTAGGGAAAGATCAATCCAAAGAATATGAATTAATTGGTTATATTCTTTGTAATGGTTTTTAAAAAAAATTGAATTACATTTATTTTTGGTTGCAGTGCCATTGCGACCTTGAAAGGGTTAATATGTAACAGGCATCCATCGACAGAGAGTAGCCTCCACCAACAGAAATAAAATGCTTGCCACAAAATGTTAAGACTAATTCTGTACGTGAGAATGATCAACTCATTGGTCATTTCAGTGGTTACCATTAGCTTTGTATCCTTGCACATAGATGGAGAAGTCTCTTTGCGCTGGCTCAAAATTTTAATATCTTTCAATAATCTTGGTTGTATCTTCCTTTTCTCAATTTGCAAAGCCATTAGAAAGCAAATCCCCTTGTTAGTCTGTGCTACACCAGCCGGTCTCAGCTAGGGCAGAGATGAGGCGCTACCGTTATCACATCTCTTCGCTTTAGGGGAGGGAAAATTAAACAGGAACCCTTCTCCTGATCAGTGTGCAGTGACCCCTTCTGGACGTGCTGGTTGAGGAGAGGGTCAGTTTCGGCTCTGATGTGTCCCATAGTAAGATAGCCTGCTGGCACTCGGCAACACTCGCACGTGAATACTGGCCACTTGAACAAGGAACTAGAGGGCAACGAGTGCCCCTGGAACTATGTCCCAGTAAGGGAGTCAACACCTTCAAGAAAGGAGGAGGGGGAGGGTGGAAATTGGTGAAAGATATAAGAGACCCATCCGAAATGAATTAAAAAACATCTTTACATTATTGCATCTGAGAACTGCAGTAATATGTTTGTCCTAGAATCAGGCAAACTGTCTCTGGTTTTGTTTTTTTTCAACAATGCTGCTGTGGCCAAGGGAATAATTCTGCTGTGCAACTATTGCATGAAGATTCTGTACTGTCGTAGTGGGTAAATGCACTACTTGCATGTTCCTGAGATTGAGAAAGTCTTGGGATGAGTCCCTGGTTTGTGTTGAATTAGCTGGTATCAGATGGGGCAGTGGTGGGAGTGCTACAACTGGTCCCAGTATCCTTAGGCAGAGGGAGAAAAGGCTTCCTGCTCCTAATGCTATTGAGAGACCCCACGGGGAAAGTCGGGTGCGGACGGGATTGGGCACTGTTGTGATGACTCCTGTGTTGAACAATCATACACTCGCTGTCTCGACTCGCACACAAAGGATAGCATCTTCGGTGAGGTGCCAGAAAGCCCCAGTTCTTGTGGTTCCATACCCCAGCAAAAGTGAGGAGAGGAGAAAAAAATGTAGTAATGGTGGGGAGGGAGGCAGAAACACACAAAAAAAATTGATTTGCCAGATTCTACATGAAAGAACGATAACATCAGGAGAAAAATCAACATAAATAAAGAACTTGTATTTATATGGTGCCCTTCAGGACGTTCCCAAAGCGCTTTAAAGCCAGTGAAGTACTTTTGAAGTGTAATCACTGTTGTAATGTAGGAAACACCACATTGGCACAGAAGTCACACTTTTACACCCGCTGCTTTGTTGCAAAAGATCATTTAAAACAGTGCAGACGTCACAGTCCAAGCACACGTTACAATATCACCAGTGTGAGGGTGCTAATTATGGACCAGATTCTGCAGTTTCTTTTTTCAAAAAGCTTCTTCTACTATTGAAAGAGTTAATGATGTCTAGCCATGCCTGAGAAGAGTTTTATTGTATTCCCACGAAATTACGTCATTGTGATTTTAATATTGGTATAAAACACAAGTGAAAGTTCCGCGCTAAGCTTCCTGTCATTTAGAACTAAACCAATGGCTGAAATGATAAAGGCAACCTGCAACTGAGCCAGTTTCCATCCCTGGTCTGTCCTCAGTTGGCTGATCTTAGCCAGGGCTGTGATAGCAACATCGCAATTCAAGAACTCAGTGTTCTTAGGCTAGGGAGAAATCAACAACAAACACGTGCATTTATTTGGCGCCTTTAACGTTGAAAAACGTCCCAAGGCCCCTGGGTTCCCACTCCTGATTGTTATCTGGTGACCCCTGCTGGAAAGTGTGTGTGGAAACATTTAATTGTATAATGTGATTCGCCTCAACAAGTCTGCACCGGTGTTTTTCTCCATATGAGCCACCTTATCCAATCCAATTCTCTTGCTTCTTCCCCATAGCCTTTAGTTCTCTTTTTCAAGCAACGGCCTGAATGTGTGAATGTCAGGTGGGGACAGGATTGGACTCGGCTGTGGTGTTCCTCCATAGGCTGCCAGTACTTGCTGTCTAGACTTGCACGTGAAGAATGACCACTTGTGTGAGACACCAATAGGCAGTTAGTGCTGTTGGAACCTCTCCCTAACAAGGAGGCATCGCCTTCAATAGAGGAGGAGGGAAAATCAAAGAGGGGGATAAAAGAAACCCTTTCTTATTCAGGACATTTTCAAGTGTTTATCATTTAGAACTAAACCAAATCTGAATCGCCAGTTATTGACATTTTTATTACAAAGCTGTTGCAAGGTTGTATCTCTGCTGAGTTCAAGGTTATACGATACGTCAAAATGTGATTTATTTTCAATTCTGGTCTCGTAAAGATTTTTTTTTTCTCCTGGCTTCCTTTTCATCTATTGGCTTGATACCAACGGCACCGAATTCGGACAGCAAAATCTTGTGGGGCTCCATCTTCAGATCTTTCATCTTTCAGTCGTTTGCTCAACATCAAATCCATTGGGCCTTTTGTAATTTTACTTACTCTGAGAACCGTGAAGATCGGCCTAACGTTTTTCTTCCCCGCCCCCCCCCCCCCCCCCACAGAAACCAACGATTTGCTCCTCGGATCAACTTTCTTAAAATGCTTTGTCTTGCTGCCATACTCTCTTCGTTAGATATATGTAACGGCACAATTCAACAAAGAGCCTGGAGCTCTCCTCGTGCCCTGGCCAACATTTCTCCCTTAACTAATACCATCAAAAACAAATTAGCTGGTCATTTGTCTCAATTGCATTTTATAGGATCTTCGTGTGAACAAGTTGACTGCCGTGTTTGCCTCCATAAAAACAGTTACTACATTCATAAGTAATTTAATGAATGTGAGGGGCATTGGAACCTCTAGCATGTCATAAGGCGCCATATAAATGCACGTTTATTTGTTTTTTTTCTTTCAAAAAACCTATCTCTCTGACCGTGTGTTCACTCTGCCCTCTTCCTTAATCTTTCCCACCTCTTGCTGGGGACGTTTTCCTCTCCCATTTGCAAAGTGCTCTGAGGCGTTCTTTTACGTGAAGCGCGTTATATAAGTTTGAGTTGTTCAAATTTATCTGTGTGACATGTTTGAAAAGCATTGAAGTGTTCAGGAGTTATTGCGGCACGCTGAGAAAGGTCAGTGGAGATGACCTCACCTCATGATTTTTTTAACACTGGGATCTTGTACCGAAGTATTTCAGGTTTAAAAATTAGCCAGACTGCAGAGACTCGCTACAGTAGCTAATGTTTAGCTGCTGGTTGTATAGGCCTGGATGAGCAGGCAATGTGATGGCAATAAATCGTTGCAGTCAAGTGACAGCATTGGGTTATTATTAATTGTGGGCTTCGTGTTGGGTTGCGCCTTTAGAAATCCTCTTTTTTAAAAAAAAGGTGGCTTTAAGGGCACTATACACTCCTCAGTATCTCAGGGTGTGGAAATTGAAATTACCCAGGTTTCCCATTCATAGTTGCTGTTCAGTGACCCCAACTGGAAAGCCTGCATACATTGACACCAAGGAAGACAAGATTTGAGTATGCTGTGATATCCCAGGTTGGATAACCTTTCGACACTGTTTAACCTCACAAATGAAGACTGACCACTTGGGTGAGGTAATGGAGGATGCCCAGTGCTTGTGGAAATGTACCCCAATCAGAGTGAGCACCTTTTTGGTGGGAAAGAAATCCTTTCACCAATTCCATGAACGGTTATAATCTTGTGCAGTTTAAGGAGTTCATACTGGAGAGTGGCTATATTTCTAATGCAGATTCCCTCCTCCTCCCCCACTTAAAAACTAGCCATATGGCTGTGTAAGTAACACTAAGCGTTTTGTTAAGGTTGTTTTGTATTAATTGCCCATCAATATTTTAGTTCACTGCATCAACTATTTGACTGATCCGTCCAACTCTAACACTTTCAGACACTGTGAAACTTTTTTTTTAAAAGTTTGTTTGGATTAGAAGCGTTTTCCCTAGTTTGTTAATTGGTTATAATCTCATTCCCTAAATCCTATGGGATTGTATTTTTGGCCAGAAGGATCAGATTACATCCAATAAAACAGGTTTTTTAAAAAAATCCTGCATAATTTAAAATGCAATTGATGAAACCATGCAAAAGGTATTTCAAATATCTACTGTAGAAAGATACTGTAAGTGGAGTTTTAGATAAGATTGTCTTGCAGGATGGTTTAGTAAAGGGAGCACTGGACTTTGAGGATTAAATATTGCTTTGGGGCGTTTGGATAGATGATTCCTGGTAAGCGAGTTCTTGCCGTTCCTGGCTTCATTGCCAGCTCTCTGCTCTTAAGTAATCTGTAGTGGAGCTCACTGCAGGAAATCCCAGGACAAAGAATCATGTCACTGACCTCAAGTACTCGAGGTGCCGGGCGGTAGGAGGCTACTGAAGAGACAAAGGAGCCCTCAGAGCGACAGGACAGGTCACTGAAATGAGCAGATGGCACTTATCGGCCAGAACGAGTGAAGACAAATGGGGTTTCTTGCCGTGTGAGACAGGGGACTTCTATTGACATTATGGAAACAGAGGCAAGATACAATCATTTGAAAGCTGTGTGGCTTGTTTACAAAAATGCAAAGTCTGTGTTTCATATGCAGCAGAAAAATCTTTGATGTGCAGATTGTGATCATGTATTGGTTGAATTAATGCCAACTGGAACACTGAGTTTTGTTTGCTTTAAAAACAGCGAGCAAGGTCAACGGTACATACGTCCTGTGTTTTGCTCATCAAATTCCTTGGATCAAAAGTAAAAGGGATCAGGCCATTTCCATCTGAGGCCACTGTTCAGTACTCTTGGTGCCAATCCCACATAGTGATGTCCAGTTAAATCCAGCTATCCACAAACCTGCCCGGTGGCATTATATATGTTTTTTTAAACTGAGTTCCAGTTTACTCTTCAAATAAAACCAGAAAATGCTGGAAATGCACAGCAGGTCAGTCAGCATCTGTTACATACCCGGAACGTCATAACCTTGCAGATGCTAACCTGTTTCCAGAATTGTCATTTTTTTTCTTTCAATTTAGAACCTGGTTTTCAACCTTATTTTTGTAATTCTGTATTTTTTTGCATTCTTTTTCATTTTATTGCGTTCAATTGCTCAGGTTGGGTTATTTGCACTATATAAGGATTTTCCCTTTCCCCAATTCCGCCTCCCCCTCCCCCTGCCCTCCTGAAGGCGCTGACTCAACAACAACAACTTGCATTTATATAGCGTCTCTACAGTGATACAGAGATGCAATGCAGCGCAGCCATACCTTGCCCAAATGCCCATTCTTCTTGGCCGATAACAAGAACTTGCATTTATATATCGCTTTTAACGTAGAAAAACATCCCAAGGCACTTCACCGAGGTATAATCAGACAAAAGTGGATGTCGAGCCAATGAAGGAGATCGTAGGAGGGGGTGGGTTTTAAAGGAGGGTCTTAAAGGAGGAATGGGAGATGGAGAGGCGGAGTGGCTAAAGGAGAGAATTCAAGAGCATGGTGCATAGACAGCTGAAGGCACAGCCATCAGCGGTGGGGCGAATGAGGGGAGATGCACAAGAGTACATCACAGCCAATCCTGTCATTACTTGACTTGTATACACATACTTTCCAGCAAGTGTCACCGGATAGCAATCAGGAGCTGAATGCTGACTAACTTTATTTTCCCCCTCCCTAGCCCAAGGGTTCTGAGGCCAATTATGACACTACTTCTACCTTGGCTGAGATCAGCTAATGATCAGGTTATTGAACCTGGAACTTTGAGTTCGTTTTGCTTAGAGCCCCGTGTGTGATAGTTTCAACGTACATTATATTTATGCAAAGAAAAAAGGCTGGTGCTAAAATGTTTGCACAGTTCCCAAAACAATCCTTGGGTGTTGATTGCCACACTGTGGGTGATTTGCAAAACCGCAGATTGCAACAGACGGGAAAATGGATCGAATCTGTTTTAACTTGTTGTAAACTTGATGGCAAGTTTACATTTAAATGGGGGGGAAAAGCTTTTTTTCCCTTCAAAGAATAAAGCTTGTGTATACACCTCAGAAAACTGGCCAAGGCCTAAAGCCCCACTTTCTGACTTAATGGACAGGCAAGGTGCAGGCTGCCTCTGATATCCATTCAATTTGATTTGTCCATCGAATTTTTCAGTATCTCTGAGGTTAAAACTAGGCATTTTTTCACTGGCGCTTTGGGATCCGAATACAACAAATGCCTCATTCTCAGATTGTTTACATAGAGCTGAGTGATTTAGCACAACTGGTGTAGATTTGCCTTTCCCTTTTTTCCAATCTGTGCATGTTACACTTTTCCTCCCCTCTGCCTGACTATTTGCTGGGGTATGATTTCATAATCTCCCTGGTACCTTGTCCAAATGGTTATTACTCACTGTGAGCCTTGATAGTAAGTGTCAGCAGACTACTTATCAGTGTGGGCCTGAGCCTGACCCTGTACTTGCCCACCAACCCCTGCTCCCCCCTCCCCCCCGCCCCTGACAACATATACACTTCCACCAGGAATGTGAACTCTAGCCAATTGTTTTTTTGCTTTCCCCCAAACTGAGCCCGGGGGATAGTGAGACTGATTGTATCGCCCTGCTAATTCAGCATAGGCCAGGGATCAAATCTGACTCCTTCCTGGCCTATATGGCTTGGACACTGAATGAATAAATGCTCTTTAACCACCGGGAGATGCATGTTACACCAAGTATGCTTTAAGTTTTACCTGAAACTGAATAATCCTGTTTTCTTCCCCTTTCCAATAAAAAAATGATCTGCATATATCCTGGATCAAGAATCCAATAGATTGCAGTCTGAGCATTAATTATTCACCCTGATACTGCCACCATGCCCCAGAATTGATCCGTGGAGTCACCCCCATCTAGTATCATACTAACATGAACACAGAACTTTGTGTATTGTACACTGGGAATGTAACAATGAACTGTAACCAGATTAAGAACAGTTGAAATTAGAACATTGAAGAGGCTTCATTAAGGATACCAGCAAGTTTTCTTCGATGGTACACATCAGAAAAAAATGACACTTATATAATTAAGATAGTAGATATATATAATATATATATATATATAGAGAGAGAGAGAGAGAGAGAAGCCCTTACCATGTAAGATGCTTCACACAATGAATCACATTTTGAAGTGTAATGACTTGTTATGTAGGAATTCTGTACCAGCACTGTCCCATAAACTCCTATGAGATGAATGACCAGTTAATCTGTTTTTTGATGATGGTGTTGGGGGAAGGGAAGTTGGCCAGCACACCCTGTTGCCCTTCAAATAATGCCACAGGAATTTTACACCACTGTAAGAAGCAGAGAAGGACTTGGTTTAACATCTCACCTGAATTATAGAACAAAGAGATCTAGGAGTACAGGTTCATAGCTCCTTGAAAGTGGAGTCACAGGTGGATAGGGTGGTGAAGAAGGCATTCAGCTTGCTTGGTTTCATTGGTCAGAACATTGAATACAGGAGTTGGGATGTCTTGTTGAAGTTGTATAAGACATTAGTTAGGCCACACTTGGAATACTGTGTACAGTTCTGGTCACCCTATTATAGAAAGGATATTATTAAACTAGAAAGAGTGCAGAAAAGATTTACTAGGATGCTACCGGGACTTGATGGTTTGACTTATAGGGAGAGGTTAGATAGACTGGGACTTTTTTCCCTGGAGAGTAGGAGGTTGAGGGGTGATCTTATACAAGTCTATAAAATAATGAGGGGCATAGATAAGGTAGATAGTCAAAATCTTTTCCCAAAGGTAGGGGAGTCTATAACGAGGGGACATAGATTTAAGGTGCGAGGGGAGAGATACAAAAGGGTCCAGAGGGGCAATTTTTTCACTCAAAGGGTGGTGAGTGTCTGGAACGAGCTGCCAGAGGCAGTAGTAGAAGCGGGTACAATTTTCTCTTTTAAAAAGCATTTGGACAGTTACATGGGTAAGATGGGTATAGAGCGATATGGGCCAAGTGCAGGAAATTGGGACTAACTTAGTGGTATAAACTGGGCGACATGGACATGTTGGGCCGAAGGGCCTGTTTCCATGTTGTAAACTTCTATGATTCTATGAAGGGCAATGCAGCACTCCCTCAGTGCTACATTAGAGTAAGGAATCTTACAACACCAGGTTATAGTCCAACTGTTTTATTTAAAAATCACAAGCTTTCGGAGGCTTTCTCCTTTGTCAGGTGAGCACGAAGGAGAAAGCCTCCGAAGCTTGTAATTTTTAAATAAAACTGTTGGACTATAACCTGGTGTTGTAAGATTCCTTACATTTGTCAACCCCAGTCCATCACCGGCATCTCCACATCATGGCTACATTAGAGTGTCAGTCTAGATTATTGGTTCAAACCCTGGAGTGGGTTTTAAACCCATAACCTTTTGAGCTAAGTTGACACACATGAATTTTTTCTATTATTCATTCTCGGGATGTGGGCATTTATTGCTCAGCTCTAATTGTGTTGTAACCAATCATTATTTTACTTGCACGTGACACCATCTTCTCGTTCTGCTAGCATTTCTTCCTCCCCAAATAGCAACAGGTGAGCTACGCGCCTTTCAATGTGATGCCCTTTAAATGAGAGCGCACAGGTGCAGAATGAGAAAAGCCATGGGCTGACATCATCTCATCCCACCAGATTCCCCTGTCGCCTGGAGATGTGCATCGTATGTCAAACACTGACACATCGGGAACCCCTGCTGACACTAGTGCTGTTATCACAGAGCCTGAGGGGGGAGTTTCTGATCTGTGCCAGTGACATTCAGTCTAGAATGCAGATTCACTCCACAGGCATAAGCTTTGAAGTGTAAAAAGAGATTTGGGGAACTTTACCAAAAGAAAAGACACCCTAATGTGAGAGCCTGAACAAAGTATCATCAGTCAGGTCTTTGATAAGAGTTCAAAGGGTTAAAGGGTGTTGTCAGGAAATTCTGGATTCCAAGCCTTGCTTGGCTGCAGCCATTTTCAGTGTCCTTAAATTGTTCCATGTTTAAATGCAGGAATCTTTGCCTGGAAGCCAAAAACTGCTAATGGTAATGAGCCATTCAGCAGTTAATACATTTTGGGGTCTGGAGGGCCAATATCTCAGGTAGATGTGACCTGTGCATTGTGGCACAGTTGGTAAGAAAGGGAATGCATGGGCCCAGGTATTTATATAAATACAGAATTTTGGAGATGTTCCCCAATTTTCTCCTTTTCTCTCCTGAAGATCGATCTTCAATGGAATATGGTTGCCAGCAGATCCAAAGGTCCCAGGTTTGATTCCTAGTCTATGCTGTGATGATCTCAGTCAGGTTAACAGTTGGGATGTTACAACTGGCTCTGGCTTCCTTGGGCTATTGTAAACAATTTTACAACACCAAGTTATAGTCCAGCAATTTTATTTTAAATTCACAAGCTTTCGGAGATTTTCTCCTTCCTAGTGAAGGGATAAAAATCAACCACTTCCTCCTCCCCACTCCTGTCCTCTGGTACCTCTCGTAAGTGGCCATTTTTCATGTGTGAGCCTGAACAGTGAGGCCTAGATTTTAACACCAAGCTTAAGATCGAGGGTTAAGTGTCAGTGGGCTTTTCGCCCATGGGAAATCTCACAACGATTTTTTTTTTCCTTAACTGATATGAATACAGGCGCACTTTCCAGTAGGACAGGAGTCGGGAGGAGGAAGTGGTTGATTTTTATCCCTTCACTAGCCCAAGAAAGCCAAAGCCAGTTGTAACATCCCAACTGTTAACCTGACTCAGATCATCGCAGCATAGACCAGGAATCAAACCTGGGACCTTCAGGTCTGCATGACCCTGTAGCACAAAATTCTCTCTTTGAGGAGAAATCGAAAGATTCTTCCACCAGGTGTGAAGGTTTTTCAGCAAATGTCTTTTAATTTCTTATGGTGTCAACTTGGCTCAGATACTCATGAGTCAGAGGTCATGGGTTCAAGCCCCACTCCAGAATTTCATCACATAATCCAGGCTAACACTTCAATACCTTATGAGAGATTGCTGTACTGTTGGGGGTGACATCTTTTGGATGAGATATTAAACCAATTGGACATTAAAGATCCCGTAGCACTACTCAAAGAGCAACAAGTTATCCAGGTGTCCTGGCCAATATTCCTCCCTGAACCAAAACTAAATTAACTGGTCACTTATCTCTCTTTTACAGTTTGTGGGATCTTAGTTGTGCACAAATTGATAACGCATTTGTCCACTTAGCAGTAAGTGCACTTCAAAAGTGGCGCTTCAGGATGTCGTGAAAGATGTTACGTAAATGAGGAGGTTTTTTTTCTTGGCAAAGGGTTTGAGATTTTTGTACAGTTGTATCGTCCATCGAGATAGCTAGTTTTCTGGGATCCCCATGGATGAGAATTTGTTGTTATTTTAAATATGTGTTGTGTAATATGATGTTTCCCCCACCCCCTCCAGGCTATGCAGCAAAGACAAAGAAAATAGCTTGTCACAAATTACACGTTTCAAATTTGACGGCGTCTGCCAACTTGTCGGCAGAGGGGAATTATTGAAATGAGTTATTTACAGTTGGAAAGTTTTGAGAAGCTGCTGGAGCTCGCGCTGATATATTGTCCACTGTAGTACAATCCATGCTTTACTGGATACAGTTCGAGGCTGCTGATTTTATTATCGGCGCAAAAGCCTATAACAAATGCACACAGTCCAGTGGATCTCAAGCTGTTTCAGATCCCAGTGGCTCCTGTAGCTACGGCGAGTAGAAGTTATTGCTACGTCTGCACACCAGAGCAGAAGCACGTCGTAAAATGCTTTTATATTAGAGTGTGTTCTCTTGCCGTTGGCTGAACTTGTAGATTTGATTGACGCTCCCTTCAGTGTTCCAGTGGTAGTGGACACTCACTCTGTGGGTCTTGCGACTTACCAGTCGGTCTTTGTGTCAAAGTACAAGGATAGATCTGCGTTTCATCAGTTGTAACCGTAAGTATTACTCCGTTTGAGAGCAATTCTCCTCAGACCTCTTCACAAATATAAAAGTGACTAAAGTGAGAAGTTTGTCATAGAGACGGTGTTTGATACGGGTTCTCTAATGGAGAACCTAAAGGCGCATTTATATTGTGCGCGATCCACGCCAGCTTCCATAAGCGGAGATTATCGGCTGCCTTAGCCAGTCCTGGAAAATTTCCATTTGACTGATCGGCCATGATCTAATTGAATGGCAGAACAGACTTGAGGGGCTGAATGGCCTACTCCTGTTCCTATGACTTGCAGCCAGCTACGCCAGTCCTGCGCTTGGGGAACGCAGTGCCACTAGCTCAATAAAGCAGTGTCCAAATCATACGCATTATACCGAAAGCTGTATTATATCACAGAGCTGTCACAGTGGGGGACCAGTGTATATTTATGTAGGTTCACATTGGCTGGGAGTGAAAACTTTCAGCGTAAAAGCAAAATTTTGAAGGACTGGGAAGGAATAGTTAGAAGCAGACTGATTTCAGTGATCAAGCGTATTAAAACGAGAAGACATATATTAAATGTAAGAGATTTAGGACAGACCGCAGGGGAAAGTTTTTTACACCGAGTTGTGAGGCTATGGATCTCACAACTATTACTGGAGTTGGTGTTTGAAGCAGAGAGGCTTGTTAACATTGAAGAATAGATTAAATAACTGGTTGAAGGGAAGTTGGAACAGGGCAAGCACACAGGATTAGACCTACTGCTCATGTGGAGGATAAATGACAAGGACTGGTTGGGCCAAACTTTCCATGTTGTACTTTCTATGCAATAAAATGATAGGATGGAAGCTTATTAGCAGTTCGCGCACGGTGAGACTCCCATCTGCACTGTTCTAAAGGGAAGGGGAGAGGAGAGGCACCAAATGAAGCTAACTCCTTCCCTCCATTCCCAACCCCATCCCCTTGTAGCAGCTGGTTATAAATTACCTGCACTTATACCGACCTCTGAGGAGTGTTCGTGCTGCGTGTGTGTAAACTGGACACACTCACTATATCTGGGATTATTGATTAAAAGAACACATCTTTCCAATGGCTAGATTCAACAAATCTAGTTGTCTTTAAGATTGCTGCCAGCTGCGTCAGAGCTGTGCCGAGGAGGCGGCAGCACTAGCACCCCTACAAGGCTAGTGTGAAAGCAGCTATCGGCAGTGTTAGAGGCCATGTCATGGTAGTGTAGTGGCTGTGGTACTGGACTAGCAACCCCAGGTTGAGAGTTCAAATCCCACCATAACACGTTGTGAAATTAAATTTCATAAATCTTGTCGTTTGTAGGCTGGACCCACAAGAAACTAAATTGGGTCATGGCTGTTCTTCACGGCAAGGATCATGCCACCTCTCCCAGCCTGGCTCCAGTCCTACACTGCATGGTTTACTCTGAACTAACCGAGCAAGTCATTTGGTTGTAAAGGCAGCCACCAGAAGAAGGCCCACCATAGAATCTGACAGCACAGAAGGAGGCCATTCAGCCCATTGTGCCTTTGCCCTCTCAATAAATGCAGCCTTAACCCTCAACATCCTACAAACAATTTAAAAAAAAACAGCAGCTGCCCTCTCCTCTGGGGAATAACAACTGTGAAGAAGAGAGAAAATAGAAATGTTATTTTAACAATCGAACCATAAAAAAATGAAACTGCTCTTCAAACTTTTCAAGCTAATCCAAGTTCTCTAAGGTGTTGTTTTATCACAGGAGGAGGCCATTCGACCCATCGTACCTGTGCCGGCTCTTTGAAAGAGATATCCAATTAGTCCCTTAGCCCTGTAATTTTTTTCCCTTCAAGTATTTGTCCAATTCCCTTCTGAAAGTTACTATTGAATCTGCTTCCAGCTCCCTTTCAGGCAGTGCATTCCAGATCATTACAATTCGCTGAGTAAAAAAATGTTTTCTCATGTTACCTCTGGCTCTTTTGCCAATCACCTTAAATCTGAGTCCTCTGCTTACCAACCCTTCTGCCACTGGAAATAGTTTCTCCTTATTCACTCTATCAAATCCGTTCATGATTTTGAACATCTCTATCAAATCTCCCCTTAACCTTCTCTGTTCTAAGGAGAACAACCCCAGCTTCTCCAGTCTCTCCACATAACTGAAGTCCCTCATCCTTGGTACCATTCTAGTCAATCTCTTCTGCACCCTCTCTAAGGCCTTGACATCTTTCCTAAAGTGTGGTGCCCAGAATTGAACACAATATTCCAGCTGAGGCCTAACCAATGTTTTATAAAGGTTTGTGATAACTTCCTGGCTTTTGTACTCTATGCCTCTATTAATAAAGCCCAGGATCCCATATGCTTTTTTAACAGCCTTCTCAACTTGTCCTGCACCTTTAAAGATTTGTGTATGTGCACCCCCAGATCTCTCTGATCCCTTTAAAATTGTACCATTTAGTTTATATTGCCTCTCCTCATTCTTCCGAACAAAATGCATCACTTCACACTTCTCTGCGTTAAATTTCATCTGCCACGCGTCTGCTCATTTCACCAGTCTGTCTATGTCCTCCTGAAGTCTGGTACTATCCTCACTCTTTACTACATTTCCGAGTTTCGTGTCATCTGCAAACTTTGAAATCATTCCCTCTATTTAGGTTTCTAATGTTGCTGAAATAGCTTTCCTAAACATTGTGTGGTACACAGATGCAACCATCTTCAGCCAGAAGTGCCGAGTGGATGATCCATCTCGGCCTCCTCCTGATATCCCCACCATCACAGAAGCCGGTCTTCAGCCAATTCGATTCACTCCAGGTGATATGAAGAAACGGCTGAGTTCACTGAATACAGCAAAGACCATGCGCCCCAATGACATCCCGGTTGTAGTGCTGAAGACTTATGCTCCAGAATTAGCCGCGCCTCTAGCCTAGCTGTTCCAGTATAGCTACAACTCTGGTATTTACCTGACAAAGTGGAAAATTGCCCAGGTATGTCCTGTCCACAAAAAGCAGGATAAATCCAAACCGGCCAATTACCACCCCATCAGTCTACTCTCAATCATCTGCAAAGCGATGGAAGGTGTCGTTGACAGTGCTATCAAGTGGCACTTACTCACCAATAACCTGCTCACCGATGCTCAGTTTGGGTTCCGCCAGGACCACTCTGCTCCAGACCTCATTACAGCCTTGGTCCAAACATGGACACAAGAGCTGAACTCCAGAGGTGAGGTGAGGGTGACTGCCCTTGACATCAAGGCAGCATTTGACCGAGTGTGGCATCAAGGAGCCCTAGTAAAATTGAAGTCAGTGGGAACCGGGGAAAACTCTCCAGTGGCTGGAGTCATACCTAGCACAAAGGAAGATGGTAGTGGTTGTTGGAGGCCAATCATCTCAGCCCCAGGACATTGCTGCAGGAGTTCCCCAGGGCAGTGACCTAGGCTCAACCATCTTCAGCTGCTTCATCAATGACCTTCCTTCCATCATAAGGTCAAAAGTGGGGATGTTTGCTGATAATTGTACAGTGTACAGGTCTATTCGCAACCCCTCAGATAATGAAGCAGTCCATGCCCGCATGCAGCATGACCTGGACAACATTCAGGCTTGGGCTGATAAGTGGCAAGTAACATTCGCGCCAGGCAATTGCCAGGCAATGACCATCTCCAACAAGAGAGAGTCTAACCACCTCCCCATGACATTCAACGGCATCGCCGAATCGCCCACCATCAACATCCTGGGGTCACCATTGACCAGAAACTTAACTGGACCAGCCACATGAATGCTGTGGCTGCAAGAGCAGGTCAGAGGCTGGGTATTCTGCGGCGAGTGACTCACCTCCTGACTCCCTAAAGCCTTTACACCATCTACAAGACACAAGTCAGGAGTGTGATGGAATACTCTCCACTTGCCTGGATGAGTGCAGCTCCAACAACACTCAAGAAGCTCGACACCATCTAGGACAAAGCAGCCCGCTTGATTGGCACCCCATCCACCTTCCTAAACATTCACTCCCTTCATCACCGGCGCACTGTGGCTGCAGTGTGTACCATCTACAAGATGCACTGCAGCAACTCGCCAAGGCTCCTTCGACAGCACCTTCCAAACCTGCGACCTCTACCACCTAGAAGGACAAGGGAAGCAGGCATATGGGAACAACACCACCTGCAGGTTCCCCTCCAGGTCACGCACCATCCCGACTTGGAAATATATCGCCGTTCCTTCATCGTCGCTGGGTCAAAATCCTGGAACTCCCTTCCTAACAGCACTGTGGGAGAACCGTCACCACACGGACTGCAGTGTTTAAAGAAGGCGGCTCACCACCACCTTCTCGAGGGCAATTAGGGATGGGCAATAAATGCTGGTCTTGCCACTGATGCCCACATCCCATGAACGAATAAAAAAAACCAGCATTAATATATATATTTAAAATAGCAGGCAAAATCACTGAACGAGTGTGATTTCAAGGCCTCGAAAGCTATTTCTCTTTGGGGGTGATATAATTGACGTGATTAAAATGATAAAGTGATTCGATAGGGTAGATAAAGAGAAACTAATTTCTCTGTTGGGGGTATCCAGAAGAAGGGGGCATAATCTTAAATAAAAACAGAAAATGCTGGAAAAGCTCAGCAGGTGAGGCATCATCTGTGGAGAAAGAAAGAGTTAACATTTCAGCTTCATTGGAACAGTGTAAGAGGCCGAGGACGGAGAGGTCAGAGTGGGAGTGGGACGGGGAATTAAAATGGCAAGCGACCGGCAGGTCAGGGTCACATTTGCGGACTGAGCAGGGTGTTCAGCAAAGCGATCATCCAATCTGCGTTTGGTCTCCCCAGTGTAGAGGAGACCGCATCGTGAGCAGCGGATACAGTATACTAAATTGAAAGAAGTACAAGTAAATCGCTGTTTCACCTGGAAGGAGTGTTTGGGGCCCTGGACGGTGGGAACGGAGGAGGGGAAGGGGCAGGTGTTGCTTCTCCTGCGCTCGCACGGGAAGGTGCCGTGGGGAGGAGAGCGGGTGTTGAGGGTGATGGAAGAGTGGACCAGGGTGTCATAGAGGGAGCGGTCCCTTCGGAATACTGAAAGGCAAGGGGAGGGGAAGGTGTGTTTGGTGGTGGGATCGCGCTGGAGGTGGCGGAAATGGCGGAGGATGATACGTTGAATGTGGAAGGTGAGGACAAGGGGGACCCTATCATGGTTCTGGGAGGGAAGGGAAGGGGTGAGGGCAGAAGTGCGGGAAATAGGACGGACACGGTCGAGGGCCCTATCAGTGGAGGGAAATCCTCGGTTGAGGAAAAAGGAAGTCATATCGGAAGCACTGGTGCGGAAGGTGGCATCGTCAGAACAGATGTGATGGAGACGGAGAAACTGGGAGAAGGGAATAGAGTCCTTACAGGAAGCGGGGTGGGAGGAAGTGTAATCAAGGTAGCTGGGAGTCAGTGGGTTTATAATAGATATTGGTTGACAACCTATCCCCAGAAATGGAGATAGAGAAGTCAAGGAAGGGAAATTCCAATGAAGCTCAACGTAAGCTCGAGCAACAGCACCTCATCTTTCGTTTAGGTACTTTACAATCTTATGGACTCAACATTGATTTCAATAACTTCAGAGCATAACCACTGCTCCCATTTTTTCGGTCAGCTAGTGGTGGTAATGGTTCTGCTATTGCCATTTACAGCTACTCCTGATCAACCTTTTGTTTCTTAACCAGCCCCATTACCATCCTCCTTGCCTTGCACCATCATCCCTTTTGTCATTTAATACACTCTTGCCCTCTACCCTATCACAGACCTTCCCTTTTGTTCTTTCCTCCCTTTCCCTGACCCTGTACTTGCTTAAAATCTTTAACTCTTTTAACATCTTCCAGGTCTGACAAAAGGTCTTCGACCTGAAACGTTAACTCTGTTTCATTCTCCACAGATGCTGCCTGACTTGCTGAGCTTTTCCAGCATTTTCTATTTTTATTTCAGATTTCCAGCATCCGCAGTATTTTGCTTTTGCTCTTAAAATTAGAGCTTGCCATTTAGGAGTGAAATCAGGAAGCACATTTTCATGCAAAGGGTATTAGAAATCTGGAACTCTGTTTCCCAAAAGGCTGTGGGTCAGTTGAAATTTTCAACACTGAGATCACTCGAGTTTTGTTCGGTAAGGATATTAAGGGATATGGATCAAAGGCGAGTAAATGGAGATGAAGTACAGATCAGCAATGTTCTAATTGAGTGGCGGAACAGGATAGAGGGGCTGAATGGCCTTCTCCTGTTCCTATGACTTTAATGCACAAAATTAATATGAATCTTGCTTACGTTCTGAAATGTTTTAGATGTCATCAGAGTAACCGATGGCTTTGTGAGTAAATGCACTGCATGGTGTGATACTGATCCAGGCAGATCAAAAAAGTCCCAGGTTTTAAGGTGATTGGCAAAAGAACAAAAGGCGACATGAGAAAAAACTTTTTTACACAGCGAGTGGTTATGATCTGGAATGCACTGCCTGAGGGGGTGGTGGAGGCAGATTCAATCATGGCCTTCAAAAGGGAATTGAATAAGTACTTGAAGGGAAAAAAATTGCAGTGCTACGGGGAAAGGGCGGGGGAGTGGGACTAGCTGGATTCTTCTCGCAGAGAGGTGGCACGGACTCAACTGGCCGAATGGCCTCCTTCCGTGCTGTAACCATTCTGTATGATTCTCTAAGCCGATCACAACAGGGATAGCAGTAGGCAAGCTACAGCGGGTCTCAGCGCCCGAGGACTATGGAAAGGAGCAGTGCGGGGGGGGGGGTGGGAGGGGTGGAAATTGGACAGTCTTCCGGCTCCTGATCCCTGGCAGAGAGCTTAAGTTTGCAGCTTTCAAAATAGTAGTCTTTCCCTTCGTACTGAAAGAACGACTATCGATTTCTCATCGTGAGTGTTATGTGATCGTATTATATTTTATATGATGTGCACAACCTCAGCTAAATATTCTGGGAGCAACCTTGACGAGTTTTGCAGTCGACTTCTGTTTTGGGTTGTCATGCTGAAAGTGTAGTGGTGGCTCCTGAGAAATAGTTCCTCAGAACCGAAGCTTTAAGGATGCCCGAGTATATGTTGCTGGCCGCTCTATGCTGAACGATCGCGATCGGGTGGAGATAAGGATCTCGGCACGTCCCAAATACCTCCTTTTTCTCGCCCTCTCTTCTAGTGTACTCGGAGCGAGCGATCGGCAGTGGGAGCGCGGCGCCCATGCCTGTGAAGCGTGCACACAGATGATGTCTGAGGCCGGACGGGGCAGTAGCGGTCGGATCGGCGGCAGCTCCGGAGGAATGATGGCCCTGTGGTACGCGCTCTGCTTCTGTTTAGTCGCCGTCACCAGCGTCCCAGCAGCCAGGCTCCGCATCTCAGAACCTGAAGAAACAACCACCAGCCGTCCTCCCTCAGGTAAACATCGTAACCAGATTTTGTTTCTCTTAATTTTATTGGTACTTTTTTGGAGGGGTGTTGGGGGGGGCGGGGGTGTGCGAGTGGCAGGTGGAATGGGAGGGTTTGTGGGTTTTTTTTATTTGTTTCTCTTTTTTTTTAAAATTCATTCTCTGGATGTGGGCGTCACTGGCAAGGCCGGCATTTATTGACCATCCCTAGTTGCCCCTTGAGAAGGTGGTGGTGAGCCGCCGCCTTCAACCACTGCAGTCCGTGTGGTGAAGGTTCTCCCACAAATCTGTTAGGTAAGGAGTTCCAGGATTTTGACCCAGTGACAATGAAGGTAGATTTAAGGGAGCTATGAAAGAGATTAAAAAGCAGGACCTCAAGGCTAATAATCTCAGGATTATTCCGGGTGCCACGCGCTAGTGAGTATAGAAATAGGAGGATAGATCAGATGAATGCGTGGCTGGAGAGATGGTGCAGGAGGGAGGGCTTTAGATTCTTGGGGCATTGGGACTAGTTCTGGGGAACGTGGGACCTGTACAGGCCGGACGGGTTGCACCTCAGCGGAGCTGGGACCAATGTTCTCGAGGGTAGTTTTGCTAGTGCTGTGGGGGAGAGTTTAAACTAATTTGGCAGGGGGATGGGCACCAGGAGGTAGCATTGGAAAGGAGAAACAAGGTGCACAAAGGATTGGGAGAAACAGATAGCACTAGAGTAAGAAATAGTACGGTATTAGATGGGAACAGACTAAGAGAGAGTACAAGAGGGTCTAAGATAGGTCTACAATGCAAGTGTGTAAACGTACAAAGCGTGGTAAACAAGGTTGGTGAGCTGTAGGCGCAATTAGTCACATGGGAATATGATGTGACGATAACTGAGACCTGACTCAAAAAAGGGCAGGATTGGATACGAAATATTCCTGGATACAAGGTGTTCAGGAAAGATAGGGAAGAAAAGGATGGAGTGGGGAGGGTGGCAGTATTGATTAAGGAGAATGTTTCAGTGCTGGAGAGAGAGGATGTCCTGGAGGGGTCAAGGACAGAATCTATTTGGTTACAGTTAAGAAAAAATAGAGGTACCATTACACCACTGGGTGTATTCTATAGGCCACCAACTAGTGGGAAGGATATAGAGGAACAAATTTGCAGGAAAACTACAGAGGTGCAAGAACCATAGAGTAGTGATAATGGGGGACTTCAACTATCCTAATATAGACTGGGATAGTACTTTATTGACCAGTACGTTTCCAGCCCATCGAGGATGGAGGCATTGCTGGATCTGGTTCTGGGGAATGAGGTGGGTCAAGTGGAGCAAGTGTCAGTGGGGGAACATTTAGGGAACATCAATCATAGTATCATAAGGTTTAGATTAGCTATGGAAAAGGACAAGGAGCAATCTAGAGTAAAAATACTCAATTGGAGGAAGGCCAATTTCAATGGGATAATAACAGATCTGCCCCGGGTAAATTGGAATCAAAGATTGGCAGGCAAAACGGTAATTAAACAATCTTCCAATCATCATTGGATACGGGGGTGGTGCCAGAGGACTGGAGAATTGCAAATGTTACACCCTTGTTCAAAAAAGTGTGTAAGGATAAACCCAGCAATTACCGGCCAGTCAGTTTAACCTCAGTGGTGGGGAAACTTTTAGAAACAATAATCCAGAACAAAATTAACAGACACTTGGGCAAGTGGGGGGTTAATTAAGGAAAGCCAGCACGGATTTGTTAAAGACAAATCGTATTTAACTAACTTGATTGAGTTTTTTGGTGAGGTAACAGAGAGTGTTGATGAGGGCAATGTGGTGTATATGGACTTCAAAAGGCGTTTGATAAAGTGCCGCATAATAGGCTTGTCATCAAAGTTGAAGCCCATGGAATAAAAGGGGCAGCATGGATACGAAATTGGCTAAGTGACAGGAAACAGAAAGTAGTGTTGAACAGTTGTTTTTCAGACTGGAGGGAGGTATACAGTGGTGTTCCCAAGGATTGGTACTAGGACCACTGCTTTTTTTTTGATATTTGGACTTGGACTTGGGTGTACAGGGCACAATTTCAAAATTTGCAGATGACACAAAACTTGGAAGTGTAGTAAATAGTGAGGAGGATCGTGATAGACTTCAAGAGGACATAGACAGGCTGGTGGAATGGGCGAACACGTGGCAGATGAAATTTAACGCAGAAAAGTGCGAAGTGATACATTTTGGTGGAAAGAACGAAGACAGGCAATATAAACTGGAGGGTACAGTTCTAAAATGGGTTCAGGAACAGAGAGATAGCAACATAGGAACAGGAGTAGGCCATTCAGCCCCTCGTGCCTGCTCCGCCATTTGATAAGATCATGGCTGATCTGTGATCTAACTCCATATACCTGCCTTTGGCTCATATCCCTTAATACATTTGATTGCCAAAAAGCTATCTATCTCAGATTTAAATTTAGCAATTGAGCTAGTATCAATTGCCGTTTGCAGAAGAGAGTTCCAAACTTCTACAATCCTTTGTGTGTAGAAATGTTTTCTAATCTCGCTCCTGAAAGGTCTGGCTCTAATTTTTAGACGGTGCCCCCTACTCCTAGAATCCCCAACCAGCGGAAATAGTTTCTCTCTATCCACCCAATCCGTTCCCCTTAATATCTTATAAACTTCGATCAGATCACCCCTTAACCTTCGAAACTCCAGAGAATACAACCCCAATTTATGTAATCTCTCCTCGTAACTTAACCCTTGAAGTCCGGGTATCATTCTAGTAAACCTACGCTGCACTCCCTCCAAGGCCAATATGTCCTTCCGAAGGTGCGGTGCCCAGAACTGCTCACAGTACTCCAGGTGCGGTCTAACCAGGGTTTTGTATAGCTGCAGCATAACTTCTGCCCCCTTGTACTCTAGTCCTCCAGATATAAAGGCCAGCATTCCATTAGCCTTATTGATTATTTTCTCCACCTGCTCATGACACTTCAATGATCTATGTACCTGAACTCCTAAGTCCCTTTGGACATCCACTGGTTTTAACTTTTTACCATTTAGAAAGTACCCTGTTCTATCCTTTTTTGATCCAAAGTGGATGACCTCACATTTGTCTACATTGAATTCCATTTGCCACAGTTTTGCCCATTCGCCTAATCTATCAATATCGCTTTGTAATTTTATGTTTTCATCTACACTGCTTACAATGCCACCAATCTTTATGTCATGGGCAAAATTAGATATGAGACTTTCTATGCCTTCATCTAAGTCGTTAATAAATATTGTGAATAATTGAGGCCCCAAGATAGATCCCTGTGGGACTCCACTAGTCACATCCTGCCAATGTGAGTACCTTCCCATTATCCCTACTCCCTGTCGCCATTCGCTCAGCCAACTTCCTAACCAAGTCCGTACTTTTCCCTCGAGTCCATGGGCTTCTATCTTAGCTAACAGTCTCTTATGTGGGACCTTATCGAATGCCTTCTGGAAGTCCATATAAATAACATCCATTGACATTCCCCTGTCCACTATTTTAGTCACCTCTTCAAAAAATTCAATCAGGTTTGTCAGGTACGACCTACCTTTCACAAATCCATGCTGGCTGTCTCTGATTAACTGAAAATTCTTGAGGTGTTCAGTCACCCTATCCTTAATTATAGACTCCAGCATTTTCCCCACAACAGATGTTAGGCTAACTGGTCTATAATTCCCTGGTTTCCCTCTCTCTCCTTTCTTAAAAAGCAGAGTGACATGTGCAATTTTCCAATCTAGAGGGTCAGTTCCTGAATCTAGAGAACTTTGAAAGATTATAGTTCGGGCATCTGCAATCTGCTCACCTACTTCCTTTAAAACCCTGGGATGGAAACCATCTGGTCCTGGGGATTTGTCACTCTTTAGTGCTATTATTTTCTTCATTACTGTTGCTTTACTTATATTAATTTTATCGAGTCCCTCTCCCCGATTCAATATTAGTTTTCATGGGATTTCCAGCATGCTATCCTCTTTCTTCTACTGTAAATACTGACACAAAGTAATCGTTCAACATATCCGCCATTTCCCCATTGTCAATGACAATATCCGCACTTTCAGTTTTTAAGGGGCCAACACGGCTCCTGACCGCCCTCTTTTTCCTAATATAACTATAAAAGTTCTTCGTATTGGCTTTAATATCCCTTGCAAGTTTCTTTTCATACTCTCTTTTTGTAGCTCTTACTATCTGTTTTGTGACCCTTTGTTGATCTTTGTATCTTTCCCATTCGCCAGGATCTGTGCCATTTTTTGCCTTTTTGTATGCCCTTTCCTTATGTCTTATAGTTTCCCTTACCTCTTTAGTTGTCCATGGCTGTTTTTTTTGGCAAGTACAGTTTTTGCCCCTCAGGGGTATAAACCGATTCTGTATCACGTTAAATGTTTCTTTAAACATTTCCCACTGATCATCAGTCGTTTTACCCATTAACAGATTTGCCCAGTTTACTGTGGACAGTCTCTGTCTCATCCCATTGAAGTCAGCCTTACCCAAGTCTAGAATCTTAGCAGCTGACTCACTTTTTTCCCTTTCAAACACAACATTGAACTCGATCATGTTATGATCGCTATTGGATAGATGTTCGCGTACAGTTAAACTGTTAACTAAATCTGGTTCATTACTCATTACTAAATCTAGTATGGCTTGCCCCCTTGTTGCCTCTAGGACATACTGCTGTAGAAAACTATCCCAGACACACTCAAGAAATTCACTACCTTTCTGACAGTTGCTAGTCTGCTTTTCCCAATCTATGTGAAGGTTAAAGTCCCCCATTAAGACCACTATGCCTTTCTTACACGCTTGTCTAATCTTTGCATTTATACAATCTAGCACTTCAGAGTTGCTGCCAGAGGTCCTATACACAATTCCCACTATAGTCTTAGATCCTTTTCTATTTCTCAATTCAACCCATAAGGTCGCTGTTGACTGCTTACCTCTCGTTATATCCTCCTTTATCATTGAAGTGATTTCATCTCTAATCATTAAGGCTACTCCTCCCCCTCTTCCCCATTTTCCCTATCTCTCCTGTAGACCTTATAAACCGGTATATTTAGTTCCCAATCCTGACCATCCTGCAGCCATGTCTCAGTGATAGCTATCATGTCATACCCTCCAATTTGAATTTGAACCTGTAGTTCATTTAATTTGTTCCTTATACTCCGTGCATTTGTACATAGAACTCTTAGTTGGGCCACACACCCTAGCCTGACCTTCAGCTTTGATGCTGGGTTAATCGCTTTACGCCTTCTAGTTTTCACTTTATCTGTAGTGTCTAAAGTACACTTTCTTTCTGCTGCTCTACGCTTTTCCCTTTCACTTGTTCTTGAACAACTGTTTGTACTATTTGTATAGTAAATTTCCCCTGGGTCTTCCCCTCTCTTGCTGCTCTCAACTTTACTCCCTTCTGTCTCCCCACACAGGTTCCCATCCCCCTGCCACTCTAGTTTAAACCTTAAATCTGGGGGTATATGTGCACAAATCATTGAAGGTGGCAGGGCAGGTTGAGAAAGCGGTTAAAAAAGCATACGGGATCCTGGACTTTATAAATAGAGGTATAGAGTACAAATGCAAGGAAATTATGAAGAACCTTTTTTAAAATACTGGTTCGGCCACAACTGGGGTATTGTGTCCAGCTCTGGGCACCGCACTTTAGGAAGGATGTGAAGGCCTTAGAGAGGGTGCAGAGGAGATTTATTAGAATGGTTCCAGGGATGAAGGACTTCAGTTACGTGGATAGACTGGAGAAGCTGGGGTTGTTCTCCTCAGAGCAGAGAAGGTTGCGAGGAGATTTGATAGAGGTATTCAAAATCATGAAGGGTCTAGACAGAGTAGATAGAGAGAAACTGTTCCCATTGGTGGAAGGATCAAGAACCAGAGGTGATTGGCAAAGGAACCAAAGGCTACATGAGGAAAAACTTTCTCACACAGCGAGTGGTTATGATCTGGAATTCTGGAATGCACTGCCTGAGGGGGTGGTGGAGGCAGATTCAGTCGTGGTTTTCAAAAGGGAATTGGATAAGTACTTGAAGGAGAAAAATTTGCAGGACTACGAGGAAAGGGCGGGGGAGTGGACTAGCTGGATTGCTCTTGCAGAGAGCCGGCATGGACATGATGGGCCGAATGGCCTCCTTCTGTGCTGTAACCTTTCTATGATTCCATATGTCCAAGCCAGGATGGTGTGTGCCTTGGGAGGGGAATTTGGAGGAACGTATCTCTTACATAGCAGAAGCCATTGCACTCCTATTTAATTCATTGCGTGAAGCGATTTGTGATTTTCAGGGTAAGAAAGCCCGATATAAATTCAGGTATTATTTATAACAGTTCATTTTTTGGCTGGGAGTGGGGATCGGGAGGTGGAGAATTGCACTCCGACAGACAACATTTCGATTTCTGTGGGCAAACGAATCCGATCTGTTTAAAAATCAATCTGCAACAAGCCTTACAAATGTTATGATCGACTAATCTGAGTGCAGTTATATCTCTGCCAACTCAAATCCTGATGTCCGTAAGTGGGAACAAGTTCATTTTCGTAACCTGAACGCAGTACTCAAAATTGTCATTCTTGCTGCTCATTTTAATGTTGCAGTAGCTGTTTTTATGTTGTTATGTAGCAGGATTTGCTGGATTTTTCCCCCGCTGTTTCCTCCCTCCATTCCCCCGCACCCCCCCCCCCCCCCCCAACTGAATTAGGTGGGAGACCAGCTGGAAAGAAGGGAAAACCAAGCAGCAAGGCCTACCACCGTTTACAGCCCCGACTTCAATTTTCTGCCCCCTGCCCCATCTGCTGGTCGCCTCTTGTCCGCCCATGACATGGTCTCTGGGGCAATGGTAAAAGGCCTGCTGATGCCCCTTTTGGAGGAGGAGCGCTCAGTGGTGGGCAGCTCTCACACCCCTCAAGCATCAGCCACTATCCATGTTAAGCAGCAACCCAATCTTAGGCCTAAATAAAATTCCGATCTTCGGGTTCTCTTCCTCCTCTCTTTCCCCTTCCTCCTCTTCAAGTGGCAGTACTGCTGCAGCATTGCCTGAGTTTTCCAACCTTTCAGCGGTAGGCTCCCTCTTGGTCGGCACTGGGAGCCCACCCTGCGTACTTTATAACCCCAACACAGGAAAGTTGATCAGAGTCACGGGACGGGGCAGCAGGTGAAAGACTTGCCCAATGCTGCTCCAGTGCCAGAATTGGAAATTCCAGGCCGCTTTCTCTCTGGCGCTGCCAGTGAGGTGTCTGCGCTGTCGGTTCCTGGAGGGTGGGATTTGCACAGCTGGCGGCAACCCTGTAGTAAGCTGGCAAGATTCGCTAAGGCTGGCATCCAAGAAGGCCTGAATGAATCCAGCCAGTTTACATGTCTGCATGAAACCAAAACTTCAGGAACTTTTCTCATAGTGTGTGTGTGTGTGTGTGTGTGTGTGTGTCTCTGTCTGATGGTGACTGTCTCTCTGTGTGACTATATCTATCTTTCTCCCCCCACGCCCCCCCCCCCCCCCATTTTGCTTGTGCATGCTCTCTCACTCACTCACTCATGCACAAAATCTGTCCGTCCATCATGTTATAACTCGCTCTGTCACACTGTGCACTTGTATGTCTTTCCGTGTCGCCACCTCTCCCTCTTTCTCCATCCCATGCTCGTACTATCTTTCTCCCTTTCTCTCTCTCTCCATCTTCCGACCTCTCCATTTTTTTCCTTCCCATCCCTCCTTCCAAATGCTATATACAACATACCAGCTGTGTTTATTTTTTGTAGTCATGCAATGGAAAGTAGCTTTTTCCTAGTTTCCTGAAGGAGGCAAAAAAGTTGCTTGAGCTGTGCCAGATTTGGCGACGTTTGAATCATTTTACGTGCAAAAAAAACCACCAGTTGAGCCGAGTTGCCTGGTGGAGGTCGGGAGCTTGAGGTGTTGCCTTCCCCCCCCCCCCCCCCACCTCTCCTTTATTTAACGCCATAAATCATTGCCTGGGTTCTTTTTTGTCAGCAAGAAAGCTGTAATAAAACACATATTCTAAATGTAACTCAAAGGCAGCTTATTTTTCACAGCTAAACGGTTTGATTTATGGAGCTCCCAAGTAGCTGCTGATGAACTTGCTGGAAGTGGAAATAAAGACTCTGCTGATTAGGACTGGAGCCTGTTTTTCTTTTCCCCCCTTAAGAACTGTTGAGTCTTGTTGCTCACTGCGGACTGATTGTGCTGCATGCAGACTGTGGCTGAGGTTTCTAATGTGCTGGAAGGAGTTCCTCTCATGGGACCCCCCAAGTCCACAACAGACCATGAGGGTCCAACTGCTACTGAGTGAATGCAGCTTTGTGCTTACATAGGCCCTCATCTATAAAACCCACATTGAGTCGAGGCTTGCTGCTGGAGTCTTAATTTTCTTTCCTTGTAAGAGACCTGTGAAGTCAGACTAGGCTTATGCAGAAAAAAAAGGGGTTGCTTTGAGGTGGGGGTGTGAAGGTTGTAAATATTGAGGTCTCCACAGGGAGATGTCTTGTTCCTGGCAGGAAGACAGGAGATGCCGGCTTGGCCTGAATGGAGTCCAAGGCACAGGCACAAGGGGCCTCATCTGGGCTAAATTTCCCTTTGGCTTGTTGGATCGTGAACAATGTTGGATTTTTGTGAATGAAAGTGGAGAGGCCGGACAAAATCGAATGTGAATGTCATTAACAAGCTGCTCTGCAGACGATTAAAGGGGTCATTGAACTCTTTTAACACTTCAAGGATCACGGTCACTGTGCTCGCCAGCTGTGAATGGGGATTCACACACTGAAAACGATCTCTATAGGCTCCGTAACCTTGAGAGGGAGCTGTCAATGCAGACTCTCGGTTCTCCCACCACACACACAAATATAAAGGACTCCACTTCCTGAGATCCAATGATGGCATCACAAAACCAGGCTTTCGTAGGTTTTGTGAGCTGCTGTAGGATTAGGCGTCTCCTGGACTGACCTGCTAACAGCGCAGAGCCGGTTTCCATGCATGCTTTGTGTCATGATACATTTCACATAATGACACAAGTGCGCAGCCGCACAGAGACGGCTGCCTGCAAACCGCCAGGCCCACTGTACCTGTTTCACAAAGGCACAATTGTGTGGTGAAGTCCACCCAGAACCAACCTCCAGTGGCCCTCTAGTGGAAGAGCGGTGGAAGCTATAGGGAAGGTCGGCATGTGGAGGCTGTAAATTTCTGTTTCAGCGCTGCGATTCAGAGTACAAGTGCTTCTTCACTGCACTTCTTCAAAGCGTGCTGTAAACATTATACTGTGTCTCTCAGCATATCTGCTGCGGAGCTTGGTTAAAAATCCTCAATACATATTTCTGTTAATTAACATTGAGTTACATAGAGTCTACAGCATGGAAACAGGCCATTCGGCCCAACTGGTCTATGCCGCGTTTATGCTTCACACGAGTCTCCTCCCAGTTTAAATACAACACCTATCTATAAATATTTGTCAACCAGAGATGTACATTAAGCACAGAGAACTGCGTCAACTAGTAAATTAAGTGACCTGCACTAAGAATGAGTAAGCGCAGCTAAGCTAACAGTGAAGTCCGCACATTTTTTCGGTTATGCATTGTCTATGCAGCCTTTGCAAAAGTGTACAGGCCACGCAGCCTCCCTGCGAAGTACAGTCTAGAGGTTTTACAACCTTATACAATACGTACAGGGTACAGTGCAAATCACCTTTCACAGCATTCCCAGGAGGGGTATGCACATTGCACAGCTTTTCCAACACATATTACATAAAACTGTAAGTCCTTGGAAGAAGCTGCCTCTTACCACCTTTACTGATGGTCACAAAATGGGAATGGAAAAAGCATCAGAATTGCATAAATTAAATAAAGCACATGAGGCATTCATATCAGCCATTTAAATCGAAGCTTAGAAATTAAATTGGTTTCTTCCAGCTTTCTGCAGCCACTTGTGCGACACAGATGTCCTGAGTGACTACTGAATTGAATCCTTTAAGGGTAAAACCACAAGACTTTTATAAGTATTGAGAGTTTAAGAAATACAGTCAGCATTTCAATTATTTCAAGGAATCATGTAATTATAGTTTGATTAAAGACTCACACATGGGTATATCATTTATAGGAACATGATGTAATCGCAGGTACTGTAATCTGTTTTCTGTGGGGTGGCTGGTTGTGCAGGGATGAGTGAGCTGTTCAAGGTTCAGATCAGTTTGACGGTCTTTCCTCACTCCCTCCATTTAACCAACCTCAAACCAAGCTGCTGTTTAGCCATTTTGAGAAAAAAAATCTACATGAGAAAATAACAAGCAACTCTTGAAAAAGTGAGGATTTAAAAAAAAATCAGGCCTGCAGTTGAAGGTCAATGCAGCGAACGACATCACCTCTCTCAACCCCTTCACTGCCTCTTTGTTATCAGGTCTTGGATGAGCCGCAATTTCCTGCAGTAAAACATTGGGAAGACTGAAGCCATCGTCTGTGGCCCCCGCCACAAACACAGTACCCATGCCAACGATTCCATCCCTGTCCCTGGCCACTGTCTCAAATTGAATCAGACCATTCGCAAGTTCGGCATCCTATTCAACCACGAGCTGAATTTCTAAACCCCATATCGTCTCCGTCACAAAGACCGTCTATTTCTACCCCCATAACATTGTCCACCTCAGTCCCTATCTACCCCATCTGCCGCTGAAACCCTTATCTATGCCTTTGTCACCTCCAAATTCGACTATTCCAATGTTCTCCAGGCCTGCCTCCCATCTTCCACCCTCTGTAAATTTTAGCTCATTTAAGACTCTGCTGCTTGTATCCTATCCTGCACCAGGTCCCTTACAGCTGTCCCCTCTGACCTACATTGGCTCCCAGTCCGCAACTCCTCAAATTCTCATTCTCATTCTCATCTTTAAATCCCTTCATAGCTCACCCCTCCCTATCTCTGTAACCTTCTCCAGCCCTACGACCCCTTTCCCCAAACTTTCTGTTGCTCTGGCTCTGGCTTCTTGTGCATCGCCCCATCATTGGCAGCCATGTCGTCAGCTGCTTGGGCTGTGGAATTCCCTCCGCCTCTCCACTTCCCTCTCCTCCTTCAAAACCTTAGAATCCACCTCATTTCCCTAACTAACAGCGCCTTTGGCTCAGTGTCCATTTTAGTCTGACTACACCTCTGTGAGGCGCCTTGCGATGTTTGTCTACGTTAAAGGCTCTACAAGTTGTTGTTGCTGTTTAGTACTTTAAAACAAACTAGCGTAATCTGAGCAAAAAGTATTCTTTTGCCTTAATATAAAGTAAGCTGACTCCAGCTGCTATGGAGCAAGACAAATCCAGCTGTTACGGAGTAAGCTGACTACAGCTGTTGTGGAGTAAGGCAAATCCAGATGTTGTAGGGTAAGGTGACTCCAGCTGTCAGACTGTGGCAACTGTAATTGGCATGGGATAAAGTAAATCCAGCTGTTGCTGCATAAACTAACTCCAGCTGTTATGGGATATGGTGACTCAACTTGTTGTGGGGTTTGGCTAATCAAAAATTATGGGGTAAAATGAACCCAATTGCTGCCAGATAAGCCAACTCCAGATGTTGCAGGACAACCTGAATCCAGCTGTTGTGGGGTTAATCAATTCAACTGTCATTAAGTAAAGTGACTCCATTTGCCAGAGGATAAGGCAATTCCAGTTGTTGCAGGATAAACCAAGTCCAACTGTTGCAGCATAAAGAAACTTCTAGCTGTCACAGGGTAAGCCAACTCCAGATGTTGCAGGGTATGGTGACTCTCACTGTTGTGGGGAAAAAAACTTCAGCTGTCAGTGTACCAACCCCATGTTAGGAAATACAAGCTATTCCTGTTAGCTCAAAGTCACTAATTGAAAATGCAGGATAATTCAAATTTGAATTAAGAACATAAGAAATAGGAGCAGGAGTAGGCCAATCGGCCCCTCGAGCCTGCTCCGCCATTCAATAAGATCATGGCTGATCTGATCCTAACCTCAAATCTAAAGAACACAAGAAGTAGGAGCAGGACCCGGCCACTCAGCCCCTGGGCCCGCTCCGCCACCCACAGGGCCTTGACCGATCCAAACTCAGCTTCATGTCCAATTTCCTGCCCACTCCCCGTAACCCCTAATTCCCTTTACTTCTAGGAAATTGTGCTTCATAGATCTACTGTGCGATTTTAATCTGATTGCTTCATTTGAATTACTGGATAATCTGAATTTTTGGGGGCAAAAATGACTTTGAATTATCAGGAGTGGACTGTAACCTATAGTTGAATCATATTGTATAAGCAATAGATTATTATGCGCACAAGCACTGTTTGTAATCAGTGGCATGTAACAAGACAACTGGCAAAATTGGTTCCATCAAGAATGTCCTTATTAGTAGATGCATTGCAACACTCACCTGTGGCTGAACAAGTGCTGCAGAGCTTTAACTAATCCCCTATGTAGGAGATTTCTGCAATTTGCAGAACTCTTCATGGGGAAAAATAACAATGAAGAAAACTGCACTTTAACCGAGAGGTAAACCACTTTATAAGGATATGGTGGCCTCGTAGTTATGGTACCAGACTAGCAATCCACAGGTTGTGACTTCAGATCCCACCATGGCAAATTGAATTTAGTGAATCTGGTACTTTGTGGGCTGACACCTGATAAAATAACCATGAAAGCTGCTAGATTGTTGTAACATCCAACTGGTTCACTAATTTCCTATCGGGAAGGGAACCTGCCACTTGTACCTGGTCTGGCCTACATGTGACACCTGTCCCACACTCTGTGTTTGACTCTTAATAACCAACTAGGGAAATGCAATAAATCTGAGAACAATTTTTTTTAAAACTGAGTAGAAGACAGGAAAAAATGGGAAATCCCAGCACATTGCCTTTAAAATGAACTTGAGCTAAGAATGTCCAAATAACTATACTATTTTAATATAAAATAAACAAGTGGCCTCTTCTCAGCGTGCCTACACACTGCGGTTGATGTTGTGTATATGGACTTTCAACCAGCATTTGATAAAGTACCACATAGTAGACTTGTTAGCAAAATTAAAGCCCATGGGATTAAAGGGACAGTGGCAACATAGATACAAAATTGGCTAGGGGACAGAAAGCAGAGTGTGGGGGTGAAGGGTTATTTTTCAAACTGGTGGGAGGTATACAGTGGTGTTCCCCAGGGGTCAGTATTAGGACCACTGCTCTTTTTGATATATATTGATGACCTGGACTTGGGTATACAGGGTGTAATTTAAAAGTTTGCAGATGACACGAAACTCGGAAGTGTAGTAAAAATGTGGAGGATAGTAACAGACTTCAGGAGGACATCGACAGACTGGTGAAATGGGCAGATACATGGCAGATGAAATTTAATGCAGAGAAATGTGAAGTGATACATTTTGGTAGGAAGAATGAGGAGAGGCAATATAAATTAAATGGTCCAATTTTAAAGGGGGTGCAATAACAGAAAGACCTGGGAATACATGTACACAAATCTTTGAAGGTGGCAGGACAAGTTCAGAAGGCCGTTAAAAAAGCATATGGGATCCATGGCTTGATAAATAGAGGTATAGAGTACAAAAGCAAGAAGGTTATGCAAAATCTTTATAAAACCGTGGTTAGGCCTCAACTGGACTATTGTGTTCTGGACACCACACTTTAGGAAGGATGTCAAGACCTTAGGGAGCAGAAGAGATTTACTAGAATGGTACCAGGGATGAGGGACTTCAGTTATGTGGAGAGACTGGAGAAGCTGGGGTTGATCTCCTTAGAGCAGAGAAGGTTAAGAGGGGATTTGTTATAGATCCATAGAAAAGATACAGCACAGAAGGGGGCCATTTGGCCCATCGAGTCCGCGCCGGCTCGAAGAACAACCAGGTGCCCATTCCAATCCCACCTTCCAGCACCCGGTCCGTAGCCCTGCAGCTTACAGCACTTTAGGTGCAGGTCCAGGTACTTTTTAAAAGAGTTGTTAGAGTTGTTCAAAATCAATAGTTTTGATAGGGTAAATAAGGAGAAACTCTTTCCAGTGGCAGAAGGGTCGGAAACCAGAGGACACAGATTTAAGGTGATTGGCAAAAGAACCAGAGGCGACATGAGGAATCATTTTTTTACACAGTGAGTTGTAATGATCTGGAATGCACTGCCTGAAAGGGTGATGGAAACAGATTCAATAATAACTTTAAAAAGGGAATTGGATAAATACTTGAAGGGAAAAAAAATTACAGGGCTATGAGGAAAGAACATGGGAGTGAGACTATTTGGATAGCTCTTTCAAAGAGCCGGCACAGGCACGATGGGCCGAATGGCCTCCTTCTGTGCTATACCATACTATGGTACATTCATGTATAAAAGAGGCTTGAAAACTGTATTACTTGAGACACAGGAAATGACTTCTGTTGAAAAGGTCACTTCCTTTCGGAAGTCATAAGGAAGCTCAAATAATGGTGTTTAACTCAATTGCCAAATAGTTGGTTTAATTCATTCCAGAGCTGTGCAATTTGCGAAATGTTGTCAGTAGGTGCTGTTTCTCTAAATAATACCAGAGACCAGGCTTAAAATGAGGTATCAAGCAAGTCACTTGATAGGGCAGTTAGAGCTTGACTGACCATCTGTAAATGCCAATGTGTTAACCCCTTCATTGCTGAGCCTCAGTGATATTCATTCTATGGTTTTCTTAAAGGCGGTGCACCATAATGTGGTTCCTACGTCAAAGAGGTGCAAAGCAATATGATGCAGTTTCTGTGGAGTCTAGCGTCTACAGTAGGAGGAAGAGAGTTTAACCTTGAAGCCCCTACTAGCATTTTGTAGCATGCCCGACAGCTGCCAATGTTATTTGATGAGAGCTCCCTTCAGTGGTTGCCAGTTCAGACTGAATGCGAACAGTGAGGAGCGCAGTGAGGTGCTGGCCGCTGGCCACAGCTCTCCCAGGGGGAAGCTCTTACAAAACGCTCAGTTACGAACTTATGCTGGGTGGAAAGAGAAGTCCTAAAAGCGCCCTAAAGTAACAGTGCAATAAAATTGGGTTGATGAGGAGGAACAAAACCTTCATGTATGGCAGCTACCATACTCTCCAACACCCACTGACTCTGATACAACCAATGTTAACCTCAAGACAGAAAATAGGTAAATATCACCAGAAAGAGGAATGAGAGGCAAGCTGCAAACACCACATCAGTGATGGTGCTGGCGTGGGCAGTGGATGTTGGTAGCAATATTTATTTTTTGATCTCCGCGAATTGACGTCACTTTGAGCCCAGTTGTTTTTCAATGAAAATCCCTCCAGACATATTAACTCACTTAATGGGTGCAGGGTCCCTGGCTGATTACTTTTTGCCCATTTCAAGCCCTGAAATGCTGCGAATAATCATAGTGGCCTGTCGGAGGTCAGATGAGATTTGAACTTGAGACTTTGTGGTCTATGTGGCTGAGTTACACACTGGCCACTTCCTTTAGCAACTGAGCCTGTGCTGCATGTTTATGTTAGATTTCTACATCCACAGTAGATTTTTCTCAATTGGAGTTACATTGGGTTTTTTCTTGTTTCGTCCCACCGCCCCAACATCTAGAAATTACTGTTGCAACATTAGAATCTGAACGTAAATGGGTTAACACCTCTGTTCAAGTATCAGGCAAAAGAAAGGCCTACAGATGTGTTAAATGTTCTTACACTAATGTTGCAAATGGTAACTTCCAGACTTTGCTATTGAATGTTTGTTACTGTATATCAGCACCATTTGTGCAACTCCCATTACAACCTGATAGAGGCCTACTGTCAGCAGATGAGACCAGGAAAGTAGGTAACCTCCTAGTAATGCAAAAGCTTAGAAGAATCATATTTGTTGCATAATTTACAGGGAAATGAAATCAAATTTATCTAAAGAGGGAAAAAATTGAACCACGTCACACCTCAGACACATCTTAAAGCACTTCACAATGAAGTAACATTTTAGATTAAATATTTGCACTAGAAGGTAAAAATCATTATAATTTTAGAATTAACAGTTGATTGGATTTACTAAAAAAAACATTAAAATGCTGGAAAATCATAATGGGTCAGTCAGCATCTGTAAAAAGGAAAGACAGGTTATGAAATTTTGGATGTATGCCTTTAATCAGAATTGAAGACTTACAGATAAACAGGCCTTTTAGTTAAATTGGGAAAATAAAGAGGGGGAGAAAATAGATATACCAATCACAGGGAGGGAGTAAAGCCTCAATGTTAACCTAACCCACCCGGCAAGAACAAGAAGGATTGGGATCAGACCGCTGAGATGTAAAATCAGAGGGAGTGTAAAACGGGCGTCCGACCCCAACCCCATCCCATTCCCGAGAGGAGGTTTAGGTTAAAATCGGGGCTTCAACGCAGTGAGTGACTTACAAACTGCTTGATCGAAAACAGGTGACATAAAAGATCATCAGTGAGATAATGCAGACATGTAGAAATGACAGAGAAGTGGACAAATAGTTAGGGGTGAAAAGTCACAGAAGAGGTCCATGTACAGAAAAGTGTGGGAAATAATGGAAAAAAAGGGGAAAAAACATTAAATGAAGCAGATATAGAAAAAGAAGAACAATACAGGCGAAACACGATGGATCCCGTCAGTCACCAGAAAAGGAGAATGGGTCTGCACCATGAACTCAGACCCCCGTCAGTACAGTGCACCAGCAAAGGGTCACTGACTCAGATGTTAACCCACTTTCCTTATTCCCCCCCACCCCCCCACCCCATCTCCCAGATATTGACAGACCCTCTCGACATTGCAAACACCCACTGCTGTGAACAAAATGGAGGGAGTAGCTGAGGTCTGAATAACCCCAAAAACAATTTAACTTGTCCTTTATCATTTGTTTGTGAGACCTTTCTGTGTGCAAATTGGCTGCCACACTGGCATACAAAAAAACGGTGATTCCACTTCAAAAGTAATTAATTGGATGTAAAACGCTTTGGGGATGTCCTGAGCTTGTGGTAAAAGTGCCATAAACATTCAGGTTCTCTCAGCTTCTTTCTTTCCAAAATCCCTTTTTCCATTCCATAAACAAGTCATTAAGGCTTCTAATACTGCCTTCAGTAATATTACAAAAAGCATTTCATGCTTGTGAAAAGCTAAGTTGTAATAGTTCCAGTATTTCACGATTTAAAAATTACATTGACAGAAGGAGACAGTAGCGCTGTCCAATTTAAATGAGTCAATATTTTAAATATAATATATAAGGATTTTCAGATGTGTCTAATAGGATACAATGTCATTGCAATTACAAGATACTATTAGAATAGCTAATAGTACAGTAACTATCTCGAGGCCATCCATACACAACCTGAAGTGCTGAGGAAAGTAAGGAGCGGGATAAAGAACTGGAATGGAGATCAAAGTTAAAAGTTGGAACAATAATGTCACAAAAGCTTTAATAGTATAGAAAGAGAAATTCTAGGTGGACAGATTTTTTGCAGTACTGTGAAGCAGATGTTGGTGAGTTAATTTTTTTTACTGTTTTTAATGATCACAGACAGAAATAGCAGAAGTACAAAATTTTAACTAGGGCTTACGATTAATGGACAGACGATAACTTGCTTCTAAATGTCCATACATCATAGTGCTGTGATCGTATAGATAGCCCTTCAACCAATCAGGTTGCAAAACCAGAAACCACTTTGTTTCAACCATTCACTTCCCAGAGCTTCAACCAATTAGATCCTAGAGACTGCTGTCTCTTCAGCCAATCAGATAGGAGAACCAGGATGCAATCAGATCCCAGAGCCATGACAACAGGGACTAATCAGATCTCTCTAATGTCATTCCGGATAAGTTCTGACCAATCACATTTCCTTCAAAAATTCTGAGTCATACAGCCACCATCAGTTACTCACCCATTCCACTTCATAACCCAGAAACAAACATTATCACATAATTAACACACACACACACACACACAAGAAAATTCACAAAAAAAATCATACTCTTACCCATAAACTTTTATATCCTTACCAGTGTCTGCAGACACTCACCAACCCATATATAAAATGAACAACCATGCCCCAAGGTATACCTTCCCCCTCTAACAGACAGCACAGCCGCTCACTCCTGGGTCCAGCCCAACCCAGACCCACCGTCCAAAGGCCGGAGGTAAAGAACACAAGCAGCAGATCAAAAAGTGTGAATGCTGAAGACCCTGGCCCTCCACTGCCAGCTCTTGCCATTTCCCCCCCTCTCCCACCCACTCCATGCTGCAGCCCACTGATCTCGGGAAGAGAGGAACAGAGACAGAGGAAGAGAGTAACAGAAGGAAAGAGCAAGAATAACAGGAGGAGAGAAAAGGGGAGAATAATAGAAGCACAGAGTAGCTATTCCAGAAAGCAGTGCAAATTGGGCACCTTCAAAGCAGACGCAGCAACACCATGAGCTGAATAGCCTAATCCTGTTGCTATGAAGTTTTCCTCAATCACATGGACATTCACCAGTCTTTACCTACTTGGTGATCTCGGCCTGGTCCACTTAGGGGGAAGTGCTGTGAGTGAAGCTGCAGCGCTTTCCCACGGGGATACTATTGGCCTTAATGGTTCCTGTGTATCTCCCAGTGGCAGGTTACAGAGAAGGATAGGTACCTACAGGTGGAGTGTGCACCATGCTGAAAAATCTAAAAAGGGTATGGGAAAAGTTATAAAATGGAGAACAAAAATATACCAGCTTACTAAACATTTCAATTTCAGACAACTATTTGATTTTGTCCTGTGTAATCACAAGTTAAATACAGGTGAGGAAATATTCGGCCCATTTTATCTCAACATTCCAGAAAGACCCTGCATTCCCCCATCACGGCATTCAGTTAATTCCAGGGTTAACACCTTACCGCTGCCCCATCCAGTAGTCCATTCCTTGCGTTGTTTATTCTGTGTGCATAAGAACTTCCGGAAATCTGTCCTAAATTTGTCTTTTACTATTTTGAACTTTTGTTCCCTTGTCCTGCAATCACAATATGGTTCAAAGTGATTATTTTGACTCTACCTTTTTTATACCAGTTACTATCCTCCAGCCTCTCCTGATAACTCAGTCCCCTGACACTAGGGATCAGCCTTGGATCTACACAACACAACTTTTCACACAGCACAGCCTCCTCTCAAAGATTAGTCAAGACATTGATGTGTACACACGTGAACATTCAGAAACTTTTAACACTATATTTTGTCCGTTAAGTCGACAGATTTGAAATTGAGAAAAAAATACACCTTAGGTAAGAGGTGTAACCAGTACTTTAGTGTTAATTTAGTGCAGTGATTAAAATCTGACAATACCTACTGAAAAAAACTGCAGGAAAAAGTTAGGCCAGTTACTACGGCAACTGTCCGGTACAGTTGTGTTGGTGAAACTAGGCCAGTCTTTGTTCCAGTGATAAATGATGCTGAGTGAAAGCATTCTCAGTTGGGGGTCACTTATGAATATATCTGAACTTTTCCAGTCCTAAGCAGTGTTTTTTTTTTAGTACAGTGCTAATCAGCAGATCTGTCAAAATCCAGCTAGCTTGCACGTTCCCGCCAGTTTCCCTCTGTGCCTCACTAGATGTTGCAGACAGTTCATTTTTATATATCTGTACTGAGATTAACATCCTCTCCTCCCACCCCTTTCCTCATTTCTAATGAAATCTTTCCAGGATACTGTTAGATTAAAGGCATTGTTCGGGTTATTTACATCCGGCTGGTCTGCATTAAACACAGATTAGCCACAGACGCTTAAAACTGCAAAGCACAGAATGGGACAGGATTTAGAATCTGCATGGCTGTGAAATAAGAGTTTAACCCTCTGCTTTGTCATGGATTCTCCGATATCATGTGACGCCAATACAAAGCTCGCAGGCCAATCCGTAGCAACAGCCTGACACCAGCAAGTGAAGTGTCCTTTAAATAGAGATTGGTAGCAAAATATTACTGTGGATCATTCTTCTGGGGATTTTTTTTTTGGTAGATTTTTTTTCTCTCTCTCAATCCCTCCTTTCCTGTAGGCACTGTTGAAAATGAATTTATTTACTACATAGGAAAGTTAATTATATAAAATATCTCCAAAATTGTCAGACCACATGTGGAACATTCCTGGGCTTAATTAATTTATGCGAAACAGATGACTTTTTAAAAATTCATTCATGGGATCTGGGCGTCGCTGGCAAGGCCAGCATTTATTGCCCATCCCTAATTGCCCTTGAGAAGGTGGTGAGCTGCTTTCTTGAACCACTACAGTCCGTGTGGTGAAAGTACTCCCACACTGCTGTTAGTTCCAGGATTTTGACCCAGCGATGATGAAGGAACGGCGATATAGTTCCAAGTCGGGATGGTGTGTGACTTGGAGGGGAACATACAGGTGGTGTTGTTCCCATGCGCCTGCTGCCCTTGTCCTTCTAGGTGGCAGAGGTCGCGGGTTTGGGAGGTGCTGTCGAAGAAGCCTTGGCGAGTTGCTGCAGTGCATCCTGTGGATGGTGCACACTGCAGCCACTGTGCACCGGTGATGGAGGGAGTGAATGTTTGGGTTGGTGGATGGGGTGCCAATCAAGCGGGCTGCTTTGTCCTGAATGGTGTTCAGCTTCTTGAGTGTTGTTGGAGCTGCACTCACCCAGGCAAGTGGAGAGTATTCTATCACACTCCTGTCTTGTGCCTCGTAGATGGTGAAAAGGCTTTGGGGAGTCAGGAGATGAGTCACTCGCAGCAGAATACCCAGCCTCTGACCTGCTCTTGTAGCCACAGTATTTATGTGGCTGGTCCAGTTAAGTTTCTGTTCAATGGTGACCCCCAGGATGTTGATGGTGGGGGATTCAGCAATGGTAATGCCGTTGAATGTCAAGGGGAGGTGGTCATTGGATTGCACTTGTCTGGCGCAAATGTTACTTGCCACTTATCAGCCCAAGCCTGAATGTTGTCCAGATCATGCTGCATGTGGGCACGGACTGCTTCATTATTTGAGTGGTTGCGTATGGAACTGAACACTGTGCAATCATCAGCGAACATCCCAATTTCTGACTTTTATAATGGAGGGAAAGTCATTGATAAAGCAGCTGAAGATGGTTGGGCCCAGGACGCTGCGCTGAGGAAGTCCTGCAGCAATATCCTGGGGCTGAGATGATTAGCCTCCAGCAACCACTACCATCTTCCTTTGTGCTAGGTATGACTCCAGCCACTGGAGAGTTTTCCCCCTGATTCCCATTGACTTCAATTTTACTAGGGTTCCTTGATGCCAAAATCTGCCAAATGCTGCCTTGATGTCAAGGGCAGTCACCCTCACCTCACCTCTGGAGTTCAGCTCTTTTGTCCATGTTTGGACCAAGGCTGTAATGAGGTCTGGAGCTGAGTGGTCCTGGCGGAACCCAAACTGAGCATCGATGAGCAGGTTATTGGTGAGTAAGTGCCGCTTGTTAGCACTGTCGACGACACCTTCCATCACTTTGCAGATGATTGACAATAGACTGATGGGGCGGTAATTGGCCGGATTGGATTTGTCCTGCTTTTTGTGGACATGACATACCTGGGCAATTTTCCACATTGTCGGGTAGATGCCAGTGTTGTAGCTGTACTGGAACAGTTTGGCTGGAGGCCCGGCTAGTTCTGGAGCACAAGTCTTCAGCACTACAGCCGGGATGTTGTCAGGGCGCATAGCCTTTTCTGTATCCAGTGCACTCAGCCGTTTCTTGATATCATGTGGAATGAATCGAATTGGCTGAAAACTGGCTTCTGTGATGGTGGGGATCTCGGGAGGAGGCCGAGATGGATCATCCACTCGGCACTTCTGGCTGAAGATGGTTGCGAAAGCTTCAGCCTTGTCTTTTGCACTCAAATGCTGGACTCTGCCATCATTGAGCATGGTGATGTTCACGGAGCCTCCTCCTCCTCCCGTTAGTTTTTTAATTGTCCACCACCATTCACGACTGGATGTGGCAGGACTGCAGAGCTTTGATCTGATCCGTTGGTTATGGAATCACTTAGCTCTGTCTATAGCATGTTGCTTCCGCTGTTTAGCATGCATGTAGTCCTGAGTTGTAGCTTCACCAGGTTGGCACCTCATTTTTAGGTACGCCTGGTGCTGCTCCTGGCATGCTCTTCTACACTCCTGATTGAACCAGGGTCGATCCCCTGGCTTGTTGGTAATGGTAGAGTGAATTATATTAGTTTTTTTTAAAAAATCATTCAAAATATACCATTTACTCTGAATATTGGAAATGGAAAAAATAAAATATATGAAACTTTTAACATTTTTCATTGTAGTATTTTATGATAATCATTTGCAGTAGGATACGCAACTGCCAATTTGCCAAAGCAAAGACCACAAACAGCAGTGTGATAATGGCCAGATAAACTGTTTTAGTGATGTTGGTTGAGGGATAAGTATTGACCAGGACATCGGGGAGAACTCCCCTGCTCTTCTTCAAAGTTGTGCCATGGGTTCTTTTACGTCCATCTAAGCAGACAGACGGGGCCTCGGTTTAATGTCTCACTTGAAAGACGGCACCTCCGACAGTGCAGCACTCCCTCAGTACTGCACTGGATTGTCAGCCTAGATTATGTGCTCAAGCCTCTGGAGTGAGTCTTGAACCCACAACCTTCTGACTCAGAGGCGAGAGTGCTACCACCTGAGGCTGTTCTTCATATGTGAGTTATTTGACCCAGGGTGGAGGAGGAGGAATGTACGACAGCCCAGTCTAATCCTCTTCTCACCGATATTTACACGGTGCACTTCCCAGAAGGAGTCATTGGAATGGTGGTCATGGGTGGAAGCCCAGGAGCTTGGAAGGAAACTGTAGCTCCTAACTGAGATCTATCCCAGCACAGAACGGGAATTGAACCGGGGATGTCCCTAGTCTGCATTGGGGTGTTTTACTACATTAAAGGCGCTATATAAATGCAAGTTGTTGTTGCAGCACTGTGTAATACCTTTACCAGCTGAACCTTGGGGCAGCCATTCCTTCTGTTCAAACTTGATCTGTTTTCTGTGTTAGATTTTAGGCCCCCTCTGCCTGGTATCCAAATGGCACACAACAATTGAGTCAAATTTTCCCCTTACTCAGCTGGACTGGAAACCAACGTAGATGTCGGCGTCTTGTGGTGTCTGACACAGAGACTTCAATTGAGCAAATTCTTTTGTGCATGTTTCCCTAGCATTGCTGGGATTCTTTACAGATCCACTCAAACTCATGGATCAGCAGAGCCACAAATCCTAGCCAAGATATATTCCTGGATAGCTATGAGAACAGTTAACCTTGAGGGTTTTTTTTCCAAGAAGCTAAGCCCCTCCTACTCACAGGCTCGCAAGGTACTAAAAACCCATTCTCTTTCCGAAAACCAAAGTTACACTTGGCGAATATGTTTGGATGATATGTTTGTCTTTCAGTCTTACTTGTGCCCGATGCTGGAAGTCAGATGGTAGCTTTTAATTAGGTAATAGGCTTTTAATTCTTATCAGTCACAAATTATCTATATATTTTTTAAAACATTGACCCAGAATTTGCTGCCAAAATAGTGGTGAGGCAAATGGCGGTTAAACGCCGAAATCCAAAAGTTGCTGTTCCAGTTGCACCGCTCCACCGTTAGTTTTGTGATAACGGAATCTTGCTGTCTGCCTCACCATTGAAATGCATAGAAAGGTGTGAAGTTCCTGCATTTGCGCAGTAGACACGAACTAAACTCGTCACAGAAAATTAAGTCGTCATTTCAGTCTAAGTACCCTTTTAACTAGGTGATAAGTGTTAATTACTGCCAGTCATCCTCTCTGACACTGAAAATTAACTATTACAAGTGTGGAGTCTCATTCCTTCAGGTTTGTTAGAGATTTTTTTTAAATTTAAAATTAAATTTATTTTGTTTTACTTTTTCTTTCTGTCTCTTTTTCTCCCTCTTAATCCAATCTTCCTTTCCCTCTCTTTATTTCTCTTTCTGTACCTAAGTTGACATTGAATTCACCCACTCTTAACTTACACTTCCTTCTTAGTCCTTGCGCTGTTAATTTCACAATCCTTCAATCTGTTTGGTGAAGGAGATAGACAGCAACTTGCCCTGTTCACTCAAGTCCCAGATGCCCTGTAGAGGGTGCCGCGCTGTTTCCATCTCACACTTGCAGCAACTTGCAACACAAAATATCATGAAGATTAAACAGGCACGGGCAAGTCTAACTAACGGCGGATGCCGTCGTTGACCGGTTACAGCAAATTCTGGGCCATTATGTTGCTTTATGGAAAGCAAACTGATCGGTGGGCTGTGTCCCTTTGCAGTGATCTAATTGGTCCATCGTAACCATCTGACTGCCGATCCCTCCTCTCATTTCTGATTGGTCTCTGCTGAGCATCAGGGTCACAACCCCTGGGTCATCCCAATGTTATTAGCTCGGTTTTAAAAGTAGTGACTGAAAACTTAAGTAAGTTTTGGTAACTAAACATTTAAAAATTCAAGCTGAAGCTGAGGGTGTTTGGTTTGTGTACACTTCTAGGAAAGGCTTCGGACTGCCTCGTAACTACACTGCAGCAGGTGACTGTATCATCAACTCCAACTGGCTTGTGTCCCGCAGATGGACTGATGTTTTATCCAAGTGTTTGCTGTGCAGAGAGGGCATTAGTGGTAGTAGTACCTGGGTTTTATCTTTGGGAGATAGCTGGAGGAGGACCTTTGGGAAAGGGTAGGAGATTTTAAGGAATTCAAACGGAGCCAGATCCATTTAGTGTGTAATTCTGCTGTGGGTGCTTATAGAAAACAGGCCTGTGTTTTTCAAGCTTCTAGAAAATTCTTTCTAGAAATGAGAAAACACATGGCCTCTCTTGGCACTCATACGATGCACTAACCAGTATTTTGTTGAAATAGCTGAAGGTGATGGTGTGAGTACTGCAGACACTTGGACCACATCTACCGTCCCAAACGAATCTGGCCTGTTAGCCTCATTAATATTGATAAAGCCTCTCATACAATGCAATGTAAAGGACTCCAAAATGTGCGCAAGATGTTTGCGTAGCCTGATAAGATAATACTGAGCAAAATCTTATCACAGAACAGCTGGTAAGACACTAATCTTTGCTTACCCTGGATAAAGTTATTCTTCAAGAATTGAAACAATGCAATATTTGCCTGGGACAAGTTAGTGATCCGTCCTAAGCAATAGAGGAATTGCAAAGATAAGATAACATGGGAGATTCCTCAGGGGCAGGACGCGGCACTAGGGTACCACCCTGTACTTTTGCCTATTGAGACCTGGGTTATGAACCTAGCCCACGCTGATGGGATAAAAGTCTCCTCTCTCTGACGGTTATAAGGGTCCCACGTGGGCTGTGTTTGGCCCGTCTCAACCCAGTTCCTGATGGAAATGGGGCCCGCAGCACAGAATTCCTGGTAGCTGGTTTCACGTTCTGCTGCCCGTGAGCTGGCTTCAGGAGTTTATGTTGTTAAATCCATGTCTTTCAGCAGGCTACAGAATGATTTACCAACATAAACACCAGATTCCAGGCATATAAATTAGGAGAGCAATATAAAAGCAGCTTGTGTAGGAACACTAATGAGAGAAGGCCCGCCTGTATTTAAATTACATCTTTCCTCATGTTGCATTACACTGTGTGCCTGTTGATGATGTGTCCCTCTCAGTAGACAGTCTTTGAGGTGTATTTGTTTGACTCTGAGGCAGCCAAGTCATGATCACTTTTTTGCTTAATGATTTTTCACTGCTATTTCTCTCTCTCATCCTTTGCTGAGCATTTGCCGAATGCCCTCCAGTAACTCTCCCAAGTGGTCATTCTTCGTGCAAAAGACTTGACCTTGAGTATCGGCAAGTTATTTGACCATGGAGAGCATCACAGCCAAGTCCAATCCTATCTGACTTATGTGCGCACTTCCAAAAGCAGGAGTCGCTGGATAGGGATCAGGAGCCCTGGCTGAATTTTGTTCCCCCACCGCGTCACAGGTCCTAGGGCACTGAGACGAACTGTAGCCGCCTGGGGTGAGATCAACTAACTTGCGACAGAACCTGAAACTATGGCTCAGTCACTAACTGAGCAACGTGTGGACTTTGGGTAAGGACGTGAACATAGCAATGATTTCTCACCCACAGCCCCTCTCCCTCACTACCGACAGTCTGACCAAACTCACTGCAACAGGCCCAGACATGAAGAATGGGCTTGAGTGAGACATTTGAGGGCTACAGCCCCCAACCCCATGGAAACATCCCCCTCCCACCCCCACCTTCAGTCACCACCTTCAGGAGAGGAGATTAGGATACCAGAAATGAATAAAGGCGGTGAGGGAAGGGGTACACATGAGAACCAAACAGTGAGAGAAATATAAATAACGAAAATCAATTTATGATAATAAATTTATCACCAGAAACAATTGTCGAATCCTACGTTGTGTAAATATAACATAAACAAGGGCACAGAGGCTCTCCGTGAATATCAACAGTTTGAACGAATACAAAGCTAATTGCAAAACTGATGATTGCTTTCTGGTGGTTACAATCTGCTCATGAAATCCCAGATGATTATGTTACTGTAAAATGAATGAAAAGCAATTTCAAATTGCTTGTGGTTTAAAATACAATACTCTCATTTTCTACTTGGTTAATGAAATAGAAAACCAATTATCAAGGCTGTTCGAGGAAAAGAAAAACACACAGTGCCAGGAGGGAGTGAAGAGATTGATCTTCTTTCAGATGATTTCAACCCACCCCCTTATAGAGATTTCATTGAAGAGTCGCATAACATAACTGACTGGTGAAGGAGGGAAGGAAGATTTAGAGCATTCATCGAAGTAGCATCTGCCTGTTGAGTGTGCTGAGCTGAGTGCCTTTAGGCGATAGCCAACCACTTTAGGCTTCCACTCTACATCACAAGCACTCGGCTCCTCAGCAGTGTCTGGCAGAGGTCACGCACCAATCTCTAAAAGGCTGCCCTTTACGAATCAGCACAAGTCATTCCTTCAAACAGTGAGCAGCTCTAGTTTAGCTTTTGTAATTCCGTAGAAGAATGCAGAAATATTTTCTGATGGCTCAGTGAGTTTATTCAGTGAGTAGCTGAGCCGTACAGACCGGCAAGGCCTCATGTTTAATCTCTTATCTGAGTTGAGTACTTGATCTCCAGTGGGTCGTTGTATAGATGCCACAATTGGGCATAATGCCACTAGTTTAAGGAGGGGGTGGGGGAAACAGTCAGAGTTCCCACTCCTGATCCCTTTTGAGCAATCCCTGCTGAAAGTGTGTGCGTGTGGATGCTGAATGAGGACGGGATTGGGCTCGGCTGCAGTGCCCTAAGCAGTTGATTAGCCTGCCAACACTCCCTGTCAAAACTCACCCATCAATAATGCCCTCTTGGGCAGGGTACTGGAGGCACCCAGCACCTGTGGAACTGTATACCATGAAATAACCAAAGTCTTGGAGATGAGAAGGGGAAAAAAATGATGGAGAGAAAGAAAGTATGCAACATAATCAGATCAGATTATTCCACCTGCAATTTAAAAAAAAAAACACAATTGGATTAAAAACTCCTCTCATTTTTTTCCTGCTGTTCTGAAGCTGTTAACTCTTGCTGGGCTACAGATCCACAGGCACCAAACGGACCTCCAGTGCCTGGCCCAAGTGGCTATTCATTATGTGTGGCCATGGATAGTGAGTTAGTCAGTGGTGGAGTCATCCCAGCCAAGTCCAATCACCTCATGAAGTGTCCACCTCCCGGAGGTGGGGGTGGGGTCAACGGGTAGCAGTCAGGATGAGGAACCTTGAAGCCAACCTGACCAAGATCAAATGATTCCATTCACTATCCTGGTGTGTGTCGTCTCAGTACTGCACTAGGCATTGGAATGAACTATTGGGAATCCCCTACTTTACAGCAGAGTGGCACGACAATCATCTGTTTATTTCCATTCCCTACAGTAAACTGGCAGGGTCAATGCCAGAGGCCTTAATTTACACCATGTAAATGTCTCCAGAAAACCAGAACGATTTCTTTTAAGTGGTGTCTACGTTTTCTCTTCACTGCTTGTTCAGAGTAGACTCTGGCTTCTGTGCTTATGATCCTCCACAAAATGGAAACAGACACAAAGAAGGTGATGGAGATAAACAGTAGACTTGGAGCGTAGCTGGATGGGGGACACGCCTGCACGGCAGTTATAAGTGAACTTTCCTGTCGCTGTAAGTGCTGTTGGTATCTGTGTTTTTGACAGCATTTCAAAACACAGCTTGTGATGGGAACATGCATCACGTCTTCTAAGTAGGTGCAGATGGCCCTGTGGATGGTGTCTGCCTTCAGGCTTGAAAAGGGCTTTCAAACAAGTGACAGCAGCTGTCACTGCTTCCTTCAGCGAGTCTCACTCCACTTCTCTCCATTGTCAGGTCAGGCCTCGACTCTGGATTCAGACTGCATTTACACTATAACAGCAGTGTCTGTGCAAATCGAACCATTTTGCACCAATGTTATATTTGTAATGTGAATGCGCCCTATGGAACAGGTGGGATGGATGGTTACTTCCAGCACCATGGAATTCTGATCCCTTTTTCTGCACAGATTGGAGCTTGGTCATGCCTGCGGTAGCACTGATGTTGTGGTGCTGAGTGTTTGAACGCCAGCAGTCACTTATGTAGAGTGCAAGGATGTCGGTTTCAACCCAGCACTCCGCTCAGCTCCTAACCTGAGCCCCAGCGAGTGGAACCTGCAGCATCTCCCGGAAGGAGGAAAGCAAGTCAAGCGGATTACTTCGACCTTGGTTGTGACCAACACTCCAGTGAGCAGCCGAGGGAAACACTGGCAGAAGTCTGGGAACAGGCTGCATAGCCTCTCTGTTCCAAAGACACCAGCCCGTTACATACCTTGGGGAAATCACCAACAAAGAGAAACATTGGGCGTGATTTTTGTTTATGCCTTGCCAGCTGATTCCACCCCCCGCCCCCGAATCTTCATATCACTGTCAGCGCCTCCCCATCTTGGCATTGCTGAGACTAACTCAAAGGGAATCTTAAGCTCCAACATGCACGCCGACACTCAGAACTCGCAGAGTCCCCAACGCACCACACCATCACTACTTCTTTTAAAATAAATAATTCCCTCAGTTTTCTCCCTCTCCCTCTTGGTGATTCACGTGGCAGTACAGTTCCACTGGCGCTGACTATCCCCGTTTCCAGCATCACAGTTCAGCCCATCTGACATGCACACCTGCACTTTCTTGCCGGGGTCACTTGATAGCAGTCAGGAATGCAGGCCGATTTCCCATTCTCTAACCCAGTGGCACCAAGCTCGCTTAAACCCCCCTCCTGCACCCCCCCACCTTTAACTATGAATCAAACCTGGGGCCTTCCTGGTCTGTACGGTCCTAGCAACAACAAACAACAACTTGCATTTTTATAGTGCCTTTAACCTAGTAAGACATCCCAAGGCGATTCACAGGAGTGATTTTCAACAAAATTGGACTGAGCCACATTGAGAGATTTTAGGACAGATGACCAAAAGCTTGATCAAAGAGGTTGGCTTTAAGGAGCATCTTAAAGGAAGAAAGAGAGATAGAGAGGCGGAGAGGTTTAGGGGGGGAATTCCAGAGCTTAGGGCTTAGGCAGCTGAAGGTATGGCCGCCAATGGTGGAATGAAGAAAATTGGGGCATTTTCCAACTGAGCCCTCAGGGCAGCTCTCCAGTGGCCTTTGACTAGCACCAGCCATAGAATCCAGCACAGTCTTTACTGAAAATTATGCAATTGATTCCCCCAGACCAATATAGTAACATTTTATAGACTTACATTCGCTTAATTTGAATTTTAATTCAACGAAAGTCCATAAAAGTTAATTGCTGCAGCCTGGAGGAAATCTGTCGTACGGTTCGCAGCGGGGCTTGTTCTGTTGCTGTTAATAACACTCTGACTTTTTTTTCTCCCTCTGTGACCTCGTAGTACTCCAAACACGTCGTGCAGCTGGTGAGTGGGAGGCAGCTGCCATTCATTTTAATAGGAGCAAACGTCAATCGAAGGGAATAGAATTATAGAATGGTTATAGCACAGAAGGAGGCCACTCGGCCCATCGAGCCCATGCCGGCTCTTTGTAAGAGCAATCCAGCTAGTCCTATTCCCCCTCTCTTTCCTATAGCCCTGCAATTTTTTCATTTTCAAGTATATATCCAATTCCCTTTTGAAAGTTACTATTGAATCTGCTTCCATCACCCTTTCAGGCAGTGAATTCCAGATCATCACAACTCGCTGCGTAAAAAAAAATTCTCCTCATCTCCCCTCTGGTTCTTTTGCCAATTAACTTAAATCTGTGTCCTCTGGTTACCAGCACCCCTGCCAGGGGAAACAGTTTCTCCTTATTTACTCCATCACAATCATTCATAGTTTTGAACAAGTCTATTAAATCTCCCCTTATACTGGCCACATCCTGGCTGATGTATATTTTTCCCTTCTTCTCCTAGAGAGATTGAAGCCAGTTGAAGTGCTCCTATTGCCCTAAGGTGGGATCAGCTTATCAGTATTGATTGGGATCAAACCTGGGATCATCCAGGTCTGTAAGTCCACACTAGACATTGACATTGCTATACAGGCCTCAGTATTTCTTGGGTCAGGGAGGTGAAAAATGTCTTACTCCTGAACTCCATCCCATGCCTCCCTTAGTCTAGTGATTTATTACAGTTCAGTAGGAGAGGTCTGAATACTAAAATACTGCAGTAATAGTTCAGAGCTGTGTATACTGATAACATGATGGGCGGATTCATGTTTACAGTACATTTATATTACCAGCAGTAACTTAGGCAGGTTTGGTCTGAGATTGAGGGGAAAGATCGAGGAGAGGGGGTTTGCACTGTTTTACGCTGTACAGCTACTGTACAGAGATGCTGGTATGGTGACTTGAAGGCACTAGAGTGGTGTCCCTTGTTGCTTGGAGATATTCAAGGTGAACTGGGTCTTGCATCACAGTGGCACTGGTTTAATACCCACACCAGTTTAAAGGCTGAGTCCTTACACCTGGTTTTACTACCCTGGTTTGGGGACGATCGGGTGGATAATGCTGCCAGCAGTACAGTCTAGGCTAGCTTCATTCTGGCACCAATTTAGCAGTACAATCAATGTGTTTGAATAAAAGATCTTAAACAAATAGAGCGGTTGTTGTAAAATACTTTTAAGCACTCCAGAGACCCCACTCCATGTGGTCGTTGAAAACCTGAATCAGAAAAGGAAGAGGAAAGATCATCTGTGGGAATTGGATAAATACTTGAAGGGGAAAAAAATTTGCAGGGCTATGGGGAAAGAGCAGGGGAGTGGGACTAATTGGATAGCTCTTACAAAGAGTCGGCACAGGCACAATGAGCTGAATGGCCCCCTATGCTCTATGATTCTGTGACCCTTTTTGTGATGGTTTTTCCTCCTTAAGTTCTCCCCTCCCCCCTCCTTTCTTCAACACTCTGACTCATGCTGGGATACACATCCACCATCCAGCAGCTACTCAGTACCTCGCCCACCAGCTCATTCTTCATGTATGAGCCCAGTGAGTGTCGACATGATATTCCATTGTGTGCGGGCATCATGGCTAAGCCTGATTCTGTTCTCACCCAATGCCCACATGTGCACTTTCCAGAAGTGTGTGGATTGAAATCAGTTGGTACCTGGTTCATTTTCCCCTCCCTGGACCAAGGGGACGGAGGCCAATCGTAACAGCCACCTGCCTGAGATCAGCTAAATTAACACAGACTAGGGATTGAACCAAGAAACTTGCCTGTGTGTAAACTCAGTTCCGCACTAGGCAGTGCCTATACCCACCGAGCTATCAGGGACCTGAGCTTGAACTGTGTGTTGATCAAAACTGTGGGGAAAAAAACATGTCAATGATTTTTAGGCAGTGATGATATCTCTTTATATTAGTTGGGAAGTGAGCAGACTGGCAGCTCACTCCTGGAATTTGAATTTATTTTATTCTATTCTGAATGACAATATGTAAATCCCATTAAGACAATGTGAAAGGATGCCATGTTACCACACTACCATCGGGTGGGAGGAGGGAGCAGCATGTTTATCAAGTTGAGCCAGCTTCCAGGTTCGTGTTTGGTGTATGGTTGATCACACTGAGCTGGGCCAGCTCTCCTGGGCTCATATCACCAACGTAACAATAGCATTTATCAAAGTCAACAGAGAAGGGGTTGGGGGGATGGCGAAATCAATGAACCTTTGTACAGAACAAAACAAGCAGAAAGTACACGCTGTTCACCAAAACAGTTGAGGGAACTGGAACCAGCACAAGGAAAATTTGGCCTCAGCAACTTAAGATTCTAGTCCTCGATACGTCGCCTTCCCCACGCCAAGTCCCTGTCTTCCACTTTCACACATATAAACCGCTCCCATACTGTGTGTAATTGCACAGATTTGTATGGTGCAAGATGGAATCATTTGCATTTTCTCAAACCGTTGGCTGTGCCAATCGCTGTCAGAATGACTAATGATCCTGGGCACACGCTGGTGGGCTGCTTCAGCTGTGCGTCGGGATTAAGAGGACTCATTTGAAAAAAAAAATTGTTTTTCTAATATACCGGTATTCCGGTAAATAAAAAATATTTGAGCATACCTCACCTAACAGAATTACAGCCTTTCAAGACGGCACTTATTGCTGTTAAGAAAATACATACAAAATGCAATGACACGGTGTTTGCTATGTATAGGAGATTGTGCCTGAATGAAAGGCTGCTTTATGTTACCTCTCTGTTTTATTTGTTTTGCTTTGTCTAGGCATATTCCTGAGTTGTTGGATTGTACGAGCATATGGGCCAAAATATACAGCTCGGTGATTACCTGTTGACAGATGTACCCATGGCTGTTTTTCTTCGAGCTATTTAGTGTTACTTAAGCACATATAATGGCTTAAGTTTCTTCCTTGTGCCACACTCAGTCTCCCTTCCCCCCACCACCACCCCAAATTAAAGTAGTATATATTGGTGCCACTGAATGCTATTAATTCTGTTCAACAATTAGGCACTTAAGTTATTTTAGTGTGGATGGTATCCACTCGAGGCCTGTTTGGGTGGGTGGGTTACGGTTGCTAAGCGCAGTCTCGTACGGTGAAGCACTGTAACAAAGAGGACTAATCAGCATAATTGGAGCTCACGATGAGCGGCCTTCCAGATTCACGAGACATGCACTAGGCAACTGTTCATCGCAGCAAATTAACATTCATTAAAAAAATCCAAATCTCTTGTCACTAAAACAAATTGGTTGCTGCTCATCAGCTGTCGTAAAGCGTAGGATTAACATACCAATCTGTGACACCACAGATGTGTTTCCTAAAGGATCTATTCCTTATTTTGCAATTAAAGGTAAATTTAATTAATGCATGCTCCTCAAGAGTGTCATGTTCTTTGTTTCCCCCATTTAATCTTTCCTTGACCCCTCGAAGGTCTTGAATCTTGCTGGGGTACAGTTGCATAGGTAGCACGTGCAAACAAGTAAGGATTCTTCATATGTAGTCTAAACAGAGAGTGTTCGTTGACCTACTTTGGCTCCCGATACCTGAACATCTCAAATTTAAAATTCTCACCCTCACTTTATGGCCCTCGGCCCTCCCTAACTCTGTAACCTTCTCCAGCCCTACAACCCTCCAGAAGCTCTGTTTTCTTCCAACTGTGATCTCTTGTGCACTCCCTTTGCCTCACCACTGGCAGTCAAACCATCAGCCGTCTAAGCTCTAAACTCTGGAATTCCCTCATTAAACCTCCCCGCCACCTCCTCCTTTAAGATGCTCCTTAAGATCCACCTCTTTGACCAAGGTCTTTGTCACTCCTTCTGTAAAATGCCTTGGGATGTTTTTCTGATGTCAAAGGCACTACATCAATGCAGGTTGTTGTTGGAAAATCACCCGCAGTAACAACTTCTTGCTGCAATGTGTGACTGTGATTGCTCAATGCATGAATGGACTGAAAACTAAATGTGAGTTTTGACTAGATGTATGTGGTAGTTATGGGGCAAACACTGAAATACATCTTGTGTATGATTTGTGAAAATAACTAGAAGTATGCTGGGAGGTTAGATGTAGATCATTACTTTTACACTGCCAGTTAATGGCCCATTTATACCACAGGGTTTCCTCTACTGGGAGAAACTCTGGGGGCAGCCTCTGTGCCTATAAAACCTTCAGGAATGTGGTTTCTGTGCCAAACTACAGGCAACAGCCAATACAAATAGTTCTGCCGGCGGCATGTTAAGGGGCATCAAAGTCATGTTCACAACCAAGAAACTGCACTTGTGCAAACCTCAAGTCACCCGGTCCAGATGGGATGCTTCCTAGGTTGTTGAGGAAATTAAGGGTGGAAATTGCAGAGGTACTGAACATAATCTTCCAAACATCCGTAGATATGGGGGTGGTGCCACAGGACTGGAGAATTGCAAATGTTACACCCTTGTTCAAAAAAGGGTGTAAGGATAAACCCAGCAACTACAGGCCAGTCAGTTTAACCTCAGTGGTGGGGAAACATTTAGAAACGATAATCCGGGACAGAATTAACAGTCACTTGGACGAGAGTGGATTGATTAGGGAAAGTCAGCATGAAGTTGTTAAAGGCAAATCGTGTTTAACTAACCTGATAGAGTTTTTTGATGAGGTAACAGAGAGGGTAGATGTGGGCGATGTAGTTGATGTGGTGTATATGGACTTTCAAAAGGTATTTGATAAGTGCCACATGGTAGGCTTATCATCAAGATTGCGGCCCATGGAATAAAAGGGGCAGTAGCAACATGGATACAGAATTGGCTAAGGGACAGGAAACAGAGAGTAGTGGTGAATGGTTGTTTTTCAGACTGAGGGACTGGAGGGAGGTGTACAGTGGTGTTCCCCAGGGGTTGGTGCTGGGACCACTGCTTTTCTTGATATACATTAATGACTTGGACTTGGGTGTACAGGGCACAATTTCAAAATTTGCAGATGACTCAAAACTTGGATGGGTAGTAAACAGTGAGGAGGATAGTGATAGACTTCAAGAGGATATAGACAGGCTGGTGGCATGGGCGGACACGTGGCAGGTGAAATTTAACACAGAAAAATGCGAAGTGATACATTTCGGTAGGAAGAACGAGAAGAGGCAATATAAACTAGAGCGCACAATTCTAAAAGGGGTACAGGAACAGAGAGATCTGAGGGTATATGTACACAAATCATTGAAGGTGGCAGGGCAGGTTGAGAAAGCGGTTAAAAAAGCATACGGGATACTGGGCTTTATAAATAGAGGCATAGAGTACAAAAGTATGGAAGTCATGATGATCCTTTATCAAACACTGGTTCCTCCACAACTGGAGTATTGTGTCCAGTTCTGGGCACCGCACTTTAGGAAAGGTGTGAAGGCCTTAGAGAGGGTGCAGAAGAGATTTACTAGAATGATTCCAGGGATGAGGGACTTTAGTTATGTGAATAGACTGGAGAAGCTGGGGTTGTTCTCCTTGGAACAGTGATGGTTGCGAGGAGATTTGATAGAGGTATTCAAAATCATGAAGGATCTAGACAGAGTAGGTAGAGAGAAACTGTTCCCATTGGCGGAAGGGCCAAGAGGACATAGATTTAAGGTGATTGGCATAAGAACATGAGGAAAAACTTGTTTACACAGCGAGTGGTTAGGATCTGGAATGCACTGCCCGAGGGGGTGGTGGAGGCAGATTCAATCATGGCCTTCAAAAGGGAACTGGATAAGTACTTGAAAGTAAAAAAAATTGCAGGGCTATGGGGAAAGGGTGGGGGAGTGGGACTAGCTGGATTGCACTTGCATAAAGCCCGCGTGGACTCGATGGGCCAAATGGCCTCCTTCTGTGCTGTAACCTTTCTGTGATTCTATGGTAAAGTGTCAGTCAGAACATCTTGTAGAAAAGGTGGAAAGCGGTGAGTGGGAGAGGGTCTCCAGCATTTGTGGAGTCTATGCAGATGACTGGTTGAGTTCAGGAAGGATGTTGGGGGAAAGGATAACTTAAGAGATGAAAAACAGAAACAAATGGGAAGGTTAAATGTTTTAATAAACTAGCTTCTAAAACCTTGTCACTTTCTCCTCAGGAACAGATTCTTTGGGAAGCCGGCGCACCTTTCTGGAGGAATTCATTCTCGGCAATGGAGATACCCTGGACCTTACTTGCAATTCTCAAGGTTCCTCGCTGGCTATAGTATGGTTAAAAGACGGACTTAGAATTCTGCCCAACAACAGAACCCAAGTAGGACAGAGACTGCTGAAGCTTATCAACGTTTCATATGACGACTCCGGGGTTTATTCCTGCAAACTCTGGGGCACCAATGAAATTCTTAGCAACTTCACAATAAAAGTGGCAGGTGAGTGTTAACTGTCAAATCACAGCTGTCTGACTGTGTAGGTGGTAAATGCATTGTCCTATGGTAGTACTGAGCAATATAGACCAATTGGGCTCAGATTCTACGCTGAATTAGCTGATTTCTGCAAAGGCAGCCAGCCCCTCGGAGGTTACAGTTAGCCTCATCAACCCTGGGTTGGGGAGGGGGAAAAAACATCCACTGGGTATGGCGGTTTAATGGTTACATTACTGGACTAGTAATCCAGAGAATGTGAGTTCAAATTGAGAATTTGAATTCAGTTTTTAAAAAAAATCTGGAAACTGCCCATGAAACTTTTCGGATTGTTGTTAAAAACCCAACTGGTTCACTAATGTCCTTTAGGGAAGGAAACCTGCCGTCCTTACCCGGTCTGGCCTATATGTGACTCCAGTCATACACCAACGTGGTTGACTCTTAACTGCCCTCTCAAGTGGCCTAGCAAGCCACTCTAGGGATGGGCAATAAATGCCGGCCTTGCCAGTGACATCCACATCTCAAGAATGAATTTAAAAAATCAGCATCAGACTTGCAAAATGGCTACTTGGGTGAGATAGCATGGCTGCCGACATCTGTGGACCCGTACTCCAGCGGGAGTCAGAACATTCTAGAGAGAAAATTGAAAAAAAGAAGCTGATTGCAGGCCTGGGAACCTTTTTATTGTGTGGAGAAAATGAAACCCATCTATCAGGATTACTTACCTGCAATATTTATTATGCTGATGTCGTTACACTGGAAAGTGCAGAGAAATATTCGGACTTGAAGTGCATGGTGAACCAACCTATAAAGGCTCCACTTTCACTTATCAGTTGTTGAAATACTGGCATAACATTCAAATGAAGAAAGTTTCATTCAGGTCACTTTTAAATACTCCAAGACCTTTTGAAGATAAGAAAAACAAAAGGAGGATCTGAGGAAAGTTTAAAATGTTCCTTTCCCCCCCCCCCCCCCACCACCTCCTCCCCCCCAAACGTTATGTACAAAAAGGCAATAAAATTATTATGTTCTCACTTTTTATCCCTCCTATCTAAAGGGCGCTTCTATCTCTCGACATTGCCAAGGCCTTGGATACTGCCCGCAGACAAATTGTGAGAGTGCATTAGCCTAAGCAGTAAGCACTCGCACCCTGGGGAGGTGTACATTGCAGTTTTACATCAGATGTTGTCAGCCACAGATGAAGAAATCACTAAAAGGCTACATTATTTTGTAATCAAATACCTTGGAAACCATTTATCTGATCGACAATGAGCACTGTCAAGAATAGACACTGGAGGCAGGGAGAGTGTCACTGCAAACAGGGTCATGTTGAGAAATGTAGGCAAAAAGAGCTTAATGGTGAGTCTTAACATTCATTTGTAAAAGCTACTTGCTCTGCAAAATATTTAGCAAGAATTTACCAAAGAAATAAACTTCCTTTTCCTCACCAATTTTCTCCCCTTCCCCCTCCTTGCTGGGATACAGTTCCACTGGCACCATTCATCGCTCAGTTTCTCATCCCAAGTGGCTAATATTCGTGAGTGCTGGTTGGCTATTTGACCAAAAAGGATGTCACAGCAGAGCTGGATCTTGTGCCCACCCAGAGCCCACACGTAGCACTCAGAACATGGTTTGTTTATCTCGGCTACTCACTTACAACGGGGCTTGCTGGACTAGCCATCAGAAATGGAAACACGTGCCAATTTTCCCCTCCTTAACCCTGAGTTTTCTTGTAGTTCCACTATCACCAACCTAGCCAAGGAATCAAACGTGGGTCTTTCACGGTTTGTTTGGCCCAGCTTAACCAATCACTGCCTCAACCAGTTTTGATTCATCAGTACTTTTTGGAGGGGAGGGGTGAATATTTGTATTCATTAGGGTGAAAGATGTCCCGGGGTGGGGAGGGACTTTCTTTCCCACAACAGTTGTTCACAAGTGTCACGTGTTCCCAAATCAGGAATGGGCAGAATATAGAGTAAAGCTCCTACTCTGTCCTAATAACATACCTTAGTCCCACACTCTGAAGTGCACCAGTGTGGCAATTCCACTTTTTAAAAAATCTATTCTCTGGATGTAAGTGATGATGGCAAAAGAAAGATAGAAAGACCGACTTGCATTTCTATAGCACCTTTCATAACCTCAGGATGTCCCAAAGTGACTTACAGCCAATGAAGTACTTTTGAAATGTAGTCACTGTTGTAACGTAGGAAACAGTCTGGGACACAGTCATATTGGGATAAGTAACAACTTGCCTAAAACTTTTTTTTTTAAAAAGGAATGGTCTTTGGGAAAAGTGTGAAGTCTACAATCCAAAACCTATAAGATTTCTACCACAACCTCCTGCATTTTAATGATTCTCTGATGAAATTTGGACTCTGGAAATGGGCAGTGCTATTGTAAGCTTGACTCTAAGGGGGTCAGTTTCAACTGGCCGAATGGACAGTAACTTGCCAGAGTAGATCACCCACCTGTTGTAAAAGCCGGCTGATTTTCATTCTATTGAAAACAACAGAATGTAAATCTGGCGAGTTCTATGAAAGGCAAGTGATCCACTCCCCAGGTTACTGCCCAGGCACGAAGTTGGGAATGACCTCTTTTTTCATTCGTTCACGGGATGTGGGCGTCGCTGGCGAGGCCAGCATTTATTGCCCATCCCTTATCAATCGGCAACAACAAAAACTTGCATTTTGTATAACACCTTTGATGACATGAACATAAAGTTCCTCCAAGAGAACAGTGCTGAGCAGTAGCAGACGATTTAGGAGAGATGACCAAAAGCCTAGTCAGGATGGGTTTGAGGAGACTTTTAAAAGTGAGGTGAGAGTATTTAAGGCAGTTACACAGGAAGTTCCGGAGAGTAGTGCTGAAATGGCTGAAAGCTACGTTACAAATGGTGGAGTAAAGCACAAGAGGATAGCCTCAGAGAGAATTAAGGGGCACGGGCTAGAACATAGGCTGTAGGAGGCTGGGGGTGAGGCCATGGATGCATTCAACAAAGTTGCATCAAAAACAAATACAAGCCTCTGGTGCTGGTAACACATGAATGTAGGTTCTGAACAAGTTGGTGCAAATTCTGAAATGATGAGCAGGAATTTTTGATTTGTCTGCGGATGATGTCACCTTTAGGTATAGGAGCAGTGAATATGTTTACTCAGAGGGGCTTTCACTGTTGGTCCATGAAAGTGTATGTGCACAAATAGATTATATCATCTTTGCCTGACTTTTTCCTCCCCATTTTACCTTGTTCCTTCTGTTTTGATTCTTTGCTGGGATGTGGTTCTATGGGCTGCCATTGCCTTTCTTTACTTCGCCCAATTGGCAACTTTCCATTTGCGAGTCTTGACATTGAGTGTCGGCAGACTAATGCAACGTTATCATTCTATTAATGAAGGTAAGGGATCACAACCGAGCCCAAACCTGCCCTCCTCTAACATTGACACGCATTCATTTCCAGCAGGAGCCATTGGATAGCAATCAGGAGTGGGAACGCTAGCCAGTTTTGCCCTCGCTAATCCAGCAGTGGTGATGCCCCTACTGCCACCCCGGCTGAACAGGGCAGGGACCTTCATAGTCTAGATGGCTCAGCTACTCACTGGATTAATACACTGAGCCATTGGAGGAGCAACGTTTAATTATAGTGGCTCTGTGCGGGCCTAGTTAGGCTTAAAGGGATAGCTTTAGGAATTTGCAGCATGCAAGCAAGGAATTCTTACCGTAACCAAATAGCCTGCTTCCAACATGATAACAAACTGCGAGTTTGCCATGGTCACTGAGACACAAGGGAGACATTCAAGCACTGGAGGCTGTGCAGAGAAGAACTATGAAGAGCTTTGATCCCTTGTGTCAAAGGTTTGAGTTATAAGGAACTTAGGCTTTTCAGCCTAGAAAAGGAAGTGTTTGAGAGGTGATCTACAAGTACATAAGATAGTTAACGGAATATTACTTTAAATTAAATCTCAAAATTAGGACAAAGAAATATAGGATCAAATCAGTAAAGGGTAAATTTAGGATCACTCCCGCAAAGGTTTTTTTCACCCTCTCAGGTGGATGTAAAATATCACTTGGCACTATTTTGAAGAAGAGCAGGAGAGTTCTCCTGGTGTCCTCCAATATTTATCCCTCAACCAACATCACTAAAAGAGAATATCTGGACATTTATCTCATTGCTGTTTGTGGGACCTTGCTGTGCGCGAATTGGCTGCTGCGTTTCCTAATTTACAACAGTGTTTACACTTCAAAAGTATTTCATTGCCTGTAAAGCACCTTGGGATGTTATGAGGTCATGAACGGCGTTATATAAATGCAGGTTCTTTTAGAGAGAGAATGGCCCCTGTGATTCTCTGTTTCCCCCTTTTATAACATTTCAGTGGGGGCTGGCGTTGCCTCTGCTCAATAATGTGGAGACCCCATTGCTATTGAGTGTAAATGCCAGGGAGCCATTCACCTGCATTTATTTTACAGGGACGCGTGGCCTTAATCTAACAACAGATTCATAGCCCCACATTTTTGTTGGCCTACGATGCCACCGATTTGCTGGATGTTGGGCCATTTACAGTAAGATGTGCAGACAGCAGTGGGAGAACTGAGTGCCCGCCAGCATTCTGTGATATAAAAGCACCTTGAATCGCACTGCACGGTATTTGGAGATCTGAGGGGATGTCTGTTTTCTGGAGAGGGCGACAACTTCCTCATAACGAGCAAGTTCTGCGTCGACCAATTTATTGCCAAGTATATCGAGGAGCCCCAGGTATCCACTTACCTCAGTTGTTGATGACTGATTGCAAGGTGATTAACTATAGTACGTGGATATTGAAACCAGCTGGGCTGGTGGAGCTTTATGTGCTCAGATTAATCCTTTGTTTGGAATCCCGCTGAAGTAAATTAGGTTTCGCTCGTAATACTGAATTCTGGATCACACCTGCATCCCCTCCTTCCCAGACCTGCATCCCCTCCTTCCCAGACCTGCATCCCCTGCAGGTGGGAGTGGATCCAACATCATCCGTCTCCATATCACCAGAATTAAAGCAACACCGTGCTTCAACTAAGCAACGGAATAAAAATCGGCTGGACTATGGTGTGTTGCACTTTAACTTGCTAAGTGATTCAAGCAGCTGTTTTCAATTGAAACAATGTCCACGACACTGGTAGGGATTTCTGGAGCTGATTAAGTGACTGATGAAAGAGGGCTCTCTGTGTGAAAGATTTTTCATCCACTTTCTGCTCCATTTAAGTGTGCACCTGTCAGGTAAATACAGTTAAACTGTGTTATTGCAAACTCATGGAAGATCAGCAAATTGTTTGTCTTATCAGGAGTGACTTTATCAAGATCTGTACTGCCTAGTGGTGTCTCTGATAGCACTAAAGGAACGATACTAATTCAATAGCAGAAGGTAATATGTTAGCGGTGGCTCAGTGGTAGTTCTTGTGCCTTGAGTCAGAAGGTTATGGGTTCAAGTCCCACTCCAGGGACTTGAGCACATAATCCAGGATGACACTTCAATGTAATACTGAGGGAGTGCTGCACTGTTGAAGGTGTAGTCTACATTTCAAAAGTATTTCATTGGCTGTGAAGTACTTGGGGACATCCTGAGGTTGTGAAAGGCACTGTATACATTCAAGTTCTTTATCATCAATAGTTTCTTGGGTAAATGCACATTGTTGTTTGCTGCTGAGCTATTCAGAGCCAAAGGTCCTTGCTGAGTTAACTGATCTCGACAGTAATTGGGTGCTTTCATTTGCTTCAGTGTCCCTTGGCTAGAGAGAGGAAGAATCAGCCAGGTTCTCACTCCTGATGACTATCTAGTGACTGGAAAGTGCTTCTGTATTGTTGGGAGAGGACAGAATCCATCTCTGCTGTGATACTCAGCATGTCCGAATAGCAGTCTGCCCCTCAAATGTCTAGACTTGTGCAAATAATAAGGGGAAACTAGATAAACACATGAGGGAGAAAGAATAGAATGCTGATCGGGTTAGGTGAAGAGGGGTGGGGAGGAGGCATAGACCAGTTGGGCCAAATAGCCTATTTCTGTGCTATACATTGTATGTAATTCTGTATACAGTTGTGGGTTACTAAGAGTATTGTGTAGGCTACTTTAAGAGCACTAAATACCCCATGTCATTTCTATGCAGCCCCTTTTGATCTGAATATTATTGAAACCTCTCAATTAGGATACCCTACAGCAAACATCTCCCCATTACCGACAAATTCTGAAACACTGATTAATTATGGAATGAACCCGTTTAACACACACAAGGAAAGGAAAACAAACTGGAAAATGGAAATACAAAAGCAGAAAATGCCGAAAATACAGAGCAGTGTCTGTCAGCACCTGAAAAGACAAGAGACAGGTTAACATTTCAGATCGAAACTCTTTCAGGACTGGCGGTTTAGAGCTGGATACATGCCTAACCAAACAGAACTAGTAGATTAAGGTGCCTGTTCTTTGCATTTTATTTTAAATTTCTCCGCTCTTCTGAATGCCTTGATTCTTGCTGGAGCCTTGTGAGGAGTACCAAAGAGTCATTGAATAGTGATCAAGAGAGGGATTCTTGGTTAACTGTTTAGCTATCTCTCGCTTGAGGCGCTGTGACCAATCCTGGCACTCAGCCGCTGGCCTGCCTCAGACCAGCTAACTCGCAGACTAGGGATTGAACCTGGGATCATCTGGTTCTGCGTAGTCCAGTTAAGGTGCTTCTACAGCTGAAGAGTGCAGCCAATGTGTGCTACTGCCAGTGGGAACATAAATGACCCAACTTCTCTCGTTGGGACAGCACTTTCTTGGTCTTCTGAGCTAACTAAGAGAGAAAAAAAGATCTTGCATTTATATAGTGCCTTTCACAACCTCAGGGTATCCCAAAGCGCTTTACAGCCAATGAAGTGCTTTTGAAAAGTAGGCACTGTTGTAATGTAAGAAACACGGCAGCCAATTTGTTGATGTTTGATTGAGGGATAAATATTGGTCACGGCACGGGAGAACTCCCCTGCTCTCTTTCAAAAAGTGCGGTGGGATCCACCTGAGAAGACAGACGGCACTTCAGACAGTGCAGCACTCCTTCTGCACTGCTCTGAAGTGTCATCCTAGATTGTGCACTCAAATCTCTGAAGTGGGAGTTGAGCCCACAACCTTCTGATTCAGAGGCAACAGTACTATCCACTGAGCCATGGGCTGATAGTGAGATTGGCAATTAGTGCCGAATTAGGAACAGTTTTGTGCCGTAGGCCCAAGCTCACTTGGATTGAGACTGCCCAAACTCATTTCATCCAGCTCCCTTACAGAGGAGACTTTCTTGCAGAGCTAGATTTGAACCTGGGTCCCAGAAGTGACAGGCCAGGGTCTACCCCACAGTGACACTCCATTCACAAGCGGAGGGATTTTATTTGTTATTTTCCCTCCCAGGCCCTGGCCTGTAACTCCAGTAATGTTCTCCCACCATTACTATTAGTCACGTACACGTTGTGCAAACACAAACAAGGTAAAATAAAAAAATAGATGATCACTGGTGAACAAGGCCACTCACTCACGGTTTCCATAGAAAAGTGGTCAGAATCATGGTCATTCGATCTTCGGAAGTACCTGTAAAACTGCCAGAATCCCATCTGATTAAAACGGAATCTGGCTTATTCAGTCACCATGAGCCAGTACAAACAGACAGAATCACAGAATGCGATTCCTCAAAGACCAGTAAAAATGACAGATTCCCATCTAATAAAAGCGGAATTTGACTTGCTGAATTCAGTCGCCATAAACCGGTGCCCTGCTCATGTGTTTTGAGTTCCATTTGCTCGATATTTATGATTTGTGGCAAAACGTGAGTGGTTGAATTAGACCGGGTGACTTTGAGGTGGAGGAAGAGGAGGTGCCACCACAGCCAAGCATATAACTCCATAGGCAGCACTCAGCCAAGTGTCCATCCTTCACGTGTAGGCTTTTTGCTATCAAACCGAAGAGGGGCATTACTGAGCTTGATCTCGCCCTCACCCAACGTTCATACACATGATTCCAGTAGGGTTTGCTGAATGGTCATCAGGACCGGGAGCCCTAGTCGATTTTCCCCTGCCCCAGTGCAGAGGTGCTGAAGCCAATAATAGTGCCCTCTAGATCTGCTAACCCAGCACAGATTGAATTTGAGAATGAGAGATTCTATAGAGGTTCGGTTCTATAAAAACATGACCTAAATGACTTCCTTCACTCAAAACCCCAATTCATGCTGAATTAGTCTGGAAGCAGGACATGGGAAACGTGCCAGAGACAGATTTAACTGATCTGTGAAAGTGCACCTAAATGCAGTATCTGTTTAGGTGTGCAGCGCGTGTACAGAGCTTCACTGTTTTGAAAGTACCAGACGTTTCTCTTAAAAGGTAACGTCTAACTTCCGTGGCTCATATGCTCATAAAAACTGCCGTAAAAATTATAAATAAAATTACTCTACATACTTCAGATAGCGTACCCATTAACTCTTTTGGAGAAAGAAACCAACTCACTGAAGCTCTTTGATCATAGGCTCAAACCCCAATCCAGAGATTATGTGACCATAATCTAGGGTACACTTCGGTGCAGTACTCAGGGATCTGAGATGTTAATCTGAGGCCTGTTCTGGTGAACGTAAAAGATCCCACGGCACTATTCGAAGGAGAGCGAGGGCAGTTCTCCCACTTTCCTGGCCAACATTTGTGGCTGAATCAACATCACCGTAGCAGATTAACTGATCATTTATTCATTGCTGTTTGTGGGACCTTGCTGTGCGCAAATTGACAAACACTTCAAACATAATTCATTGGCTGTGATGCATTTTGGGACATCCTGAGGATAAGAAAATCGCTATACGAATGCAAGTTCTTCCTTCCTTTCTATATTTATGTGGGTATTAGAGCGCTTGGTCAACTTGGCCTCTCCACTGAAATTACACTCCCACCCCTCCCCCCATCTTACCACAGGCAGGGGACCTGATTATGATACACTGCATCATTTCTGAAGTAAAATTAATAAAAATTCAATGCAACAGTATAACTTACAACTTGCTCCATTGATGATTGAACAGGTAAACACACCACAAGGTGTGGTGCTGAGCCATACAACCCAGGAAAGTCACAGGTCTGTGTTGAGTTTGCCGACCTGAGCCGGGTGCTGTTAGGGGTACCATGGTTGGTCTTCATGGCCCTGGTACAGGAATGGGAAAAGTTAGCCATTCCTGATTGCCACCCAGCTGGAAAGTGCACGTGTGTCAAGTAAGGACAGGATTGGGCTTGATTGTGATGCCCTCCTTAGCGAGTAGCCAGCACAGCATTCAGTGTCTAGGCTCACACACAAATGGCCACTAGGGTGAGGTAACAGAAGGGGCTGCTGGTGCTCAGAGACCTACTCCAACATGACTCAAAGCCATCAGAAGAGGTGCAGTAAGGGGACATACTTGGGGAATAACAACACTGGGTCAGAAATAATGGCAATGCTGCAATTGATTCTTTTCGACAATTGGACATTAAACTTTTAATTTCTCAGTAAATTTGTCACCTGTTGGTCTTCCTGCCCATGCTGCTTTGATCTTAATGAATAATTGTGTTTAGTTCAGTACCTCAGTTTATGTTGACTACAGATGTAGTATCATGCTACAAAGAATTACACAACAGCACAGCAGCGCAGAAACAGGCCATTTGGCCCAACATGTCCATGCCGGTGTTTATGCTCCACACGAGCCTCCACCCCTTCTTCATCTAACCCTATCAGCATATCCTTCTATTCCTTTCTTCCTCATGTGTTTATCTAGCTTCCCCTTAAATGCACCTATGCCAGTCGCATCAACTACTCCATGTGGTAGCGAGTTCCACATTCTTACCGCTCTCTGGGTGAAGAAGTTTCTCCTGAATTCCCAGTTGGATTTATTAGTGACTATCTTATATTTATGGCCCCTGGTTCTGGTCTCCCCACCCAAGTAGAAACATCTTCTCTACGTCTTCCCTATCAAGCCCTTTCATAATCTTAAAGACCTCAATCTTCTCTTTTCTTGAGAAAAGAGCCCCCACCTGCTCAATCTTTCCTGATAGATATAACCTCTCAGTTTTGATATCATCCTAGTAAATCTTTTTTGCACCTTCTCCAGTGCTTCTATATTCTTTTTATAGTGTGGAGACCAGAACTGTTCGCAGTACTCCAAGTGTGGCCTAACCAAGGTTCCGTTCACGTTTAGCATAATTTCTTTGCTTTTCAGTTCTGTCCCTCTAGAAATGAACCCCATACTGATGCCGAGTTTTTTTTTTGTCTTTCAGATTCTTTGTCTTCGGGTGATGATGAAGATGATGACGATGGATCTGAGGATACAGGTACTGTACAAACGTTGGAGAAGAATTCCGTTATTTTTCCACCTCCTAATGTTAAGAATCACGCAGCCCTATTCGAAGAAAAGCTGAGAACTTCTGGCCGGCATTCCTCTCTCGACAAATATGGTCAAAACTGGTCATTTATCTTGTTGCGGTTTGTGGAATATTGGTGATGCGGAATGGTTGCCGCGTTTGACAATGTAACAAATGTCACCGCTTCAAAATCAGTTCACTGTCTGAAGCGCTTTGAGACATGTTGTTGGCGTGATGAGGCACTGGGTTAATTTTCCGACTTTCTGCTACCAGTCGGAAAACCGTCCACAGTGCTCACCTGCATTTCCGATATGTGCTCCCGCCGGGCAAGGCTCGCCGCTGGTAGCAAATTAGCTCTATTGTAGAAATACAAGTGATTTTTCTTTTATTTATTCTAAATTTTAATAACTCTGTAATAAAGCGTGTGTACAAGCCATAGGGACTGGTGAATGAGAATTCTATCTGTTAAATTCAAACTCTTTGGGATATTTGCTGTGCGACTGCTTAAAATAGGGAGTTCATCATAGCTGCCTCTGGTTTGCGAGGGAGGGAGGGAGGGAGGGAGGGGGAAGGTGTATCCAGCCAAGGTTCCCATCCCTGATCACTACCCAGTGATGCTTGCTAAAGAGAGAGAGTGCACGCGAGTGTGTGCGTATGTGAAAGAGAGAAAGAGAGATAGAGTTGGCTGAAGAGAGGATCAAGCTCAACTGTGATGCCTTCCATGGTTGAATAGCCTGCTGGCACTGTACAGCTCACACATGAAGAATGGCCATTTGGGGAAGTAATGGGAGGCTGCAGGCACTGCTAGAAACTGTATCCTAATAAGCATCAGTGTGCTCAGGACAGTGGGGTGGGAGGGAGAAAATACAACTGCGATGGAAATCTGTTCTTATTGATGCTGTACATAAGATGCTAAATGTCCAGCAGTGAGTTATAGGTCAACGATTCAATTTAAGCCGATCCGATGAACTCGTAAAAAAAAACTTGCTTTTATATAGTGATTTATCACACCTCTTGGAAATGTCCCAGAGCACTTCAGTTAATTTAGAATTGTGTAGTCACTCTTGTGTAGGCACATAAGGCAGCCAATTTGCACATAACAAGGTCTGACAAGCAGCAATGAGATGTTTGTTATGCCAGTTAATGAGTTTTTGGTAGCGGTGGTTGAGACTGGAATTTTGGCAGGGATCCTGTGCTACTAGAAATAGTGCCATGGGAACTTGAAGATCTACCTGAACCACTGGAACAAGCAGAGGGGATTTGGCTCAACATCTCATCTTGACAGTGCAGCACTCCCTCAGCATGGCAGTGGTGTGTCAGTGCAAATTACAAACTCAGGAGTGGGACTTGAACCCACAACCCGAGGAAAGAGTGCGTCTATACCAATCCACATCTCAGAATTAAGCTGTTCCAAGTAATTCTGGTATTTGAAGGGCTTACGCTGTGGCTGAGATAGGTTTTTAACAGAACATGAAAGGTTCTCTTTCAGACTTGCTCAAGCAAACTGAGATGAGTTCCGCTCGGAGTGGCTCCACCTCCCTGCGGTGCTCGTTGTTGGGAGGGTGGACACTAATAACAGCTTTAACAAAGCCAGCCAGCCAGCGGCCTACTCTTGAACGTTTAGCAGTTTAACGACACCAAGTTGTTAAATGGGGATGGTCTTCACTCTTTACACTGACAACTCCTGACAGTTTCAGTTTACAATCTAGATCACAGGTTCAAGCCCCTGTCACTAAGTTGAAAAAGAAAATAAACCAATCCAAGGACCATTTTTGGGAAAGTGTGCGTTACACGCGACAGGTAATAATCTTGGTTCAGAATTTATGTGCTATTTAAAGGAGCTGTTGTGTCGGTGTTCAAACTCTGGGGCTGAGGTGCTTGTGGGGGGTGGGGGAATCCCGTGACCTCCGAGCAGTGCCGCTCTTCTTACTGCACCTGTGTGGCAATGGGCACTCTTGGAAGGACAGTAGAAAAGAGAGCTTGTCTTCCACACGCCCTAACCCCCTGTTCTCGGGAACCACAAGATGTAGCATCCCTTAATTTATATTCTAATCAATGGCAGAATTAATTTTTTTAATTCATTCATGGGATGTGGGTGTCACTAGCAAGGCCAGCATTTATTGCCCATCCCTAGTTGCCCTTGACAAGGTGGTGGTGAGCTGCCTTCTTGAACTGCTGCAGTCTGTGTGGTGAAGGTTCTCCCACAGTGCTGTTAGGTAGGGAGTTCCAGGATTTTGACCCATTGACCATGAAGGAACGGCGATATACGTCCAAGTCAGGATGGTGTGTCTAACTTGGGAGGGGAATTTGGACTACACAGCATCAATGGCAAGGTCCCTTCTTACAAATAAAAGTAGAAGCCAACCATCACACGTGAGAAAGAAAGAACAAACTTGCATTTATATAGCGCCGTTCACGACCTCAAGACATCCCAAAGGGCTTCATGGCCAATGAAGTACTTTTGAAGTGTAGTCACTGTTGTAATGTAGGGAAATGCGGCAGCCAATTTTTGCACAGCAAGCTCCCACAAACAGCAGACAGATAAATGACCAGATAATCTGTTTTTTGTATTGGTTGAAGGATAAATGTTAGCCAGGACTCCAGAAGAACTCCCCTGCTCCTCTTCGAATAGTGCCATGGGATCTTTTACATCAAACTGAGGTGGCATCACATCTGAAAAAGAAGTTATATTTTTTAAATTCTTCCTTTTAAAATGTTTTAAATTGCCCCAGTAGTTCAAAAATTTATCCAGTGAGCAGCTGAGTCATAACATCCTGGAAGGCGCAGGCTTGATATTTGTTGTGCACTCAGGGCACTACATTGGGCTCAGCACCTCTGAAAGAGGAAAATCATCCAGGGTTCCTGCTCCTGATTTAATATCCGACCAAGCTCTGCTTGAAGAGTGCATGTACGGATATCAGGTAAGGACAGGATCAGGCCCTTGGGCTTGCATTAATGATCAACTAGCCTGCTGATACTCCCAGTCGCAGCTAATGTACGAACAATGACCAGTTGGGCAAGGTACTGGAGGGCGAGTTGCAACTTGTGAAACCATGCCCCAGTTAAGGAGTCGCAATGGGGCATCTTATTATCTACAAGCTGCTTGCTGGTAGCTATTAGAACATTGCGTTCCTGTTTAGCAGAAGCCAGAGCTGGGCTGGGATCGATGAATGCGGTGGTTCTTTCACCAGAGTAATAGGCCCGTAACTCAGGAGAGGCTGTGCTGTGAGTGAGTTATGTGTGTGTTTCACACCACAGACTCTCCACGAGTTAAGGATCTTTCGTACTTGTGAATGAGCCTCTGTATTCAACGACCTCGATGGGAGTTGTCGACTTGTTTATTTCCTCATTATATAGGGTTGTGTATGAAACTTCACCTACCAAGTATTAAAATGTCCCTTTATCTTCTGGTGCACTCAGTGGTGCCATTCTGGCGTAAGTGCAAGCACATGGGGTTAGATTGTCGTCAGGGGAGTGAATATTTCAGGATCAATTTTCAGGTTTGAAATAGTTGTGTAGGATCAGACAAATGTAAAGAGCAGGGAGGTTGGGTAAGTGTAGGTTGTGATTTCTGCTTTTTTTTATTGGAGTCAGTGAGTCTTTGCACTGCTGGTTCCTGAGGTTTGGGTCTCACGTAACCAGTAGCGACACTTGTGTCAAGCTGCCAGATTCGCTGAGGCAGACGTCCAGGAAAGCCAGGTTATTTGTGAGATTTTTGATTTCGATCCTATTCACATAAAGGGTAACAATGATGTGGACACAGGGCTGAGCTTGAGGGAATGTGTCAGAAGGTGCTGCACTGTCCCCAGATTGGCTTCCATATGCTGAGCATCAGGGCCGTTTACACCACTAAGGGCCCAGGTTCAATCCCTGTTCTGTACTGATTTAGTTCATCTCTGCTGGGGTAGATAGTAAGGGCAGCATTATTGACCCTGGGTTAGGGAAGGGATAAAAAATCAGGCAGGATTCCTGCTCCTGATATCCATCTGTTAACTCTTGATGGGGAAGTGCGAATGTGTGGCCAGCTGAGGGCAGCATCAGGCCCGTCCACAGTCAGATAGCCTGCCAACACCCACTGATTGGGCTCAAAGAATGGCTGCTTGGGAGAAGTACAAGTTGGCTGAGGAACTGGGCCTCAGAATAGGTCAGCACCTTCAAACAGGGAGGTGAGGAAAATGGGTACATTTTTTTTACTGTAGGATCCGATTAATTTAAAATTAAAAGGGCAGGGGAATGGGACTGTGTGGTTCGCTTTCTCAGAGAGCTGACACAGACAGGAATGGCCTCCTCCCGTGCAGTAAGATTCTATGATTCATTATTGACGTGCAAGCCTTGAAGACGAGTGTCCGCGAGTTATCTATCTGTGGAACACATCCCAGCCTGAAAGTCCTCACCCAATATCCAAATGTACAGACTTCTAGCAGCAGTTGCCACGTAGAGAATCGCGGCTGTTTTTTCCTTCCTAAACTTCCTGGAGCTCTGCAGCCAATTGCCACGCCTCCACTTTGCAGTCATCTCCTGTCCTCCCCTTCAACTCAGATCAGCTAAATCAGCACAGACTGGGGATCAAACCTTGGCCCTTTCTAGTGTCTGCTGTTCACTGGACTTGCTGAAGCATCTGCAAAGCACTTAAAACCTTTTATAAACAGGTCCACAATAGGTCCTGGCACCTCCTGGTCTCTGGAGCTGTAGAGACCATACACATCGCTGGCCAGTTTCTACAGCAGCCGATCCCACTTCAAAATCAGCGGGCGTAAGTTGTTTTAACATTGCTGTTCACGGCTGGCCCTTTCACTGCCTTGTGTGGGGTGAGCGTGAGCAGCCCACTGGGCCAAAACTGCTTCTTTTTGACGGCGTGCGCCGCCTCCAGCAGCAACAGTAGCGCTGCCTGGTTTTCGCTTGACAAGCCAGCAATGTCAGTGCAACATTAGCGGATTGTAGAACAGGTAATTTTCACAGTTATTAGCCTTTTTTTTTGTTTTGTTGGCCCACCTAGTAACAGCTCTAATGATTAATAGAGAGGAGGTGAGATCACATGCCAGCAATTACAAAGGAGCATTGTTCTCGGTGTTGAGAAAGGTCCAGGATTGCAGTTAAATTCTGGCTGAGGACGTGGCGAGTACATTTATGTCAAGTATTTAGTGGAATACTTACAGGGGTGGAAATTCGTCAGCGCCCCACATCAGGCACGGTGGTGGCGATGTGGACACAACGCCGCCCGAACCGGGAGTCCCGAGGCCGGCCCAAAATTGGGTCTCGAGCTTCTTCGAAACAGTCTGGGCGAGCTGACGCTGCCTGCCGGGCCTCCGCAGGCAGCTCACCCTTCCACAGCATCGAATTTCGGGCTGTCTGCCTGGCCAGCAATGGCCTTACGTAAGTGCTGTGTGGGTGGAAGGGGGGGGAGAGGACAGCGGGAAGGGGGCCGATCACAGCCAGCAGCGTCTGTCGGAGTGCTATGGAGGCGAGAGGAGCGCTCCTGCTCCTCCTTTTTCCACGTCAAAATTAAAACATTTTTTTTAATACTTTTTTGGTGGCGGCCGCATCCAAGCCAGCAAAGCCTGAGCAGGGCTCTCTGCGTCATTACGTTGCAGGGTTACACTTGCTGCTGGAGGCAAATGGGATATAAGAGGTTGTTTGCAGGAAATCATTGATCCTCAGATCAGCCCATCCACATTCACTCCCTTCACCACCGGCGGACAGTGGCTGCAGTGTGTACCATCCACAGGATGCACTGCAGCAACTCGCCAAGGCTTCTTCGACAGCACCTCCCAAACCCGCGACCTCTATCACCTAGAAGGACAAGAGCAGCAGGCACATGGGAACAACACCACCTGCACGTTCCCCTCCAAGTCACATACCATCCCGACTTGGAAATATATCGCCGTTCCTTCATTGTCGCTGGGTCAAAATCCTGGAACTCCTTTCCTAACAGCACTGTGGGAGAACCTTCACCATACCAACTGCAGCGGTTCAAGAAGGCGGCTCACCACCACCTTCTCAAGGGCAATTAGGGATGAGCAATAAATGCCGGCCTCGCCAGCGACGCCCACATCCCATGAACGAATATATAAAAAAAAAAATTAGAGGTTTCAGACATTAGGCTCGGCTGTTTAAAGGACCAACATTTGTATTAGATTGAGATCCAACAGCCCTCTATTGTAACAAAGGCATTAAACAACCTGCCCAAACTAAATGGGAGAGCACCTTCATTAAAGTAGTGGAAAAGGAATTTCATGCGAACGAGTTAATGTGCTTGTTGCTAATATTGCACCGTGTGATTTCAACCCGAGGTGCCTCTTTCTAAATGATACATGATGCGTACCTTGTAATGTTATTGTACAAATCGCATGCATTATTTGAAGCAGAGGGAAAACACATTGCAATGGGGATTAGTTTTGGACAGCTGGAGTAAACAGCCAATACAGGCACGATGAGCCAAAAGTACTCTTTCAGTACGTGGTTCTAGTATTTTAGAACAGGTTGCCAGAAAGGTAAGGCGATGCCCTGTAATTGAGAGCAGTGTCGGTAGAAAATGTGCTGCTGCTGCATAGAGTATAATCCCAGACATAAATCTGCCTTGTGACCATCACTGGCTCGGTCACAGGATATCGGCATTTTAAAGAAGGGATTAGTATAAATTAGAGCCAATTTGTTGCGTTAGGAAGTAAGGCGACCACTAATCCAGTCCAAACAAATCCACTGCTCGCAACAAAAATGTCCATTTCTAAGCCTGTTAGACTTGATTTGAATGAACATCAAAATTTCTCAATGTGTGTGCTGGAAAAAATTCCAATTGTAGAGTGAATTCTCGCTGAAACAAGGTGGTTTAAAACTGTAACATAGCCAAGAAATAACAGAGAAAGTACGCAAAAAAGGGTAGGAAACGTTCTGTTGGTAATTTTCATTCGAATACTCATTGCTGCTGCGTACAATTTTATCCTGCTCCTCAGGTACAGAAAGATTTTTCGGAGCACTTTCCAGAACAAAAATAAGCTCCCATTGCTGTTTGTGGGACCATGCTGTGAACAAATTGGCTGTCATGATTCCCTACCTTACAACACTGACTACACTTTAAAAGTACTTAGTTGGCTGTAAAGTGCTTTGGGACGTCCCGAGGTCGTGCAAGACGCTATATAAATGCAAGTTCTCTCTCTCACCCAGCAGGAGGGAGAGGGGGACCAGAAAGTTTAGGAGGGGCAGCAAAGGTACAGTCAAGGGTAGGGTTCTTAGCAGGCTTTTGAAATCAGGGATGGAGGGGGTAAGGCAAAGAACTGTGGGCAGGGAGTTCCAGAGAACGGGAACTTAAAGAGCAGATGATGGAGCAGGGAGCATGGTGTAACCTTGTCTCTGAAGAGTGGAGGATGCGTATGGAGACGTAAAGCTTGGGGAAATCATTGAGGTAGGGTGAGACTAAGACATGGACAAGGATCCTGAAATGAATTTGCTGGGACATGAGAGTCAGTGAAGCTTGGCAAGGACAGTACTGGTGGGAGTATAGAACTGGGTTGGGTGAGGATAGGGGCTATCAGGAATTCTGAATGAGATCTAGTTTTTGGAGGTGGGAGGTTGGCAAGGAAAGCATGGGAAATAAAATCAAGGCTTGAGGTAATGAAGGTGTGGATTAGGGGCTCATCAGTGCTGAGGGAGGGGGAGCGGGGATTTTTAGGCGGTAGAAGAAAATGGTCTTGGTAACAAATCAAATATGGTGAAGGAAGCGGCCGGGTAACTGACAGGCCATTTACATTATGTGTCCACTCTCGTACTAGCTTTTGGCATCACTTCCCAGGCACTGCCTCCAGTTACACTGCAGTACCTATACTATAGCGAGGGTGACTTGGGTAATGCATATTATGGACTTCCCCAAGCACTCGCTCCAGTGCCAGCGCAGGAATGTCTCCTGGTTCTGACATTGCCCCACAGTCATCCGCCCAGCATCTGCTCAAGAGCTTCTTCTGGCTGGTCAAAGAAAGGAGTTAGCCGTCAGCTTATGTTTTCTTGTCCCTTCCTTTTCTGTACTCACACTCACTCATCATTTGAAGAATGTGCTTGGGGTCAGTGACAATGGCACTCTGGTAAAAGCCTAATATTTTCCTTCAACTGAGGGATAATTATGTTTTTCTGGCAATCACGTTTAAGTCAAATAAAAACAATGCTTCACTTTTGGTAAATATCTCCGTTTACACGAGCTCCCCTCAGACTCTCAGCTATGGGCCTTTAAGTAATGAGAGGCAATTTGATCTCTAATTAAATCTGGCTGTGCACTCACAGGTTTCAGCTGGACAAATTACATAATTAGTGTGGATTCTGTCTACTGCACAACTTGTGGTAAGCACCAATTTATTAAATGAGGTCCCAGTCCTGTTAATCAAATTGAATACATAACCGTCAACTGGGTTATTTAACTAAATGTGTTTAGGGGGGGGAAGGGGGAGGGTATTACAGAATATCATCTATTAGTGTCTCACTGTCACACTTTGATATGCCACAACTTCAGATATAAAATGCACTCCTAGTGGCTCCTACAGAACACACTCTTTCTTACATAGAATCATAGAAAGGTTACAGCACGGAAGGAGGCCAGTCGGCCCATTGAGTCCGTGCCAGCTCTATGCAAGAGCAATCCAGCTAATCGCACTCCCCCACCCTACCCCCGTAGATAGAAGTATGACCATCACCATGGGGTTAAAATAGGAACATAGGAACAGGAGTAGGCCATTCAGCCCCTCGTGCCTGCTCCGCCATTTGATAAGATCATGGCTGATCTGTGATCCAACTCCATATACCTGCCTTTGGCCCATATTGTATTGTTCAGTAGTAATAACAAACTCATTAACTAATTAGCCTGAAATTTCTCCTTCTACTATGTTAGCAGATGTTTTAGTCCCTTTATAAGAAATTTCAGGGGAGGGTTTCTTCTGGTCGCTGTGTGTAATGACATCGTGAACATAGTGTGAAGATTCACTATTTCTAGCACGTTGGTAAAGACTTCTTGCTGGAGATGATTTCACTAGAAATGGCACAAGGGCAATCTGCCCCATACATATCTCTCTCAGACAGACTTAATAGAGAGAGTCTGCTGTACTATTACCAAAGAAAGCCACCTCCCCCAAACTCCCCAGTACTTCTCCTGGAGGTGCTGCCTCATGCTGGGGTCTGGTTTAGGGCTAATTTTGGTCTCAGAAGTCATTTGAGCGCTGTCTCCTTATCTTGAATTTTAGTCTCACTTTAGTTTTGTTTTCATTAAAAAAAAACACATAACCCTAATTAAATGTCAGCCTTGGCTCAGTGGTAGCCCTCTCACCTCGAAGTCAGAAGGTTACAGGTGCAACTCCCACTCCAGAAATTTGAGCATATAATTTCGGCTGACACTGCAGTGCAATACTGAGGGAGTGCTGTATTTCCAAAGTGTCGTCTTTCGGACCAGATGTTAAACTGAGGCCCTGTTTGCTCCCTCGTGTGGATGTAAAAGATCCCATGACACTATTTGAAGAAGAGCAGGGGAGATCCTGAGGTCCCAGTGTCCTGGCCAACGTTTATGTCTCAACCAGCATCATGAGATCAGTTTGTCACCGCTGTTTGTGGGACCTTTCTGTGTCCAAATTGGCTGCCGCGTTTCCCTACATTACAACAGTGACGACAATTCAAAAATACTTCATTGGCTGTGAAGTGCTTAAGAATGTCCTGAGGTAATGAAAGGTTCTATCCGGGGCCTTCCTTTTCTTTATTGCTTAACAGCTCCGTGGATAAACTTCACCGTTGGAGCAGGTACAGAGTTTATATTTCACTCTGCCCTGCCAGAGGTGCTGTCTGTCGGATGTCTGCCCTCTCAGGTGGACGTAAAAGACCCCATGGCATTATTTCAAAGAAGAGCATAGGAGTTCTCCCTGGTGTCCTAGCCAATATTAGCCCTCAAGTAACAGATGATCTGGTCATTATCACATTGCTGTTTGTGGGACCTTACTGTGCACAAATTGGCTGTCATGTTTCCTGCATTACAACGGTGACTACACTTAAAAAAAAAGTACTTAATGGGCTGTAAAGCACTTTGGGACATCCTGAGGTCGTGAAAGGCATGACACAAAAGCAATTTCATAAATATATATATATATATATGTGCATACATACACACGAGATATGAAACGCAGCACAAATATAAAATATAGGGAAAGTATGGGAAAGTACGTATCTCCTATGACTCAAGCATAATGCTTAACTGCCCAGAGTTTGCCCCCTGCCCCCAGCGCTCAGCAGCCCACTTTGTCCATTTTGTTCTTCCTATACTATAGATTGTGGTAGTTACACCATCAGGGTTCAGCAGTCTGGTGCAGGGAATTTGTGGAGCCGAGAAGCCAGAGCACTGTAATTGATTTCTGAAGACAACTTGGCCGTGGACCCTACATGTGAAAAGTACTGTAACGGAATGTGTGGAATCCGCTGCAGTAATTCACAGGAGAATGGCATCACAGGGGGTTTCAACTCAGTTGGCAGCGAGCAGGCTTCACGCATTATTTTATAAACGCCGCTGATTCTTATATCGCAATCTCTGCTGTTTTTTTTCTCTCTCTGTTAATCACCACATCTGTTAGCAATAGTAAATTAAAATCCGGTCAACAGATCACTCGTGGTAGTCCAGAAATACCAGCTGGTCAGCGATGTTGTGTAGAAGGAGCAGGGCCTGGGGAAGAGATGCAGAATAGTGGCTCCTATTTATAGGTAGCTAATACATCCGGTGGTCTTGCATCCATTTTAAAAATATCATCTCCAGCTCTCCTGAGTAAATGCACTGCAGAACTCGGCCGCTCCGTCAGCAAGGTAACCAGGTTTGATCCCCAGGCAGTGCTGAATTAGCTGACTTCACCTGGGGCAGCAATAGGGGGAAGCTACAACTGGTACCCAAACCGGAGGGGTGAATTAACCAACAACAACAACTTGCATTTATATAGCACCTTTAACGTAGTAAAACGTCCCAAGGGGCTTCACAGGAGTGTTATCAAACGAAATTTGACACCGAACCACATAAAGAGATATTAGGACAGGTGGCCAAAAGCTTGGTCAAAGTGGTAGGTTTTAAGTAGCGTCTCAAAGGAGGAGAGAGAGGCGGAGAGGTTTAGGAATGGAATTTCAGACCTTAGGACCTAGGCGGCTGAAGGTTTGGCCGCCAGTAGTGGAGCAATTAAAACCAGGGAGGCGCAAGAGGCAAGAATTGGAGGAGCGCAGGCATCTCGGAGGGCTGTAGGGCTGGAGGAGGTTACAAAGATAGGGAGGGGCGAGGCCATGGAGGAATTTGAAAACAAGGATAAGAATTTTTAAATCGAGGCGTTCCCGGACCGGTAGCCAATGTAGATCAGCGAGCACAAGGGTGATGGGTGAACGGGACCAAGGCGCCCTTTCCTGATTATAAGCCACTGTGTTGGCATTCTTGTGATGCCGCTGTAGTTTAATGATGTGTCAATACTCACTGCCTGGGCTCAAGCACATGAAGGATAGTCAATACCGTGGAGCAGTATCCCAGCATGAGTCAATGCTTTCAGGATTGGAGGGGAGAAAAGAGCTAGGAACTAGAAAAAGAAAAAAATCTTACTTGTGTACACTAATGGTCAGTGAGCTAGGTGGATAGGAAGCTAGTTCAAAATAACCTGCTGCTGGAGACCCTCACATGGCAGAGAACGAGTGTCTGTTGAGGGAGATTCATGGGCTAGGAATTCGATGGCACCGCGTCCATTTTTGGCGGATAGGCTTATTCTGCACTGTAAGTGGACCTCTGACCGTATTGGTAAAGGCTCCTCCATGGGCATCCACCATGAAAGGATTCATTCAGAGTTGAGGGCCGTTCACTTTCTCAGCTAATTCTAATGCATCCGACCGTCCTGCAATACTCCAGGCAAGGTGTGGAAAGGCTCAGGATGGTGTCTGAATGTTACATTCAAGTTCACTTGTCATGGGTTAGCCCAGAGAAAATTAATTTGACACAAAACAAGCTGCATTATAATGTAGAATGGGATAAAATAACATGCCTCTGGATTTACAGAGAAAGCAGGAACTGATTTATTAATGCTGAGACGATGATATTTGAAGTTTGAATCCACTTTTATATATTTAATTTAGATTTGGGGAGCCAGTGCCCATGAGCTACAGGCTACGGAAAACTGATTTAACAGCAGAAATGCTTGGATCCCAGAATCCAAATTAAAAGATCTGTAGAAAAGCAGCAAAAGTAGTGTAGCTGCTAGGTTTCGAAATTGATTTTTTTTGAAAACTGTCTGAGTTGATTCAAGCCCCATTTTAAAACTCTGGGGCCTTGCACCCTAAGTTAGCCACATTTATTTTGAAGAGCATTGAGTTTTGCAAATTTCTAGCTTGCAAGGACAGAAATCCCAAAACAACAGTACTCCTTTCACACAACAGCATGAATACTACACTTGCCTTTCATTCTAAGAGAGCGAACTCAGGGCAACAGTTGAAATGAGATTATAGTGGCTTCAAGGAGCAGCCTGTTACTCTTGTTCAAAACTTTGAAATTTGGAAGCAACAACTGGGAAGGGGAGTTCAGGCCGTAATCGTTGGTTTGACAAGTTATTTTAGGCAATTTGCCACCAAACTGTACGACTCATCCTCAGAGACTCTGACACATGCAAATGCGCCTTACAGTAAGTAGTCGACCAAACACGCACACACCTCTGATCCAGGACTGATGTAGTCTTTTCCCACAGCCCATAACCTTGTTCCCCACGGCCTCATAAATAGTTTTGTTCAGTGAAATTAAATCACTTTGTGTTGGCAGCCAGTGAGTTCTCTTGTTAGTCTTGAGGTCAGGGAGACAATGTTCTTGACCATATCTGTCTGTGTAGAAACCTCTCCCTCATTGCAAATCTGTCAGCCAATATCTACCAAGTGCCAGAGGAAAATAAATGGCTTGCATTATTGGTTCGACTCTCCTGTGAAGGTTAACGGTGAGAACCATGGTGACCCAGCATTGGCCTGTAGCAGCGAGCTTTGATTAAGCTCTCGCTGCTGGGAAAGTAAATTAGTTTAACATTGCTGCTCCATGCCGGGTGAGAAATGATGGACCCCAGCATTATATGACAGGCGAACAATGTGTGAAGTGTTGCCCAGGCTGTTAGTTTTGACAGGAATCTCCCCCTCCCTCTCCCCTCCCCCTCCGCCCCATCACATGCCAGCAGCTAACAGAGACACGGGCACAAACAGTTGGGATGGGCTGTAATATTCAGGTTTATTCCGTCACTGCTGCAGGCCTGAATGACTCAAAGACAAATTCTCACCTGTGTGGTGGCTACATGTTGGTAGTGCACAGCATCAGTATGATGGGCTGTTGCTGGAGGGGCGAGATGATTAATCATTCCAGAGCCCATATCATTTATGTTGTTTCTTTTTTGTTTGTTTGAAGATCATAATTTACCTCTAGTTTACAAAACCTCGGAAAGAATTATTACACCTTGATGAAGCTCTTAGTTCCCGCCTGCATTAAAGAAGCAAGAATGGAGGTTTGTGCCACCTGGAAGTGTATCGTTAGTTTATATTCCAGTCGGTGGGTGCGAGTAGATTTAGCCTGTGGTGAATACAGCTCCCGCAGTGTAGTTGCTGTATGTTTGGTTCAGCTCTTGACGGGGCCCGGTTATAAAGGGCTGTTAGCTGGAGATGCTGTCACATTGATCTTTCTAGTGAGCTCCGCGCAGTTAACTCAGAATATAGAAACAGCTTTAGATGTCATCTTAATAGCGCAGGAAAGCTCCCAAAAATAGTATTTACAAGGCTTGCTATCAGCTGGCCCCATAGTCAGCAAATGGGGTCATTTTTTTCTCTCTAGTTTTCCCCACCCCGAAGGTATTGACTCTATGAATGCCGGCAACCCTCACATAAGAGGCTTTTTGACAACATGGGGCATCACAGTCTGCGATGTATGATTATGTTCCAGTTGATTTAAAACCTCTCTACGTATTTTTTGGCACAAAATATGTTTTGAAACCCATTATATGTTTTCAAACTATTTTGAAACCCATTATTTTGTCACCCTCTGGTCGGAAGGCTAGCAATGTGCTATTAGGAGCTATCATGCTATCCCCGTCTGCAACCGTTTCTTTTCCCCCATTGTAATTGTTCACTCCAGACACCAACAGCGATCATTTGGCTCCGACCTTTTCCCGAGAAGTGTTCTTTAATGATTCGGGTCCCATTGCAGCAATTTCCCTGCTGTAGTTAGGCTGGTTTGATCATTGATAATGGATAAGAATTTGGCAAAGCGCCCTTAAATTATTTTGGATTGGATTTGTTGGAAGCTTTAAAGCAAAAAGTTGTAAAATAAGCAGAGTGCGTTTTTAGGAGTCTCTTGTCGGACTGTTGCGATCTAGATGTATGATCAAGCTGAGGTTTCGCCGTTTGAAAAGTTTAATCTTTTAGCAGCAATACACTTGCATTTATATAACACCTTTTTAACAGAGAAAAAAACATCCCAAAGCACTTAGTGGAGGAGTAAAAATGGGCACCGAGCATAAGTAGGGGGAGTAAAGTGAGGTGACCAGAGGCATGGTTGGATAGGTAGGTTTTGAGAGTGCCTTTAAAATGGCAAGCGAGCCCATGGAATCCAGGGTGCCTTGGCAATTTGGATACAAAACTGGCTTAGTGGCAGAAGGCAGAGGGTGATGGTCGAAGGTTGTTTTTGTGACTGGAAGCCTGTGGCCAGTGGGGTACCACAGGGATCGGTGCTGGGTCCCTTGCTGTTTGTGGTCTACATTAACGACTTGGATATGAATGTAAAAGGTATGATCAGTAAGTTCGCTGATGATACAAAAATTGGTAGGGTGGTAAATAGCGAGGAGGATAGCCTCAGTCTGCAGGACGATATAGATGGGTTGGTCAGATGGGCGGAACAGTGGCAAATGGAATTTAACCCGGAAAAGTGCGAGGTGATGCACTTTGGAGGGACTAACAAGGCAAGGGAATACACAATGAATGGGAGGACCCTAGGCAAGACAGAGGGTCAGAGGGATCTTGGTGTGCAAGTTCACAGATCCCTGAAGGCGGCGGAACAGGTAGATAAGGTGGTAAAGAAGGCATATGGGATACTTGCCTTTATTAGCCGAGGCATAGAATATAAGAGCAAGGAGCTGTATAAAACACTGGTTAGGCCACAGCTGGAGTACTGTGTGCAGTTCTGGTCGCCACATTACAGGAAGGATGTGATCGCTTTGGAGAGGGTGCAGAGGAGATTCACCAGGATGTTACCAGGGCTGGAGCGCTTCAGCTATGAAGAGAGACTGGGAAGATTGGGTTTGTTTTCCTTGGAGCAGAGGAGGCTGAGGGGGGACATGATTGAGGTGTACAAAATTATGAGGGGCACAGATAGGATGGATACTAAGGAGCTTTTTCCCTTCGTTGAGGGTTCTATAACAAGGGGGCATAGATTCAAGGTAAAAGGCGGGAGGTTTAGAGGGGATTTGAGAAAGAACTTTTTCACCCAGAGGGTGGTTGGAGTCTGGAACTCACTGCTTGAAAGGGTTGTGGAGGCAGGAACCCTCACAACATTCAAGAAGCATTTGGATGAGCACTTGAAATGCCATAGCATACAAGGCTATGGACCAAATGCTGGAATATGGGATTAGATTAGACAGGGCTTGATGGCCGGCGCGGACACGATGGGCCGAAGGGCCTCTATCCGTGCTGTATAACTCTATGACTCTATGATACGAGGATGAGGGGTTTAGGGAGAGTTCCAGATACTAAGACTGAGGGGTTTAGGTAGTGAGTCCGAGAGAGTAAGGCTGAGTAGTTCAGGGAGTGAGTTCCAGAGAGTATGGCTGAGAGGTCTCGGGAGTGAGTTCCAGAGAGTACTGCTGAGAGGTCTCGGGAGTGAGTTCCAGAGAGTGCTGCTGAGAGGTCTCGGGAGTGAGTTCCAGAGAGTACTGCTGAGTGGTTTCGGGAGTGAGTTCCAGAGAGTAAGGCTGTGAGGTCTCGGGAGTGAGTTCCAGAGAGTACTGCTGAGCGGTTTAGGGAGTGAGTTCCAGAGAGTAAGGCTGTGAGGTCTCGGGAGTGAGTTCCAGAGAGTAAGGCTGAGAGGTCTCGGGAGTGAGTTCCAGAGAGTAAGGCTGAGAGGTCTCGGGAGTGAGTTCCAGAGAGTACTGCTGAGAGGTCTCGGGAGTGAGTTCCAGAGAGTAAGGCTGAGAGGTCTCGGGAGTGAGTTCCAGAGAGTGCTGCTGAGAGGTCTCGGGAGTGAGTTCCAGAGAGTACTGCTGAGTGGTTTCGGGAGTGAGTTCCAGAGAGTAAGGCTGTGAGGTCTCGGGAGTGAGTTCCAGAGAGTACTGCTGAGCGGTTTAGGGAGTGAGTTCCAGAGAGTAAGGCTGTGAGGTCTCGGGAGTGAGTTCCAGAGAGTACTGCTGAGCGGTTTAGGGAGTGAGTTCCAGAGAGTACAGCTGAGGGGTTTAGAGAGTGAGTTCCAGAGAGTATGGCTGAGGGGTTTAGAGAGTGAGTTCCAGAGAGTACAGCTGAGAGGTCTCGGGAGTGAGTTCCAGAGAGTACAGCTGAGGGGTTTAGAGAGTGAGTTCCAGAGAGTATGGCTGAGGGGTTTAGAGAGTGAGTTCCAGAGAGTAAGGCTGTGAGGTCTCGGGAGTGAGTTCCAGAGAGTACAGCTGAGGGGTTTAGAGAGTGAGTTCCAGAGAGTATGGCTGAGGGGTTTAGAGAGTGAGTTCCAGAGAGTAAGGCTGAGAGGTCTCGGGAGTGAGTTCCAGAGAGTACGGCTGAGAGGTCTCGGGAGTGAGTTCCAGAGAGTACGGCTGAGCGGTCTCGGGAGTGAGCTCCAGAGAGTGATGGCTGAGGGGTTTAGAGAGTGAGTTCCAGAGAGTAAGGCTGAGAGGTCTCGGGAGTGAGTTCCAGAGAGTAAGGCTGAGGGGTTTAGAGAGTGAGTTCCAGAGAGTATGGCTGAGAGGTCTCGGGAGTGATTTCCAGAGAGTGATGGCTGAGAGGTCTCGGGAGTGAGTTCCAGAGAGTAAGGCTGAGAGGTCTCGGGAGTGATTTCCAGAGAGTGATGGCTGAGAGGTCTCGGGAGTGAGTTCCAGAGAGTACGGCTGAGAGGTCTCGGGAGTGAGTTCCAGAGAGTGATGGCTGAGAGGTCTCGGGAGTGAGTTCCAGAGAGTAAGGCTGAGAGGTCTCGGGAGTGAGTTCCAGAGAGTGCTGCTGATGAGGCTGAAGGCTCTACCACTGGTTGCCAACTTTGGCTGGATGTATTCCTGGAGGTTTCATCACATGATCCCTTGCCCCCAACTGCTCCACATCACACTCCCATTATTGGTCGCCCAACACGTCCATTGTTTAATGAAGAAAACAAACAATTTTTTAAAATCCCCCCTTATGATTTTTCACCTGGTTTTCTCGCAGTAGTGTTGTCAATTCACTGGGAACTCCTGACCAATCCTGGAGAGTTGGCAACCCTGTCTACCACTGAGAGTGGGATGGAATTCAGAGGAGGTCAGGTTTAGAGGAACAAATGGTTTGTAACAAACTACAAGGTTGGTGGAGAGGGATGGAGGTAATGTGGAGGGGAGGCCATGGAAGCATTTGTAGAGTAGGAGGATTTTGAAGGTGAAAAGAGAAGGATTTAGGAAGAAAACTCCAGAACAAAGAGACTGAAGGCTCTGCCATGGATGCGACGCTGTGACTGTCATTATCAACACTGCTCATTTTACCACAACAGCAGAAACACGGGAAAGCAAAGCCTTCACTCTCTCGCTTCCCTCTGCTTATACTGATGGTGAGCTTGTCTTCTACAAAACCCTGTAATATGCTGAGAGTCCTGGTGCTTGAGGGAGGATTTCACAGTAACTGTAAAAGCTGCACCTGTGCAATCTATTTAGAAATGACAGTCATGGGTTTTATTTCTAGCTGGCAGACATCGGCCTGTCCTGGGGAGGGTCTGTACACACGCCAGCAATGTGAACTCCACACTGCTGCCCTGTACGACCAGCCTGAGCGCTCAACCAGAAACCAATGTCCACCCCACTGCCCACCATTACAGTATCCGGAAGGATCCAGGGGAAGCCACCTCCAGGTGGGCCTGGACTCCTCTAAAGGCAGAAGACCTGCCTCATTTCATTTTCAGGGTGGCCATCAAAGTCAAAGCCAACAACGGTAGCAGCTCTATTGTGTGGGGGAGTGTGTTGGAATCGGACTAGCCAATTATGGTCATGCTTCCTAAAGGAGCATTGCCATTGAAGAACTTCTATCTTGTAAACAAAACAAAGGCTAACACTATCCAACATGCTGCTGAAAAATAACAACTTTCATTTACATAGTGCCTTTAGAGTACAGAATGTCCCAAGGCGCTGCCACAGAGGAGAATCCAACATGAGCAGTAACATGGCGGATGATATAGGCTTTTAAGGAACTTTTTGAAGAAAGAGCGGGAAGTTGTAAAGTGTTTAGGAGGCAGTTCCAGAGAAGAGGGCTAAGCCGGCACAGGCACAATGGGCCGAATGGCCTCCTGTGCTGTATGGTTCTGTGGTATTACGACAGCTGAAAGTCCTGTCACCAATGGTAGAGAAAAAAAAAGAAAGACCTGCATTTATATAGCGCCTTTCATGACCTCAGGACGTCCCAAAGCGCTTTACAGCCAATTAAATAATTTTGAACTGTTGTAATGTAGGACACGTAGCCAATTTGCACAGAGCAAACTCCCACAAACAGCAATGAGATAATGACCAGATAATCTGTTTTAGTGATGCCGGTTGAGGGATAAATATTGTCCAGGATACCAGGGAAAACTCTGCTCTTCTTCGAATAGGAACCTTTACCTCCACCTGAAAGGGAAGACAGGGCCTCGGCTTAACGTCTCATCCAAAAAATGGCACCTCCAACAGTGCTGTACTCCACTGGAGTGTCAGCCTAGATTTTGTGGGAGTGGAGTGGGACTTGAACCGACAACCTTCTGAGTCAGAGGCAAGAGTGTTACCCACTGAGCCACGGCTGATACTTCAAATCGGTAAGGGGAAAATCATCCAGGGTTCCTGCTCCTGATTTAATATCCGACCAAACTCTGCTTGAAGAGTAAATGTACGGATATCAGGTGAGGACAGGCTTGCGTTAATGCACAACTAGCCACAACTGATAGGAGGGGATGAGGGGTGCATGGGAGGCTAGAGTCAACAAACCAAAGGGAGAGCGGTAAGATCTACAGCTGGAAGAGTTAGAGTGGCATAAGGCCTCCGAGGATTTTGGATTTGATGCAATGGGGGCAGGGTGGGAGCCATGAAAATCAGCAAGGGCGGGAGTGACAGAAGAATGGGACTTATCGTGGGCATTATGGACCAGATGTAGCTTGTGTCGTGTGGAACGAGAGAGAGAGAGAGATGGAGAAGTCAAATCTGGCATGTAAGGGCCGCCAAAGCATTTCTTCAGCGATACTGTCTTTGTGGTCTAAAAAGTGCAGATTAAATAACGGGGATTCATGTTTTTGTTGTCGGCCTATGATACAAACTGTCATCTTTCTTATTTATTAACGTTTCCAGGAGTTCCGTACTGGGCCCGTCCGGATCGGATGGAGAAGAAACTTCATGCAGTCCCTGCGGCTAACACCGTCCGCTTCCGCTGCCCAGCTGCAGGAAACCCCACTCCCACCATCCACTGGCTGAAGAATGGCAAAGAATTTAAGGGTGAACACCGCATCGGGGGCATCAAGGTGAGCCATTACTCCCGACCAGCATCGGCTTGTCAAGTTTCAACTAATCGCAGTGTCTGTTCGCTCTTTGACAGGGTCACGACTAGTCATGTGACAAATAGGGCCAGAGGGCAAAGGATTAGCAGACTTTGGTCAGGTCATTCCAGGCCCGAGAGTTCCTCCAGGCCCACGGCCCCATCTACTAACGAAACTATTTGTGACCATCTTCACTCTTTGCCACTCCTGACGCCGATCATTTTAACTTGACGGAACGCCCAGGGGCCTGTTGCCATCAGCACTGTCACACCAATGGGATGGATAATGTGATGGACTGACCAGGCTGGAGCCAACCCAGAGGATTAAAAGTGAATCAGAAGAGGCAGTGCAGCCGCTGCAGACAGAGCTTGTCAGCAGCTACAGATGATGAAAGGCTCCGGCACTTTAAAAATGTTGGATAGGGCCTTCCATCAAAAGGCCCGTGAATTACTCCAGAAACTTTCCATCCTCGTCCGTTTGTTTAGACTCTGACACGCAGGCTGAGTGACCCCTGTCAACATTTTCACAGCATTTCAGTGACGTGCATTGTAGTGGAATTTGTTTTTCCTAACAGTCTGCCAGGGCATCAGTCGTTATTTTTGACTTGGTTTTACTAAAGCAATACAATTGTGCGGTAAAACTAAAGCAGAAGCATCGACTGGGTCGGCCTTACCCCAACTAAGAGTAGGCCGTTGGAAAATATATTTCACAAACCCCGTTTACGCTGGGCAGCTAATTCAAAGTGAAGACTTCAATTGTGGAGACTTCAATCCAATTTCAGAATTCAGCCCAATTTCATACCTTAAAAATGGCATTAAAAAAAAACCTGATGATTCAAAAACAAAGGCCGCTTTCATTGTTAACATTTTCTCCCACAAAGAAATTCCCACGGCAATGAGTGTCTTTAAGAGCTGGTACCCCAATCATGAGGGACGATTTTCCAAGTCTGTGCTGCCGCCGAGGAGCCTCGCCTCCTTGTATCAGGGAATGGCGGGCAGCAATACCAGGGGATGAGGCTCCCCAGGGGCAGCGCGTACTCAGGAATCCCACCCTGCTGTTGTAGTAAGGCTGTGAGAACCGTGCACCTTCCTACCAAGAGTGGGCTCGCTGGGCCTGGTGGCCTCTTCTGTTTGCACGTTGGTGCTGAGGCTGGTGGGCACAGGTGGTCTGATGCCCCATTTATCTTGCTTCCATTGATGAGTGTGCCTTTGGAGGCAAAGCTGTGAAATAAACACGGCAGTGCTGGTACCGGGGGACTGCCCTTGAGAGAGGGTTTCACCTGAAGCCTGTGACGAACTTCTAGGGCTCGATTTTAAAAGTTAAAAAAAATGGGTGGGTTGGGGGCAGGGGGGGCATTGAAAATTGTCACCATTTCAGACCCGCCCCTCCAACCCGCCCATTTCCGGTTTTCACGGGGGTGGGATGAGGGGCAGGCGGCCAACCCGCTCCCAGGAGGTAGGTGGGGCTTTAAAGCCTTTCAAGGAGGCTTCAGGCCTCCATTTTTCACTAATTCCCGATTTCAAACCCAGGAGGCCGGGATTCCCGGACCTTCTGTTTTATGCCTCGTGTAAGGAGGCGAGAAGGCCCGAGAGTAACGGGTAAGTGCCTAGAAAGGCACAGCTTGTGGGCCCGGAGGAGCGGGAGTGCTTCCCCCAGGCCCAACAAGCCTACCTGCACCGACACCCCCCGGCCCCCAATCGCGGACCCCCAACCCCCGATCGTGGACCCCCAAACCCCGATCCTCCGATCCCGATCCCCTGACCCCAATCCCCCGACCACAATCCCGATCCTCCCCCTCAACGATCGCAGACCCCCGATCCTGTACTCCCCATTACTGACCCCCGATCCCATACCCCATGACTCGCAACCCCCGTGCCCACCTATGCTCACCCGCATCCCTTGCCCACCCCTGCCACCAACACCACCACCCCCCCCCCCCACCATCCATACAAACAAAGACTCCTCTCCCTGGCTGGTCTCCTGTCCGACTGAGACCAGCCTGTCAGTCAGTCGGACGGGAAACCGACAAATAAAATAAAAGACCTCCTTACGTCAAAATCGTAAGGACGTCTGGGAAACCCGTACGATTGGGTTTCCCTACCTCAAATTGACCCCCCCGCCCCCTTCCCGGCTCTGTTTTAAAATTGAGCCCATAGTGTTCGCTGCGGGCACCATTTTGGGTTTAGACCGGCAACGTGTCTTAAGCTATCACTGATCTCCATGGGCGTTCCCTGACTTGGTCCCAGGTCTCGGGCGCTCCCAACAGCATAACAGAGCCGGCTCCCTCCAGCTCAGCTGAAGAAGAGGGCTAGTTTAATTTGTAAAATTCTAAAACTTCCAGCGGTGTAGTCAATTGCCTCGGAGAGCATGTTTAAATTTTAAATCCCCCTCCCAAACTTCATACGATCGCTGGGATGCCAGCTACCTGACCAGGTACAGCTTTGCACCAGCTATGCGTGAATAGATATCCTTTCTTGCCAAATCTGTCCTGCAGTATAAAAATGGGGCATTTGGCAGTAAGTGGAACCCTTCCAAAAGAATATAAACGGAGTTGGAATCCCTGACCCTGAGGTCAGTGTTACAGGTGCTGGAGTTATAACCAAGGCCTTTAGTTGCATGAAGTGAGCTGGGGCAGAGGTGAGTGTAAACAATGGTGGGGGAGAGGAGGAGGCGGTCAGCAGTGTTCAGCACAGATCAACTCCAGCTAGTAGCCCACTTACATTTGCGGCTAAGAGGGATTCATCAGTTGAGATTGATCTTAACTGACCACATTTGCTTTTATAAAGAGGTACGTACGTGAAGTCAGTGTAAAGTTATAGTAGTTATTAGAACTTCTGTTGATGTCCGGGAGTGGATTTTCCTCTGGATTCCCAGTTTAAAGCAGCCAGGAATGCAAAATCAGCCAAGGGGCTGTTCCACCACCACCACTGGGATGTTCTGCTGGAAGTGACAGCGGAGTATTGAGATGACACGGTAATGAAGAGACGATGTCGAGCGCTGTATTTCCCATCATTACCACCATGACAACGCTGGATGCACAAGCCCACTTTATTGACATCTGGTGTTCATATGGAGGAGGCGGGGGGGGGGGGGGAATGGGGAGAGGGGTTTAAAATTTAAACATGCCGCCCGCCTCTGCTCTGAGGAAATTGACTACATTCCTGGAAATGTTAAAGTTTTGCAAATTAAATTGGCCCTCTTCTTCAGCGGGGCTGGAAGGAGCCGGCCCAGTTATGCTGTTGGGAGTGCTCGGTATCTGCAGCAACCATTTTCCTCTCTCCCACAGGGAGGGGGAAAGTGGGGGTGGGGGCATCCTAAGTTGGAAGAAATCCCGTCAGGAGCCCGCCAGAGTTATTCAGATGAGACTGACCCCAGGAAACGGGCCAGGGTCAGCGATGGCTCCATCGGGCAAAATCAATAACTATTGTTTTTCTCCACAATTGTTTCCTCTGCCCTCCCGAAGTCTGGAATGTTTGTGCACACTGACTGTCTATTATTAATGATGAATGAGACAAAACTTCTTTAAGAACAGAAGCAGTAAAATGGCAAACACACGAGAGCAAAAAGAAAATCCCTTCCCTTAAATGAAAACTCTAAACCTACTAAAGAAAATATTTGTACTTTTAAAACATCTGATTTTGAGTTGAATCAAACTGTTCTTTCCCCCGGTAGTATTTTTTTGCTGATCTTGAGTCACCGTTCAGGTTTTGAGCATCAGCTTGGTCTGTTTTTGATGACTTTATCTAAACATGCACCCTCCGCCTCAGAGTTACACATAAACCAGAAGAGTCAGGTTTGGTTTTCAGTCTAAAATCCCACTTTAAAGCAGCATTCAAATCCTTTTAGGAATCTGCAATATTTTATAATCGTTCTAAAGCCCATGTGACATTGAACGCTTAACCGTATGAATAAAAGGCTTGTTTTAATCCTTTCATCAACCAGGGAAGCCGGCAATTGTCTTGTAAGCAATAACAAAAGTGCCCAAATGTGTTTCTGCTTTTTTACCCCTCCTCTTTCTGAGCAGCAGTTGAGAGGCATTCATTTTATTCTCTCCCAGTTGTCTGGTCTCCTGAAACCGCTGACTTGCTTGCCACAGTGCGCTTCTCTGGATGTTGTTCGCTCACCGAATTCCTCACCCAAGTGGCCATTCTTTGTGTGTGAAGCTAAACATTCAGTGCCACCGGGCTATTCGAATGCACGGGGCATCACAGCCGAGCCTGATCCTGTCCACTCGTGTACACTTTCCAGTGGAGTCACTGGCGAGTGATCGGGAGTGAGGTTCCCTGATTGGCAATGAAATGAAGATATACAAAAGCAAGTAAAACCGACCCCTGCCACCAGCAGTGTTTACTGTACATGGACAGTGAGCATTGCCAGTGGCACACCACCAGAAACAGAGATGTTTTTTGTTGCACTAATCAATGTGCGGGAGAGCTCTTGGTGCTGGGCAGTGAGCATTTTCCATTTCAGCTGCCCGCTCTCAGAATCAAGCACTCCCAGGTCAGATGTAGCTCAAATAGATGCAGAGTAAGGCTGCCTCTACTCTGCCGCACAATGTCTTTCAGCCCCTACCACACAAGTGCGCTCCCTAAAGTTCCTGTGTAACATTTTTTTCCCATTTCCCATACCGACCCTCCTTAGCCTGTCCGAGTGACATTGCCGATTAGTGCTGATTGTGGGGCAGTTTAGCGCTTCCAAACTCATTTCATGCCCTTAGAGCTAACAGACAACATTGACTTTAAATCAGTCGATCTGGGCTGGATTTGTCCAACCCTACTGCATTATCCAGTTCCTCACAATGAAATACCTTGAGAAAAATAGTGAAATAGATTGTAAACTCACTGAAATTATTATGGTTTATTTATTTGCCAGTAAGAAACTACATTTTTAACACCAAAAGAGTGACTCTCACATTGGATGTGTGAGACTTGACCATCCTTATGGTGTTCAACTGGCTCAGGATATGGGCCTGAACTCCCATAGCCACTCCTCTGACCTCCTCATATGGGCGGTGTAAACGACAAGGAACCTTTGAGGTATCTAAAATGGCCGCCCAGGCTACACTCACTCCTTGGGCCCTGTCCTCAGAAGCATTCTGTTGTAACTGTGGACTTCCTGAGACCAGTTTTGCATTGGTGGTGTCCTGTTGATGAACTGTACTCCCTCAGCCAGCGACACTCTTTAATGTATTTGACCTGGCCACCTGAACTGCTGTCAAGTCTCCAGTTAAAGCTGGAGAGATGGACAGAGATGGATTTCCTCCCTTTTTTAGCAATAGGAATCGTGAGGCTTCCAGTTTTGAGCAGCAGTGACAGCAGGAAGAAAAGTAAATGGGGAGAGTGGCCCACAGCGGTCATGGGTCTCTCACTGTTCCCCTGAATCTATAATAACATAAAAGGAGTTTTCAATTAAAACCTTTCCATGAATGAGGGATTCAAATGAGTCTTTTGGCAGGGACGTAAAACAGTGGATCAGAGATTTGACGGTCTTGAACAACACTTTGTTTTTCTTGTTTAAAATATCGCAGCCAAACATGTTCTGAAACATATTAAACGTGTTGAGCCAACATGCTTGTTGCTTTTTACAAAGCTTTTAGGGTGTCAGCGGGATCGGTTGTGCAAGTAGTGGAAAAATAGCTAGGTCTTTTATCATCAAAGCCTTCATTTCTCCCAGAAACCGTTTATATAAAACCATAACCATAGTGTGCACTGAACCAAAAACTATCTCACTGAAACACACCTGGAGGCTTTTTCCTGAAGGCACTGACTTTTCCTGGGTGGGGACCCACCTGCAGCCCTCTTATACCTCACCAAGTGGCTATTCTTGAGCCTCGATAGTGGGCCTCAGCAAGCTATGAAGAAGACCTCACAGCCAAGTCCTCACCGGCATCCACACAGGCAGCAGTCCCAGCAGAGGAGGGGGGAAAGGGCAGTCACTAGATAGTGATCAGGCATAGGGACCCTGGCTACCGATAGATAATGAAACTAGCTGTAGTCCAGGGATCAAACCTGGGAGCTTCCTGCTCTGTGTAGCTCTATTATTACACCTGCTGGCTTTTGCATTCACTGTGAGCCAGGAGGGCTGCCACTATGTTTGAGCTTTGCTAGTAGTAGCTGCACAACACCACACCCAATTGTACTGCTGCGATGATTGGCAGTTAGCTGATAAACTAGTCGGTGAACGACAGTAACCTGGCCAAGGAGCCATTTCTGTTTCTTCCAGTTACTGGGAAGGAGTCTTTGAATCACATGCACTAATTCAGAAACCAGCGGGCATTTAGAGCTCTCAAAGAGACCCGATGACCATCTTTTATCTGATTTCTTTCCTTCAGTTGCGCCACCAGCAGTGGAGTTTGGTGATGGAGAGTGTCGTCCCCTCGGACCGTGGCAATTACACTTGTGTGGTTGAGAACAAATATGGCAGCATTAGCCACACCTACCAGCTGGACGTACTCGGTAAGAAAACTCTTTTCCTTTCAGTTTTATCAGGCTGCAGACAAATATGGGTTGAAATCACCAATGTGCGATATTGGTCATGAGTGTATTAAAAGTCATGGGTTCAAGCTCCACTCGGACACTTGAGCACATTGTCTAGGTTGGCACTCCGGAACAGTACTGAGGGAGCATTCTGTTGTCAGAAGTGCCGTCTTTTGGATGAGATATTAAACTGAGGCCTGTTCAGGTGGTCAAAACTGGCCCCATGGCACTATCGTAGGAAGAGCAGGGAGTTCATCCAACCAAGCATGACCACCACCCCAAAAAATAGATTAACTGGTTATTCACTCCTTTGCTGTTTGCGGGACCTTACTGTGCACAAATTAGCTGCAGCATTTACCTACGCAACAGTGACTGCAGTTCAAAAGTAATTTATTGATTGTAAGTGCTCCTGAGGATGTGATGAAGTGTTATATAAATGCAAGTTTCTTTGTCCACTCGTTTGTTCTTTCTTGAGGCATTGATTCCCTCACTAGGATACGGTTTCACTCGCAATAGTCGTCCTATGGTGCCTCACCAAGGTGGCTATTACTCATGGGTGAACCTCAGTGGTGATCGCCGACAGGCTGTCTTACTGTGGAGAACATCACAGCCAAACCCAATCCTGTTTTCATCTGGACTACACTCTGGCTCTTCCAGTTGGGATCACTGTATAGCAAATCAAGACTGAGAAACTATGACTGATTTTCTGCTCCCTAACCCAGAGTTGCTGAGGCTTTTTGTAGCAACCCTTACTGCTGCCTCAGCTGAGATTAGCTAACTGAGCGCAGACTAAGAATAATCCTGGCTTGGTACGGGCAGGTGATGCAGAGGATGGTGCACCGTGCGTTTGCACCAGACGTTACATTTTTGATCTGAGGGATTCTTTCTGGAGGAACCAGCTTGCTGCTCAAGAGGGTAGGAGTGGAGCCCAAGCCGGCCCTGTATGCTCTTCCAGGAGGCCGGTAACCAACTAGAACTGGTGGAGGCCTGGAAACAGGTCAAGCAAAACGGGCTCCTTGCAAAAAGCAGCTGAGACTGAGTCAATTCAATCCTTTAAAAAGGAGCTGGATAAATATCGAGGTGGGAACAATGTTGGAGGTTATAGGCATAGGAAAGCACTGAGATGATCAAGTATGTACAAGGAAGGCGGGTGGAAGGGATGTTGTTGTGGAAGGCAGCAGGCCAGTGGGATTGTATAATCGAGATGGATGAATATTCTGGAGTTTAACTTGATTACCTTTGGCGATCTGGGAGTATTTACACAGAACAACCCCATGGGACATCAAATGGATGGAATGAGACCGTAACAGAGAGACAGTATATGGTCTGTGGAAGGAGTGGGTCTTTTCTCACCCTCTGAGCACATGAACTGGAGGGGCAGCTAAAGAATGGAATGGAAGATGAAAGTAGAAGCATTAAATTATGGTGATTTATTGTAAAAATCACAATAATTACTTTTGTCTGTAATAACAATAATTTCTAGTTCATTTGAAGGTAATTGTAGAAAATCCAATTGTACAATTCTTTAGGGAGTGGATAATAAATTGCTGAAGAGTCTGTGGCCATTTCCTCATCTTGTTGTATCGATTAGGGATTCAAATGAGATCACCTTCAGCCAGATGTCATTGTGCATTAAAATAAACCCAGTAACTCGATGTTAACCAGTTTACTGCATGGAAAATAATACGCCTAGAAAGAAGTTTGAGGGGTTGAAAGGAGCATTAGGTAGCTCTCACTTAAAGCTGAATTATTGATTTTTCTCAACCTTTTATCGGCTTTTGTTGAAATCGATACGGAAATGAGGATTTACTGTCTGGGTGACTGTATATCAGTGATCCTCTGTCATCAAGGAAGTCTGAGTAAGGTGAGAGTATCAAAGATGGCGGCGAATTGATATTCCTACCACTACTTTCACAATAACATAGAAACATAGAAAATAGGAGCAAGAGTAGGCCATTTGGCCCATCGGGCCTGCTCCGCCATTCAAAATGATCATGGCTGATCATCTAACTCAGTATCCTGTTCCAGCTTTTTCCCCATATCCCTTGATCCCTTTAGCATTAAGAAATATATCTATCTCCTTCTTGAATACATCTAATGACTTGGCCTCCACTGCCTTGTGTGGTAGAGAATTCCACAGGTTCACCACCCTCTGAGTGAAGAAATTTCTCCTCATCTCTGTTTTAAATGGCATACCCCATATCCTGAGACTGTGACCCCTGGTTCTGGACTCCCCAGCCATCGGGAACATCCTCCCTGCATCCAGTCTGTCTAGTCCTGTTAGAATTTTATATGTTTCGATGAGATCACCTCTCATTCTTCTAAACTCGAGTGAATATAGGCCTAGTCGACCCAATCTCTCCTCATACGTCAGACCTGCCATCCCAGGAATCAGTCTGGTAAACCTTCGTTGCACTCCCTCCATGGCAAGGACATCCTTCCTCAGATATTGAGACCAAAACTGCACACAGTACTCCAGATGTGGTCTCACCAAGGCCCTGTATAACTGCAGTAAGACATCCCTGTTCCTATACTCAAATCCTCTTGCAATGAAGGCCAACATACCATTCGCCTTCCTAACTGCTTGCTGCACCTGAATGCTCGCTTTCAGCGACTGGTGTACAAGGACACCCAGGTTTCGTTGCACACCCCCTTTTCCCAATCTATCACCATTCAGATAATAATCTGCCTTTCTGTTTTTTACAACCAAAGTGGATAACCTCACATTTAACCACGTTATACTGCATCTGCCATGTTCTTGCCCACTCACCCAACTTGTCTCAATCACATTGGAGCCTCTTTGCATCCTCCTCACAGCTCACATTCCACCCCAGCTTTGTGTCATCTGCAAACTTGGAAATGTTACATTTAGTTCCCTCATCCAAATCATTGATATATATTGTGAATAGCTGGGGCCCAAGCACTGATCCCTGCGGTATCCCACTATTCACTGCCTGCCACCCGGAAAAAGACTAATTTATTCCTACTCTCTGTTTCCTGTCTGTCAAACAGTTCTCAATCCATGCCAGTTATATTCCCCCCAATCCCATGTGCTTTAATTTTGCACACTAACCGCTGGCGGGGACCTTATCAAAAGCCTTCTGAAAATCCAAATACACCACATCCACTGGTTCTCCCCCGTCTATTCTACTAGTTACATCCTCAAAAAACTCCTGTAGATTTGTTAAACATGATTCCCTTTCATAAACCGATGCTGACTTTGTCCAATCCTGTTAACAGTGGCCAGAGAAAAAAAGAAAGACAGGCTAGCATTTATATAGCACCTTTCATGATCTCAGGACATCCCAAAGCACTTTACAGCCAATTAAATACTTTTGAAGTGTAGTCACTGTTGTAATGTAGGAACGCAGCAGCCAATTTGTACACAGCAAGGTCCCAAAATCAGCAATGTGATAGTGACCAGACAATCTATTTTAGTACTGTTTGTCAAGGGATACATATTGGCCAGTACACCTGGGAGAACCCCCCCTTCTTCAATATAGTGCCATGGGATCTTTTACATCCACCTGAGAGGGCAGACGAGGCCTCTATTTAACATCTCATCTGAAAGACAGCACCTCCGACAGTGCAATACTCCCTCAGCACTGCACTGAAGTGTCATCCTAGATCTTGTGCTCAGGACTCTTGGAGTGGGACTTGAACCCACAATCTTCTGACTCAGAAGCGAGAGTGTTACCGACTGAGCCACAGCTAACGAGAGTTTTAGCAACAAGGTCTTCGGCCATCCCTCTGCACCGTACAGAAGAGAAACACTCAGTGATTGGCTTGTGCCGGGTTAGTTGATCTCAACCAGGACTCAGGCCTGCACTAGGGAATGGAAAACATCCAGGGCTCCTGCTCCTGATTGCTGTGCAGTGATCCCTGCTCAAAGTGTAGATGCATGCCCATTTGCTGAGGATGGGTGGGATCGAGTTCGGGTGTGATGGTTAGAGACTCTGGAAAGACTCAAACCCTGGGTTTTCTGATCAACATGATTTAATGATGGTGGTGATCCATTTAAAATAAATGGGTTTCAGTGGCATTAACACAGCACAAATCGGAAAATCCAGGTTTCATTCTCAAGACTCTCACCTAGGGGGAGATACTGGAGGGTGGAGGGTAGTGGGATTGTGGGAACCAGGCTTTAACATGCATTTTTCTCACAATCCCTGAACATCATTAGTGTAACAGTAGTGAGAAGTTGCTCTCAGTGCCTGCTGTGTGTGCCCAGGGCTCAGGACCGTGCCACACAGTCCTTTTACCAAATGAGTCATCAGGAGATACTTATTTTTTTAGCCTTTTTGTTTTAACGTGCTTACTTAGCCTCCCATAATGTTGGGAAAACAGGAAGAGAATGCATGGCCCATGAGGCTCCTCCATCATCACTACATCGCACACACAAAGCAATTAATATTCTACAGTGTGTGTGTGTGTTCATTTTATACAAACACATCAAACTCTGTGTTTAAAAAGAAATAATCAGACCTCACGGTAAAAATATTACTGCATTGTTTTCGGTCATAGAAGACCCTCGTACAAATGCCATGAGCTGGGCTCGGTCCCAAAACACTTTAACTCCCTAATCTATTATTCCTGTCACAGCTTGATTAAAGACTCCAGTTACACTGCTGACAGTGAGGAGAAGAAGGCTATGTAGTTAGACACTGTAAAAGCTCATTTGAAACAATGATATTAAAAAGGTGATTAATACTTTAAATTAACTGTCACAGTCGGAGAGTTGCAATGGTCTGAGATACAATTAATTATATTTTTTTTCAAAGTCATCTTTATTGATGACATAACGCATTGCCACCCAGTGTTTACACCAAAAGTCTTATATTTAAAGGGATGGGCTTCCCGGTTTATCTGCTGCATTATCTCATGCCAGTATTAGACTTGGTTTCATTGGTACTTACATAGAATTAATTAGAATGTACAGCACAGAAACAGGCCATTCGGCCCAACAGATCCATACCAGTGTTTATGCTCCACACGAGCCTCCTCCCTCCCTACTTCATCTACTCTTTGTGGTAGCAAGTTCCACATTCTAACCACTCTCTGGGTAAAGAAGTTGCTCCTAAATTCCCTATTGGATTTATTAGTGACTACCTTACATTTATGGACCATAGTTTTGGTGTCTCCCACTTCTCTGCGTCTACCCTATCAAACTCTTTCATAATCTTAAAGCCCTCTATCTGTGTCGATCTCCATGCCAACTGTGCAGACATCGTACTTCCGTCATAAATTGGTGTTTTATTCCATTCTGTGCTGTGGTTCAAGACCAGGTCCTCAACGTTAGGAGGTGATGTATGAGCCACTTACAATGTGCAACCACAGTCACACTGCCTTTTTACCCCTGCTTTGATGTCTTCCCCCTCTCACCCCTCAACACCAGGCACCTAGCCAAAGTCATGCATTTCCCCATTGGAGGGTAGGGTAACATGCAGGCTCAGTGCCCCACCCCAGCACCCCATTGCGACTCCACAGCTGCCTATGGGCCAATTTTGAGAGTTGTATTGACAATTTGTGAAAGTGATGCAGGTTAAACTGCCTGCCCTCTCAACCAGATTAATGGTGCCTGGCATGGAACAGCAACCAAAAATATAACAAATAAAAACAGAAAATGCTGGAGAAGCTCAGCAAGTGAGGCAGCATCTGTGGAGAAAGAAATAGAGTTAATGTTTCAGGTCGAAGACCTTTCGTCAGAACTGGTAATTGTCAAGAGTTAAAGTTTTTAAGCAAGTACAGAGTCAGGGAAAGGGGAGGGTGGGGGTGGGAGGGGAGGAAAGAACAAAAGGGAAGGTCTGTGATAGGGTAAAGGGCACAAGTGATTAAATGACAAAAAGGATGATGGTGCGAGGCAAGGAGGGTGGTAATGGGGCAAGTTAAGGAACAAAGGATTGATCAAGAGTAGCTGTAAATGGCAGCAGCAGAACCATTACCAACTGAACAACCTTCGGGACTCAACATTGATTGCAATAACTTCAGATCATAACCACTGCTCCCATTTTTTTGGTCAGCTAGTGCTGGTAATAGTTCTGATTTCAGATTTCCAGCATCCACAGTATTTTACTTTTCAAAAATATAACAAAGTCTGAAACTGCACGCACTAAGTGGCAGCAGGTAGAAGAGAAATGAACGGTCATACCCACCTTAGGTGAATAGCTAACAACAACAAGCATTTATATTGCACACCTCATAGAACATTTATGAGCACTTTAGAAAGGAGAGGATGACAAGGACAGAAAGGGACCAAGGGCACAGTCTAAGAAATTTTAAGGGGGTTTTTAGAGGAAGAGAGGAAGCTACCAAGAGTGGTTTTGGAAGAGCTCGTTATAAAAAGGACGGTGCCAGCGGCGAGATTGGCAGGCAAGCAAATTAAAACCGAACAGAGCTGAAGGTTAGAAGGATGGATCTAGATCACATGTAGAACCCAGTGATGTAATGGCTGGTGTCAGTTGGATAAATGGCCTGGAGTTTTGCTGAACAGGGAGAGTTTTCACGAGAGTTTCATTCACTTGGAGTTTACCTGTAGTTGGTTGTCTTCCTCAAGATCATGTGGATTGGGTAGAGTTCATAGTATGGCATCTGGAGGGAATGGGTCAGACGGACCAATTGGCCTTTGCAGTTCCATGCCTTTGTATGCTCATGATAAAGATGCCTGTAGTGTTTCCAGTCAACGGCGACAGAATGTCATTTGGCCCAATCCTCCAGTATAGTCTTTCAGCCTGGCATCCAACACCATTTCCTTTGACTCCACTACCACACGTGGCAGCTTAATCCAAATAGTGCTAATCTTGTGCCCTACAGATAAATAATAAGAATTTTATTATCTATTCCAAAATAATTTTGCCTTGTTTTAATCTGAAATGTTTCCTTCATTTTTTAGAAAGGTCTCCACATCGGCCTATTCTTCAGGCAGGGCTGCCTGCAAACCAAACGGTGGTGGTGGGCAGTGATGTAGAATTCCACTGCAAGGTCTTCAGCGATGCCCAGCCGCACATCCAGTGGCTCAAGCATGTGGAAGTCAACGGTAGCAAACTGGGGCCAGATGGAGCTCCATACGTCATGGTGCTGAAAGTAAGTAGCAGGATTGTTGGGTAGCACGGCAGTTAAATGTGACGATCAATAATACCATCTGTGGTCTCGGTAGAATTCATAAGCAAAAAGTGAAAATGTAATTATTATCCACAAATACTCAGGGACTCGACAACAACTTGCGTTTATATAGCACCTTTAACGTAGAAGAACGTCCCAAGGCACTTCACTGGAGTGTTATCAACAAAAACTGACACCAAGTCAAAGAAGGAGATATTAGGGGGGGTGACTAAAAGCAAGTTCAAAGAGGTAGATTTTTGTGAGGGTCTTAAAGGAGGAGAGAGAGGCAGAGAGGTTTAGGGACGGGGATTCCAGAACTTAGGGCCTAGGCAGCTGAAGGCGTGGCCGACAATGGTGGAACGAAGAGAGTTGGGGATGCACAAGAGGCCGGCGTTGGGGATGCAAGAGGCCAGAATTGGAGGAGCATGGAGTTCCCAAAGGGCTGCTGGGCTGGAGGAGGTTACAGAGGTGGGGAGGGGTGAAGCCATGGAGGGATTTGAGCACAAGGATGAGAATTTTAAATTCTGATCAGAGGGTTGGCAAACTTAAATGACTGTGGCAGTTCTCCTGATGGATGAGGTGAATGAATGCACCTCACAATGTTATACCGAACCAAACATACCAGAAGACCCCAAGTTCGTTATCTGGTCAGTGCTGATCTCAGCCAACACAGTGCTGGTTAGTGAATAGCAATCAGGAGTGGGTGCTTTTAATTTCCCCAGCCTGGCTCTAGAAAGCTGAGTCTAATAATAGCTTCCCCGATGCTACCTTTAGCTAACTCAGCACAGGCAAGGAATTAAACCCCATCCCATCCATTTGGTGCGTGTGCGAGCCGAGCTTCACACGTGAAGGAAGCCCACTCGGGCAAGATAGTGGAGAGTCCGTCCTTTTGAAACTGGCTAGCGTTTGCAGAATCTTCAAGCACAGAGCGAACAGCAACTCGGTGCGGTCTTAGAAAATGTTTCTCCATGAAAACATGAAATCAATCGCCTCGAGCATCAGATGGAAATCATGGAATGGAATCCCCAAAGCACCTGTAAAAACCCCAGAATCCCAATGATAAAAATGCAGTTTGATTTGTCAGGAGACCGTAAACCAATGAGGCTGGTGGTTTTCAGCTCCAGCTAATTAGCCATGATCTAATTGAACGGTGGAACAGGCTCGAGGGGCTGAATGACCTGCTCCTCTTCCTAAGTAAGCTTTTGTCTCTGGCGTGATTGCAGCGTCAGTGACCCTGGTTACACACTGGGATGTTCACTGACCGCGCTGCCTGACATTGTAACGTCCGATCAGCCTGCACATTGTTGTAGAAATGCGATTTTAAAAATAAATTGCAGGGAACCCTGCCCAGCCCAACTTGAAGAGTTGGATGCACACTGAGGTCGACAGTGGGACTGGGATGGTTATACTCTTGTTAGAGTAAAACAAACCGCAGGAAAGACTTTAAGCCTCTGTTTGTCCACTTTTGTGTGAGCTGGTCGGCCAGATGCTTGTATTTGTGGATTCAGTCCAGCCACTTTGAGCCGCTGTGTTGTTGTTTAACCAAGTTCCCCTTAAATCTGGGATCAGGGAGGATAATAGGGAAACGGCACGGGGGGGGAGGGGCAGGGGATATAAGCAGAATGTGTAGTGGAATGTGCACAGTGGGCACAGAGAGGATTTTCAAGTAGACACTGGGCAAACAATGGCATCACGTGGATTTAACAGGAATGAAGGACCACTGGCCTGGAACTAAACAGCTTTCTCTTTAAGAGAAGTCAAAAGGGAAAAATAAAAGTCTTCTGTAAAAACAGAACTGAAATAGTACTTCAGTCCGGCTTGTAGTTCTGAGGCTAAATCGCGGCATTGGGGCAGCAAACCTGGCTCCACGTAGTGCGGAAATTCTTGGGATGTCGTGTCACCCTAAATCACACAGCTTATTGTTCAGGAATCAGCCCACAACTATCTGTACAAAGAAGTCGAAGCTTGCTTAATGGTGCAACGTCTTTGTGAAAAAGTCTTTGGCCAAATCGTTTTTGGTTTATAGACGACACAATGATGTAAAATGCTTCAAAGATGCACCTTGGCACCACCTGAGCGTGATAATGTACTCAACGCACAACTTTCCGCACTCCCCGAGCAAGGAGGGTTGTGCCGAGCACCTTGCGATGAAAGCAGTGCCCCGTTAATCATCCTTCAACTTGTTTGTACAAGGCCTGTGGGGCGGTTTCACCTACATTATGTAATTATGTAATGGTGTGTTATGTAATATTATGTAATGACATTATGTAATACGGTGTTAGCCGTGGCTCAGTCAGTGTCCTTCTCGCCTCTGAATCAGAAGGTCATGGGTTCAAGTACTGCTCCAGAGAATTGAGCGCAACATCTAGGCTGAGACTTCAGCGCAGTACTGAGGGAGTGCTGCACTGTCGAGGTGCCGTACAGGATGAGATGTTAAACCGAGGCCCTGTCTTCGCTAGCGTTATTTTGAAGAAGAGCAGGGGAGTTCTCACTGGTGTCCCGGCCAATATTTATCCCTCAACCAACACCACTAAAAAACAGATTATCTGGCACATTGCTGTTTGTGGGACCTTGCTGTGCGCAAATTGGCTGCCACGTTTCCTAAATTACAAGAGTGCCTACACTTCAAAAAAGTACTTAATTGGCTGTGAAGCGCTTTGGGATGTCCTGAGATCGTTAAAGGCATTATATAAACACAAGTCTTTCTTTCTTTTGTAAGTAAGATGAATAATTTGGCCTCTTACGTGACATGTGGTATCAATAAAAGTGACCATGAAGCTGTCGGATTGTTGTAAAAACCAAACTAATGTCACTAATGTCCTTTAGGGAAGGAAACCTGCCGTCCTTACCTGGTCTGGTCCATACTTGGCGCCAGTCCCACATCAACACCAACACCAACGTGGTTGATTCATAACTGCCCTCTGAAATGGCCTAGCAAGCCACCACCTTCTCAGGGCAACTGGGGAATGAAGCAGGCCAAGTGGAGTAAGTGTCAGTGGGGGGAACATTTAGGGAACAGTGATCATAGCATCATAAGGTTTAGAATAGTTATGGAAAAGGACATGGACCACTCTAAAGTAAAAATACTCAATTGGAGGAGGGCCAATTTCAGTGGGATGAGAACAGATCTGGCCCGGGTAAATTGGAATCAAAGATTGGCAGGCAAAACTGTAATTGAATAATGGGTGGCCTTTAAGGAGGAGATGGTTCGGGTACAGTCTAGGTACATCCCCACGAGGGGGAAAAGTAGGGCAACTAAAGCCAGAGTTCCCTGGATGACAAAAGAGATAGAGAGTAAGATGAAGCAGAAAAAAGGGGCGTATGACAGATGTCAGGTTGATGACAGAAGTGAGACCCAGGCTGAATATAGAAAGTTCAGAGGGGAAGTGAAAAAGGAAATAAGAGGGGCAAAGTGAGAGTATGACAATAGACTGGCGTCAAACATAAAATGGAATCCAAAAGTTTTCTATGGGCATGTAAAGAGTAAACGGATAGTAAGAGGAGGGGTGGGGCTGATTAGGGAACAAAAACGAGATCCACTCATGGAGGCAAATGGCATGGCCAAGGTACTACATGAGTACTTTGCATCTGTCTTTACCAAGGAAGAAGATGCTGCCAGAGTCTCAGTAAAGGAAGATACAGTTGGGATACTGGATGCGCTAAAAATTGACAAAGAGGAGGTACTAGAAAGGCTAGCTGTGCGTAAAGTAGATAAGACACCCGGTCCAGATGGGATGCGTTCTATGTTGCTAAGGGAAGTAAGGGTGGAAATTGCGGAGATACTGGCCATAATCTTCCAATCCTCCTTTGATTATGGGGATGATGCCAGAGGACTTGAGAATTAAAATGTTACACGCTTGTTCAAAAAACAGGGTGTAAGGATAAATCCAGCAACTACAGGCCAGTCAGTTTAACCTCGGTGGTGGGGAAACTTTTAGAAAGGATAATCCAGGACAGAATTAGTGGTCACTTGGACAAGTGTGGATTGATTAGAGAAAGCTAGCACGGATTTGTTAAAGGCAAATCATGTTTAACTAACTTGATAGAGTTTTTTGATGAGGTAACAGAGAGGGTAGATGAGGGCAATGCAGTTGTTGTGGTGTATACGGACTTTCAAAAGGCGTTTGATAAAGTGCTGCATAATAATCTTGTCATTAAGATTGAAGCCCATGGAATAAAGGGGGCAATAGCAGCATGGATACAAAATTGGCTAAGTAACAGGAAGCAGAGAGTAGTGATGAACAGTTGTTTTTCGGACTGGAGGGAGGTGTACAGGGATCAATACTAGGACCACTGCTTTTCTTAATATATATTAATGACTTCAACTTGGGTGTACAGGTCACAATTTCCAAATTTGCAAATGATACAAAACTTGGAAGTGTAGTGAACAGTGAGGAGGATAGTGATTGACTTCAAGAGGATATAGACAGGCTGGTGGCATGGGCGGACATGTGGTAGATGAAATATAATGCAGAAAAATGCGAAGTGATACATTTTGGGAGAAAGAACGAGGAGAGGCAATATAAACTAGAGGACACAACTCTAAAAGGGGTACAGGAACAGAGAGATCTGGGGGTATATATGTACAAATTATTGAAAGTGGCAGGGCAGGTTGAGAAAGCGGTTAAAAAAGCATACGGGATCCTGGGCTTTATAAATAGAGGCATAGAGTACAAAAGCAAGGAAGTCATGATGAACCTTTATAAAACACTGGTTCGACCACAACTGGAGTATTGTGTCCCGTTCTGGGCACCGCACTTCAGGAAAGATGTGAAGGCCTTAGAGAAGGTGCAGAAAAGATTTACTAGAATGATCCCGGGGTAAAGGACTTTAGTTACGTGGATAGACTGGAGAAGCTGGGGTTGTTCTCCTTGTAACAGAGAAGGTTAAGAGGAGATTTGATAGAGATATTCAAAATCATGAAGGGTGTAAACAGAATAGATAGAGAGAAACTGTTCCCATTGGCAGAAGGGTCAAGAAACAGAGGACATAGAATTAAGGTGATTGGCAAAAGAAGTGAAGGTGACATGAGGAAAAACTTGTTTACACAGCGAGTGGTTAGGATCTGGAATGCACTGCCCGAGGGGGTGGTGGAGGCAGATTCAATCATGGCCTTCAAAAGGGAACTGGATAAGTATTTGAAAGTTAAAAAAAATGCAGGGCTACGGGGATAGGGTGGGGGAGTGGGACTAGCTGGATTGCCCTTACATAGAGCTGGCACGGACTTGATGGGCCAAATGGCCTCCTTCCGTGTTGTAACCTTTCTATGATTCTATGACTATGAACTAGGGATGGGCAATAAATATCAGTCTTGTCAACAACGCCCACACCCCAGGACTGAATTGTTATAAATTCCAGTGAACTTCCACACTGCGGATAATGGGATTTACTGTCAGAGTGCTGCAATTTCACATCAAATAGCCCAGGGACTGAAAATGCTGAGTGAAAACCAACCAGTTGCTGCAAACAATTGACTTTCTCTCGTAATCAGCTAAGTCTCTTTGGATTCAGTGATTCATGTTCTAGCTAATGAAAAGGGAAACATGGCTGGGATTGGGGCTGGGAGATAGTGGTGGGGGGCTGGGGCTGGGCGGTGTTCGTGGTGGTGGGCCTGGAAAGTAGAACACCTGCTCTTGCCTGGAGGGCTTGGTTGAGGTTGTAACAACTCATTTACAGAGTGTGGCAGATGGCAGCAGAAACAGAGACCTGGGGCTCGATTTAAACACAATGATTCCCCTCCCATCTCATGCCTTACACAGCACACTGTTCACTGACCAGATAAATGTATAACCTGAATAATGGAAAACATTTTACAAATGTATTGGTATAGACTCATGACATATTGAAGGAGCATGGCCACACTAAGAGTTTTATTAGATGTGTTTGTGCAATATTAGTCATGTCTCTAATTATCTCTGTGAGAAATAGTGTAATTTTTTTGTGCTGATTAATATTGTCTGCCCTTCTCCCTCCTTCCCCCCCCCCCCACAAAAAGGCACAGCCAAAGTTCACAAATACCATAGGATGAACTTTGAACTATATTAGCAGCAAACATAGCAGCTTCTGGAAAATGAACATTCTCCAAAAATAAATCCATGAATGTGCGACAGTGCCCCTTTAAATAGAGGGGTGGGGGGGTGCGGAGGCCACTATAACCTTCTGTTTAATGGGGCTCTATTATTGGTGGGTTCCGCTTCTGTTAAAGGTTTTACAGTGAAATCTGCGCCCTCCAGCAGCACCTGGGCAGGAAAACAGCCTGAGCACAGCCAGGCCAATCCAGATTAGGCTGTGAGAACCAAACCTCCAATTTGTGGACTTCTGTGCCTGAAATCAGGATCTGGATTTGTTCACTAGGTTTTATCACAGTGCGGGTCGGGAATTATTTTATTCCGTGGGTGGGCGGAACCATTGGAGTCATTTGGATTCAACCAGAAGATTAAAGGGATGACATTTATTTTTTTTTAAAACGTAAAATGGAAGAATGCCAGCTTTATCACGAATGGTATTCCAATAACACGGCTTTCTGAAATGAGTGATTTCCGAGAATGTGATTCCGTCAGAGGGTTGTTAATTACAGAGCGAAAAGGAATTTGATCCCCAAAATAGACCAGACAAAGCTGAAGATATTGTTAAAATCAGGTTTCACCAAATTCCTTTTAATATTGTTTGATTGCAGTAAGAGGGCAACTCCGGGAAGAATACCGGTTAAAACTGAGTTAAAAGCTGGTTACCTGTAGGGGCTGAGATGGGGGTACAGTACACCAGCCCCCAGTGTGTGATGCCGCAGACAGGTAGTCCTCATGCTGTGGTGGGCAAGAGGCCAAACACCACCCCCACCCCACCCCCCCCCCCTCCCAAAGGAAGTGAGAGAATAATCAGGTGGGCTTTCACCTCCTGGCACCCAGTAATAAAGGATTGCCAGCAGGTCACCCACCTACCATCTCAGACCAACGATGGCACAGGTATACCGATCAGGAAAGGTAAGAACACTGCAGATTTTTTTTAAAACACCGCCCACAACCCCCCCGCCCCACAGAAGTCTCCAGTCGGGAATGTACTGATACCACTGACTGCAGCCGTGCTGTGGAGCTGCATCTGAACCTACTGATCTGTTCTGTGTGATCTATTCTTGCAGTCGTGGATAAGTAATACCGCTGAAGCGGACGCTAAACTCATTCTTTACAATGTGACAGAACAGGATGAGGGCGAATATCTGTGTAGAGCCACCAATTTCGTTGGCACGGCTGAAAAGCTGCACTGGCTGTACGTCAACAAACCGAAACCAGGTAAACGCAAAACTCTGTCCCAGGCCTCGAATCCCTGAGTACGACCTTTAACCCCTCACCGCCCCCCCCCCCCCCCAAAACACCACCTCGACGTGGAGCAAGAAAATCCCGTGTGTGTTACTGAACTCGACTGTTGTAGGCTGCCAACCAATCACCAGTAACCTTTCGTCTTTTCCTACCACGCTTATATTTACAAAAACACTTTGCTGCCCTTTGCTGTGGAAAAAATTCCTACAATACAGAAGGATTGCATTTCCATCTTTTACTCATTTCCTATTTTTTCTCCCCTTTTCCTCTCACTAATTTACAAGATACCATTACATTGAATTACCTTTGGCTGCTCTTCAATGTTCCTCACCGCTGTTGTATTGAACAGTATTGTACCTTTTTTCACCAACCCCTCACCCCTTTCCTCCGCCTAATTTTACAGCTTCCGAAAACACTAACCCTTCTTTAAACCTGACTTGAAGCAATCCAGCATATTGTGGGTCAATTTTTTTTTCAAGTTCAAACACTTTTTTTTTTGCTTCTGCATGCCTAATAATGGGACAGAGAGAGTGAGAGCCTGGTGAAGGGAAATCTTGACTAATGTGCAGGCTGCGGAGGTAGGAACGCCTACCGTTCTGGAGCAAGCAGCGCCGGATGGAACCTTTTACATGTGCTTGTACCTGCTCTCAGGTCTGTGGTGTGCAGGGACTTTAACCGAGGTGCTATAGTCAAATCCTTACCTTATTGTCTCCTCTCTCTTTATTTTCTTCTATCCTGTTTGGTTTCTTTTGTTTTGTAGACTGCTGGTATTAACACAACGGATAAGGAAATAGAAATTCTGTACTTGCGAAATGTTACTTTTGAGGATGCAGGGGAGTATACCTGTTTGGCTGGTAATTCTATTGGGTACTCGCATCACTCTGCATGGCTGACCGTTCTGCCAGGTATTTCTGCTCTTTCAAATTCTCTCATGATTATTGTGTAATGTTTCTCTCTTCAAAATGGGAAGATTGTGATGCACTTTGTTGTTCTTTTAATCGCACGTAGTTTAAACAGGGAGTCTCACCATCAGGATCTCTTTCTGTATACTTTTTAAAAAAATATTTCCCAATTTTTGGCTCTTAAAGGTGCAGTTACACCCCAGGCACCAGCACCCAGTATTTGGGTCTAAATAGTGAGTGACGGCAGGCTATTTAACTGGGGCTTTTACAGCTGACCGTGATCCTGTGGTCGTTCAAAGGTCAAGCACTCAAGACGTTCCAGCAAGAGCTGGATAGTGGTGATGAGCAGGAGCCATGGCCAATTCCTTTTCTTTCCCCCCCCCCCCCGCACCTTCCCTAGGCCAGAGATGCCAAGACCAATTGTAATGGCCCCCTCGTCTACTCAACTCACCGGGGCTGACTCAGCACAAACTGGGGATTGAACCTGGGCACCTCATGATGTGCCCGGCCCAGTTCAAACATCAGGCAGTGCCCCTTTTGGGGAAAAAATAGCAAACAATTCAAAAAAAAAATTGTGATCAACATGAATTTTTACTTTTGCCTTTCTGCGTGTGTTTGTCCCTTGCTCCCCTCCCCCACCCCACAAATGACGGATCAGTTGGTCAGTAGGGCTGACGTGATCTCAGTGCTAGAACTCACCGAGCCTACGTTGTGACCTAACTGAATGGACGGGCTTGCTGAGGCAGCCAGGGTCAGTAATTGTATCTCCACTAATGTGAAGAAGCTAGAGTATCCCCGTCCGCTGAATAGTGGGCTCAGGCCTGGGAGGACTCGAGCTCAAATCCTGATAGGGATTCATCCATCCGAGGCGGGTAAAACGAGCATCATATCTTGCTTGGGATGTGAGGAGAAAACACTGTCTCACGATTTGTGTTTGGCTCCCTCACATTGTCGGAGTCGGTTACCCCTCCCAGGCAGGTTCCCCTCTTCACCACTGTTTGAACAAACATTTTTTTAACAGAAAGGATCCAGATGGTAAAAAATTCTGTTTGAATACAAAATTTAAAAAAAGATTATGCTTCTCAAGTACAATGATTTTGTCAGCTTGTTTTCAGTAATTAGTTAAACACAATAACACAAGCTCCCTACTCCTGTTTGAATATGGACTGAAACTTGAATACTTCAATTGGGTTATGATTGGAGGTAAAATGAAATACAGTCACATGATAAATTCACAAGCTATTTTGATTCAGTAATTACTGTGTGGTTTCCACTACAGTGGAATCTCAATTATCTGCCGTATCAAAGGGGACTCCTTATTATAAGAGGGACATTCTCTCCCTTATGGTTCAGCAGTACCTTAGGCACAGATGTGACGACAAGTACAATACCAGCAATAAAAGAAACATTATGTAATTTTGTTCACCAAGAAAAAATAACAAAATACAAATAACAAAAGCAGCTATGCATTGAGAAGATGTCTCGCACAAGGCTTTGTCCTTCAAAACTTCAAGTGGATAATCCGGAAGGAGGAGAATAGGAGGACAGAAAATGGAGGTCCCATTGTAAATATGAGAATTTTATGTGAATGTTTGTAAAGACTTCCACAATTCACTGCAGTGAGATGGATATCAGGAGCCCGAAAGGCTTGTCTGCACTCACCCAGTAGAAACATTTTATAATAAATAAACAAACACAGCTGTCGTCTATTTGAACATTTCTAATGGGACTTTATTTGAAAAATTTCCAACTCCCTCAAGGTACTGTCTTTGGCCTATCTGAGAACTGACGCCAACAGTACAGGAACTCACTCCTTTACAGTGACAGCTCTGCCCCTGTGGGCACAGTGCCGGGGACTGACCTAAACTTTCTTAGATACAAGTTTATGCGAAGCACAATGTGTTGTCCAGAAAAAAAGTTTCTAATTTTTTGAATATAATCGTTAATATTAACAAATAAATGAAGAAATCTGTCAAGCTTTTCTTATTTATTATAGAATAAATTATGGTTTTTGCACTAATTGGTATTTATGGAGATATGCTTCAGGTAATGGAATTTCACAGGTGTAGGGCTCAGTTTCACCACTAGGTGGTGTATCTTTTACTCTCTCGATTCTGATGCCTCCTCGGCCCGTTACTTGTACAGTAGCCTCTGTGGTCACTTGGAAGTGCCAGGGAATCACAAAAGTCTGTAATTAAAGGGAGACCTATTCACATATAGTCTATTCATCACTGGTAATGTTTGTGCCACTGATATTGTGCTGGTCTAATTTAAGGCCTGGCATATTATTAACAGATCATTTCTGTTCAGTTAAATACATTAGAGTTTTAATGGCTTTTTCTTTGATTCTCATCGTAAGTTAATCAATCAAATTGAAAATGACACGATGCCTTGAGCCTTGCGCTATTATAGATTGATTTTGGGCATGACCACACAATGCTTAGAGACGATTGTTTTGTGGAAATAATTTTTCTCTCATCAATTCTCTCCCCTCCCTCCTCTTCTGAAGACGTTCGTTCCCTGCTGAAGTACAGTTCCACAGGCAGCGGTCAGGCTCCAGTACTTCACCAAAGTAGCCATTCTTTGCATGATCCTTGACAGTGAGTGGCAACTGGGTATTCAACCGTGGTGGGCATCACATGTGAGACAGATCCTATCCGTCCCCAACTCCACACAAGCATGCTTCCATTTAGCAGAAACCAGTAATAATCACGGGCTCTCGGCAGATCTTTTTCTTCCCTAACCCAGGGGCGTGAAGCCAGTTGTAACACCCTGATTACTGCCTAACTCAGCACCAGATGATGGGACCCAAGACCTTCCTGCTCTGCATTGCTCCGCTACTCAGTACACAAACTCCCTGAGCTTTGAGCTTTATAAAAATAATTTAGTCTGATTTAACATAGTCGGATTCTGGTTGCTGTGCCGATGGCTCTGAGCCGTACGCACCAGGTTTAATTTCCTGGTACACGCTCACTTAACTGATCTCCGCCCTGGCAGGGGGTAGGGGTGATGTAGTTGGCCTCAGTGCCCCTGAATTAATGAGAGGAAAATCATAGAAGAGTCATAGAAAGGTTACAGCACGGAAGGAGGCCATTCAGCCCATCAAGTCCGTGCCGGCTCTATGCAAGAGCAACGCAGCTAGTCCCTCTCCCCTGCCCTATCGTAGCCCTGCAAATTTTTTCCTTTCAAGTACTTATCCAGTTCCTTTTTGAAAGCCATGATCAAATCTGCCTCCACCACCTCCTCGGGCAGTGCATTCCAGATCCTAACCACTCGCTGTGTAAAAAAAACGTTTTTCCTCATGTCGCCTTTCGTTCTTTAGTCAGTCATCTTAAAATAAGCCAGGGTTCCCAATCCTAATCACTGTACAACAAACCGTGCTGGTGTGGGATGTTGGATGAGGATAGGATTGGTTGGGGGCTATGATGTCCTTCACAATCAAAATACCCTGGTAAAACTCACACGAATAATAGCCCCTTGGGCAGGGTACTGGAGGATGAGCAGCACCATGGGGGGGGCCATACCCCAGCAAGGAATTAACGGCATCAGGAGAGCGCGGGGAGGAGTGGGAATTGGAGGGAGGGAAAAGTTCATCTGTTCGTGCAGAGGATTTTAACTCCTTAATCCATTTGTGACCACAGGGGCAAGTGTACTTTGGGCGGCTATTATCAGAATGCTTTGTGTGCTTAAAGAAACAAAAAAACACAAAAATAAATGGGACTCTGCTCCCTCAAGCTTTCTCTACCTGAGCGTTACTGATGCACGTTACTGTTGACACACACCAGTACCAAAGCACTGTCTTTTAACTTGTTTCTCACAATATCTCCCCTGCAGCAGAAGACTTGGTGAAGGAGGATGATTCTGGCTCAGTCTATGCAGACGTCCTCATCTATGTGACGGGTTGTGTCCTTATCATACTGACTGTTATTATAGTGATCATGTGCAGAATGAGAACGTCCTCAAAGAAAACCCTGAACCCACCTCCGGTGCAGAAACTCTCCAAGTTCCCGTTGAAGAGACAGGTAACAGAAAGTAGATACAAGAGTTTAGAGCATATTGTAATTCAGCTGTCTAAAGGTGAATTCAGTTGTACTACTACACACATTTTTTTTTGCAATTTTGAATATTTCAATGACCTGTAAACCCCACCCCCCCCCCCAAAAAAAAATCTTCAGTTCTAATTTTGAACACCTTTAAATTAGATCAGGGAAAATTCATGTTTATCAGTTTACGATTCCCCCCCAACAAGTGGGACAGGTTTGCTGCCACTTGCTTCAATGGCCGATGGCTGTTTTGTGAGCCACCATGTTTTTTTTAAAAGAAAGTGTCCCAGGCTCAGTGTGAGGACATTATTTTGTAGCAAAATACTTTATGCAGCAGGCAGGGACCTTAGTGCCTCAAGTTAAGAAAGGGAAAATCACCCCTGCTCCTAACCATTAATGGGTGACCCCTGCCAGATGTGCATGTGTAGACAAACAGTGAGGACTGGATCAGGTTTGGCTGTCGTGCTCCCACAGTCAAACAGCCTGCGGACAGTCAACAGCTATGTCATGTACAAATAATGGCTGCTTGGACAAGTCACTGGAGGTGAATGAGGCCTGTGGGAACTTCTCATAGCACGGAGTCGACAAACCTTAGGGGAGGAGAAAAAATTGATGGGTAAGAGAAAGAAAACATTTATATGGGGGTGGTGGGCTTAGAATGAATATTTTAGTTAATCTTCTCGATCATTAAGCACTGACCTGAAGTTCTCACTCTTGCTTTAAGACTTTGCTGAGTCCTGACAGATGGATCATGTATGGAGAGTAAATCCATAACTGAGGTTTATTAACTACGTTGGAGCTGTCTGTTTTGGTTTAAGACTGTCACACAGTCTATATTATCCTGTTACTCAAAAGTTATTGCGCCCTGCTTTAAACATCTTTTACATTTCCATATTGAAATATAACTGAATAGAAATGCGACATTTCGATCAGTTGAATGCTCTAATTCCAAGCTCGACAAAGTGTAACACATGTATGGCTGGCGCCAGTTACTTCCTTACAGTCAGTCCCATGTTATCTGATATATGTGGTAGCTGGAGCGGACTGGTTAGCAAGATCCTGGCTCAAACAGGACCTGCGACTGAATAACAATGGACTTTGTTCTGTACAACAGAATAAATAAAACAGGCAAGGGTACCTGACGTCCCACCCAACATGTTTATATTAGTCTCGCCTCCATTCCATGTTGGAATCTAGTATTGGAAGAATGCCAAATAATAATGTAAGGAATCGAATGGCATTGGTTAGTATAATGTCCCTAATTATTTTTTTGGTCTGTGATCTCCCTTCCTGCTTAAATTCAGATTTGTCAGTAATTTTCAGTGGTTGGTAACAAATTTTAATTATTTTTCACTCAAGCAGGTGTCCTTGGAGTCGAACTCCTCCATGAACTCCAACACACCGTTAGTGAGAATTGCCCGCCTGTCCTCCAGTGATTCCCCGATGCTGGCCAACGTCTCCGAGTTGGAGCTCCCGGCCGATCCCAAGTGGGAGTTTCAACGACCAAGGTGACTCTTGTTCGCGGACTATGCCACTAAGCAACGACCTATTTGATTTCACTCTTTCACAGTCGTTGCCGCTTTCTTTCCTTCCCCGTTTATCCTCAACGGATCTTTTCTGTTCCTTAGACTGACCTTGGGGAAACCACTCGGCGAAGGCTGTTTTGGTCAGGTTGTCATGGCAGAGGCCATTGGGATCGAGAAAGACAAGCCCAACAAGCCTGTCACTGTCGCTGTCAAGATGCTGAAAGGTAAGAACACGCAAGCTGTCGTCTGCTGTACTATATTATCATGTGAAGCTGACATGAAAATTGAATAGACAGTTATCTAGATCAGCTTGCATAGGAAGGTGGAGCTTTCTGAGTCCAGCTTCAGGGAGGGAAGGCAGAAATGAGCAGATGATTCACTTTGGGCACAATCTTGAGCAATTCTTTTGCTCCTAATGTCCTCCCTGTTAATTGTATCTCTGTGATTTATATCAATTGTATCCAGGTGGGGGGTATCAATTGGGGACTCTCTTGTATCCATTTATAGGAGGGAGCTTATCTAGGGGGTGCACGATGTGTAAGGGGGAATCTCTGAGAATAAAGGCTTGGAAGCAACTGAAGACTAGGCTCTAGTGTTTTTGCCTCCACTGCTCTATCTGGAAGTCCATTCCAAGAGTCGATCACTCTCTGCACAAAGAACAACTTCCTGATATTAGTCCTAAAGTTTACATTTTCCAGTTTCAACCCGTGTCTGCTCTCACAGTTTGATGTAAGTAATTCTCTTGCTTGATTTTTTCCATACTATTTATCATTCTGTATATCTCTTAAGATCATCTCTCAGACTTCTCTTCAGAATGAAAAGCCTGTCTTTCTCTCACTTTGTTCATAACTCAGACCCCTGACACTGGGGATCAGCTTTGTAGGAGCAGGAGTAGGCCATACGGCCCCTCGAGCCTGCTCCGCCATTCAATAAGATCATGGCTGATCTTCGACCTCAACTCCACTTTGCCGCAGAGAGCATCCACAGCCCTCTGGGGTAGAGAATTCCAAAGATTCACAACTCTCTGAATGAAGAAATTCCTCCTCATCTCAGTCTTAAATGGCCGACCCCTTATCCTGAAACTATGCCCCCTAGTTCTAGACTCCCCAACCAGGGGAAACAACCTCTCAGCATCTACCCTGTCACGCCCCCTTGGAATCTTATATGTTTCAATGAGATCACCTCTCATTCTTCTAAATTCCAGCAGGCATAGGCCCATTCTACTCGATCTCTCTTCATAGGACAACCCTCTCATCCCAAGATTCAATCTAGTGAACCTTTGTTGCACCGCCTCTAGGACAGTTATATCCTTCCTTAGATAAGAAGACCAAAACTGTACACAGTACTCCAGGTGAGGTCTCACCAAAGCCATGTATAATTGTAGTAAGACTTCCTTACTCTTGTACTCCAACCCTCTTGCAATAAAGGCTAACATGCCATTTGCCTTCCTAATTGCTTGCTGTACCTGCATGCTAACTTTTTGTGTTTCTTGTACGAGGACACCCAAATCTCTCTGAACACCAACATTTAATAATTTCTCACCATTTATAAAAATATTCTGTTTTTCTATTCTTCCGACCAAAGTGAATAATCTCACATTTCCCCACATTATACTCCATCTGCCACTTTCTAGCCCACTGTCCATATCCCTTTGAAGACCTTTGTGTCTTCCTCACAGCTTACTTTCCCACCTAGCTTTATATCATCGGCAAATTTGCATACATTACACTCGGCCCCTTCATCTGAGTCATTAATATAGATTGTAAAAAGCTGAGGTCCAAGCATTGATCCTTGCGGCACCCGCTAGTTACAGCCTGCCAACCTGAAAATGACCTGTTTATTCCTACTTTCTGTTTTCTGTCCGTTAACCAATCCTCTAACCATGCTAATACATTACCCCCAACCCCATGAGCCCTTATCTTATGTAACAACCTTTTATGTGGCACCTTATCGAATGCCCTTCTTTGCACTGCCTCCAGTGCTTGAATGGTCTCCCCTGTGTCTCCACGACAAGAACTGGACACAGTGTTCAAGATGTGGTCTGACCAGAGTACTGTATGGTTTGATCACAACTTCCTCTTCCTGTATAGGCAGTGTATCATTATTTTTATTATCATCACAGCTTAGGTCAGCTCACTCAGCAGAGACCAGGGATCAAACCTGAAACTTCCTATTTGTTTGGTTCAATCACACACTGCCCTGACCAACTGAGTCATTGAGGAGTTGTCTGCATTCCTTAGCTTAAGATCTACAGAATATAGCTGAGTGTGAGTCACAAGTTGTGGGCTTCACGTGATGTGATAAAGGGAAAGCAAAGCTTTAGGTGGCTTTTTAATGAGATCTGAACTCCAGCACTAACACAGTAAAGTAGCCATGGTGTTTCCCACAGGAAGTTGATTAATATAAGATTTTTAAAAATATATGCAAGATAGTGATGGAGTTGAGGGAGAGACCTGAGAAACTCACTCCGCAGCGCCATCTAGTGGTCAGACCTATGCGCACATTGTAACTGTTGACATAGCAAAATTGAATGGGAAATGTTAACATCACAATTTACAATGCTGAATGTTGAGAAAGATGTGATCAGAAATCATGACAACAGGAAGTAAGGTATGTGGACAGGAAGTGTGCACCCTATGCAAGATTTTTGATTATTTTCAGGTATAAGTTTAGTTTTGTGGGGTTTGAACTTTACCACTTTTGAGGTTGCACACTGCCTAACACATTTCTTTTGCGCACTATTTTAATGTAATTTTTATCCCTTTTGAAATAAAATAAATGAGCTAATGACTGCACTAAAATAGCGCTGGGAATAATTTTATGCGAGTGCGTAAAGCAACATCTAACCACCTGGTCAGAACTACCCTGTATGTGAGAGTTTACGGGGTTCTTTTTTGACCCTTCCGCCAATGGGAACAGTTTCTCTTTCCCGATTTTCAAGACGTCCAGATTTTGATGCCAACGGAAATAAAAATTGGGAGAGATGAAAAACGGGCTGTCGATTCGCTATCACCCTTTTCACACCATCGCACAAAGTCAAAATTACCTTCTAAGGTTCTATGAGGCAGGTTTGCAGTGTCATATAACTAGTACCATATCATCACCCTTAACATGCTTTCAGAAGGCACTTCTTATCCTGCGTGTACCTAACTTGCAAGCTGGCAGCGAGGCTGGGCCTGGGGCATTCTTCTTTGTGTTATGCCATTTCATTGCTTTTAAGTAGTTACATTCTCTCTCCTTGCAGACGATGCCACTGACAAAGATCTGTCTGACCTGGTGTCAGAAATGGAAATGATGAAGATGATTGGAAAACATAAAAATATAATTAATTTGCTAGGAGCCTGCACACAGGACGGTGAGTGCTAAAGGTGCCTGTAACGTTTTCAAACCGAGTACCATAAAGTGAGTGCAGGCCGGGTGGGGTGGAGGCTGAGATTTTAAAGTTACCTTTCTCGCACCTCAGGCGCAGCTGTTAATATTGTGGATTGTAAAGATTGGCAAGATGATGCAGCTTGTGCACGAGGCGTTATGATTTGTTTATTTTTGTTATTGCAGCGTAATAATGGTTGCTAGCTTCCTTTAATCTTGTTGACTAGCCAAAAATCCCCACGCGATGGACACAACAAAAGCTGTACTCGTGTCTCCTTGGGTTGACGTGTTTTGACACTTACTAAGGGCTGATTCTTCTGTTGGGGCTCTTTACCCTTCCTGTAAGAGTTCTGTAGCATAATACACAGTATTTCATCCCTGTTCAGGTCCACTGTATGTCATAGTTGAATATGCATCAAAAGGAAACTTGCGAGAATATCTCAAAGCGCGACGGCCTCCTGGCATGGATTATTCCTTTGATACCTGCAAGGTGCCAGACGAGCAGTTAACTTTCAAGGATCTTGTGTCTTGTGCCTACCAGGTTGCACGTGGCATGGAGTACCTGGCTTCTCAAAAGGTGAATACTTTTCTTTCCTTTCCCAATTTTCTCCCTTCCTTTACCGGCGGTGTTGTTGACTCCAGCTGGGATACGGTTCTTCGGGTGATAGCAGGCCTTGACCCAAATAGTCATTCCTTGTGTAATGAAGACAGAAAATGCTGGAAACCCGCAGCAGGTAAAGCAGCGTCTGTAGAGAGAAACAAGACAAGTTAGCGGAACAGTCTCGAGGGGCTGAATGGCCTGCTCCTGTTCCAATGCTAACATTTCGGGTGTGGACTTTTTTAAAAATCAGAACTAAGGACCACGCCCAGAAA